>NC_044572.1:124173499-125373499 GCF_901933205.1 Camarhynchus parvulus
ATGGAGACAACTGCTTTCAAAACTCTTAAAAATGAGAGTTTGTAAAAAGACAAACTCTCACCCTGTCTATGGTATGCACTGTGTAAGCAAATAGCACATCTGGCAGCTGACATACATTTTTTCTCTCTTTAATTATATGTATTTTCATGAACAGGAAATGTCTGATTGCAGCATATACATCTAATGACATGAATTTTAAACCAAGTATTTAATACTTTGTCATCAGAAAAGCTTGCATGACTGATTTGTGTTGGGTGACACCCCCAAAATACAAGGTCTATTGAAATTTGATCTTGCATATCTAAATCTGCTGTTTATGCAGAGAAAGATTTGCAAATCTTGCAGACATTGGCTGCCTGTTTCATATGAATTTAACTCTTTCACCTGCATTTAGAATCTAGGAAAAAAGGCAGATTTTTTTTCCTAGTCCTTTGGACAAAAAAAAAATTAAATTTTGAAATCTAGTGTTATTTTGCTTTTTAGGCCACATATTCAAACCTCATTGTCTCACTAATTTAGTAGTACTTGAATTATTGATATGTAATGGATAATTTTGACTTCATACAACTTAATTGACCACATAATATAAAACTTAATAAACCTCTGTATTTATTCACTTATTTTGAATTTTTGAAAAAAAGGAGAAAAAAAACAACAACAACAAAAAAACCAAAAAACCCCAAAAATAAATAACAAAAAAAAAAAACCCAAACAAACAAACAAACAAAAACCCTGTATTGAGTCATTGACTGGCTAATATGCTTAGGCAGTTTATGTCTAAAGACAAGATGAATGATTTAGAAACAGCTTATTTATCCATTCTGTATTGTGCCACATAAGTATATTCTTACATAATGTAAAATTTTAATTACGTGGACATAAGGAAAGTTGAGTGACAACAAAACTATGTCAGATGGTGTGCAGAAGCACTTAATATATAGGTCAGTACTTTGTATTCAACAAAGATAGCAAGGGATGGGGAAGTAGTTCCTATCTTTCTGTTGAGGGATAAGTCACTTCCACTTCAACTGCCATGACTTTTAAGACTTCTTCATGTCTCTAAAAATAATTTTACAATAAAAATGAAACTATCACTTTAAAAACAGAGGCAATCTTTTTTAAAGTGTAAAATTCTAAAGTGAAAGGTCCTTAATCTGTGTTAGTCACTTCAAGAAGTCACTGAACTCTGACTAGGAGCTGAACCCTGGGATCCTTGTGTAAATTCATATTGATGTCAGTGTTACTGATGTCAACTATTACAATTTTCCAGTAGCAGGGAATGTTTTATTAGAAGAGAATTGACCTTTGCTTGAAAAATTAAGACCATCGTATTTCTCTCCAGATTTTCAACACATCAAGGACTGAGCAATATAATTATTATTATTTATAATTTTGATACAATGATAGTAATAACTTTCAGGGTCTGGCTATGTTACATAAATTGTTAATGATTTCTAAAAATGTGATTTTCTTTTCAATTATTGGTAGGCATCCCAGTTCTGACTGATGTTCCAGAATCACAGCAAATACCATTGTCAGTGGAAGATCCTATTTCTCAACTAACTCTAGAATCAGGGTCACTAAAGACATTAAGTGCACTAATTGAGTTATTAATATGGTCTTTTCATATAATCAAGTTGGGGCATCAGATTCAAGGCCTGGTGATTACATTGTTGTCTCCCTTTTTTTTTAATCAAGCAAATTAACTTCAGTGTTGGAGTTGCCCAGGAAACAAGTCCTTATTTTAAGATACAGCCAGGAATCCAGTATCTCTACTCTTCTGTAATTTTCAAGATAATTCACCATAAGCTTCATCTCCATTTTGTTTAGTTTTTATTATTCTTGGCAGTCTTTCCCAATATATTATTCATTGTCTGCAGGTGATCCACATTTGATAAATATCTTATTAATCCTGCATGTTCTAGTGGCTCATTAAAATCCTTGTCTCCCTGCAGCACTTGGGCAGCAGCATTTTTGAGAAAATCTTGTGTTACACTGAGGAGGAGACTTGAAATAATCTATCTTGCTTTCTCTTTGACCAATATTAAAGATATCCAAGGAAGGGAAAGGTAAAGACAATTGGAAGAGGAAAAGAAATGATAAAGGACTATACATTATACAGTTCCATATACGAAGGCCATGTGCATCACATATCTACATATCAGTCATTCTTAAGATGAATAATTTCAGGAGTGCTTCAGTAATCTACATTGTGGATTCAAATTCAGGAAATAGACTGGGAACATAAAATCCTACATTTTAGTGAAAAAGAATTTGAAGTTCCAAAACAAATCAAACCAAAGGTCTGCTTAGCTCAGTATTATTTCTATTACCTAATGTCATACCCTTTTCTTTTTGACAAGCATAAAAGCAAGACCTAGTGAAGTTTAAGGCTTCCCTTGGTATACCCTCTGTTCACTAGCCAAGTTTTGTGACCTGAAAATTGCACTCAGACAACCACACTTTGTAGTGATCAATGCATCCCCTTAATTGAATAAGATTAAAACTACTTTGAATCAATTTATATTGCTGGTGTCAAAAAGATCTTTTGGCAAGGAGCTTCACAGTTTTATTAAGAATTGTATCCAAATGGGTTCTATTTTTCTTTAATTCTGTTACTGAGTTATTTCATAGAATGACATCTAGAATAGAATGGAATAGAATAGAATAGAATAGAATAGAATAGAATAGAATAGAATAGAATAGAATAGAATAGAGCAGAATATTCACTTGGAAGATACCTACAATGATGGTTTAGTCCAACTGCCTGACCGATTCAGGGTTCACTAAAGTTAAAGCATGTTATCAAAGGCATACTCCAAATGCCTTTTAAAGACTGACAGTCTTGGGACATTGTTCAACTCTCTAGGAAGCCTGTTCCAGTGTTTGACCACTTCCATCAATCTCAGTAAAAAAATGCTTCCTAATGTCTGGATCAAATCTCCCCTGGTGAAGTTTTGAACCATTTCCACACTTCTCTGGATAACAGAGAGAAAAGAGCAGCACCTCTCTCTCCACACCCCTTCCTCAGGAAGCAATAAGGTCATCCCCCAGACTTCTTTTCTCATAACTAGATAAATCCACAGTCCTCAGCTGCTTCTCATAGGACATTCCTTCCAGCCTTGTCACTTGCTTTGCTGACCTCCTCTGGACATGTTTAAGGATCCCCACATCCTTCTTAAACTGTGAGGCCCAAAACTGCACCGAGCACTCAAGGTGAGGCTGCACCAACACTGAATAAAGCAGGATGATCTCCTCTTCTGGCTGGCTGGGGATGCTGAGTTTGGTGCATGCCAGGATGGGATTTGCCTGCTGTCAGACTATACTCCCATATCCTTTTCTGTAGGGCTGCTCTCCAGACACTCTCCTCCCAATTTATTCTTGTGCTGGGCATTACTCTGTTCTAGGTGCAGGACACCGCATTTTGACTTTTAATATTTCATCCCATTAATCATTGCCCAATACTCAAATCAATCTAGATCCCACAGACTCATTTTCCTTATCAGGTCAGAGGGATCCCATCAGGCTCTGATATATTTTGTCTCTTGAAGGCTCTTCTGTGGTTTAGAAATCCAAAGTTTTGGCACAGACACCAGTACTGTTGTCAGATAATGATATAATAGTCTCACCTGCTTCTACCAAGGCATTCCCCCCATTTCTGTGAGGACTGAAGGCAACATTACCTATGCCCCCAAATTTTTTAGTACTGTTCTCAGGGCTCTGAAGTCCCTTTTGATTGAGTCAGACTTTCAGCTGTAACATCATTTGTATACATGAAAAAGAGTTTGTATTCTGGAAAAAAATAATTATTCCCCCCACCACTTATGTATATCACAAGTTTTTTCACAGTTCTCTATTCTACTTTCCAAGCAAAAAAAAATCCTTTTTAACCTTTCATGCATGTGATTATTCAGCTTAGGGAATTCAGGAGTGAGTTTTCTGTTCCTTTCTTAATATTTATTTCTTTACATAACTTGGTAAATTAAGCCAGGGATGACAAGAGCTAATCATCCCATACTCACAATGCTTGCACAGCAGAATACAAAATGGCCTGTGCTACATTTCTGTCTCATGTCCTTATTGCTGAGTTATTTGTGTGTTTAAGTAATCATAAAATCACAGAATGGCTTGGGTTGAAGGGGACCTTAAAGATCATCTAATTCCGACTCCCTTGTCATGGGCAGGGACACCTTGCACTAGACCAAGTTACTCAGAGCCCAATGCAGTGTGGTCTTGAACACCTCCTGGGATGAGGAGTCCCCAGCCTTTCTGGGCAGCCTGTTCCAGTATCTCACCAACCTCACAGTAAAGAATTTTTTCCTAACATCTAGACTAAAGCTTTTCTCTTTTGGTTTAAAGCCAGTGTCCCTTGTACTTCCACTGCACATCATTGTAAGAAGTCTGTCCCCATCTTCCTTGTTGTTCCTGCTTAGGAACCGAAAGACAAAAAGAGTTCTCCCTGAACTTTGTCTTCTCCAGTTGGAACAGTCCCAGTTCTCTCAGCCTGTTTCCATAAGTGATCCAGCTCTCAGGACTCTTTCCAAAAGGCCTTTCTTATGTTAGGAGCCTATTTTGGGAGCGGGTGGGCTACAGGAGTGGCTTCTGTGAGAAGCTGCCAGAAGCTTTCCCATGTCCAACAAAGCCAATGCCAGCTGGCTCCAGGATGGACCCACCACTGGTCTAGGCTGGGCCCATCAGGAATCATAATAATGACTCTGTGATAACTTATTTAAGAAGGAAAAAAACCAAAATCTTTTTGGGCAGGTGTAATTGTGGCCAGTGAAGAGCAGAGCGAAAATATGTGAGAGGAAAAACTCTGCAGACACCAAGGCCAGTAGAGCAGGAGGGGGAGAAGGTGCTCCAGGTGCCAGAGCAGAGATTTCCCTGCAGCCCATGCTGCAGACCAGGGTGAAGCAACTGTGCCCCTGCAGCCCATGCAGGACCATGAGCATGCAGAGGTCCACCCATAGCCCATGGAGGACACCCACACTGGACCAGGTAAATGCCACGCAAATTCCGTGTGAACCCATGGGAAATCCATGATGGAGCAGGCTCCTGCCAGGGACCTGCAGACCCACAGAGAGGGGAACCCATGTTGGAGAAGGTTTCCTGGTAGAACTGTGGAGGGACTCATATTGGAGCAGGCTGTGCCTGAAGGACTGTGCCCTGTGGAAGAGTGACACATATTGCAGCAGTTTGTAGAGAACTGTTGCCTGTGGGATGGACTCATGTGGAAGAAGTTTGTGAATTTTCTTCCATGGGAGAGGCCCCACATTGGAGCGGGGGAAGGACTCCTCTCCCTGAGGACCAACAGCAACGTGTGATGAAGTGAACATAGCCCACATTCCCCATTTCCCTGCAGTACTGGGCGGGAGAAGGTACAGATGGAAAGGAGGGAGATATGGGAGGAAAAATTGTTTTTAAGATTTGGATTTACTTCTCATTATCCTGCTCTGATTTTGTTTGTAATAGTTCAGATCCCTGAGTCAGGTCTGTTTTGCCAGTAGTGCTATTTGGTTAGTGATATCTCTCCTTATCTCAACTTCTGAACCTTTTGTTATATTTTCTCTCTCCTGTCCAGTTGCAAAGCAGAGTTATAGAGTGGCTCTGGTGGCTGCCTGGCATCCAGCCAGTGTCAACCCACTACAGGGTCCCAAAGCTGGACACAGTACTCCAAGTGGGGTCTTACAAGAGCAAGATGGAGACGATCATGTCCCTGGACCTGCTGACCATGCTTCTGATCCAGCTCAAGATGTGATTGGCTTTCTGAGTTTCAAGCACATATTGCCAAGCCATGTTGAGTTTTCATCCACAAATACCCTCAAGTCTTTTTCTCCAGGGCTAGTCTTGATCCATTCTCTGCCCAGAGGGTGCTTGTCCCTGGCCTATGTACAGGACCATGCAGTTGGCCTTGTTGAACTGTATGTGGTTCACACATGCTCACCTCTCAAGCCTGTCAAGGTCCCTCTGGACTCCCTTCCCTTCAGTGCCCTGCAGAGCTCGGTGTCATTGGAAAACTTGCTGAGGGTGCACTTATTGACACTGTCGATGTCACCAACAAAGATGTTAAAAAATGCTGGTCCTGAAACGGACCCCTAAGGAACACCCCTCATCTCTGGTCTCCACTTGGCCATTGATCTGTTGAGTCCAAACCTCCAGCCAATTTTTTTATCCACCGATTGGTCCATCCATCAAATCCATGCCTTTCCAGTTTAGAGACAAGGATGTCATGTGGGACAATGTCAAATGCTTTGCACAAGTCCAAGTAGATGATGTCAGTTGCCCTTCCCTTGTCCACCGCTGCAGTAACCCCAAACCTGTCAGGCCTTATTTGCCCCTGGTGAAGCCATGTTGACTGTCACCAATCAACTAATTATTTTCCATGTGCCTTAGCACAGTTTCCAGGAGGGGCTACTCCATGATCTTGCCAGACACTAAGTCCTGTAGTTACCTGCGTCCTCCTAATTTCCCTTTTAAAATAATATTTCTAGGGAAAATATGGTTTAAACATAAATAAAATATAAAATATAAAATGTTGCTAAAACTTGATTCTATGTGAATCAAGCATCTTTGATGAAAAAATTAAAAATATATTTGCTCCCATTTAATTTCATTATCAAGACTTTCTTAGTGAATTATAATATAATTTTTGGATGTCCGACTCACTACTTTCAAACTCAAAATTATAAAAGATCAGAAAAATAATTTAAGGCCAACCTGTGCTCATTCTAGTTCTCTAGCTTGTGCCCAGAGCATATGGCTGGGAGTCTGATCTCTGCACACTAATCCAAAATCTTGTAGGTGTTAATGAAATGTGATTGCTACATATTATTTTAATGTTTTAGTGGGTGTGATATGCAACTCATATAATTGATATCTGTATCAAATAAACCCTGTCACATACAGTCAGAATGATTTATCTTTGACAAATATCCCACTTATATGTTCTCAACTTGTCTTCTGTATGGGAGAATATTTTGATCTTTGAAGCAGTATGTTTTGATTGTATTAGTCTGACTGTAGTCATAACCTACAGAATTGTCATTCCACTGCTCTTTCCCTATCTGAAGCATTTAAAAATGTGATTGCAGACTGGTGTTTGAGTCTCTTTTCATGGAGAGAGAAATCCAGTTGCCTAATGGATAAATAAACAGTTTAAAGTATTTGTGAGGATTTTTTTGAATTCAATAGTTGAAATTTCATGGAGGTATTTTTCTTAGAATAATCTACCAGAACTTAATCACCTGGTGGAAACTCTGACACATTTATATCTTATTAAATACATAATAAGTAGATAAAAACATTTTTGCCTTGGAATAGTATTATGTCAGCAGTCTTAACCAGCAGTCTTAACCAGCAGTCTTAACCCATCTGTTTGGCAGAGCAGCTTTACATTTAATATTATTGCTAATTCTGATTTATTATGACAAATAATTTATCAGAAGATATTTGCATCTTCAATCTTGCCAGTATATTACTCAGTGATTCCAGTGTCAAATATTCCCTGAGTCATTTATTAAGACCCTTAAATTTTGATGGCTGGGTAACAAGTCAGCCTTGTATGCTACACGTCTGAACTTGCACTGTAGCTCGTAGACTTGGTATGGTCCCTAACCACAGTCTGCAGATGATGGAAGATGGAGGATGACATAATTCAGTAGAAAGCAAAACCTAAAGCTTAATCTAAAATAAGGCTTGAACCTGTTACCTAAACATAAACACCTAGGGGTGTGTGAGACATGCTGGGTTTATTTATGGTCTGAAGCGTAGGTTTATACACAGATGTGTGGCCTACCTGCCAGCTCCATGAAGATGTCCTGGATATTGATTGGTATTGCACACATATTGAGACAATCAAATTGTGCTTCATCTGGATGGTCCAAAGCAGTCTCTGGAATCAATTAACTCTTTTCACCAGGATTCCAATTCAGTTGCTTAAATAGTGGTTGTAGTGAGACATTAAATACCAAACACGCTACATGTACACATATGGGTTCAATTTATGTGTCTGTATTTTGTAGCAAATCCTTCCACATTCATTTGGGGAGGAGTAGCTGATTCTTCACTAGAATCACTAGAATTTTGTTTTCCAGCTGCTGGCACATAGAATTTTGGGAGTAAAAAAAGCTGGAGAAATGGTTTGTTTGTAGTGCCATTATATAGGTCCTACTACATATAAGAATGTCAGAATTAGTTGCTGAAATTGACATTCCGGCTGAGAACTGAGTAAGATGGAAATGCCATGAATGGCTCCATGCCTTGAGTTTCCTTAGAGGAACAGAAGCTGAACTAATTGAAGCCTGACGATCATTTCCTTGACTATGGTGTCACAAGTATTTGTGGTGTAGCAGACATTTTAGAGTAAATAAGCACTAAATGGAAAAAAATTGTGAAATTTCAATGGAAAATGGTTGTTTGTTTTTCTAAATTTTAGAAGAACTGAACTAAGTATGCTTAGTTGAAGACAAAAAGTCAGTTATTAACTTGCACTTTTGAATGTTCATACTGCAGAATTATTAGCTCTGTTTTAGACCACTCCAGTTTGCACTCAGTGATGAAACATGAATATTTCTTGGGAGATTTTCAGCATGAATCAATCCCAAAGAGCAAACAGCACAAGTTTGAGCCAGATTTGCCTCCCTCCAGCTCACACAGAATAGTTTATACATCCAAATGCTCCACCTGTTTTCCTGACATTCCACAGAGCACACTGCAGGGAGTATGCTTTCACACTATAAAAACTTTAACATGGAGTTAAAATTGCTTTGAACAGAGGAAAATACATCCAAACCACTTAAATTTTATGTGGGGGTCACAAAGAGAGCCCCAGTAAAATTTCTATGTTTTGAATTCAAATACTTCTCTAAAAAGATAACCAGACCAAAACAGGAGGACTGTGAGTCAGCCCACACAATTTGGTCTAGGGCCAAGGTCACCCCATACCTCTCCCCAGTTTAGCCTACAAGTTTTAGTACTAAATTTATTCTTATGTTTTATTTGCTTGTTTATACAATTTTTAATCAAGCTTTTAGTCACAATAATATTTTCTGGTATCCAATTTATTTAAAATAAATGTTCAGAGAAGCTAGCAAAAGGGAATCCCTTGTCACTGAGTTATATTTTGAGCATTCAGGGAACATTGAATTTCCAGTTGCATAAACAAGACAACTTCTTAAGGTTTATCATACAAAGTAGAGATGTCTTTATTGCAGTGAACAGTTTGGAGTCCTATATTCACATTTGTTGATAACTTTTTCTTACCCTGATTTCGTCTTCAATGTTTGTATGTTTACTGTCATCCCACGTCCCAGAGTTGAATTTTCATGTTTCAAAGTCAAGGGATGGTTAAATAATTTATTTTAGGAAGGAATAATGCATGACAGCCTGTATTCAAAACTGAAGGTGTTACATGTACTATGAAAAGAAAAAAAATAGTAGTAGTTTATCTATGTTTCTCACCCATTTTATTAAAAACTGTTTAAGCTAACACAAAGGAAATACAAAGCAGTCTAGCAGTCTTGACAGAAAAAAAATTAAAGCTAGAGTTGCTATTCATATAGTAGTGCATATCTGCTAATATTGTTGCTCAGAGAATGGAATTTATCTCACCATCTGGCTGTCCAAAATTTGGTTTAAGCTTGTAGTTTATTATTTATTTATTGACAAGTGAGAAAAAAGGCAATTCCAGAGGATGAATAATTCCATCCCAGGTATACATATATATATACATATATATAAGTTTGTATGTGTGTATATATGTTATGTATGTATGTATGTATCTTTTGGAAGTGCCTAGAGGTTCTCTCCTTTAACTTGAAATAAAAAATAAATGAAATAAACTCTAATGTTTGGACAGCTAAAATGAAGCTAAAGCTGAGATTAACCATGGGCTTTAAAATAGATATTCTTTCTTTCTTACTCTTATTTTTTCTATTTTCTACTTAAACAAAGGAAGCTCCCTCATATGCAGGCAAATTGGTAAAAATTCACTATTATTCGCTTCAATCCATAATGAGAGATTGGCAAAAACTGCAATAATTCAACAGTGAAATCACTCACCTTGTTTGTACTGAAAAATCTAACTGTGAAAACAAAAAAAATATACAGCCATGTATTTCAGTCCAGACATGGAAATCATCAAGAGAATCCATTTACCTAAAGAATAAAAACTCAAGATTGACAGCCAAACTCAAAGCTGCTAATTGAACATAGTCAGTTATGTGCAGATGGGACGGACATCTGAGTTGAAAATACAATTCTTCTTGGAAAAACAACTGATTTTAGAAGACAGATTTTGCGAAGGCCACAGTATTTGCCTTGGTTCTGGATAGGAATGCCCATCTACTTGGGTAGAACTGTAATATTTCCAAGTAATGAGCAGCAGGGTCTGCCACAGCAGCTGCTGGAGCTCGTAGTGGCTGTTTCCACCATCCACAGCAGTGGGCACAGCCTGGCAACCACCGTGGGCACCAGCGCCAGCTCCTCCGCCCCACTGGTGCAGCTGAACTCAGAGAGAGGAAAATAACCTTCATCTCTGAATAAAAAGTCTCTGTAGATGACACTCATTTTAATTATTTTTGCTACTGAGCTACAGAGTCTATTGTTTTAGCTTCCAACAGAGTTCTTAAAATCAAAATAATTCATCTCATTTAAAGCAATTCCTTTTAGCTGTTGAAGTCACTCTGTTCTGCTGCATCTTTTATGACCAGATTGCAGTCTGTTCTCTGCAGAGTATGCAGAGAGAGTAAAAAATGTATTGGTTTGGGGGTTTTGGTTTCGGTTGGATTGTTCTCTTTAATTTAGGGTTTATTTTGCTGTTTTTTTTTTTTTTACTGGAGGTATATAAAGCTTCTGGTCTCATCACAAAACAAGTATGAAAGGGAAATAAAAACTCAACTACTACATGTTAAAAATGTACTAGAATAGTAGACTACAATATACATTTTTCATGTCACTGTCTTGTTTTTATTATCTGCACCATATTTATTGGAACAAACAAGTCCTTACTGATGAAAAAAAATTCATGTGACAATTGAATCCCTAATACCTTATTTGCTTAAAATGACTTCCAGTGGTTGGAGGAAAGAGACAGCTAAATTTTACCTTCTTTTTTTTTAAATTGTTTTGGTTTGAGTTTTTTTCTTTTTGTAAGTTATTATTTTTCTTTACCTTAACCTATTGAAGTATTTCTCATATGTTTCATTTTACATCAAGTTAAGAGACTGAACCTCAGATTATGTGCAAAACCAAATAATTAGATTGTTTTTATTGTAATGGCTGTACCATTTCCTTTTGACCATAACAATTTGTTTTAGAAACTACCCCTGAATTGTCACTATTATAATACTATTGAATGACTGCAAAAGAAATCTGACTTTCCACTAATACTCTTTATCAACCTTCCAATGCAATTCATAAAGTTAACTTGCAACTCTAAAAACCACTTGATATTGAGGAAACGTCAGCTTTTAGAGGATTTGAAGATAGGTAAGCTATTACAAATCTCTTCTCCATTTCCACTGCCTTACATTCAGACCAATTCTTCTTGAACTTGTACGATGAGATGCTGGAGAAGAAGGGAAGAGAAAAGATAGGAAAGGATGCAGCTCTCATAAATGCAAAGTCTTATTTACTAATAGGAAATACTAGTGAAGAGTTTTGTTCTGTTTTGTTTTCTATAACTTAGGTATTATAAATCATTAAGTAAAATGACATCATCCCACATTTTAAAACCCACCTAGATTTGTGATTTCATCATGTATGAAACATTTAATATTTTTTAAATGCTATAAAAAATTGAGCTTAGTCTAATGACTGCATATTAGAATATTTTCACATCTTGACACCAGTCTGGAGATTTACTGTAAATCCATTTGCAATTTCATTAAATTCAGATGTAAAGTATAATAGTTAAATTCAGAAGTATATCAGCATAGTAATAATTTTTAAAAGAGAGGCATTTCTTCATACTAAAGTGAGATAAAAAAATAAGTTTCTTTTCTAAGGTGATGTGAATGTAATTATATTCAGGGACATCCTTTCATTGAATAAGTAAAAATTTTACTAATCTTCAGAAAGCTGTATATTTAAAACCATTATTGCAAATTATTTTTGCCCAATGTGATGACAAAAAGCATCAGTAAATTTCCCATAATTTTTCACCATCGGAAGCTGTAACACTTTCTTACCAATTCATTATTGATTGCACCTTTAGAATTCAATATTTCAAACAATCAAAAAGAGATTGTTCATTGTTTATTTTCTCAATAGTCTCACTAACAATGTTTTTACCACCAATTAACTCTTTTGAAATGTCATTCTCATTCAGAATGTGACCTCAAGGTTGGAAGAATCCAGGATGCTGTAGGGGGTGAAAGGAGCACATCTCAGAGCACAGAAAAGGAAAAGGGCATTATATTCTAGTGCATTGTTTAAAATTCACTGTAGTATTGCTGCACCCTGTTAGTGTAGTTCTGTTTGGAACATGACCAACACCTAAGTTTTAACTCAAAACATGCAGTTTAATTTTGATCATGTTCCAAACTAAATTACATTAGTAGAGTATTGTAAATAAAGCTGTTTTAATGGAGGAATGAAAATATGACAGCTTTTGCTCTGCCCCTCTCTCCATTACATCATTGGCTCTTCTGTAGTATTGAAAAGCTGGGGTGAAACTGAGCTCTTCAGGATGCCAGCTTCATGATCTCTTAAAGTTCAAAAGAACATTCTGGCAAGTGAACAAGTGTTAGTATGTCAGAGAAATGTTAAAAACAACAATGATAAGAGAGTGGGGAAGAGCAGCATGACAATGTGACACTGCCAGTCTTCATTAGGCTGAATTCTCTGTAGATTTCAAGGGCTGAAATACAAGATGCATGAATTTGGCCATATGCCTTGAATTTTCCATTGCATGTATTTATAAAATACTGTCCTTTAGCACAGTGTATATACGTTGGAACAGTCTGTTAGACTGACTTGGACTTGTGCATCAATAATTCTTAAACTCTTCAAAATACCAACCTCACTGAGGGGAAGTGCATCTGCTTATGTGACAAATAGGTCTGTACAATCTAACTAGGGAATATTTCTTCTGTCTGAAAAACAAATCAAATTATCAATGTCATCTTAGGTAAACACCAATAAACTTTCTATAATACATAATTACCCACTTATGTCTCTATATGCCATATTTCATATAAATGTAGATAATCATAAATTGAAGATATTTTTTGTTTATTTATTTTTTTTGTTTGTTTTAATACTTATTTAGAGTCCCTCCAACTAGAAATATCTGCAATGCAGCTGGGATATTTCCACAGCTAGTATGATTCATGCAAGATAGTCTTCAGACAGATAGCTTGAACACTGGGGCTGAGAAAGGAGTCCAATCAACATGGATCCAAGGATCAAAGTGATACACTGATTTATTATCAACATATAATTAACCAACCATCAATGAACTATAAATTTAGAATAAATATCAACAATGCAGGAGATGTACCACATTATCAGACAACTGCAAAATGTTACACACATAAATAAATACCACCAGGTTCCAGTATTTAAGGGATTGCTACAAAGGAAATGGAGACTCCTTTTACAAAGGGTCACATGAAAGAGATGAGGGTTGATCAGTAAAAGTTACTCTTGGGAAGATTTCTATTGAACATAAAGTAAATTTTTAACAAGAGAACAATCAGCCATTCCAATCATCTCCTCAGAGAAGCGACCAATTCCACATCAGCGGACACTTTTTAAGATCCAACTGGACAAACGCTGGGCTACCTTGTCTAAAATTTGCTTTTGTCAAGAAAGGTTGAATTGGATAATCCCTGAAGTTATTTTATGACAGACTGAAATGATTAATGGCTTAAACATCAGATCAGCAGAGGACTTTTGTCCACTGTAGCAAATCGTGCAAAAAAGCAGTTGCTCATCTGGGACCATTAAAGCCCACCCCTCCCCAAATATGCCTGCTAACTGGAATTTGGTCTGTGATGGAACTTGAGATAAGATAAAGCTGATGCTATTGTCCAATTATCCCAGATCTAAAGAGAAGCAAACAAGGTTAGGGAGAAGAATGTATCCACAAGTGTGAGAGACTGGAATGCTAATGTCTCAATCACAGTGCTAGCTGAGGACTGCCACCTCAGGCTACAAGCTGGTGTTGTACAAGATAAGGGAAGAGGTTGATAAGAGACAGATCCTGCAAGGGAGGGTAATGCTTTTTATCGTGCCAAAGTCCTTACACAAATGGCTCAGCTTTGAAGACTCCCCTCTGGAGAAATAACAGGACATTGACAGGAGTGGCAGCTGTAGCATATTGGGAGGTGTCATGGAGGACTCCCAAAGTGATCCATCAGCATTACATCAGTATGAAATTCCCTGCCCCAGGAGGGGTACCTAGCTGTTTCACCTGAATCTGAGCTAATAAAATGCATGAAGCCTTGGTCTTTTGTTGGCTTCTCTTACCACAGACCCAGCCTGTTGACCACCACTTCAACAGACATTGAAACTGCAGCAACCAAGGCTGGTTGCAAGGTGCACAGGCGGTGTCATCTTTCTACTTTTACCCTTTCCTTCATTTTCCTTATACATTTTCTTCAGTATTACTTTTATGCTTTTATATTGCTATATTACTTTAGATTATCCTTTCTCGCACATTAATGCCACCTTCTTGAATTCTGTTTAGCCTTGTTTTCAAGAAAAGAATTTCTAAAAAGACCATGATGGAGGTTGCAGGCCTACCTCTTCTGGGCATGTGGGAATCCCTCCTTGCACACACTGCCCTAGGAGACCTGAGTGCCTTGGCTGCCCTTCCAGGGATGGGTAATAGCCCCAGGACCATCCCCAGGGTGGAGGTGCTGGAGTATGCCTATGGTGGGTGTTGGTGAGATATGGCAGCAGCTGGGGATGTCTGTAATGTGACCATGGTGACAAGCCCAGGAGCAGCCCACAGTGCTGAGAGGCCACATCTGACAGGGTCACATATCCTGTTCCTGTCTTCTCACACCTATTATGAATCCATGTGTTTTGTTTGGTTTTGCTGATTCCTCTGTTTCAAAAACTCTCTGCAACTCCTTGGATGATTTTTAATACAGTTATTTTCCTCTTTAGCTTTATCAGACTGAGACGAAAAGCCCTGTCATGCAGCTTGGTGTCCCACTCACACACATGGTAACACTGTCCTGCTCTCTGCTTTTCCAGGTGTACCATGCAGACCATGGTGAAACCACCCCACCATGAAGCTCAGCATGAAACTTATCCAAGAATCAGAATAAGTGCTGGGTGGGCTGAGCACCTTTTATTAATCAGTGTGTCAGAAACATTTCATACCAGAAGTTTTAATCTTCAGGGCACTTGATTCCATTTACCTGAAATAATTTGGCTTGCAATTGCATCTGAACCTTCAAGTACTACTGTAACACAGACAACTAATAGTCATATGAAAGTGAAGCTCATGCAGGGTATTTACTGTGTCTGTACTGGATAATGCATATGGAAACCATGAATGAGATCAGGTGAAGATTTCCCTTTCAAAAGAAATTTTGAATTGTTGTTACTTTTTGTATGTTTTATAACTTAACTCTAGCCTATAGTACACTACTGACTTCAAGAATAATGTAGCCAGTGGGATTAGGGAACTGATTGTCCCACTGTACTTGGCACTGGTGAGGCCATACCTCAAATTCCCTGTTCTGTTTTGAGATCCTCACTTCAAGAAAGACATTGAAGTGCTGGAGCATGTCCAGAGAAGGGCAACAAAGCTGGTGAAGTGTCTGAAGCAAATTTTATGAGAAATGGCTGGGGTTGTTTAGTCCGGAGGAGACTCAGACCTCATTGCTCTCTACGACCACCTGAGAGGAGGCTGTAGTGAGGTGGACATCAGGGTCTTCTGCCATGTCTCAAGTGAAAAGATGAGAGAAAGTGGCCCTAAAGTGCACAAAAAGATGTTCAGATTTTATATTAGATTTTTTTTTTCACTGAAAAAGCAGTCAAGCATTGTAATAAGTTTCCCAGGGACATGGTGGAGTATCTGTCTCTGGAAATGTTCAAGTGGCATCGGTATTTGGCACCTGGGGATATGGTGGAGGTGATAAAGTGATATGGTGATTATGGTAGTGCTAGGTTGACAGTTGGATGAGTTGATCATGAAGTTGACAAACCTTGATTGTTCTGTGGCTCTATGAAATCATCACCAAGCTCACATTGTTTGCATAGGTAAATAATGGTATACATACCTACCACTGTGTTAAAATTCATGTGCCCATCTTTATAAAGCTGACATACATATGTATACACCTCAAAACCAATATATGTACAAAGTGAGTATTAAAATAACACACAAAAAAATGAAGAAGAAAATATGAAATGTGGAGTATAGAACCTAAGACCTACTCACTTTTGTAGTTTTCAGTAGTAAGAAATGGATCACATAAGAACATCTGAACATAAGTTCAGATATGTGATATTCACATCTGAACCTAAACCAAGCTGAACATGCTAGAAAGCACAGAACACCCACCTACTGTTCCACGTTTGTTCAAAACCCTTACCAGTAAGAAAATTGGATTGCTTTTCCATTCTGATTGAAAAAATAAAAGTGTAACAATATGAACTGTTAGGGAAGCCTGGTATGCTCAGGTTACATGGAAACTTTTGTCTCCTCTCTATCTGTAAACAGAAGGTAGGACAAATTAAGCCTTTGTATAGGTCAGTGTGCCTTATTTCACATTGAACTTTGTTATAACAAAATCTAGCTTTGTACTCAGCCAGTTACTGGTAGGCTAAATAAAATAGAGTCATTTAGGTGAAAAAAACCTCTAAAATAATTCTAAGTCTAGAATTGCCAAGTGTTAAGCTTTAATACCTACAACTCCAGTATTCTGCAACTGCAGGAGTAGGTAATGTTAACTGGAGTAAATCATTGGAAAAAACCAACAAACTCATGCAGATGAAAAGTATTGCACATACCTACCTGATATGTTGGTTCTGTTTATTACCAGGAATTCACCTTTGCTTCATGGCCCACTTTTAAAGCAGCTGAAAGATGTACTTTATTAATAGCTTATATTAAATGCTGGTAAAATACAGCCCTTAGCCACTGTAGAGCCATTAGAACTGATAAGGTCATCCCATCATTAAATGTAGCGGCAAAACCAGGCCACAAGTAGCAAGTCTGTTGTAATGAATCTTAGCTATTATCATATTTTTACACATAAGGGTCTTTTAGAAGTGTTATTGCTTAGATGCCTGTCCTATTCACTTTTCTCACTGGGTGCCAAGGATATAGGGCTCCATCTGCACATTTAAGCAAGGTAAGATAAAAAGGACACTTCTCCACTGTTATTTAAATAACAAGTGTATATAGAGCATTTGCCTTTTAAAAGAGTCTTTCCCTGTCACAAATACAGATTATTGATATAGAAACTACAGTCTACAATTATAGCATAAGTAAATAAATAAAGAAATAAATATAACTTTTAGTTGAGTAATATTTCATATTGGTTTCAGTAAATTTCACTTAGTAACTGGTACGTTAGGAAGATGCTTGGCTCAACATATCTGGCTTTGATTTCTAGATCTGATATAGGCAACAAGTAGAATTCTAGATATTTAAACTCTTTGGGATGACTGGACGCCTATTCAAGCCACTACAATCTGTACATTGATCTTGACATATGTCTAGTCTAGTCATCAGTTCTTCAGCTGCCTGTCTGTAAAAAGAAGGAGAAAATTTTGGTTTTTTATATTTAACAGTGGTGATGTGAGGAGGCTTGTGAAATGCACAATTAATAAAGTAAATTCAAGACAAAAGTGATTCAGAGCATTACATGAACCAGTTCATGTACTATATAACCTACACAGACAATGGAGAAAAACAATCCTGATATCCTAGACACACAAACAATGTTGCTGAATTTTGATACTACTACTGCTTCTTGTATGTAGCAAACCTGTATGTGTTCTGAAGCTCAGATATTCAAACTGATATTGCTACCCATGCTGTTAATATTATGGCATTCATAATACCTGTTAAGAACACTGACTGCTAGCAATAATTTCCAATATTAGATAAATGTGATCAGCTGCAATAATTTACAATATTAGATAAATGTAAAGCATCTGGGTACAAAGGAAGCAGCTACACAACATTTAATTTCTTTCAAAAAGAATAGTTATCTGTTTTTTTTAATAAAAGTTGCTAATGAAATAATTTTCACTGGAAAAAGTATAAATAACTCACTCACTACCAGCGCCGCATCAGGTGGTCTGCCAGCTGCTCTATTCCATAAGTTCATTACCAGACTTGAGAAAAATCTCAAGATAGCAAGGTCTCAAGCAGTGTTTGGAAGTGGTCAGTTTACCATATGGTAAGTAAACTTGATGAAAACCATTTTTTTACTTGGTCAAAGATCATCTACCAATTGCAAAATAAAGAGGCTTAAACCTAAGTAAAATTTTATATGGAAATTCTCATCATTTGCTATTCCATCTTCCAAATTTTTCAGCCTTCCAAACATACAGACAGAACTGTGCACAGGTTTTTCTCCTCTTTCACAGCTGCAAAGAGTTTTATGTCCCTTGTAAGATACTGTATTCTTCCACCAGGATAAGATTCCCAGCTTCAGCTGCTGATTCAACCACTACATTTATTCAATGAGACTTTTTTTCTGGGTCTTACGAATTGTGATGACAAAGTATTCTCAGATGAGGCCTAAAACAATACTTGGGGAAAATTATTTCTGAATTGAATCCGATCTAATGATCTAAGATGGAGCTTTTTTCTTTGTCCCAAAATAAGTACTGTAATACTTTCCCAAGCACTAAAAACAGCCTTAGAAAGATATTGTAGACTAACGGTAAAAAAGGAGAATTCTGAGAGAGGGGGAAAAATAGGTGGCAAGGGAACACATTTGATTGAATTTTATAAGCAGGAAACCTTTTTTATTCTATGATCTTATAATGATGTTCATCCACAGTAACCTTATTTAACTCACCGAATAAAACCAGATACTAGTTTTATCACAATCATTAGCAAATGTCTCCATAGCTTCAGCAGACTGACAACACAATGTTGATCCAACCAGCTAACCCACCAGATTTCACAATTCCTGAGGAATGGATAAGGAAATATCCCTTCATTTTCTGCAGAAAAGATATGCATCATTCTGCAAGCATCATGTTTTACAAGACAGTATTTCAGGTTTTGGATTAATCAATTATTATGGTACAACATTGTTACTACTTGTAAAGCATTTGCAGATTCTTGCAGAAACAGGCACTGGTGAGCTGCTACATGTGATGGTCTTGAAGCCATATCTCAGATCAAAATCTATTTTTTAACTAAAAAATGTCTATCTTTAAGCAAAATTGTGTTTACATATGAAATAAGCCTGTTTTGCAACTAACAAAAAGTAAGGTTATTAAATCAAGCCACATAGCTAATCAGTAGAAGAGTGAAAAACAGCATAATTTGAATTTTCTCTTGCGTGTGCTAGGTCCCCTATCCGGCTTTGAAAGGGATATGATCTTAGCACTAGTTCCTAGCTTCCTACAGAAAACCATTCATACTCTTTGAGCTCTGGAAGTTTTCTCATTCATTTGCTTCTGTTGGTCAAAATGTCAGTTGCCATACACTCATCTAACTCTGGAAAAAGTAAAGATGAAACAGTTCTCTTAAAAGTCTAATACTGGTGAACAGCTCTCAAATGTTTTAAAAGACTTGCAAGTGGGTTTGCATATAGGAATATGCAGGAAATTAGAGGCTACTATGATTAGTGTTCAAAAAATTCTGCCACTTTTCCAGACTGATATTCACTAACAGCACACTTTGTGAATGGATAGCTCTTGCTCATTATCAGTCGCTGTTGCTGAATATTCACATAATTATTGTTTAACAATCTTTTTCTACATTACCTGTGAGTGCAGCACAATAGTATATTGCAATACATAAGAGCACTGTGGAGCTGATGTCATGTATGATGATCCCTTTAGTCTTTGATGTTCTTAGCCAAGGTGAAGGTGGTTCAGTTTGGGAGGTCTTTCATGAAGGAAGCTAAAATCCTTTTGATTCCTTTCTTTCCCATCTTTCCTCTCTCATCACTAGTGAGTTTACACTCATCTCCCTTCTCAGAAGGAACATTATCTCATCTTTTCCTCACATAATTCATATTGTTTCAGGAACAGAGACTTGTTCTGTTTCTCCAAACCAATGTCTTACTTGTCCTGTGGATTACTTGGGTTTCTTTGGGCACTTTTCCTGCTTGTTTTGCATTTTTTGGTTGTTGTTTTACACATTCTTTTTCTACTTATACATTCATTTCTGTTCTCTAGCTGTGCAACTGTCCCACAAGTGACTGTTTGTCCTTTTAATGTTTAATATATTATGTTACATGGAAAAAGATGATTAATTAAGAAAACAACAATCTAATGATTTTCCCATGGTAACACACAGTAACTATTAGCCTCAAAAATCATGTCCAAAATCCTTAGAACCAATGAAGCAAGAGAAAAGGAAGTGGGATTATTGTCTAGGATTGTAGTAGTGCATCCTTATAGCTGCTTATGAGGAAGAAGAATTTAGTTCTCCTAGACCCATGAATCCAACATGAACAGAAACTGGAGAGCTTTACTGAGAGGAGAGTCTGGACAAATAACAGGAAAATGAGAGAAGCGCCACATAATATAATAGTCTTGTGCGGGCCTAAAAAATACTGAACTCTCCTGCAATTTTTGCCAATGCCTTCGTGATACCTTGGTGACCTTAAAATTACCTCTTCTTAACAAGGCATACTAGATATTGCTTATAACTTCAGTACAGGCCTTTGTTTTATACCTCAATAAGCATTTTGTTGCCATAGGTTTGTAAGTAAAGATTTAATAGAAAAAATACAGGGAGACTCAATAGAATGATTATGAGGAAGTGATGGATTTACTCCAATATCACCTATACATTCACACGTGCATATTACATATATTCAATCTATATGTGAACATATGAAAGTTCTATCCCACTGCCTGAATTACTACTATTTCAAAATAGTGCCAAAAGTAGGGAGCCAACATTGCCCCTCAATAACAAGGGGCAGTAGGGAGACAGACAAAAATGAGCTTGTTGGAGAGAAGACATTTTACCTGTGGTAAAATGTCCTAAGAAGACAAATGCATAATTAAGAAGACTGGAGTGTAAGTGAAAATTTACCACTGTATCAAGAAGTACATGAATATGACATGTATCAATATGACTGCAGTTAAATGGAAGAAAGTATTTCAAAAACAAAGCTGTCTGCTGCTGTTTTTCATTGCCCATGTGGCACTGGTAAAAACTGGGATTATGGCAGGATTACACAGCAGGATAGGCAGAGGAACACTGGTGATTCTGCTTTCTCATAATTAATTGAAAGAGGCACTGTGATATTCTGGGCACAGGAAGAAGAATATTTTTTCTGGCAGGCTGCCCCTCTCCCTAACCCACAACAGCCTAAGGTTTTGCCTGTCTCTACTCTTTACAGAAAAGGCTGCTGGTTCCAGCAGTGGATGCACAGTCTTGACTGCCAGGTGGGGACAATCAGAACATCAATCATAGCCAATTATTCGCTTTTGGACATTTCTGAGCTTGGAGACTATTTTAACAGAAGAGGAGGCTTGTTTACAGTCTCCAGGCTTTTCTAGTTCTGGGAAACAAGCTGTGTGTCACAGCCTTTAAAAATCACTACTATATATTTATGAAATAAAAAAACCAGTGCTTAACTAAATGTTAATCAGAAGATTCTGGATTCCATCCTAGCTTTCAGACTTTATGATGGATGATGACTGCTTCCTTTATTAAAAACCATCCCTCCTTTCTCTAAATCACTTAACTCTGTTTTGTTGGTGGACAGTTGCAGCTATGCAGGCAATACAACAGTTTTACACCTGATGTTGGACATTCATCTTTTTACACAGACTCCTGTCACTTGTTCTGCCAAAATCTTTAGCAGAATAAATTTTCCAAGAGTATCCTGTTATAAAACCTTGAGCAAAATAGAAGGTGGCTGAGGAAGAAAAGAGTTGGATTGAAACAGATATAAAGAGAGCGTTAGCTCGCAAGCCTTTGATTGATTAGGAGACTATCAATTTCTGATCATTCTTTATTAATAAATTTGATGCATGGCTTTCCGTGGGGACAGGATACATTTGTTTAGGTTTTTTTGGCTAATCCAGAAATGTCAATCTACACTTTTCAGAAGGAAAACATCTTCAATTGCATTTTGAATCATATTTTAAACAACTGCCTCAGACATGAAAATGCAGTCTCACTAGAGGACAATTAATTTAAGCTTGGAGCTAGTGCTTTACTTTGTCTCTGACAGACTGTCCAACTGGCACTTTCCTTTTAACACCAGATGCAATACTGTTAATTTAAAGGACTATATTCAAGACAGAGATACATATTTCAGCAAGAGATTACTTGCATTACTCATCGCAAACTAGTGAAACAAAGATTTTTAAATATTTAATTTAGTTTTCATTATTCAAACTATTGATTCACTTTAAGCATATCATCCATCTTGGACAACAAAACCCTGGTGATCAATTCTGTAATTTTTCATAATAATCTTTCTCTTGCCCAGTGTTTGTGCTCCTCTTTCTTATCGTGTTGGACATGAACTGGAAGAATAATGTGTTGTTATTTATTTTTAATAAAGTGTTTTAGTGTTTTGCAAGATTACACTATACAAAAATGACAAAATACATTATCAAGGTTATGACATAATTATCTAAGTGCACAGCAAAATTTTAAAGTAAATCTCCTGACACTTTTTAGAGTGTTCTTTCAACATCTGAGAAAACAAAATATCAGTCCTAAAATAAAATTTCTTTCTATTAATTACAGTATTCTGTTATAAATTCTCACTTTGTTGGCTTGGCTATCAAAAATTTCAGAATCAGTTTAATGTTCTCCTCAACACACGCTAAATCCAGCATCACATTTTGCAATAAATATGGCACTAAAAATCTCCTAGCAAAAGGAACAATACCTATATTTTCATATATGCATATGTTTATCTATGTATGTGTTACTATGTATGTGTGGATGTTGGGAATTATCAGACCTGAATGCTTCCTTCAAAACACTTTTTTTTCACCAGCAGAAGACTGAATATTTTATGAAAGGAGGAGATTAAATAGGAAGGAAAACTATTGCAGTCTACTTACTTTTTTACCTCTCTCATTTTCCATGAGAATGGAAATGTGAAAAGTGTATTAATTCTAGTTCTAAATTAAAAAAAAAAATCAAACCAAAATGTAGTTCTTTAGGACTGTGCAATGGAAATAGAGATATCTCAAAAGCTGACTGGGTAATCCAATGCGAAGTATAAACATATCCCCTCATGATTTATCCTGAAGTTAAACAGAACATATACGAAAATTAGGATGATGACATTGGGTTGCTATTTTGAAAGATTTAGAAGATAGTATACACCTGCATGTAGTCATCCCTCTGTGTATGCTCTGATTTACCATGTAAACTTATGCTATCTACCATGAAAGTCTATCTCAAGATGTCACATCCTCAGGTTAAATGAAAGAGTTAAAAATGAAGCAATAAACAAAAAATGCAGTTACCTTAAATTGATCTATCCATTTACAAATTAAATATCTTCAGAATGAATTACGGCATTTTATGAAGCTTCTGGAAGATATGTGAGTAGATTTCTATTTCTTTAATTATGCTACGCTGTGGCAACAGCTCTCTGGCCACAGAGAGCAACACACAAATTTCCCAGCTGTGAGAAGGCCAGAGAAGAGAATGATAAACAATTCTTATCTTCACTTGCTGCACCTGTTGTTGTGAACATGTGGAATGTGTTATGGAGATTTGTTTACCAAAGGGTGGTTTCTTAATTGGCCGGGGTGGTGGTGGTGGTGTTTAGATTGAAGGACCAGTTGGGTCCATCTGTATTGTGACTGTCTGTATGGGTGATGAGTTTCTTAATAAGTACAGTATAATAAAGTGATTGATCAGCCTTCTGGAATCATGAAGTCAATGCTAATTATTACCCAGCTGGGGATGCCATGCTATGACAATACTCTACCCAATAAAGAATGGGCTTCTCCCTCTCCATTTCACAATTATACCCAGTGTCTAACTTTCAAAATCAGGTAAATTTAAAAATTCTACACTGTTCCTAGAACAATGTCTAATTATGTTTTTATTTTTAGTACATTAAACTGAGTGTATCTGAGGTTTCACATATAAATTGAATTCTTACTGTAATCTCTGAAATGTTCGGCATTGTCCCCAAGTTAATGAGATGGGCATATTTTCTTCACATTATGGGCAGGATTATTTTCAATAAATTTAATTTATTTTCATGTATGAGTCACAAATTATTATCAAATATAAATTTCTGTTTTTTATAATATGTTTGAATGCAACTCATCATAAATAAATGTATGGTTTTTTACCTGTAGTCCTGAACATGAATAACATTGGGGGAAAAATAAAATTCTTTATTACATAGACAATAATTTACTCAATCATCATGAAAAAATAGTATATTGGTTTAATATATGAATTTATGGGTATATTATTATCACTTTCTCATATTGTGCATCTTTAATATATTTGAAAAAAAGTCTTATTTGTGAGATGAAATATTGATATTTTCTTTTAGTATTTCATGCATTCTCATACATATCTTTGGAAAGAGATGTGTTTCTTCCGTCTCTTTTTCCCTCAATATATAATTGCATGCACAAACAGGAGGCCACACTAGTAAAAAATTCAACAGAAGCTACAAATTATTTCAAACCTGATACATTTTAGGAAAATTAGATACTTAAGACTTTTAGTTGGATTACTAATATAAGTCAAGGTATCACTCCAACAAATTCTTTTAAAAATACATAATCTCTGTATCTGTTTCAAAACATTTTTCAATAACAGAAAATTAACTTAATTGCTAGGCAAGTTCTTCCACTAAATTATTTTTGTTATTTCAATTTACTAACTTCAGCTTTAAATATGATATTTTCATGCCGTCTCTTTCTGGATTGTCAGAAAAAATGACTGTAAAGAAATTACTGTCCATGATTAAGTTACTCTTTCTCCATCCTTGGCAACTAAACTGCCAGAACTGTACACTGTTCCTTTAGGATTAAGTTACTGGTGTTAATAAAAACAGATTGAAAGAAGCATCAACACTGACAACTTTACATGGTTGTGTCTGTCCTGGTGACTTTTGCTATATCAAGGCAAGTTCTGCCTGCTACTGAAGCTAAAGTTCCTCTTCTTTCCACACATCCTGAGCACAAATGCAGCAGTATGTAGTAAAAATAGCAATTCTGTATCACAGCTAATAGCTATGGACAATTTTAGACAGTTTGCAGCCCAAGAGTTTTGCAGTCATGGAGGGCACTGACCTCTTCCTTTTGCAGTGATTCTTTCAAGAGGTACAAGCTGATCCACCCCTATCATTCGTTCCTACTCTGGCACTTTGTCAGCAAGCTAAATATGTCAGCAAGCTAAATATGTCAGCACAACTTGTTCTATGTCATGTCATGAACAATATCCAAGCACTGATCTGGCTAAAGATCATCTTCCTGGGCAGCCAGGACTATGCTGTGGGTCCTGCAAAAATGACAGAAGGCTTCAGAAATGGACATTACAATGTTGATCATAAAGCCTCTTTGCTGTTTTTGCTGCTGGTTTACATTCTGAAAGGCTTCACTTCCTGAGCACATCGCTACAGTGCCACTTCATATAAAGATTTCCACCCAGAATGTTGGAGAACTCTGGCAAAATGGCAGCAAGCACATTTGAGTGGGAGGGGCTGTTGCAGTCTGTGAAGTGCTCGGTGGTGTGCTGTTCCCACTGAACGTTGTCTGGTGGATGCCAGCAGTAAGGCAGCACCGGCTGGATTTCCCACGCAGCTCGGTGCTGATCCATCACAGCCTGTCAGTGCTCTCACAGCATGCCTAATGAGGGCCTCTGTGATAATGTGGAAGATAGGCTATTCCTTTCCCATCAACTGATCCTTGCACTTCTGGGTGATTTGTCTTTGATGCTTCTTGCAGCAACTTACAAAGCTGCAGGCTAAAAAGCCAACAAATTTTTCTTCCTTAACTTAGAGGATGCCTGGAGTCAAACACTAAGACAAATATAATAACAAATGGTGTGTACTTAGAAATCATACATTGGACACTAAGCAAAGGAAACAAAGCTTATTATATTTCTGCTGGGATTTCTCTTTTATTTTACAGTGATAAAGGATTTTAGGAAAAATTGTTATAGAATGTAAATAAAATAATAATTTTGCAGATGTCAAAATCCCGAGCAAAATCAATGACAATATTTGAAAGAGAAAAGTTAGAAACTAGAACTCACCCAAAGAAGTAATTTGTACACAGGCTTTCTGTTTGGCTTGTGAATTTTATTCTTTACATGCCTATACTGGAAACTGATACTTTTTTTGCAAGTAAAGATTATAGTCTGACTTGCTCTTGCTTCTCAAAACCTGTTCATTCCCAAGCATTAGCAAACTTCAACATAAATGGAAGGTGATAATTCATATAGTAATGTTGTTATTCTTTAAATCTCTTACAGCTGTGGGTATACAAAATTTTTGATTGGAAGAACATTGGTTAAAGAAATAATCTGAACTGGGTAAACCTAAAGAGAGGGGAGTGGGAAATATGCATAACCAGCTTAGTTGTCGGTTTTGCTCAGAACTTTTTAACTACTCCCTCTAGCCTTTAAAATGCCTCAGGAATACAGTCAAGGAATACTAAAAATGGTACCATCATAATTTTTTCCATATATTTTGAAGCTGATGGATCTCATTCCTTCTATTTTTTACTACATCATCTCCACCATCTCAGCTGCTGCCAGTCCCAGGCAACTGAAATGGTCTCTTTGCCATTTTTTTTTCTGTCAGCGCAGATTCTACAAAACCCCTAATAGAAGATGCCAGCCTCTTCCACTGATGTTAGATACCACTTCTCAAAGTCAGTGTAGTCATCTTAAATGCTGCTGGGTTCGCTTCTGGACTGGCGTACCTAGACAGAGGTCAGAGCTTTCATTAGGAAACCCAGGACAGAGCAAGGAATATTGATAGAGTTCAATGTTTCCTAACAAAAATCTTTGTTGCTGTAAGTACTGTGCAATTTTCATTGGGAGTTCAATAGCCATTAGTTCTATATGATGTTTTAATAAGCTATAAAAGGGTAAGATTTTAATTGCTAATTAGCAATAAACATTGATTTTTTTTGCCTCACTGCTCTTCCCAGGACAAGCCACACAGGCTCTTTAGCCCATATTGTCAGCATTTAATTTCAGCTTTTATCTCCTTCCCTGCTCTCACATTTTTTTCCCACCATCCAACTCTTGTTACAGCCTCCAGTTATAAACTGGAAACCTTCCAACGTCGAAATTCATATAGAGAGAAAAAACTGCAGTGGGGTCAGGACAAAAGGGAAACAGAAGTTGAAATGAAAGACTAATGAAGGATAAGGAGCAACAAACAAAATTCAACCTCATTTTTAGTAATGACTTTCCAATAAAAGGAATCTATAGCCTTTGAACTGTGCTCAGCAAATATATGTTAAACAAAAATATAAAAACAAACAAACAAACAAAACACCAAAACAAAACAAAAACCCCCACCAAACAAAGAAAACAAACCCACCTGAGAAAAAAAAAAACCCAACCCCAAAATCTACCAGGAATAGTTTTTAGAGTAACAATATCTTCAGATTACTTGTCAGATTACTTTTTGTCCCTGAATTTAAATGCTGGCTTTTCTGACTGACATCAAGATACTGTGGACTTGTATTTTGACTGTTAATGTTAAAGTTACATTTTAATTAAATAGGAAAAAAAAGTTGCTTTTCTGCAACTTTTGGAATCACATTATTTTCAAGTAAGTGTCCCCATGGAGACACAATATTTCCTTCTGCAGTATTTTCCTTTCTTACATTTTAGTAAATCAAAAAGTTATGTAGTTTTTTACTACTGTCCATAACAACATTGACAGGCTACTTTAAAGCTACAAATGTGCCATGAAAAATAGAATTATCAGAGAGCCCGCTTTATGACATATTAACAAGGGGAAAAAATTAATTTAAAACTATTATTTTAAAACATACATTTTAAGTTTACATATCTATATATGTGTAAAGGTTTTTTGTACTTTATTTTTATGTTGTTTTCAGAAACAAACCCATGCTTTAGTTCAAATCTGGAAATAAAATGTTTCAAATTATCAAAATTTTCAGTAAAATGCTAGTAATGACTTTCAGCCCAATTTATCAGCTTCTCCTGGATTCTGTTTAAGGAGCTTTTTCTTACTCACTCCCTGTTCTTGGTCAAATCACTCCAAGTTTCCCAAATCCCTGTTTTATAAAGTGAATTAAGTATTTACTTACTGTTAACTCCCAAAGGACTTTCTGTGGGTTAATTACTTAATATTTAACTTTGAAAAATCTCAAGTGTTATATTAGCGCCAAGTGTTATTATTATGAAACCTATTAAACCACAATGAACGATCAATTAGCTCAGGTCAAAGACATGTAGCTGTAAAGGATCTAATTAAAAGTTGATAAATAGAACGATTGAAAGCTGGTGATCTATTGTACTACCTCACACTTAAAGTGCACAGAGTCCTACTAGTCACCACTATGTCCTGTATTCCTCCTGTCACAGACTGAACAGCCAGAAGTTTGAAAAAATCCAAAATTTTCTGTATTTGTTTAAGAGCCTATCAAGAAGACCTAAAAGCCCTCCTCCACAATATCTACAAGTCTTTATTAAAAGCGCAATACGAATGTGGCTAGGCAATTGGAAGAAATGTCTCTGAAATGTAATAATGTAAGTTATAAATTATATTTTGACTACTCAGAAAGCCATACCGTTTCCTGGTAAGGCTAAAGCCTAAGGGTTTTAGGTTGCAAATTTAGTGACAGAGCTTTTTAGTGACAATAGAAGCTCATCTTATATTATAGCATTTGGGTTAATATTGTCAAAAATTTGCTTTGTCTAAACCAGGACTTCTGCTTCAGAGATGATGGCATGGAGTATTTAGCTGCAGTTTTGAAGCTGGGAAAATACATCAATATTTTTTAGCATTTCTTGTCACACTGATTTTCTGGATACAAATGGAAAGTTATTTATACTCTTCATCTTTTGAATTGCATCTCTATTGTGTTTTACCCAAAAAAACAAGCAAAACAAACCCAAGGCATCAGATTACAGCATAATTTGAGATTACACTATTCATTTATTAAGGCATTTTATCAGTGGTATTTAAGTGAATTTCTTCGGTGCTAGGTCTTCAGAGATCTAAAATACTGGTTATTGGAGCACTGGTTGTCTTTGAGCTGTTGAGTGGAGTACAGCACAGCATTGTTCAACTTTAGGAAGAAAACCATGGTAACTCCAGGAGACCATGCTCTCCTGATCATTTTACCTATAGGCTAAAATATTCTCCTGAAATGCTATTTGTTAGAATGAGATACAGCAACTTTTTCTGTAACTAAATAAAAGCTTTGAGTGGTAGATAAACTGCATGGACTGTCAAAATAATTTACTCTGGTCAGTGGAACTATGAAAACTCACATAACGATTGTGATGTTCATGATAGATATTGACTACTCACAGCTTCCCCCCTCCGCCTCGCGGTTTCGTGCGTTTCTGTTCTGTGGTTTTTTTTCCCTGTGGGCCTTGCTTTTTTTTCTGTCTCACCCTCGGTTTTTTTCCCCTTCTCCTCCTTCCCGAAAATTCCCTCCCCCCCAAAAACTCCGCCTCTCCCCTCCTCCCCCCCCCTCCCGCCGCCGCGGGGCCTCCCCCCTTGTCCGCCGCTTCTCGGCTCCCCCCTTCAAACAAAAACTTCAATCCCCCCCCACCCCCCACCGCGCCCCAACCACCCCCCACTCGCCCACATCCCCCTGCGAACACTTCCTCTTCCCCCCCCCCAAACCCCCCCAACACCCCAATTCCCCCCTTCACCCCCGCCCTCCCCCCCCCCCCCACCCATCCCCCCCCCCCCCTTCCCCTCACACCACTCTCCCATTCCGGGTCCCCGTTTCTCACGCTCACCCTGGAGGTCATCTATTACTTTTAAAAAGTAATATTTTTTTGTCAAAATATCCACTATTATATAACACCTGTGGTAATGTCATGATCTATATTTATTATGCCTTTTAACAGAATGCAATGAACCATAGTCTAAATTATTATTATTTTGGAATGAAGAAAGCACTATTCAAAAGCCAAAGTGTGTTCACAGAAAGGCTCAAATAATACAGTTTACCAACTGAAATATCCCTGGTGAAGCCACCTAACGTTTTATGCACCAGTGCAGACTTTTGTCTGCTTTAGTCAGTCTCAAAAAGCTCAGATAAATGCTCTGCAATGAATCTATTTGAAATAATTCTTTTAAGGAATTTTTCCTTGTTCTCTACACCAGTATTTATCAATAATATTCAGACTATGCATTTTTGCATCTCGTAAATCTACAAAATAAAACTATATCGCTTGCTTGGCAATTGTGATTATCTCAGAAACTTCCATGAGAAGAGTTATCTTGCTTTCAGTAGCAAGCTTGTTTCTTCTAAAGGAATAGTATTAATAACCATAACACTGCAGAAGCAAATAGCTTGTTTACTTTTTCAGTAAAGACAAAGTTTTTTCAGGCCAAATATGTGGGTTTCCATGTGGTGAGTTTCTTTGTTAACAATAGGTCCTAAAAAAAAAAAGAAAAAAAATGAAAGAGACAAATCTCAAGGAGAACTGGGAAATCTTTCCTGGTATCCAACAGCATCAAAATAACAGCGTAAGATGACTTGATTCATCATCATCCAACTGAAAATTTTGAAAGTATTAGTCAAATATTCAGGAAAAAACCAACGTCCTAAAAATCAGCAATTTAATATTGTTACAAGGGCATTTTTATTTTATTTTTTTTTCTTTTTATAGCATTTAGAAAATTTTCAAAACTTTTTAACTTATATCTCACTTTCAATGTTTTTTACCAAATACTAATTGAAGAAACTGCATGAAATTGAAGCCTGCTGATAATGTTTCCTTGAAGCACCAGATATTAATGGATCATATATCAATTAAATTTAGTAGCAGTTTCCATAACATATTTTTTCTCAGGGTTTTTTTCAATTTTTGGATCCTCCAATATCTCAGTCTTGATCATTATTTTTACACAACTGAACCAAAGGAACCATGACTGTGTTAAAAAATAGTATAAAATCTCCACAGAAACCTGGATAAATAATCAGATAGACTCACACACAATGATTGTCAGAATTCATTAAAAAAATGTCTTCAATGACATTCAACTTACATTGCAACCCAAAGAAATGAGGATATGAAAAGATTCTCAAAAAGTCAGATTGTGATGTGCTCAGTACCTGTAGCTGGGATCAGTATTTCCAAAAAGCTCCATTCTTACTTAAATTAAAGGTAAATGAAAATGCTCTTAAATGTTTTCTGTTCAGATTAGTTAATTTAGATTAGAAAAATCACATACAGCTACATTTATAAAAATTAAGAATGCTGAGGCATGGAACAACTTTGAAATCTACACCTTAATTTTAAAAGGATATATAAAAGATTTCTGAACTCTCTTGAGTATCCAGTTAAGTGTGATTGAAGGTCTCTTTCATAAAATCTTATCTAATCACTCACAATAATAGATTTCAGAGATTGTTCTCAGTAACACTATGAATCACACCTGCAGTTTGAAAATATTTTGCTTTGTTTTTATTAAAAACAATTTTAACAGCTCCCAGAAGAAAGAAACATAAATTCAGATGTTTGTACCCTGTATGTAAGATGTGAGAATGAAAAATTAGTAATAGCAGCAGGAATATTCTTTAATTATAAGGCAAAATAATTTTTTTTTCTGTTGGTCTTAATCATGACATCTCATAGCATTATATAATTTTTCTATGGTTGTATTCTTTGTTTATACTTTAAAAAAAGAGAACAAAAATTACATTAAAAATGTTACAGGCCTTTGAGATTTCTACTTTATTTATTTTTCAATATCCTTCTAAATTTCATCTTATTAACCAATTTTTTCAAAAAATGGAGCACCAAGCCTGTATGTCCATAGTGCAACAGTCCATCTGCTCTATTTGCAACATACAGAAGTAACAAAATACATCTTACATAGCTACAGAGGGATCAGAGTAAAAGTTAAGACTTTCTATTCAAGTGAAAGACTCCAAAATCTCTGCTCAGCTACTGCAGAATTCAGGTGACACCTTAGCACCAGGGTTCTTCAGCTTTCTTAGGGTCTTCCCTTATGTCTCAGTCTCTCTGGTGAAAAGAATGTGATCATTCAGTTTGAGAACCTCAAAATGGTGCATGTTTCCAGCCTCGTCTGATTAATGCAAATAGGGATTTACAGAATGCATTTAACTTCCCATTTTCTTTCAAATATTGTCAGAAGGAAATGGAAGGTGGCAGGTCAGGTTGTAGTGAAGCACTCATGCCAGGACAGGAGAGTCAGGTTCTTGTTTGTGCATGACACATCAGGCTCCCTACAACCCCAGCTGCCACAAGTGAACCATAGGAAGTGCCATCGACTGGTCTCACTGAAAAGGGGGGAGGAGGAAGAGAAACACTTGCATCTTTGGCTGCTTTTGTCAAAACGGTGTTCCTGTGAAGAAAAGAGTTCTCAGAGCTGCTTCCCAGAAGGTCAAACCCCAGCTTGCGCTGATGCATGGGGTTATTCCTCCACAGGTGCAGGACTCTGCATTTGTATTTGTTGAATTTCAGAATTTTATGCTCTTCCTATTTCTCCAACTTGTCAGGATCCTTCTGAATGGCAGCACAACACTCTGGATGAGCAGTTCACAGACATTCACAAAGCTGTTCTATCATTTAAAAGATTTCCAAACCTGGGACTCCTTCGTGTAAATTGATGGTCTTGTCTGGAAATGAAATCCAGGTGAATTAATAGTTTTTTCTAGTCAAATCAGACCTTTGTATTAGAATTAATTAATTGAGTCTCATTACATCAATGTGCAGCAGACTAGTTTTCTTATCAACTAATGTTGATATGAAAGCTTAGATAATTAATTGCAAGTCAAGAATTTTTGTATCCTTTATATGAATATGTTTTTTTAAAAGGAAAAGGCCATGTGTTTATATAAGCATACACTTTTTTATTTTTAGTTTAGAAGAAAACCAATTAAGACTGCTATATAATGAGCAGTCATGCCAACAATCAATCACATTTCTTCATAAGTTGTGTAATGCATATTATAAATTATACATGCAAGATCAATAATTGGCAATAAAATATCAAGCCATAATTCTTCAACCTCCATGGCTGTACTACACATGCTTATGTAAAAATAGAACTTAATTTTTAGTATACTGTCTATAATTTACTACGTAAGGAAAAAAATAGTTAGGGGTATTGTCATTAGAACAATCTAAAACACTCCCTGAAAAACTAGAAAGCATTTGGAGTGGGATGCAGATAAGCTTTTAAAGCAATTTCAGGAGTCCAAGGATATCTCACCTGCTCTACATCACCACATAAGAAGTGTACAGAACCACTGAAAAATCTGTTAATCTGCCAGATTTATCTAAAATGACTGATTACAGTGAGGTATTTAAAATGGTAATAGATGCCTTTGATGAGGCAGCTGCATATTGTATACCAGTTCTGAAAACTTGTAAAAGTTCTCCAGTGGAACACAAATTCACAAGTAAGGAACAGTTAAGAGAGAAAAATGCAGAATGAGAAAATTGATCTTCTGCCTGAAATTTTGTGAGGTGGAAAACCTATTTCTCTAACAAAAATCTAGCTATTGTTATCTCATTTTCTTTTCTACATATTGCATGCATGGCCCTTCTCTAAAATCTGGAGGGATTTATGAAGAAATAAGGGACAGACCAAATCCACTAATCTTGCATTTGAATGATAGTGCTCCAGAGAGTAAAATATAATGGGGAAAGTCCAGAGTTTAATGTAAATGTTTATAGTTGATAGAAATAACAGTTTGAAGGGAATTCCTAAGTTCTGCATTAACCTTCTCAATTAGGCACAGTTTCTTCATTGAAGTTCTTGAAAATAAAATATTCCTCTTAAATGTAATTAAATTAATGTTTCAAAATTTTTGTTTCCACCGTAGTATTTTTAGTTCTTTCAAATAGGACAACATATCAGAGTTGGTTACTATTCCTTAGAGCCTAAAGACAGTTTTAAAGGCTTTTAAAATTTTGGCTAAATCACTGTGAGCTTCAATCAACAGCTAAGCTGCAAAGAAGCTTGACAGAATACGACATGGTGGTCCTGGAGGACACCAAGTTCAACATGACCCAGTAATGCTCTCTTACAGATAGAAAATGGTGTCCTGGGCTGCAAGAGAGCCTGCCCCTATATTCTGAACTGGTGAGGTCACACCTGGAGTATTGTGTCCCATTCTGGAATCCTCCTTGCGAGTGAGACATGGACCTGCAGAGACTGTCCAGTGAATGGCCATATGGATAGTGAATGGGCTGGATCTCCTATACTGTGAAGAAAGGTGTGAGAGAATTGTGACTGCTCAGACTGAAGAAGTGAAATAGCATGATGGATGTCATCATTATATATAAATACCTGAAGGACAGGTTGCCCAATGACAGACCCAGAGGCAATGGACACACACCAAAGCAAGGAGGTTCCTGTCTGAACATCAGGAAACACTTTCATTATGAGGGTGGCCAAACACCAGAACAAGTTTTCCAGGGAGGTTGTGAATTCTCTCTTAGAAATATTCAAAAAACACCTGAACACAGTCCTGGGAAAATAGCTCTAAGTGACAAAGCTTGAGCAGAGAGGTTGAAGCAGGTGACCTACAGAGGTCCTTTCCAGAATCATCAAGGTTGGAAGAGAGCTTCAAGATGATCTGTACCAACGGACAACCTAGAACCACCCTAATCACCCCTAAACCATATCCCCAAGTGCCACATCCAGATATCTCTCGAGCACTTCCAGAAATTATGACCCGCCACCTCCCTGAGTCACTTATTCCAGTAAAACTGGATGGTGACTTCTCCTGTCCTGTACATTGAGAGTAAGATACTAGGCACATCTTCCTTCAGATTATAGTATTGGAATAAATATAAACCTGATAAACAAATATTGTTTTAATAATTATAAGTGTCAGTGATGTGTCTAGTGCTTTTCCAAGCAAATTAAAAGGAACATTAAGTGTCATTCAGAAGAAAATAAATTAGAAGAGTGTGCTTGATAAAAAGTATATACAATCCAGAATATCTCAGGAAAAAATGCTGGCATATATTTTGAATTCTCTGAAGAAAAGAACTAATGAAAACAGCACTACCACCATAACTCCAATTCTAGCTCCTGACTATTGAAACAATGCAACAAGGACACTGGATATGGAAGAATTACTCACCCAGCCCTTCACAATAAATTAGTTTGATATTACCTCATTTTATTTCCAGTACATCCTCCTAAAGTAAGATGAAATAGTACTTAATGCAGGATAAAAAAATCATTTCCACTGAGGTCAAAGAAGTAGCTACATAAATAAGGAGACTTTTGGATTTTGATTGACAATTCACATCTTCAAGACTAGCTTGGAAAAACCTACATTATAGTAGTTCAATATCCATTTGAAAAGCATTACAAGGTGGTTTATATGACATAAATTGTTTAACTGCAGGATAGTATTGGCAGTTAACAATAACCAGGTAAAAAGGTAATAAACAAGTGTAAAAACGCTTTCAATAGGCATTGAATACACAGTAAATAGATAATAATCAAGCATCATTTGTTAGGCTGAAGGTCAGACATTCCATGGAGACTACATATAATGAATAGAAGTTTGATGTATGCATGAATGATATTTGATCACAATATCAATGTAACCCTTTTAACCATTAAGTATGAGGAAATAGAGAACAAAACAAGGATAGCATCTAGTTTCACCATTGTTACCCAAACAGAATAGCTATGCTTTAAATACTATTAGCATAAAGTTAAAATGTGAAAACATGGCAATTACCTCAAAACATATCTTCCCCAGGGGAACCTCTAGCTCTGATTAAGCCAATGACAAAACTCCTGCTACCTTCCAGAAAGCTGAGTTTTCATCTCCTAGTATTTGTTAGGCGTCTTATCTTTCTGACATTTGTCAAAATATACAGTCTTTGTTTCCATTCCACAAAGCACATGCAAGGGAAAAAGAAGCTTATGTTCCAATATGTTATTTCTATACCATGCCGTACAATGTATGCTACTCTACAACTTTCAGGTTGTAGACTGGCAGATTGGGAAATTTTTTTTTCTATGAGTCTATTAATAGACTTCATGTAATGATCACTAAGAAATAATATGCAACAACTGGGCACTACAGCAAAAAAAGTTGAAATAAATGTATTAACATTCTTGAGTATCCAACTCATATTAAATATTTACAGCTGTTATAAATTGTTTAGACTGTGACCTTGATAGTGCAAACACTTCCCTAGCAGTTTGCTATCAGGCTTGAATTTTACTAATGACGTTTAGAGAACATTTTATTAAAGATATTAAAACTTCTAACAGCCAAGTGTAGAGAATATATCTGCAAAAAACCTCATAACACTAAACAGAGCATTACAAATGCATACTGGAAATCCATTAATAAAGGGAACTAGGTATCTGCTTAAATTAAACATTTATCTTTCACTGTTGGGGGCAAAGGTTTATATCTAACACTAATGGGAAGAGCTAAACTATTGGCCTCATCAGTTGTTTGAATAAGCTGTTGCAAAATTAATTTCATGACCTCACTAGATGTTTGCAAAATACACCTACAAGAGCATAAGCCATGGTCCTCTGCTATTGATGAACATATTGATACTAGCGGAAAATTCAATCTAAATAATACAGGGCTCAGTGGCCAGAGCCTGTGCAAAATTTTCTGGTTTCACCACTACACCCGTAAACCTGACTTCTTAGTAGAAACTGAGAAAAGGTGATCTTTATGTGGTGTTTAAACATGAAACTCTGCTCCTGCAAAATGATGTGGAGTAGAAAGTCCTACCCAACTTTAGAATTTCTTTGCAGCACTTGGATTGTACAATGAAAAGATACCGTTTTGGGGTATGTAGTCTGTAATATACTAGAATAGCTGGATTTCCCAAAGCAATATAAAATACCTAAAGATAATACACTGCAATATGAAGATCCCAACACCTGAGGCTTTCTCTCTCTAGCTGATAAACTCTTAGGAAAAATTTACAAAAACGTCTGGCTGATTATTAGTCTGTAGCCTATTTCCTGCACAATCACTAAATGTTATGATAACTCCCTGAATCATACTGTAAAGAACCTGATGCTCTTGGACATTCTCATGTAACCCAAGTGCCTCAGTCATGCCTTTCTGTCACAACTTCCTAGGAATAGAAATAAAATACCAAGTGCCTGATTTCCTGAAGTGCTAGCCGGGCACCTGCGTAACTGCATTTCAAGACAGATGCAGATGTCTATCAGTTCAGAGAAATCAGCTTCTTTTTCATTTCAGCCTTCCTAGTCAAAATAAAGTACAGCTTAGGTGCATTTTTCACTCAGTGAGCTAGCATTCTAACACAAAGGTTAGTCATTGTTACTGAGTTTTGGCTATCATGAATATTTAATCATCTCTGCTATACTATCTAGGTTAACAGCTCGTGCCTATTCTGCATTATAACAAAGAGACATTATTTTCCCTCTTGTCGCACTCAATAAATCTGTCCACTCCCCAGCAAATATGTCTTGGCAGCAGTCCAGTCATGGGAGTCACTAACAAGATGGTACACCTGAGGTCAACCAAATCACTCTTTAATACAATAATCACATCTCAGCTTGGCAGTCCATCACCTATCATTCTTCCCAAATGAACAAACAAAACTGCAGGAGAAAATACTCCTGGGCACCCTCTTGCACTGCAATGGTGGCAACAGCTGGTCCAGCAGATGCTTCTCATGTGATTGAGCACCTGTGCTTTTGCGTTGCATTTCTTCAGTGGGCCATGTTAATAGGTATTTTTTTCACTTTTTCAAAATGAAATTTCCATACACAAAACAAATATTCAGAGGGATTTAGCAGAACTCTATTTCTCTTACTTGAAGGAAACCATCCAATTGTAGAGAAGAGCCTGATAAAGCCCTAGAAGTCTTTATTGGTATAATCCCTCTACTTTGTAATTTGTACGTGAGGTAAATTTGAGACCCCTCAGTTTTTCTGGCATCCTGTAGATCTGAAAGACATATGGCAAAAAAGAGAGTTAGGCAAAGTTAATGCAGATGATATAGGTACATACATGTGTTTTAAAAATAAAACTCTGAAGAACTCTTGATTTGGGGATCATTTATTATCAGGACTAATAATTTCTTGCTTCCTGAATAGACGAATGGGGTTTTGCTGTTTTATATACATGTTAAAAATGTAGGACAGTGACCCAGTTTTCTACTAGAGGTTTATTAGGCCTTTCTATTGATATACTTATAAAATCATGTGTATATAAAAATCCTTAGTCCTCAAATAGTCTTATAAATCTTAGTACCACATGGAAACCCTTAGTCATGACTAAAAAGTCCACCCATTTGGAAATCTAATGATTTCAAAATGGACATTTTAGGAGTTGGACTTGGTGTTCATTATGGGTCCCTTCTAACTCAGGATTGTCTATAATTCTATGGCTATATTCCATGTACTCAAATTTGTCAGAAAATAAAAAGGGAATACAGATAAATCATGCTCTTGCTTTCATCAGAACTCTCTCCCATGTGAGAAACCCAGAAGATAAAAAGAACATTATATAGCATCATTCATCTATATAGGAGCCATATATTTGCCCACTACCCTCTCCTTTCCAGATAAGCTCATATCTCTAATGGACCCTTGGTAGTTTATGCATTTCACCACTGCTATGAAAAGCAGTTGTTAGGGCATTTCTTAGGATGGAGATCAGACTGGACAAAATAAAAATCACAAAAACATGCTCTCTGGAGTTCTTACCTTCCTAGTACTGTGCTTTTCTTTTTTCTTTTTCTATTTTTTTATTTCTATAAAACTTTTATATCTTGTGAAAGTACAGGCAGCACAAACCTTGGTGGGGCACTCTTCTAACTCAACCTGTGTGCTAGTAAAAATGGAGGCTTTTTCTATGCATATAAGTAATGTCTAAACTCTGTTGCACTCTAAAGTGATAAATCACATTACAGTAAGCAGTGACCTGGTCATCAAAAGGATCTAGGGCTCTTTTGACATTTTCAGTGTTTATAGCAAAGAGGAGTATTGCTGAGTGAAAATATAAATTGGACACTATGGCTTAAAATTTCACTTCCCTTTGTTTTTATCTAATTCCTGGGATAAATTCAAAACTATTAAAATTAATTAATAGAACCTGAGGAAATATATAAACTCTAAGCCTTTTCAAATACATCTTGATTTTTTGTTTTGTTTTTAATAATAATAAGTACCGTTATTTTTAGTAGAGACATTATTTTCTTTTCAAAAATAATATAATTGATAAAGTACCCATTTTGCAGGTAGAAGTTTTAAGTACTACCAAAACCAGCCTGGTAATACCCATTAAAATCTATCTCAGATACTTTTGAGGAAGAGAAAAATGTACATTGACAATGAAAAGGAAAAGAAAAATTGATTCTTTCAGTACAGAAATACCTGTCCTGATATAAAATGAAATTAAATGTCTTTCTGAAGTTCTTATGCTAACTTCTACATTACTATGAGAATTTAGTACATCACAGATGACAAATGTAATTCAGGTGTCTGGAAAGCCGCAGAGCACTGTTAAAAATGATGAGGCCCCAAACCCCATTAAGATCGTCCATTATTCCTTTAAAAACTTCTGCTTTTAAAATATATGAACTCATTCTGAAGCTCTGCCTCAAATATTTCCTTCCTATGTATTCATTGACAAAGACACAGTGATTGTTAGACACTATCTAGACATTTGAGGACCTCTCTGTCGTAGAAAAAAGTGACTCGTCAGTTCTCACATTTCTTGCAGTATTGTTAAAATAGGTAACGAAACAATTGGAACAGTTAGCTGTAAAAAGATGTGTGTTAAAGGAGACTTGGGCAGCTCAGTGATGTGACTTTAAAAAAGCAGCAGTATCAGAGTTAAGGAAGGAAAAAAGTTATAAACCACTTAATGTCATAAAGTGCTTCTCAAACATTTATATAGGACATTGTAATTTCAAAAATCAGCTTTTGCCTATGTTTTTCACATTCTATTTTAAAATGCATTTTGTTATTTTTAGAAATAGCAGAGACTGGCCTCTACCAGCCACTTTGAATGGTAAAAATAGATGATGTGTCGCACTGATTTAGTAAACTATTTAATTAACTAATGAAGTTGCAATAATTTCTGGTTGATAATAATGGGAAAATCTAAATCAATAAATATCTATCTTTCTACATATGTCTATCAAACAGAAAACTTCATTCCTAATGTAATTTTTTTTAAAATAAAAGAATAAGTTTTATTATAAAGTCTCAACACCAAAAATAACATTGCCCCTAAACTCACCACAAAACCCTAGTCACAACTTTATTTAATTATCTAGAGATTCATTAACAACTTGGAGGATTTTCAAAATTGCTTAAAGAGGTGCCAAGTGCTTCATATATTTTATTTGTAATACTCCTTAGTACCTATCTGAACCTTTAAACAAATATTCTTGATAAGCTTCACTCTGATGCTCAGATCATAAAGGGAGTTAAAAACCTAAATCAATGGAATTCTTATTTACTTATTTACTTTGAAAATGTTAAAATCTCTTTAATTGCTAGTGATACTGGAAAGTCAATTTCAGTAGCTTTAAAAGATACTAAATTTGAAGGTTTACTGAAAGTAAGTCATATAATTTTTGGTAAAGCCAGATCACGAGAACTGCTAGGACTCCTGGAATATTAAGCCTTTTTTTTCTTTCAAGAATTCAGTCTTTACTATTAAAAGCAGGTTATCAGAGTAAATACTAAAGTCAAACTTCTCTGCCATTATGTTCTGAACATTAACTAAAAATGTGAATCAGGGAAAATTTATTAAATTCTTTGCCCTAATACCCCTATCCATAAGATACATCAAGTAACTAATTTTACATTTTTTATGAAGGGTATGGTAGTTGTGCTTAATTTTCAGACAACAAGACACAAATTATCTCATTCACATTCACATGATAAAGAAGAATAAGAGTATTAATGGTTCCTCAAAATGCAGTAAAGCTCACTCCAACTCAGAAGGCCAGAAAAATCCCTATCAACCCTTTAAAACCTCAAATGTGATTGCAGCTATTGTCAAGATGTTTTGTGTAGACCAGTTAGACCAGGAAAAAGCCAAAAAGGTATCTTGGTGGAGGGGAGAGCTCAGCATGTAGTTGCTACCACTTTGGAAATAGAACATATTCCTGAATATCTAATGTCAGGACAATTTTGATGACTTTCACTGACATAGCTATACTGGTCACAGATGGTCATGCAATGATCCCTGTAGATCATAGCTGGGAGAAGCTGTCGGCATATAAGATATGCAGTCATACCAGTGATGTCATGTCTTTCATTTTGGCCAAGAGTGTTTCACTGCAGTGATATAAAATGTAGTTTTCCTTATATAATTGTGTTATACCAAGAGCTCTCAGAATTTCTTTAAGAAAAGTGATCCTATATTAGCATAAATTATCTTTTCTTACTTGTTCCTCTTACGCTTAAATTAAAAATTCTGAAAACTAAAATATAGAGGAGGACTATCATTGGTTTATTTCCTCTATTTTACATAATTTTAGGTATATTATGTGACAATAAAGCAATTTAAACATAATCCCATGTGAAAAATAGGACTGATGTTTGCAACATAGGCTGACATTAGTTGGAGAGTACGACTTGGGATTTACTGGTTCAGTGGTAAGAAAAGATGAAGGTACTCAAGAAAAACATGTTAAAAAATAATATTCTGAACATCATCCATGTGACTTGTGCCTAAGAAGTTGCAGAGAATCCTACCTATCTATCCAGCACCACAATGGTCTGGCACTGCAGCTCATAATCAGACCTATGAAGTTTAATAAAGCAAAAATACTTCTGAAATGGGAAAATTATCAAATAAAATTCACCATTTAGGAAGAGTTTATGACATAGCAAGGTTAATGGTCGGAGGTTTAGAAAACACAGTCTGCAAGGAACTTAAAAAACCAAAATCCTAAAAAAAGTAGAGAGGGTAGAGATGAAAGTAAAAGATGAAAACTATTGCAGTCAACAAACCCATTACAAACAGTAAAAGTTTAGTTCCTTTTTCATGTTAGACAGAATAGAAAGTAATGGGCATAGGTTACAATAACAGAGAGTCATGTCTAAAATTCAGATTAAGAAATAGAATTTTCAAGTGGTGAAAATAAATTAAACTTAATGCACTTTCCATGAATCTCCATAATTTTAATATTTACAAATTGGAACTATCCACAAAATATTTCTTTCTGTCTTTTATAAGAAATTGACTCTTAAAAATCTTATGTGCAAACTTACATTAACCTTTTGAAAACAGGCCAAATGAAAAGACAGGTTGAGGCACCCTTCCTTTTCTGGTGGAAGTTATTATTGGCTTTCACATACAGTGACTAAAACATATGCTCAGATGTTTCTACTGTTCAATTAGATTTGATCTCCAGAAAGCTTCAGAGAAGCTGAATTGACTAAAATCTGGGTAGCTTTAAGTGACCAAGGTCATGCAAGAATTTTTTTTGACAAGCACAGCTTTGTCTTTTCAGCTTCTGTGGATTTTCATTACAGGTGTCATGTCTTCATTAAATATAGCTATTCATAATGCCAAATACGTTGATCCACTTTTCCAGATGTTCGACTGTTGGGATCTGACAAATTCAAAACTGGAGCCAGAATGGTGAATGTCTGTTTCCTGGTGGTGCTGCTCCCAGACAGCTTCACAGGAAACTACAGTAAGCAAAGTTGACCAAGGTACTTCAAAACTGAAAAACTGTGCACCACAATAGCTAATTCTTGGGAACCTGCGCAAGCCAGAGGTCTGTGCTAAGCATTTAAATTCTTTCTTTAAGGGGCAGGTGTGCTGGTTTCAGCTGGGGTATAGTTTATTTTCTTCACAGTGGCTGATATGGGGCTATGTTTTGGATCTGTGCTGAACATAGAGCTGATAATATAGAGGTGTTTTTGTTGTTGCTGAGCAGGGCTTACAGAGACCCAAAGCCTCTTCTGCTTTTCATACTGCTGTGCTGGTGAGGGAACTGAGAGTTCTTGGAAGGTCAGGAGGAGACACAGCCAGGATTGGTGGCTCAAACTGACAAAAGGGATACTCCAGACGATACAACATCAGGCTCAGTATACAAAAATGAGGAGAAGAAGCTGGAAGGGGGATGTTTGGAGTGATGAAATTTGTCCTCTGAAGTAGCACTTGATGGGGCTCTGCTCTCCTGGAGATGACTGAACAGCTGCCTGCCTATGAATAGCAGTTTGGTTGTGTGTGACTTTTGCTTTCCCTATTAAACTGTCTTTATGCTATCCCATGAGTTTTTCAGCCCTTACACTTCTCACTTTTACCTCTCTAGCTTTTACCCCTTGATCCCACTGGCAGGGAAGCGAGCAGGCAGCTGTGTGGGGCTTGGCTGCTGGCTGGGGTTAAACCATGGCAGTGGGTGAGGCTGAGCTGCACAACCAGCAGCCGGCTGAACAGGAGGTACCCGTTCATGAACTGGAAATACTGTTCTGCCTACCTTCTTATCCACAAAATTCTCAGAAATTTACAGAATAAAACTCCATTACATGGAGTTTATTTTGGTTTTTTTTTTTTTTTTTTTTTTTTTTTTTTTTAACAATGCCCTTATTTTTTAATACAATACTGCAGATAACTTTTCTTTAACTTAGAAAAAATGTCATACAACTGTCCTGTCTGACTCACCTGTAGCTTTTTATTGTTTCTATTATCTGTTCACAACCAAGGTAAACATCAGTTTAGTGAAAAAATTATTACACTCGGTGTACATGGAGTTAGGGATGAACACTTATTTCTACTGAAGCTGTAGAAAAAAGAAATTATAAAGGATGATGCTCAGTGCGCCCTGACATTAATCTTTTCTGTTCCTGTGCCTCTGAGTCACAGATGTAGTCTGCCCTAGGTTTTAAGTAGGCAGAGTGTTCTATTAAGAGAGTCTTGTCTTTTGAAAAGGATAGCATATGGATCTGAGCCAGAAGATTAGCAGCAAAAAACCTCCCAATTCTGATCACCCCAGTGTCATTTTGCAAGGATTCTGGAAATTTACTTCAGTCTGTGCACTTCCACAGAAATGCCCAATTTCCTCTCTACTATTAAGAAGGGAAGATGTGTTTCACCAGTGCCTTCAGTTGTTAATGAAGCTACCCACTTTCTCAACATAATTCTTTTGGAACAGTTTTCACTGGATAATTTCAAAGCAATGGTACTCCCTTTAATTCAAAGAATACTTTCTTGAACTAAGACCTGCAGATTCCAGAACTGTAAGATACAGTAAATAAATCCAGCTGTTTAAAATGTCACACTATTTGCTCAGGAGAAAGATGAACAAGTTTGACCTGTACGTTTCCAAACATTCTGAGCTTTCTTCAGTTTAGAATTTCAAACCTGAACAAAGTTTCCCTTCAATAGCTGCTGCAAGCTACTGTTTCATTAAAAACTGAGAGAACAACCCATCTCACCTAGCTATGCTCACAGTGTTTCTACTCAGAAAGCCAGGTAGAAAAGTGTATAAGCTTGGAAAACCAATAGGGAGCAAAGATCAGGAGATAGAAGATAGGGCAAGGAATCTGAAACACAAGATGATAAGCAAAGATTTTATCATAGTAAAATTCTGGAAAGTGGATTTGGAAAGAGAAGTATAAAGAAGATGAAAAATCGTGAGTCAAAAGTCAGTGGTGAATACTAAAATTGACTTTTGGACATTACAAGAAATGAATAAAATGAGGTAGCTGTGTGAGTGTGATATTTATCTAAACAAGGACATAAAATGGATTTGGGCAATTCTAATATATAAGGAATTACTCACTCATACATATATATAGAGGATCAGTGGAACATGTATTGGATTTACAGTTGAAATCCAGATCAAAACTTTTAAAAGGCATGACAGAGGAATCATTTCATGACATTTTATGATCTATATTATTCAAGAAATCAAATTAAGTTGTTATAATGGTCTTCTCTTTTCCAAAGACCTGAAATTAATTTAATATTTAGATTCCTTCCAATAGAAAACAATAAATCACTTCCTTTCTTGAATACAGGCTGCTGGCATGTGCATGTTATACCTCTGATCTTAGAAGCTGAGAGAGGACAAAGGAAGATGTTGATTTTTCTGTATTTTTCCCAAAACTCTTTCCTTAATCACCCTCACTAGGAAACTGTTGCAAGGCTAATATGGGCAGATCTTCTGCTACATTTGGGTTAATGTTTTTATGCAATTTTTTACAGTTTCTTTGTTTGTCATGAGAACAGGTTACTAAACCTGGTTGTAGGGTCATCTTACTAACTTACTCCAATATCTATCATTCATGTCCTTACTTGCTTTCCAATTTCTGATTGCCCAAGAGTAGTACAGGGCAAGAGCTGACCCTGATGTCAGTACCAATCTTACGGGGATGATGCTACACTTAAGGAAAAAAAAGGAACAGTTGAATAAGAAAACTGGAAAGATGGAATTGAGTAGAGTTTCTATGGGGGACACACTTTTGCCTGGGGTGTAACAGACTTTGGACAGCTTTAATCATGCAGTAAGTTGGCTTTCAGGTTAGTTTTCAGAATAAGGTGGTAGAGATCACCTTATGCTGGATAAGCAGGAATAACTTTTGTCATAATGGTCATTAAAATATATATATATATAAGCAATAATATAGAAAATTAAATGCAACAATTTTTCAAAGGAGATCCAGTTACTTTGAAAAACACAGTGAAAATTTGTATCTATAGTCTGACAAGGACATTGAAAGAGAGAAGGGACATTGGTAATATGTTAGAAAGCACAAGAAAATGAGTCTTCTTTTTCTTCTAAAATGAACCATGCTTTTTATAGCCTTAAATGCCTGGTTTAGTCATTCAAGCTTTGCATGTCTGAAAAGAACATTAGGAACAATGAGTCAAAGACTATACGGTTAAGGCCTTCCTTAATATTGCAAGGCTTTTCTTTGTTTTGGTGCAGTTTTATCAGGAACAAATTTTTTTCTCATAAAATGAAGAAAAATGGGCACTTGTGCTGTTAAGGCAGGTAAAAAAGTCTAAATAATGCATGTAAAATGCATCTACAACAGGTCTGGAAAGAACCTAAATTCCTACACATTGGACTCCTGTGCTTTAGGATTGTCCCAGGTTGCAGATGAAAGATGTGGCCAGAGATGTGTATTATATTGCCATTTGTCAGAGGTGGGGAGCTATCTTCTGTTAATTGGGCCACCTGTTAAAACCAGGTGGGGCAGTTTTCTTTATCTCTTCCACAATCAATCCTCCCTCCGGAAGATATCTTCTATTAATGGGCCATTGAGTCTCTCTGCATGACTGATATAATGACATCATCCCATTGTGAGATGCTCCACCCAAGGGGAGGAGCCAATCTGAGATCTGGAGCGCCTCAGATAACCTTTTCCACTAGATTCCCAGAGGAGCAGCTTTCTTTTCCCACTGGATTCCCAGAAGACCTGGCCCATCTACACCACCACTGGACCTTCAGGGGAAAGTGACACCCTTCTGCAGGACCACTGCTTCAACAGAACCACATCTGTCACTCCAGGAGGACTGCAGCCACCATTTAATGGGACTGCTACAAATACTCTGACCCACAAGGTGTCAGGTTGTATTCTGACTCTGTCAGTGTTGTTTTGTATTATTGCATTTTAATTTTATTTTTATTTTTCCTAATAAAGAACTGATATTCCTGCTCCCGTATCTTTGCCTGAGAGCCCCTTACTTTCAAAATTATAATGATTTGGAGGGCAGAGGTTTACATTTTCCATTTCAAGAGAGGCTCCTGCCTTCCTTAGCTGACACCTGTCCTTTCAAACTTAGACAAGGATACTAATCTGAGGAGGAGAATATAGATGAGATGCAGAAGTTTCAAGATTTCTAGGCCAAGCAGAACATAGGAGTCTTATTTTCTGGACAAAGAGTTTCAATAGTGAAACTAATAGACAATTTATTTTTATCCTCCAGGAGCAGCTTTCTGAAAGAAATCTAGAACTGTGTGTGTTAAGGTTATTGCTAATGTGCCACCTGAACCAGCAAAGGGAACCTCAAGTCTGGGATATCAGCAAACCTTCTCACAGGACCATGATCAATGTAGAGTACCAGCAACTTTGAACCTACTGTGCTTCTGTTCCTTCTGATCCAGCCACACATCCCTTGGGTACTAACAAGCTCAGATAACCTTGACTGCTCATTACTCTTGATGTAATTATTCCTTTTTTATTTCCAGTGCCATGATAACAAATGTATATTTGTTATCAAAATGACATGTCTTGCCTAAGCTGCAGTGTGATTTATTTTTGTTTTTCATGGCTTGCATTGCCAGACTGATATGTAATTAAAACATGCAGCTTTCTGTAAAGCAGAGTACTGTCATTCTACATGAAAAACTATCTGTTGTTACCATTACCAGACAATGAAATTGGTATCAAAATCTTGGGTTAATCAAGAAATAAAACAGACAAAACAACAACAAAACCAAACAAAAACAACTCTGAAAACCAACCAACAAAACAAACAAAAAAAAATCAAGCGAAAGCCAAAACAAGCAAACCAAACAAGCAAACCAATGAACAAACAAAAAGCAAACAAAAAAAACCCCACAAACCAAAACCCAACCATTTATCTGCCTTTAGAATTATAGAATGGCATGGGGGTTGGTCTTTTAATCAATTAATAAACTACTTTAAAAATTAAAAAGAAAATTAGCCAACCAGAAAATAGGGAAAAGTTCAAGTTATCTTACCTCAGGGATACCAATAAAATTAAGTTAAAATATGATACATTGATGGCAAGTAGATAAACTTGCTGAAATGCCACTTTACAGTAATGCTGCGATATCCAAGTGTAACTGTAAAGTTTCATCCTGACAAACACATTTATGTCTATGTGCAAAATTATCATTTGACTGAGCTATGTGCAAATCTGCACTGTTCATTTTGTGAAGTTCTGGCAGCATTCCACACCTATCAGACAATTGAAAATTGTTGGACAAGTCACAGCTTCTTACTTTACTCTAGTTTTCCCTTTTTGTTTTAGAGTTTATCCTCTGTTATGCCTTCATTGCTCCTGAAGTTGTTTTTCCTGAACCTTTTTAAAAAGCCAATCATGTAACTGTAATCTACATTAGTCTGTCTGTCTAGAAGGGTGCTGTATTTTGCAGAAGGTAATTAAGCAATTTTTAAAAAGCAGTATTAAGAGAATGTCAGGAAAAAAATATGGAGTCCATGAGCACTGTACAGCCAAGCACTAGTTCATGATGCTGCTTTTGAGTCAAGAGAACGGGAATTTTGATAGAATGATAAGTGTATCCACTTTCAGACGCAAATTAGAAAATGAGGAACCCTGGAATTCACTTTGCTAATCACTGCTCATTTTCTCAAGAAAAAAAAGGTAGATCTTTATGTAAAGGATTCTGAAGTAAAGGTAATTGTGTCTAAAGCAGGAACCACTAGAGTATGATTAAAGTAAAAGACTGAGATAAAAGACAAACAGAGGAGCAAAGTACCAAAATGAATAGGTAGACAAAACCAAGTGTTTTACTGGAGTATGGGACACTTTCTATAAATTAAAGGAGCAAGCAAGACAAACGTGCAAGAGAGAAATGTGACCCCATGGCCACTGAGACAAGAATGTGATCTGGAGTTGGAAACTGCCCCCCAAGAAGCAGGGAGGTATGGTGAAATTGTAAGCCACACAATTTTATTGATAAGAATGTTTATGCAAATATTGAAATTAATTATATTTACAGCCACACCATGCAGGGCTTCTTTTAAGTCTACCAAACTTAAAACCAGCATAAATGATATCTAAACAAATTAGTTTTTCTCTAATTAGGAAAAGAAACCTATAGCTTGTGATAAAGACCCATGACTTTATTTTATAAGATCCATAATTTCTCACAAAATTAGCTTTTAAAAACCCTTACTGCTATGAGTCTTTGTAGACTGGATTTCATATGAAGAAAATATTTGGGGCTAAACTATACCTTTCAAATGAGCTAATATTGGGGAAACTGGTAGATTTTAAAATATGCCATTGTGAAATCTCCTGTGTTCATTGTACTTCATTAGTTCTTTTTTTTTGAGGACTATTAGAGAAACAGAAAGATGGCAGGTGAATTTAGAGATTAATCCATTAGATTGTACATGCTTCCCTTTCAAAGTTTGTTAATTTTCTTTCCTCTTTGTCAGTTTTAATTTGTCACTAAAACCAGAATGAAATAATTGTGTCAGTGTCTGAGTTCTGTTTCATAGTCAAGGTTTTAGTGAAGGTATAAAATTGGCTTTTGGATTCTACTGACACTGGTTAAATGATTATGGAGGAACACATGTTGAGTCAAGGCTTCTGACACGTCAAATTAAATCAAAATTAGTTCAATGGCAGTCTAATGCTTATGCACATTGGTAACATATATTGTAAAATAGCTATAAAGTTACTGCATGCAAAATATTAGAATAGAAAGTAATCATTGTCTTTAGAAACTAATGGCAAGGAATTAAAAACAGTGAAATTACTTAGACTTGAACTCTGAAATACCTTTTCCTTCTGGTAAGTCACTACCTCATTTAAAATAGGACTTTACAAAGCACCTGTCTGTCACATTAATATTCTATGCAATGATTAGGCACCAACACTATCAAAGTCATTCTAACCTTTCAGAACTCTCTTTGGCTAGTTTCCCACATTAGTCATAAAACCCGTACAAAGTCTACTTCCATTCAGCCTTTTACAGCTATTAAAAAAAATTGGAACATTTAGTTCACACTCTGACATTCCTACAGAGGAGAGTGCAGGCAGGAGCCTTTACCAGGCTTTTGTAAAGGGTCATCACATTGAATTCCAAGGCTACTCCATATACACAAATAAAATAACATCTTGATTTCTGAAAACAGCTACATAAACAAAAGAACCACATACTTATATGAGACTCAGAAAATAAATAACAGGGCTGGGATACCGAATTCTACTGTTGTAAGTCTTACTGCTGCAGACAGGGACAGATTTTGAAATTTATTTAAACATGTAGACAAGGTGATTAAACCCTAAAGGACCTTCTATTGAGATCTCTAACCTTGACAGAAAACAGTGGGTATTAATTTTTACTTGTTTTAGACACTTTAATAATGTTATCAGGAGATCGTATACATGGAATAACAACATTGGCATTAATAGGCTTCCTTTTACAGATATGAGTTAGTCATACAATTAAGAGCTGTTGAAATAAGACTTTAAATTCTAAAATATAAGTGATTTTAAGATTAATTAAAAACCCATCAAGGTTGTGATAAAATTTCCAGTGTCTTCAATAAAATCAAAGCTGAATGAACAAATGAAAATGCAATGTTTCACCTAAAAGCAACAACAGAAATAATCATGATTAAAATAATTTGTCTTTCTGATGAGCTATAAAAATCAAGTCAAATGTATTGCTCTTGTTAGCTTAGGCTCTCTGGGCCCACTTTAATTCAGGCAACTGTGTATGCTGTGTGACAATGCTGTTTAGTGATAAAATACTGCCACATAGCATCACATTTCAGCATCTGACACACCACATGCTGGCTAAAATGTTCTGCACTTATTTGTCAGTTGGTGCTTTACCACTGAACTCACCAGAAGGCAACACAAGCAAGGAAAAAAAATAGATGTCTAACTTCACCTGCAGATTTTCTCACTGCTTTGGTGATAATAGAAAATTCAATTCCTGAAAACAGCAAAAAGAAATAGGACTTTATATAAAAATAGGTCAATATCAAATCCATTAAAAAAAAAATGTAGGGAGACCAAGGCATAAAAACCTGAAGTGACTGGTTCCAAATTATTCAGGCAGCTTACAGAAAAAAAAGCAAATAGAGGAACACGTAAAGTGTCAGGCCAGCAAAAGCCAAGCTTTTGCCATTCTGAAGGAAAAAAAAGAAAATTGCCAGTTTTTGAAAAGTTAAAATATATGGTGGTTCAAGCATTCTGAAACAGAGACTAAAAGATGCTCCTTCCAACTTCTCTGAACTCTGTTCCCATTAAACACACAACCAAGAATTCTAGATGTATCTAAGGCACATTAGAAATTACACTAAGATGAAATGCACGTTTTGGTATCAATCAATCATTTTTTGTCATTACAAAGTCCAGATACAAGAGAAGTAAAACTTTGAAGGGAAAACATATTTTCAAGAGAAAATATATTCATCTCATTGAGGCTTCTTTCAGGAAGATTTGCATAGGCCCACAATAAATACTATAATATAATAAAAAGTATATTCTTTTATGATGATAGTTTGGATCAAGCATCCTTTCTTCTGTAGTTTGTATTATCTGTCAGTGTCCATTAGGTATGGATTTTTTTTTACCTGTTTACTATAGTCTTTATGGATGAATCACTGTGTTACATTTCCCTGCTATGGGTAGTAATAATATATAGGTTAAATGACTACAATGAGCTATAATAAAGTTCAGAATGACAAAAGACCATTAAAAAAACCTCAGCAGTAATCATGGATTTCTCATTGTCTATTTCATTATTAAGACCCATCAAATTAATTTTTGTAACCTACATATATTTCATTAATCACATTGTATGATTTTGCGTGTTGAGGGAAGTTTTCCTCCTTTATGTACATGATCTCTACACTGCGTTGCAGAGGAATTAAACCCAAAAGTTCCAGGACTTCCCTAATTAATTTTTGAAAGCAGTGAATACTTAGTATACCAGGATTACCACAGTGTTGACTTCAGTTTTATTTCCTTTGACCTTCCTCTGTCTTTGAATTTTTGTGTGGCTTGTGTGTGGCAAGTCTTCCCTACATGCAACAGCTGAGAATTTTCCTCTGTTGTGGTGAGCTCCTCAGCAGCTGAATTAAGGAATTAAAATTCGCTTTGTTCAACTCAAGCTGTGTAAGAATGCCCTAAAAAGATATTGTGAGGTGAGATTATATTTTAATCTTCATCTTGATGAAGTCAAGGCACTCATACAGAACTCATAAGAACCCTTTGCCTTATAAAGCTAGACAAAAATCACACTGTTTCTTTTTATTTTATGCAGTTTGCAAAGCATAATTTAAATTTGGTAAAGCAGTCCAGTTCATTTCTTTGAGATAGGATATCTCATCTGTAATCGTCAGTGTTCCCAAGACCGGACATCTTCAAATATACAGTTTTTAGAAACAATTAAAATCTGCTTCACATATTGCTGTTTTAGAAAGAAAATGGCTCTAGTTTCATTGCAAAAGGGTTTCTTGCAGCTGGTCATGATATATAAGTAGATGAAAAGAGATTAATTAGAACCAAGGACCTCCATAGGTCTCCAGTTAAGAAAAAAATTGTAGTTTAGTATGTTGAACACAATATTGTAACACTGAAACTTTCTAGCTGGACTGTATTAAAAATGAAGGGTTTAACTTCCTTCTATTATATATTTTAAAGAGATTCTGTGGTGCCTTCATCTTTGAACAGAAGCTCAGATTTTCTGAGGTTTATCAGGGAGATGTAGGTGTCAGTACAACCTCATGGTATGCTGTCCAGAGCTTTTCTTGTTTCTCTACCTCCTAGAAGGCCTGTCTATATTCTTTCATAATCACTGAAATTCAGGATGGACTGTGCAATTTGGTAATATGAGTTTTACTTTTTTTATTTGCATCAGTAGTAGATTCCTTCTTTTCTTATGCCTGAGAATAACACCAGGAAAAAAAAAAAGTTAGCAGTACCAGGCAAACTGTTATGTGCTCACTAATAATGAAGAATCCAGCCTAGCAGCATGATTGTAAACCCAATTATATTGCCCAATCACATACTAACATTGGGCATCTCTGAGCAGGTTCCTTTTAAGAAGGAATGCAATCTTACAGGGCTGCAAAGTCTGTGCTCTGGTCCAAAGGAGGACAATGAGTGCCTGATATCTGCGTAGGGTCAGAGCACAGATGTCAGTCCTCTCTCACTTGGTGGAACCTTCATTTACATTCTCTAGAAAACACTGGGTTCATGTGTGAGAACACAGCATTACTATGAGGGACATTACCAGAGTCTTCTAATTAAACCTCCTTCCAAAATAATCATATACAATATTTTAAATTCATTTTCATTAAGATCTCAATCCACACATTTTATCCCAGTTTGGTTTTATGATATCCTGTACATAATAAAGGTTATTATTCATTAAGGAATTTTCTTTTCATGTTCTGTGGCAAGCTGGTGAATGGAAATTAATGCTATGTTGATCACACTTAAAATTTCTCCTATGTTATCAGTCTTTGTATTAATCTCCCTCTAGTATAGATACAACTAAAGTGTACATACAATGGAGCATTATATATTTGTAAGCATATATAATGATATATAATTGGTTATTGTAGATATAACTGAGATATATAGAACTCAGTTCAGAAAAAAGACCAAAAAACTCAAAAATTGTTTTATTAGTACCAGTCTCCAGCTTTTGTTTTTCTGAGCAAATAGCCCTTCTCTAGGAGGTCTTTTAAAATAGGTCTGCAAGAATAGCGAGGAAAAGTTTCATTTTTATTTTATTTTGGTTGTTATCCAAATAAATGCTCTTGGAGTGCAGCCCAGTTGGAGCTCTGCATCAGGGTTTATAAAACTCTGACAACACTGACTTCAACCAGGGTTTCTGCTTCTCATTTTTGCAGAGCTTGGGAGCTGATCTTCAGTTTGAACTGTAAATCCTGGAACCTTCAGCCCTCAGTTCAGCACCTCTGTGTGATAAGGCTGGTGTGTTCAGCTGAGCCTCCTGTCAGACAGAGCCTGAGAGGTTTCATAAGAAATATTTTGCAGTCAATAAACTGCCATTTACTTACAAATAGCGATTTCATCCTAAATATATTCTATTGCTTTTAGTCAGAAAAGATAAAACAAAAATAAAGCATATTAAAACATTCTGTGACTTCCATCAAACAGAAGTAAAAGACCTTCCTTCACTTGCTAAAGGGGGATTAAGATACAGTTACTCAAGGCCACTTAACATTTGAATTAAAACATCCATGCAAAGCTCTAATGCTCTCTAACAAGTCTGTGATGGTAAATTTCTTTTACTTCTCCTGAATGTCCTATGCCTTTTTGATATTAATTGTTTGTTACCCCTTTACAAACCTCTTAAAAATTTTCATTATTTACCAAATTAGTTAAATATGTAGTTAATTTAAAGCACATAAACACATCCATTGACACTTCACTTGCCCTTTAAGTTAAACATATACTTTCTGAATGGTAGCCTGAAAGTGAGTTTCTTCACTCATAAAGGATGTGTTGGGGATGTCGTAGTTCTGCAAGGTGCCAATCACTCTGCTCTTATGATCAAAAGACAGAAAAAGAATTCTCAAATTTTCTTACAAGTTTTCAGTACCTTGCAGTAACAAATCTACCCTCTATCAGTCAGCAAAATCAAGGTCTGATTTACATTTGTCTACCTGCCTTTGCAGTTTGAGTAATCTTGTGCTCACAAATCACTGACCTGAATTCATGTGCCTGAAGTGATTGTGAGCACAAATATTAGCACTTATCTAATCACCCAAAGAGTATTTGCACCTGTTATGAATTATGCATGCAGAAATTCAGCTCAATTATTTGTATATGCAAGGTTGAATACACAAAAAACCCATTTCTTAAAATCTAGGACAAGATGTTAAACCTACTATATTTTTTACAAGTACCAGCTTATCAGAATATTGAATATTTTATGTCTGGGTAAGTGCATATGCTTAAAAGTAGTAAAATATGGATTAATATAAGATTGCTCACATAATAACAGGATAATGTTTCTTGCCTGAATTCTGAATATTTTGAATGCATTTAGTAAACTTATTCAAAGAAGACAACAAACTGTCATTAGAGAGCATACATTTTTGTATTTGTTTATGTAGATTACTGTGTTTAAAAACAGCACTTTTTAAATGTTAGTTCAATCAAGATATAAGAAAAAGAGTCAGAAATCTTTAAGAAAGTAAAATGGTGAAAAGAAATAGAAAAAGTTTCTGAACTAATATAACAAATACTTTCAAAAGAAATAATATTTACTGAGATGAGCTGAGGTCCTCTATCTTGTTTCCACTGCTGTTACTGCAAATGAACAGTAATAACAGTATGAAACTAAGAAATATTTTTCCCATTATTTCTTTGGTAAGGATGACTGTCATTGAGGTAAGTCAGAAAAATGCCTATTAGCAGGTAAGACAAGGGAAAAGAATCAACTAAGAGCTCATGTTCTGACATTTGACAAGGAGAGATCAAGAGGGAAAAAGATTCTGACAAGCAGAGGAGGTGGAGAGACTTACCAGATATCCTACACAGCCCATCCAAAAGAAAGTTATTATAAGGACAAAAAAATACTATGCAAACAGGGATTTCACATTTCTTGAGCTGTGTAGTTTAATCTTTGGTGCTGTGTCTTTGCATCCTGGTCAGCTCCCTGATATAACTTTACAGCAAGTGCCTGCTAGTGTAAATCATGTGATGGGATTTTAGTAGTGAGAACTAATCTGGCCATTCAGTCTGTGTCAAAGACTAAGTGAAAAACAGTCTCAAGATAACAACTACCTTCTTTATATTCAGTATGGAAATAGGGTTTTGACTTCAGACATGAGAGGCATAGCTGAACAAACATGACCCAGATTCACACTTGTCTGTGCTATGAATTTTGTTTTGCTTGTTGCGCAGTGAGCAATCTAAGCTGTTTTAAAAGACCTACTTAGAGTGACTCAAAAATATAGTTGAAAATATTCTCATAACATTCTCTTTCACTCTTTGTAGACAAATTACCATCAGAAAAAGTCATAATTATTTTAAATTTTGAACCAGCATAGCCTTTAAAACTAATATATGAAATAGGATTTATTTTCTTCATATCCTCCCAAATAGTTGCCTGTTTACTGTAAGGACATCTAAGAGCTTCAAGTCTAAACAGGAGAGGAAGAATTTAGTCTGTGCTATTTTAAGTTCAGAGAAATCTTTAGGCAAAGCAAAACATCCTAGTAATCACTACAGATGAAACGGAAGTGCTTCAAAGAAGTAAATTTGCAATTTTGAGTCTCTTTTTCATTTAAGAGAATGTCCTGAAAGTCCTTGAATTTTGACAGTCTTGCATCAGCTAGCTGCCTGCAGCATTCCCCTGGGGCTGCTCTTCAGATGTTCTCAGGTTGGGATCTATAGTAACACTGCTTCATATCACAAGTGCAAACAGCTTTTCTTGCATATTTATCTCGTTGCTATCTTGGAAACTGTATGCACAGCACAATAGCTTTTCAAATATTGATGGAATATTCAGTTGTTATCTCCTTTTCAGCTCTCTCTCAAAATGCAGTACAAACATTTTCAGCCTTTGCTTAATATGCTATATACCTGCTTCTCACTTTTCATTGCACATATTCAGGTTAAAATAACAGTTAAATTAAAAATAGCTGAACAATAAATAAATTCTTACATAATCTAAAAGATACTGGCCAAATTTTTAAAAGCAAGTGACTCCATATTTCTGAATATATTATTATGACCTAACACAGTTTTGCCAGGACAGACTCAATTTGAAATTCACCTCCCAAATCACTCAGCTGGCATATCACATTTCTACAACTTGCATGATTATGCAGCCTTTTCCCCCACATCCATTTGATTTAATCATAGGATCCAGTAAGATAAAATCTTTTCTTTCCATGTCAGTCAGGAGTTCAGTTAAGACCCCCAAACGTATGTATATACTGTATATTGGTATAGTATAATAGTTTCCTGTCACTTGTCACTGTTTAGTTGCTGCTCTTAAAGAGCATAGGCATGGGTGTGAGTACCAAAAATACTGTCTCTACTGACTCTATGGAGAAGTGAACATCTCAGGATAGCTTAAATGGTACGTGCTGCCTATGTTTGGACACCTGAATCAAGCTTATTCTCCCTTTATAATCAATGAGTATCTGGTCAATACAATAAAGAGTATGGAAAACTATTCACTTCACCCTCAGTAGATGTGCGTTCATTGTTCAGCTGATTTTCTCTAGAGACTCCATTGATTATATCAAATATAATGCAAATTTAGGCAGTGGCTTACTTGAAGATACAACAAATTACAGAAATTAAGAGTTCTATTTCTTAAGATGACCCCCATTCCTCAATTTCCATAAGCAAGGAGATGGAGTTCTGTGTCCTCGCGTATAAAGTATGCAGGTATCTAAAATGGGATTCATGCCCATTGAAGAGGATCATCTACAAATCCATGCTTACTTTGGCAAGAAGATTTTACCAATGCATTTGATTTTAACATGCACTTCTAGGTTTATTTTTCTGCTTACTCCAGACTGCCACAGGCTTGGACACATTTCAGGACTAAGCTTGATTTCTTAAATATTAAAATAAATATATAAAATTTTGAGGGACAGGTCTCCCTGCTACAAGAGGATAGTTCTCATAATTGGGCAGCAGATTATTAAACCTATGCGTCCACAAATCATATTGTATCAAGTCACTGTCTTGGAAAGGAAAGAACAATAAATTAGAACCTTCTTAAAATGTGCAGGCATTTCCCTGATCATTGTCTTAAATGAGATAGATCTCTCTCTAGCAGCCTAGATGTCTAGATAACCAAAGTTTTAGGTATTTGAGGCTGAGTGACCAGCGTGTTGCCCTGTCTGGCAGTCAATGGGGCTGCTGCCACTACTGCTCCACCATAAGCAGGACAGGGAAGAACAGGAAGAGTGAGAAAACCCATGGGGCAAAATAAAAGCAGGGAAATCATGCATCAATTACTGTCACAAGCAAAGCAGACTCAACTCTGGGGAATTTAGCTCAATTTAAAGCATTTAATTACAGATTTATTGGAAACTAAGAAGACAAATATTTAGCCCTTAAGGAAGACATCTTTCCTCTCCCCTTCCCCAGCTCACCTTCACTGCAGGCCCCTCCTCACCTGGTTGCCGCTGCAGATTGTGCATTTTCTCTTTGGTGAGGTGATACGTGGGGCAGGGCGTTGGGGTCAGGGAATAGAACTGTCTCCTGATGTTCTTTGTTCCTTGCTTTGGTTCTGCTCCTTCTTTGATGCTTGCTTCTTCCTCTCTGGCACAAGTCCTCCATGGTTTACAGCCCCTCTGTAGGAATGGCCAGCTCTGCCATGAAGACCCTCATATGTTCTCATGTCCCTGATCCTTTTCTCTCAGTGTTTTACTGTTCTTTCTTAAATAAGTTGATCCAGTTGCACCTCCCACGAGGCAGAGGGTTTCAGCTGTGTCCTGCCATGGGTGGGCTGGCACCGTCTGGAGAGGGCTGTGTCCGGCCTGGAATGGCTCCAGTCTCCTTCCAAAGCCTGCCCAACAACTCGTGCTACCTTCACCCTGCCCTTTATATGCAGTGCAGAGAGATGTGTCCCCTCTAAAATAACTTGCCATCAGTCTGCAGAGGTGAATCTGCAGTCAGTCAGCCTCCAGATGGCAAAAGGGACAGCAGCACTTTGTTCCCTGGTGCCTTTGATGCTCTGAGGCAGTGTGTGGTGCCAGGCTGCTCATTGCCCGCTTGGGGTGCAGCCAGTTCAGACCATGGCCTTAATCACTGGCAGGAAAAAGTGTCTGGTAAATCTCTGGACAAAACACAGAGTTACTAACACGACAGCTACAAGCATTTTTTTTCCTAGTGTTCAACTTCTCCTCTGTCTTCAATTTTAAAACAAATACCTTGTTTAGCAAGACTCCCCTGAAGTGGTTGCAGAGCTTTTACTGAGAAGCCCTGAATGAGAGCTCCCACTGTGTCACCTTGTCTACTGTGGTGGCAATAATTTCAAAGGATTTCAGCAAACTAGTCATGCATGATTTTGATCCTTTCCTGAACCACCCTGACAACCCACACTTTGACTGCTTTTTCTCATGAGTCTCTTTCACTTTGATCTCAGAGTTTTAAAAATTTTCCAAGCTGATGTTAAACTGCATTCTTTATAATGCCTTTATGCCTGTCCTTGTATGTCTTCTAGCCAGTTTAGCTCCAGTCAAATTATCTGGAACTTTTATTATCTTCTACATACAGGCCATGGCCAAATGTTTCCCTTAGGGTTGTTTTACCATAGGTCCCAGGATTTTGGTCCTCATCTGCAGATAGGCATACACCCTGGAGCTACAGTGCTGCATTGACCACAAGCAGATACCTGGAAAATTAGAAGCAAGTCCAACAGATGCTAAGAGACATGGATTTCAGGTAAAACAAAAAGAAGAGACACAGTATTTAACTTCCTCCAATGTTTGCTGCATTCATTAGAGGGGTGACAAGAGGCTCCTCACACACCCCTGCTATTATCTAAGAGTTAATATAACAGAACAGCACTGTGGATGCTTTCCTTTGTTTCTCTGATTGCTTGGCAGAAATACAGGAGAGACACTTGGCAGTCATCAGTAATCAATGAAATTTCTGCTGTTAAAAATTCCACAGGTTGGATATATGGATCCATCTACCAACTTTCCCTGCAATTTGCTCTCACATTTACCAGATGAATAAGAGAAATGTTGTGTACGAAATATATACAATGGTTTGAATACCTTGAGTAGATTTAAAATTTATAAACATATCATTTTAGATTTTGTGATGAAAAAAATTAGAGTGAACTTCCACAGGTTCATAAGACATAAGGGAACTGGAAACACAATTTCAAATATAATGGCAAAAAATCTAGTTACAACATTTAAAATTAAAGCTTTTATTTTTTTTTTAAGAATAAGACTTCTGCAACTATAAGGCAGGTTTTCTGTTTGATTGCTTATTTGTTTTACAGGAATACAGGTTAAATTAATTAAATGTATATAAAATTGGGGGAAAAATTTAGAATTAGAGGAAAATACAACGTTTCAAGCTATAAAGCAGTGCAAATGCAGAATTATCCAGTAGCAACTCTTTATTCATTTGATTCTTTAAATAGTAAAATTTATTAGGTTGTTTACTTACTATGCACACATAACTACAGTTTAAATTTATAAGGCTACTTTGCTTAATCATGCATATACTAAAAGGTATAGGTATTTTCTATTCTCATGCACATATGTAATTGTGATTATTTAGTTTATCAAGCAAGAAGTGAATCAACAGTGTCACTAGGTTTGTTTAGGCTGACATATTCTTCCATTGTTACTTTCAAAGTCCAATGGTTTCTGAGCTAAGAGGGCAACAACTTAGACATTCTGGGCAGTGAAGCAAAAATTGCTTTTTGTCATTAAAACCAAACCATCCTGAAAAATAATGATTTACTTTTAATGGATTTTTTCCTTTACACAGGTGTTCACATGCATCAAGCTACTTTTAATTTGGGTGGTTTAGGATTTTGCAGAAGCAAAGCAAACATATTCAGCTGCTAACAAAGTGTAGAGCATCGATGTGTTTACTGATTCTCCCCTAGATTTTATACAAAGGGAAGGAATTGTCAATTTCACTTGATAATAACTAAACTTGTTCTACTTTTCCTTTTCTGTAGTGGCACCATAACTGCATCATTTATTCTGCAATTTCAAAGTTGTGACTTGTATTTTGTAGTCGTCTCTTCACTGTTGGGATTTCAGTATAGCTGTAAATATTTTCTGAATTTGAGCAGTCATACTCTTTGCTGTTCAAAAAATGGTATTGCAATTCTCCCTCAGAACTGTTAAAATATTTATAAAATGACAGAAAACTGTTCATCAAAAAAAACCTTAATCTTGCTGTTCACTTGCTTTCAGAATATTAAGGTCAACCATCACTACTGATTCTTGTTCTGGAACCCTGAGCCACAGCAAGAGAGAAAAAAACAGATGCTATATTTTGGTAACAAGATTCACTACTTCTTTTCTGTAACTGTAGACATGGAATTTATTTGTGCAAGTATGACAGAAGCATAGAAATTAGAGATGTCTGTCCCATTGCCATTTTTGATCTTCATGGTATGTTTTGATGGCTAATTAATTCCTGTGTTACCAGTACTTGGTTGGCCCAGCCTTGACAAATCTTTCAGAATCACAGCAGCCACCCAGACACAAACAGGCCTGCAAGAGTGTGTGTTAGTGGGATGCCCAAATTGTCTAAATGGGTGATTTCTAAAGTGGTCTTGGTAAATAGGAATACAACCATCAGTCCATGTATGTATGTTGTGCATGTATTACTGTGTTGGGGATTATTGTAGCAGGGCGTCCCCAGTGCGGGAATAATGTGCATTGACTCCAAGATTGCTGAAGGCTGATCAAATGCTTCATTAAGCTATACTATACTGCACTATACTAGTGAGAAAATACTATACTATACTATTTAAGAAAATGCTATACTATACTACAGTATGCTATTAAGAAAAACACATCACCCTTGCCAGGCACTCTGATACACACATGCAGATTCAATTGGTCAATGAATCAAAACACCATCACCGGTGTCCAATTAAGAAATCCCTCTTCAGTAAACAATCTCTGTAACACATTCCACATGTGCACAACAACAGATGCAACAAGTGGAGATAAAGATTATCGTACTTTTTCTGAGTTTTCTCATAGGCTTCTCCTGGAAAATCCTGTGAAACTCTGTGTCTCTCTCAGTTTAGAGGATATGTGAATACCACAGGGGATCAAAAGACTGATTAAGATTTATCAGGATTATATAAGGCATTTAGAAGGCACTTTGATGCATATTAATACTTAGAATATTGTGGCTTAGATGTCCCATTGCTAATATTGATCCTAAATATATAGTTTGGTGATTCTCAATTAATTGCACCTAATTAATAAATCAGTAAAACCACTTGAATCCTGATTTGATTTAAACTACATGACCTGAACAGGTTTTCTATTGTACAGGGGCTTGATTTACTAATGAATGTCTAAACTGCGATTAAGCTTGGAAACATGAAAGCTTATCTAGCTGTACCCACCACTTTGCTTGCCAGTCTGACAGCTCCTATCTGATTTTAATTGAACTCACATGAAGCGAAAACTATTTTGCTGGCAGTTATGCTCTTCTCAGTTGAGCAGTCTAGGATAGGGTTAGAGGGCTGAAAAGAGCACATTTTTTCAGCTGTATTTGGGGGAGTGGGCTTAGGGTTCTATTTTTTTGTTTGTTTGCTTCCTTGCATTTCACTGCTCATTTATTTCTTTTTAATTTTGTAGAGATTTTGGGTTTCTTTTGTTTCTCTTCTTGTTTTTTACAGTCACAGTGGCTCCTTCAGAAGAACGTCTTAGCTCATGCTCTCTTCTTTGCCTCTGCATTGTACTTTTCTCATTGATTTCCTGATTGTGGAGAACATGATAAATTATGTTTGGTACAGAGACATGGTCTTCTATGAATTAAGGATGTTTTGCCCTTCAATTTGTGGCCTATGATAGAATAAAAATACCTCTGATTGGTTTTTTCATATATCCAACATGTCTAATCACGTTCATTGACTTGAAAGTCAATCGCCCTTGACTGTTTCCATCAAAAACTCAGAATTAACTGAAAACAGTAGTGAAATCACTCCACTGTATTTTGAGGCCTACAAAAATTGGTGCATGCCTTAGCTCAACAAGTCTTTTTTTATCCGGAGGCAGATCATGATCAACAATTGTAATTTATGGCATGATTCTAAGCCAGACTAAAAGTTTTTCACTGAATTGTGAAAGGGATGTAAGAAAATACTTCTCTTTTCAGAAAGCTTTAGGTGAGTCTTTTAATGCATTCCTTAAATAAAATATGAGGCTGAGGTTTCTACTGACTGAAAATACATTTAATAGGCTAAATAACTTGGCAAGCCTCCATAAGTGAACGTATTTGATTTGCAATAAATGTGTAGTAGGAATATTTATTTTGTTCTTTACCTACAACACTATCAAACTGATTAGAAAATATACTCTGGAAGGTCAGGCCTGGAATTTAATACCAGGTCTGGTATTTAAAATTACCTAATTCTTTCTGCATAGTTTGCAACCCTATTAGTTGGAGATTTTGTAAATATATATTTACTGGTATAGTGTCCTATGGACATTATCCTGTAGAGCATTATATTTTCTCATTCTTCTTCAGTTTCTACTCCTGTCTTTCCTCCCTCTGTTATTTATTCTTTGAAAAAGTATTCAGCCCTTTCATGTTAAAGAAATAAGTAGCATCTTTATGTGCAATATTTTCTATCATCTTAAATGTAATTCTTGTCACAGGATCAGAGAATAATTAGGGTTGGAGGTGACCTCTTGAGATCATCTAGTCCAATCCTCTGCCAAGGCAGGGTCACTTAGAGCAGATTATACAGGAGTGTGTCTGGGAAGTTTCTTATTCCTATCTTGATATTTGTATACTGAAATTTCTGTCAACCCTCATAGACTGGTTAAAGCACATGTTACGTGATACTTTTTCAGAATTAATTATTTCATAATTTTCAGTGCATTGACTATTTGGAATGAAAAAAATTTCTTTTGATATATTATTAAATTGAAATTACAGACAAAGTTACTGTCTCAGAGATGGTTAATATGCTATCCTTATTTTGAATGGCAAACTTCCCAGTAATGTGGACTGATATACAATTTAATTATTATATTGGAATAACTTTCATCTATTAATTTTTACGGTGATGACATTAAAATGCAAAGAGTGCCAAAACTATAGGCAATTTTCCAGATGAGGGTATCAGATTGAAATCTTTGTTGTGTATATCCAGATAACTATCCAAGGAGGATTGAGGTGATCTGATACAAGTGCCTAAGGGAACTAATGAAGATTCCTTCTTTATGGTAGACTACTTCTATGGGGTCTTTTTGAGCCCTGTGATGATTTTGACAAAAATTACAGGCAAGTGACTGAAAGGTCAGTATCAGGTGCTTCAACAGCAGGAAAAACTGTATCATTATGTGAGACTTCTGGTATAGTAATTATAATGTATTTTACTGGAACCGGATTGATTTTCTTTCTTAATTTTGACTCTTAGCACGAGGGACACATTATTATTGTACTCTATCCTCTACGCTAGCTGTGCATATTAATGTTTCTCATTCTTATTAATCCCAGTAATCTCAAAATTAGATAGTATCTCATAGCAATTACTTACATGTGCTAATTACGTGTTCTGTAAATTAGCTCTCCAGGTTTAAAATTGCTTCATAATTAATTGATTGGGCTACCTTTAAAAAAAAAAAAAGAATAGTTACATCTTTTTATTAGTAGATATCTCTTTTTCTAATCTTTGAATATTCCTAATCCTTAAAATACCTCTTTACACTAAAGTTCCTTTATATGTCTAATCCTTCAGGATCTATATTCAGAAACCACAGTAAGAAATAATACTCCTGGGAAGCTTGATATTCTACTGTTTTTTTAACACAAGAGTAATCACATTAATGAATTTTCAGGTGTACTTTCTAACCAGAAGATCAGACTACATATTTTTAAGTTCTTATCAAATGTTCTTCCACTGGTATTCTAATACCACAGAGGTTGGATGGCAGTTCTGGAGACCATCTTTTCCAGAGCACTGCTCAAAGCAGGCTCAGCTAGAGCAGGTTATTTTGTACCATGTCCAGCTGGTTTCAAATATCTGCATGAATGTAGAACTGCACAGCTTCTATGGGCAACATGTGCCAATGTGGAAACAACCTCACAGGAAAAACTCTTTTATTTAAATGGCATTTACTGTGTTTCAGTTTTCCCCATTGCCTCTTGTCCTGTCAATGGACAAGGAAAAGAGCCTGAAATCCATTTTTTTCATGCCCTCTCATCCAGTTTTATATATATTGATAAGACCCCCTACAGACCCTTCTTTTTCCAGGCTAAGCATTCCTACATACCTCAACCTATCCTCTTAGGAGAGATGTTCCAAGCCGTTAATAATGTTGGTGCCACTTTCTAGACTCCCTCCAGTATTTTGTACTTACGATTCCAGAACTGGATGCAGTGCTCCAGATGTGCCTCATCAGGGCTGAGCAGAGGACAAGAATTTGCAGGCAGTGTTCTGCTTAATGAAGCCAGGGATGCTGATTACCTTATTTTCTGAAAGGGCTCATTGCTAGCTTGTGTTCAGCTTGACATCCTTCATCACCCACAGCTGCTTCCCAGCTGGCTGCCAGCATATACTGGTGCATGGTGTTCTTCCTGTCCAGTTTCAGAGCTTTGTACTTCCCTTTGCTGAACTTCATGAGGTATGCCCCCTTCATAAGGTCAGCCCCCTTTCCCAGCTTGTCAGGGTCCTATGCTGGCAACACAATGTGTAGGTCCTTTCAAACACTGTCTTGCTTTCTTGCATGGATGCCAATATGCATCCAACACCCACCAGTAGATCTCTCCTTAGATCTTTCCAAGCTACCAGTTAGCACAAGAAAATGTAACTTCTGATTATGCGATCAAGCTGAGAAAGGTGGGGCTGTTCAATCTGGAGATGAGAAGGTTGCACGGAGACCTCATAAAAACTTTTCCAGTATCTAAAGATGCCCTAAACAGAAGTCAGAGAGGGACTCCTCATCAAGAACTGTAGTGATAGGACAAGAAGTAATAGGAACAAACTGAAAAAGGGGAAATTTTTATTAGATGTTAAGAAGAAATTCTTTACTATGAGGTTGGTGAGACACTGGAACAAGTTGCCCAGGGAGGTTGTGGATACCCCAAATGTTTATGGTCATTCTATACATATTGTTTCATTTCAGTGTGAAAAATATTTTTACAATCACCCTGTAGGCCATTGTTTCTAACAACATACAGGAAATCGGCTATTGATGGTTTGTGCTCTATGTATTGATTACACTTGAAGTAATCTCTGACCTTATTAGGTTCTCAGGGAATAAAGCAGTCAGGTTATTTGCTATCTGAAGCTCCCTTTCATCATCTGACAGTTTAGTGTATGGTTAGTGGTGTGATCTTGAAAGTGCTCTGTGTAGGCTTAGATCTGTTCCCTGTTAATTCTGAGAGTTTTATTGCTGGCTTTAATGTAAGCACAATAAAGCCTACATGCAGCCTGCTTTTGAAAATCCCACCTAATAGCAAATACTATTTATATTAATTCTTATTTTATTTTTTGTTTATATGCCTCTTTATTCTGTGATTCATTAATGCCTTTTCATATTCTCTTGTGATGTGGGTTTAAGAGTTTGTCCACTTTTATTAAACTACTTGTTCTTTTCATTTGAACTTAAGCTGAACATTTAATTTAAGTACTATTTAGATTATTGCAATGTCATTCATTTTGGTATATTTTGAAAGACATTCATAAGCAAGATAAATTGAAATTGAGATCTTTCATGACTTGTTTTAGGAAAACTTGGAAGTTTAAATTTTTTATTGCCAGCTTCTTTAATTTACAAAAAATACTTTTCTTAGAAGTATTTTATAAATGAGTCATATATTTCTGTATGCATACATCATTATAACTAGGTCACTAGAGTGTTTAAAGTAGAATTCTTTCAGAGAAATAAAGAAATATATCTCTTCTAAATATACCTACAAGAGCCTAAAATTGAATTTGCTTTTTGCCATACCACTAATGTTCAGAAAAATTCCCATATTTAAAACAAATTCAAATTTAAAAAGTCTTATGTACTGCATTGTTTTTATTGTTATAGGGCTACAGGCACAATTTTAGTTCAAACAATTTGGCAGCTATATGACTGAATGTGTCATTTTGACCAAATATCTAACAATCAGAGTACGTGTCTTCAAACAAACAAACGTGTCTTCAATGAGTTTTTTCTAACTTTCTTCAATTTTTCATCCTCTCTCAGCTTACATATGTAACACTGAAGTATTTTCACCAAGTTTTCTGTCCTCTAGCCATGTGAATTTTTGAGTTTATTTTACTTTAAAAAATAATCACTGACACTGCTCTACCACCTGCGACATTTTTATGGTATTGTTTTTAGGTAACGGCTCACTTGCAATGATAAATAAATAATACCAAAAGCTTTCTCAGCTAGAGAAGAAACATGGATAAATCCTTTTGTTTTGTTCCACTCATCTCTGGAAAACAAGAAAAAAATTTTAGAGCTTTCCAGTAGGACTTACTAGAAAAGCAAGACTCAAGCAGAATTTATACTAGTATATTTCAAGGTAAAAGGAATTCCTTGTCAAGTCCAGATAATAGGTGAGGAAGATGGAAGATTGTGTGGTTAATATTAATGGAGAAAATTCAAATAACTTTGGTACTAAATAAGAAAAGAGTATGTGTTTGAATCCTCCATTGATTAGTTGCATACAACCTTTGTTACTTTATCACTGGTTTTATTTAAGTAATTCAGATTTTTCCATTCTGAAATAACCCTTAGTTTTACTTATTGCTTGACTATTTTTATTGTTTCAAATGCACAGAAGTGTTCCACAAAAATGTTTTGTTATATAGCTAAGTATAAGAGGGAAGTATGCTGATTGTGTCTGTAAGCCATTCTACCGAGGCTCCCATAAAGGTCACAGAAACTCGTGCATGGGAAGCCAGGCTCCTCAGCAGAAAGGTCATGCTGCCACTAAGAGAAGAGGAATGGTAGGATCAGCGTAGAAGCCACTCCTGTTAAAGGAAGGCAGAACTATCAGACAATATCAGAATGTCTAATTTTCAGATTATAACAACTCATACAAAATACCGCACCTTTTTCTTTCTTCTCAGCTATTGTAAGGAGCATTCCATCTTATAAAAATAGTTTTGGTCAGTGGTCAGGAAAAAAATTTGCTTTTATAGCAAAGGAATAGCATAAATATCAAAAAGGACAGTTAGATATTTAAGTGAACTTGCCTCTCAACTGACTAACACACTCCTGTGATTTTCCTACCTGAGGGAACACTTGTTCCCTTTCACCATGTCCTGTCCCAGGTCAGAGGAAAGCTGAGGAGGCAGCCTGTGGCAATCTGAGTTGAGTCACTTCTGTCTCCTCACCACAGCTATAGGCATTTGGCATTTAATGATTTCTGCATTATTTGCAAAATGGATGAAAAAAATCCTTGAGCAAGATGTGTCACTGTTTAAAATGTTACAGTGGGTAAAAATTGTATTTGCATGAGCCAGTGGCTTCAAAGAAAAGTTAAGAGAATGTCTTGTGAGATTTTAGATCAAGTCTTCAGTACAGATCCCTGATTAGTTCACCTCATACTTGCATTACCAGTAGTTCTGGGGAAGATAGAAAAACACAGGAATGGAGGGGAAAGTTGGGGGAGAGCAAGCTGAGTTCAAGGCATATGAATTGAGGTCACTGTAACTCTTATGAAATAATGTCTGGAAGAACAGACTGATGGGGAAACAAAACAAAATTTTTCTTGCAGATTCTGGGTCCAGCTGTGTCCTTCAAAATTTTTATCTCAGTAGAGAGGGGCTGAGATACTAGTCCAGGATTAATGCCAATTCTGTTCCTTCATCCATCAGCTGATCTTCCAGCTTCTCCAACAGTGACAGGAAAGTTTCTCACGCTCCCTTTTATCTGCATTTCTACTCACTTGTTCACCTTTCTGTGAAGTGTAAACTAGGTAAAAATGAATTACAAAATGTTTCCATTTCTGAGCAACATCATAAATACAGAGGTTAGTTTAGGGACCTCTTGGATTTAGATATTAAACCATTTTCCAGGCATTGTGACCTTCATGATCCCTCAAGTCAGAGAGAGTAAATGAAGAGCTATGTGTAATTGTCTTATGTAATTCTGTATGAAATTTGTTGTGTTCAGAAAATCCCAGGTTTGCTTTGTATTGACTGATGTGAACAAGTAGTTTATTCCACCTATTTGGCTTTTAAGGGATGATTGATATGAACATTTGAATTAAATTGAGTGAGAAAAATGTGAGAAGTTAGCACTAGGAGACTGCAGCTCTATTTCTTTGTTGTCTGTTTATTCGCTTTCACAGTCTAACTGTACATTTGAGGAGTTCTTGATTATGGTTTGCCAAATGAAGCCAATGTTTACCTTTTGTTTCTCTGTTATGTAAAACAGGAATGTTTTTAGGATGGTATGGGTTAGACAGATTCCCTAGATAGGTGGCCACAAGAAGAGCAGAAAAACACCCAAGAATGTGCTTTTCTTAATTGCTTGAATTAGCATGTTTCTATCTACCTGCTCCCTGTAAAACATAAAGCTACCAAAGTTTCAGTTCATCTATCTCTAACTTTTTTCTGATGTCGCTCTCAGGCAATGGAAAATACAGAATCACAGAATGGCAGAATGGATCAGGCTGAAAGGGACCACAATGGGTCATCTGGTCCAACCTCTCTGCTCAAGCAGGGTCATCCCAGAGCACGTGGCACGGGATCACATCCAGAAGGTTCTTGCATATCTCTAGTGAAGGAGACTCTCCAACCTCTCTGGGCAATCTGTTTCAATATGTGGTCACCCACACAGTAAAGATGTTCTTCCTCATATTCAGGTGGAACTTCTTGTGTTCCAGTTTCTGCCCATTACCTCTTGCCCTGTTGCTGGCACTGCTGAGAAGATTCTGGACCCATCCTCTTGACACCCTCCCTTCAGATACTGATAGATACTGATGAGCTCCCTTTCAGCCATCTTTTCTTGAGGCTGAATGGGATAAGTTCCCTTGGCCTTTCCTCATAAGAGAAATACTGCAGTCCCTTCATCATCTTTGTAGCCCCCCACCAGGCCTGGTCCAGGAGCTCTATGTCTGTCTTGTACTGAGGAGCCCAGAACTGAACACAGCACTCCAGATGTGCCACACCAGAGCTCAGTAAAGGGGAAGGTATATTAAGATAAGGCAGTGTTAAGAAGCAAATATTTCTAGGCCTTGTTGTTATAACTGTTGGGCAAACATCAGTGAGCTCAGAAGTAGAAGCTATTTACAGGGTCAGGATGATGCCATATACCTACTCTGACACCTGAAGCTGTATGTTTGCTCTCGGTTCATTGCATATCTTCACCAGTATTAACCATTCCTTGCTGTATGATGAGAATGAAGCAACAATTGAATTAGATTTTTATTTTCAGATAATAAAAGAAGTCTGAACATTGTCTCTTTTTAGCTGCTTGTTCATACAATTGTACTTGAGACTGGCAGATATAACTTTAAATCCCTTTTGGCTCTCTTTTTAGTAAGGATAACTATGTGGACACCTTCTACTGTGTATTGAGAAAGCTGAAACAATTTTTTCTTCTAAAATACAAAAATAGTTATCTTGATTCAATGAGCAGTTTCATCCAGATAAATGTTATTGTGGCCGGTAGCCCATGTTCAAGCAATGATCCAAAACATAAAGCCAGTAGTAGATGTTTCTCTGAGGGAAGTAAATTTTTTTCTAAGTGTGCTCTTTATCTTTTATGTCAAAGTGACCTTTCTTATGACTGAAATAAATGTTATAAATTATTAAATAATTTATCAACAATTTTTCCCTATTTTTACTTTTTATTTTGATGAATTGGAACAACTTCCTTTTGTTTTATTAAGATGTATTTGTAGGAAGTTTAGTTCAAATAATATTTCAAACATGGACTCTGGTTTACATGTGCTGTGATTGCTTCCATACATCTCCTCCATTTAAATCATCAAAACGTTGAGAAATTAGGAGCTTGGGTTCTTAATCATCATTGTCTGTGATGTTTCAAGTTATGATAACTGCTGAATTCAGAATAAATATAAAGATAAAAACGAATTAAAAAAAACCTAACACCCAGAAACATCACCCTAAGGGAAAAAGAAAAGAAAAAAAAAAAAAAAAAAACAAACAAACAAAAAAAAAAAAACCCAAAGCAAAAAAAAACCCCAAAAAAACCAAAAAAACCCCACCCACCATGCTTAAATTCTCTAAAGAAACTTTTTTTTTCTCTCTGTAAAAGCATTTTATGAAACATTGATTCCAAGATGTCGAATGAGTCTATCACTTATTTTCTTGTCTTGACATTTTTTAATGTTGGCTACTGTAAAGTAAAAAATCATGTTATGTAACTCTCCTGTGAAAATTTACACGAAAACAACATTTTTCAAACACAGGGTTCATAATCTAAGGAATGTTTTATTAATGGAAGCTAAAACCTTTCTAAGCCTAGTTTTGACTATTGTGTGTATAGCAGGAAGGTAAGCTACTCAGATATTGATGCTGGCAGCACTGTAAGTTTTTGTCATAAATTTTTTTTGTCATAAATTTTTTTCTGTCTCTTAACATGTTGCATCTCTGTCTCTGTATTTCTAAGTTTGTCAATTCTTTATGCTGACTGAAAGATGTCTTTCTCACTGGATCTGGACATGGCTGTAGGCCAAAACTTCCTGTTGACTAGAAATTGACATGGAACACATAAAGTGCAGCAGAAATTTATCTTCAGTGCTCTCATGATGCCTACTTCAGAATTCATTTATTTTATCTAGGGGTCTTTTTGTATCATATCTTGGTATATCCTGCTGGGCAATTAAAGGAAAGGAAACCTGGTTAAATATGGAAGGAAACTCCTTCATCATGAAGGTGTGAAGATGACTAAAGTAAAAAATTTACAAAAGCACAAGAGCTAACTTTAATAGAAAGATGTCAGAATATGTATCAAGGGCATGTATTCAGGTCTTTCAATCATGTAAGAGTTCTTCTCTGTTTCTCTTACTTTTGAAGATGTCAGGATTTTTGAAACACACAAGCCAGAAAAATGACATAAGATAAACCTAAAGCAAGTGTTCCCATGTTACTCTATTTCTGTCTCTACCAAAGTGCCTGCTCTCTGGATATGCATACCACACAGGTAAAATATGCAATGAAATTAGGATGATTACTATTTGGATGCAGAAAATACAAGACATTTAAATGGATGAAGAAACAAATCTAATCACTGAGAATGTGGAATGATCATATGAAATGCATTTGCATAAATGTCATCCCGATTATATTGAGCTAATATTTATATAGTGTAATAAAGAAAAAATATGTGTGTTGGTGCATTATGAGCTCAGAATATGAATCTGCCATGCTGCCTTCCTAAATGTCTTCTTGCTTACCTGTGTCAACACCAGAACACAGGACACTCACTTGTTTTGTTGCTGGATTAATTTCCTCCTTGCTCATGATGAGCTTCACAAAGAAGTCAGATAAACCACTCAGGTTACATACAGAAGAGATTTAGGACCACATAATTAGAGTTGAAGCTATAAGGACAGGAAGATAACTAATTATCTCAGTAGTCTCAGTTTAAACTAATGTGAAACCCAGACTGTGCAGGCTTGGGAAATCAAAGTGGGTAAGAAAGGTTGCACTGAATGCTCAGAACAGAACTTACATCCCAGTTGTTTGCAATTATGTTAATATATCCAAGTTGATGACACAAATGAGTGCATGTGCACTGTCTTCAGGACACAGGATCTCACCTGTAATTGATTCAAAGTAGCATAGCTGTATTGCCTTCAACAAATGCCTATTACATAAGGTCAGCAGTAGCCTTTCTCTGTGTGATTAGTGCAAGGATTCTAACTTGGTAGATTGAAATGTGGAGTGAACAATGAAAAAAGAGTAGGCTAGGACTAACCCAAACAAAACCAAGAATTAATTAAATTACTAAAATAAAAGGTTTACTAAAAACCAGCAGATAAACTGGCTGAAGCATCTGTGATTCTGGATTATGATATGAAAATGAAATGTTTATAACTTCAGCATCCTAAATTTACTCCAATTTTAATTAGAAGAATCATTTGCTTTCTTTGGAATAAATCAGGATTTTTAAGACCTGGAACACCAAGATTTTCCTTTGTTTTCTTTGAACATCTGGGAAGCAAATTTACTGATGCCTGACCTAAATTTGAGCCTGACAATGTCGAATATAGACATGACTGTTTTACGTGTTCTTTCCTGTTTCTAAAAATAGTAATGGTGAAATACAAACCACTAAACTCTGACTTAGATTTTTGCTGCTTTGAGAACACAGCAATGTTTGATGTGTTCAGCAGCCTCTTTACTATTTCAGCAGTCCTTCTACTATATCAAGCAGTCCTTCACTGCTTGTAAAATTCCAACCAACAGCCAATACAGGTTAAATCTTAAAAATTAGCAGAACTCTCTCATATTCACTGGTCATGGCCAGACTGTTGTCATGGGACTGATTGAGTCCCCTACTTTAGATAACACATAAATTCTTTTTATTTCAGACCATAAGCAATTAGCTGATAAAAAGTCTCAATGAGTCTGTTGTCAAAGAAAACCAGGATTAGTGAGGACACTGACAAACTCAGGACAGTTTGTCTTCTGAAGCAGCACTCTCCCAGGTATGTAAAACCTACAGCTTCTTCAAGATATAAAACTTTGTTCCAAAACAAAATATGTTCAGGGTTGCAAGTAGCAAGGGCTAAAGAATGTGGAGAAACAGGGCACCAAACAGAGAAGAAATGTATTGAGTCAGCTGTTGGCAGCTACCTGGCAAGAGGCAGAATGAGGGTTGAGAGGGGGAAGGGAAAGAGGGAAAGGGATTGGGCAGGATCACAAGAAACTGAGGCCAGATGTCTGCTCACTGGTAGCAGAAAAATTTTTGCAAGGCTTGATTCTAAAAACTGACACCATGATTTTAGAGCTCATATTCTCATGTCTTTTTTCTTTTTAATCAGGAACGTGTATTTCACATAACAGATTGCATTTCAAAATAACTCTCAAGGGAATATGGAACTGATGAGAATTCATTATTTAGCAGACTGACAAGCAGCAAGTTATTTTTAAAATGACTAGCATAAGGACAGGTGAATGAATCTCATATAAACTAATCTATATGAATGATTTAAAATGAGATCAGATTAAATGTTAATCATCCACTGTGCTATTGAAACATTTTGTAGTTACTGGTTTTATTCACTAATAAATAGGTACAGTGAATTGAAAAGAAACACTTCACATTTTTCCATGAGAAAGTTATATCTAGATGCAGTAACCTTTCCTCTCCTTATGATTTAGATTTTGAAATAAAGGATCCCCTATAAAAAGGCTACCATAAATGAAAGAATAAACCAAAAGAAGAATGCGTATCTAATAAGATATAGAGAATTTAATAGACGCAACCTTGGGGTTTTGGGTTTTTTTTTTCCTCCTTAATTATCTTGCTAAATGGCAGAGTGGAATTGTTTTATTTAGAGATTTTCATAATTGTCAAACCATTACTCTGTGTTCTCCTGTAAGGAAAACTCTTCTATGCTTTACAGGGATATAGTCATCAAAAAAGATCTATAGCTGCACAACTTTGCTAGTGAAACTTTATGGGTTGTGCTAGCGTGAAAGCAGAAGCGCTGTGCATGCATAAATATGGATGCATTCATACATATACGTCTGCGTGTATAAGAAAAGCTACACACAGACTTTTTGAAACCTGTCAATAAAATATTCTTATGCCAGTCTTCAAAAGAACTATGCCACAGAAATTTGTCACATAGATTTAACTTCAGTTCAACATTCTTTCTATCTGTTATAGAGAACTGTTTTCATAGATCAATTATAACAGAGAAGTTGAAGTTTTAGTTGCTGAAGATTTCTCAGTAGTAGATGTTCTATGCACAAATGTTTCAGAATGTCGTCACAATAATTGGATGTCACAAATAAAGGAAACTTCAGAAACTTCAGCATCTGACTAGTTAAGAGCTGTCATTTAACAAACCTGGCATAGTTTTCAGAGTACTCAGTCTGAAAGGCTTGAGGAACAGAGTAATTTACATCTCCCAGTCCTACTGGTCCTGTAATTTACCACTCACTGTATTTCTTTTACACTGTTTCTGACATTCCTTTTGTCCAAGAGAACTGTAAACATAATTTTAAAGATTAGCTACTAGGGCAATTTCCTGCTGCAAAAGGTGGATCCTAAAATAATTTTCACAGCAGTGGGATCCTGATTGTTCTCTATGAATTATTCACTGTTCAAACAGCATGTGGGCAGATACCCTGTTTACTCTTTGGTCTCAGTCTCTCCAGCTATTATCATTAATAACTGTTTCTGCTTCTTGCATAATATGCTTTCATATTGTTATTTCTTATATTATATTCTTTCATCATTGTTAAAGAGGAAAAAAAAGGTGAAAATAGCTATTTAAAAAATCAGTCTTTTGAGTTTTTTAATTCTTCCCTACTGTATTTTATGAAAGTTTCTGCCTCTTCACAATGCTCTTTTTCTTCTAAGTACGTATAGACACTGTTTTCTTATTTCCTTTGCTTTTATTAACTGGCATACACTAATCCTTCTTTATTGCATGTGTTTCTTTATATGCATGCAAATCTTGGTAACTACCTCTTACCTACTTCTTTCAATCTCCTTCTCCTCTATCTTCTGTACAATTTCATTCTGCAGTCCAATTTTGCTCAGATTTCTTCAGGCCCTGTGTTGGAGTTTTAAAGAAATTCCTTATATTTCAGTGATTAGGAAAACTTGGCTTTATCTTTGATTTACAAAGCTTTTGGTAAATCAGTCGGCTCCCTCAGCACTTGGGTGCATCCTATGAGAGGTCATGGACTGAAGTATGACAAGTTTGCTAAATATTCTTTCAACTGATTCTCTTACAACACTACGTCTTCCTTGTTCCAGACTTTCTCCCTGGCCTCTGCATCCATGGAATTCTTCTGAAGGCTGGTCTTACTAGTAAAGGCAGAAGTAGTGAAGGCCTTCAGTATCTCAGCTGTTTCAATGTTCTCTGTCAGCAGGGTTCCTGCACCATTCACTCACAGAACCACATTTGCCCTAATCTTCCTTTTGCCACTGATATATTTGCATGCTGATATTGTGGTTCTCCAAGGTGGGATGCAAACCATCCCACCATGTCTTTGTGATTCCCACAAGATCATAGTCGCAGAAATGCCCACAGATCCCTAATTCTTTGTGTTTATTTCCCACATTGTGTGTGCTTGTGTGAAAGGATGGTTGAGGGTGAAATTAGAGGGAACTGAGAAGTGATATTCACATCCTATCAGAGTTAGTATAGAAATTATATGGAAAAGTGCAGCTGCTACTCCCTGGATGAAGTGTGGTTGGCGTGTGCAAAACCTATTCCATCATGATTCCTGATATACACAATCTGCAACCTAAAGTACTTGATAAGAGGGATGGAATGCAGAGCAGAGGAGACTGGAAAAGTCACAGCCAGCTTCTTTTAAAATCTCTGCAGGTGGGGGAACTTGATGTTGTCTAGTTTGCAGCCAACAAACTGTATAGCACAAGGGACATAGGAGAAGATGCCCTGCTACTGAGCCAACCACTGTGCTGAAATTGCTTTTCTCAGATGAGCTTCTCAGAGGCTCATTATAGCCTAATTGTAATATTTAATCACACGTCCATCCAAAATTTTCCTGCCTCCATGGTATGACCACCTCTCACTGGGTGTGCACTTTATATTTTATTATCTTTACAGGTGAAGCGGAGCACTAACACCAATCAGTTACAAAGATATGACAAGAATCACTCAAGCTCCACCTCAATATAAAGAAATAATTTTAAAGTAAGCTGAGACTGGGGAAAAGTTAGGGAAGACTCCATCATAACTGCTGAGATCAGTCAATGGGCTGAACCTATCTTGTCCCCATAGATATCCTGTTGGGTAAGAACCTTACCCTGTGTGTGCTGAATGCTTCTATTGGGGATTAGAGCTTGTCTGTGTATTACTTTGCCCATGGTTTTTTTCAGTCAGATACTATCGCTAGCAGTCCTTGAATCTTAATCTATCATAATTTTATATTAATGGAGTGTTATTCCATAAACTGTTAGTGCGAGCACTTCAGGGGCTTTGGAAGTTGCCATCAGTCAGAAATGTACACAAACAAAGTGGAAGACCCATTAAGGGGTCAAAAAGTGGGCATACCCACTGAGGGGTGTCCCTTATTCTGTTGGTGTATTTCCCTGAATAAGTCAGTGGAACTGCCCTCTGATCCAGTGAAGGGTCCCCATAAAGGGATGCAGACAGACCTGTTGGGCATGAGGGTTTTGGCTTTCCTGAGATTCTGACAGACAAATCCAACACTAAGGGTCAAAGAAATCTCCTCACACTAAGGGTGGAAGAAATCTCCCTTTTTCCTGTGACAGCTTTCATGCAGGCACTTCAGAGATGACCCCCAACATTTTCCTGAAATTTTCTGGATGCTTTTTTCATAATGTGCTTACTGGCACTTTCTTTCTTACACACCAGTGCTTGAGGTGACTCTGCTTAAGCCTTGTTTTGTTGATTTTGTGTTCTGGTTTGTTCACATCACTCTCCTCATGAACCCTGTCTTCCACTTCCTCGCAGGACTGCTGATAACCATCTCCCTCCCCTGTCCTTCCTATATCTGTGAAGGGCTTGTGTGACATTACAAATGCTGGGACAGCTTTGATAATTCTCTCTAGGAAGATGTTCAGATGCAAAATGAGCCAGACTACAAGTACTGGAACCTGTAAGATATAAACCCTCACAGCCAGGCTTCTTAGAAGCTTTAGATTCCCCTTCACCTCAATAACCTTTCTCTGGCTGGTCATGCCAGATCCTTTACTGGTATTTTTCCAGAGTCTGATCTAACATTCACTAGAAATTAATATAATTTTTTTAAATGAAACCCAGTACACGTAAGATTGATCCCAAAATATCTTACTTATTCTTGTTTCTTTGCAAGCATTTGCATAGAAATTGATAACAATAGACAACACATTCTGACACTTAAATAATAAATTCCTTATTTTACTTTACATGATACTTTTATGTCTACAAAGGAAACACTTTAGTGTACCTTATTATGTGCATATAGTCACATTTCAACTTCAGTTGTCATGCTCATACACTTTTTTAAAAATTATGTGTTTATTTTCAATTTACTACAAAAACCAAGACTTTATCAGAAAGTAATTGCCACACAGACACTTCTCTCTAAATCACAGAGCAATAGGTCATTGTCAGTTTTCCAAATTCAATAAAGTCTTAATCTGCTACATTTTATATTCCATTTTAACTATAGGAAACTTGAAACAGACAAATCAATTTATTGAGGAGATAAAAGCAAATATATTTTTAATGATGCTACATTTACAGTTAGTTCTTTGTTTAATTTTGAGTTCAGATTTATTTGAATTTTTTTTTTGTAGAGGATCCTGAATCATTGTTCTCTGTGAATCATTTTAAACACAGGTCATGCCTAGAATCATAGTTGGAAAGGACCTTAGGGATCACCTAGTTCCAAACCTCTCTCATATTCACAGACACCTTCCACTAGAGCAGCTTGCTCAAAGCCCCATCCAATATGATCCTGAACACTTCCAGAGATGGGACATCCACATCTTTGGCCAACTTTCTCAGTTTCTCGCAACCCTCTGAATAAAGGTATTGAGAGTAAATATCACTCTTATACTTAAACCTACCCTCTTTCAGTTTGAAACCATACTTCCTTGTGTTATCACTATATGTCTGTCTAAAAATTCCCTCTCCAGTTTTCTTTTAGGTCGCTTTAAGCACTGAAATGCTCCCCAGAGCCTTCTCTTTTCCAGGCTGAACCTTCCCAACTCTCTCAGGCTGTTCTAATAAGAGATATGATGGGAGGTTTTACATTGGTCTTAAGTGGACTGCAAGAGAAGTGCATAAGCAACACATTTATATTCCAGCTATAAACCATCTGCAAAGGATAGAATTTTAATGTCTTCTTTGCCAGTGTAGGCTGCTTTTCCAAATAGAAAATTTTAAATGTGACAAAATAGACCTTCCTGGTTTTCTTAAGGAATTTAGGATTTCACTGTGCATGGAAATGAAATCAAACCGAACGTTCTTGGAAATTAAGTTAAACCTCTCTTTATACCTCCCTCTACTAAAAATAGAGAATAATTAAGATACCTTATTCTTATATAACTATTTCAAACTAAAGGCACTTGTGGTTGGAAGCGATAGCGTTAACCTAACTACCTTACAGACTGTATCATCATTCCTTCTACTGCTTCACATTAATGTTTCATATCATCTCTATGCAGACTAGCCCCAAGCTGGCCAGTCTTCTGTTTATATGAAGAAACAAACAGCAAATATGCTATAAAGCCTGTTATGTTTAACTCAGTGCTGTGGCAAATTTGTCTGAAGAAAAAGAAATCAGTAGTATAGAATGATTTTTCAAATGTATTTTAGGACATCAGTTGCAGAACTTTGGCAAATGGGAATAAATTTGATAAAATGTTAGCACACCAGAGGGACAAAATGCCATTTAGTAAGTCAAGAAAGAAGTAGCTTTTTCTGTACACCAATTTAGCTTTTTGCAGTTTAATAATCTTTATGAGCTGTTGAAAGTCAGTTCTTTAAATGCACTGGTTTTCAAATATTTCTTGTAGGCAGATCTAATAAGAAAAATATCTTCATAGTATTTTTCAATATATTTATTTCCTGTAAATTTAATATAAATAGAAGATATTTAAAGTGCCTGTTCAAGAATCACACTAAGACTTATATTAGTTTTTCTCTCAGAAACCACTGGAATAATTTAGAAGATATAGGATTAAGAAATTGAGTGTTTTATTAAAGATGCATATTAAACAAAAATAATTTTTGTTGCTAGAAACATATGCGCTATTTATTCAGAAAAAAATACTGAATAGTGTTAGAGTGTATATAACTTAATTTTAAGAAACTGATTCACTCTTACACAGTTTCTTAGATTTACAGAACCTTTCTATTTCTATGCCCATAAATTACAAACCTCAAACACAGATTAATTGGAATACAAAAAAAGAAATGTAATAATTATTAAAATGAATGACAAAAATAAAATTTTCTGTTATTCTACATAAAATATTTTTAGACCTTTTTTTTTCATATAGAAGGTAATTACACAGAAATTTTTAATTAGCTTATTTATGTTTCCACACTGCTAGAATAAGTTGAATCTTGGTAACTATTTTAGATGCTTTTTACTATGCCAAACCCAGCTTTTAAAATACCTTTTACCACATTTTTTAGCCTATATTTCAAGGCAAGTAAATAAATACCATTCTTAAGCCACAATACCTACAGAGCATTCTGTGGGATACATATATTTTGCAGTACTGCATGTTCTACTACACCTTTAACTAAATCTCTGCTCTGGAAGGGCAACTAAAAGCATAGTTGTAGAAGACAAAGGTTCCACCACTGAAGAAGCAGTCATTTCTCAAATGGGGAAACACAGAACAGAACTACTTTGAATAATACACCTTTTTATAAATAATCTGTGTATTTGTCCACACACCTGCAATCTCTTTCTTATAATCTCTTTCTCGATAACCATAACTTTATTTTATCCATGTTCCAATCCAGACCATCCAATTTTAGTATTCCTAAAAAGAGAAAAAGAAATTTTTGTGTCACTATTTTTTTTGCATTTCAAAGTTCTAGAGAATAAGAAGTATCACAACCACGGTTTACATGTTCCACAAAATGTTCTTCATCTTCATAACATTTTTTTCATTTTCTTTTACAGTCTAAGTTTTCAGTGAAGTTGGATGTGAAACCCTGGACCTGCATTTGGCCTTTTGCACCATGGTCTTCTCTCCACTGTTTTCTAGTTTCAGGTTCTCCATAGGCAGGAGAACACGACTGAAGTCATCCCTTGCCCTTTGCCAGATCAGCATCAAAACTGAACTACAAATTCTAAAGTCTGTTTCTTGAAATTGTGCAAATTTTTGTGATTAAAAGCCTGAGTATTTATGTAATAAAAGGCTTTTCTCTTTACCATATTTTACAATTACTACAGTAAATAACAGGTTTTGAAGAAAACTAAGGAAAATTAACATCTAATTTGCTTTTCTTATTTCTATTTTGCTTTTTTTTAAAGAGCAAAAATTTTTATAATTTTGTGGATATTTTTTCTTTCAATCTTACTTTAATATAGATACTAGTATTTTCTCCAGGATGATAAAGTTGCCATGGGATCAGTATTTCTCAATGAAGTCTTTAAATTTTCGGTTTCCCTGATTTTTTTCCTTTTTTGATATCCCAGTAACCTCAGTTACCTTGTTTCGCTTCTTATGCTAATGGTTGTATTTTTTCCAGTTGGAATTTCTAATTCCACAACCTTTAACACAATTAAGAAATTCTTCCATTTTTGTCAGCCAAAATGTTTGTGAAAGCTCAGTTGTCCTGATTTACTCCACTGTCAGCTTCGTTAGCTTTTTTCTTATCTATGTTATTATCATAACATTCAGGCTTTGAAACCTTATTAGTGAATACAGACAGCCATCACCATCGGAAAAATTTATGGAGATGATAACTCTTTGATATTCACTAGGACATATCAGCTATTCAGTGAATGTTTTTTAAAGTTAAGTAGCCTATGTTTGGTCCTATTAAAAAAATGTCACTTGAAGCAAAATAATTAGAAAAATACAGCAATGTGATAATTAAGAAAGGGGTTTTATGGGACATTACTAAAATCTGGAAATTAGTTGCATGAAAAGACAACTACATTATTTTTCACACAGCACATTATTATTTTTTAATCTTTTTTCTAAAAACAATTCCCATTAACGCCCATATCTTCCTTTGAGATTAGTCAGAATAATACAGATACATTCTTCAGCCATCAATTTTTACAGGGTTTAGTAAAATGGGGTTTTGGGTTTTAGTTACTACCATAATTAATACAACAAAAAGCTAGAAAAAAATTACATGTTGTGTGATTTTTATCTTTATTACAGCAATTATATGCTGTGATGGGTTCCTGGAGTAGTTCGTCTATGCATTGTTTCTATGCAAAGTTTATAGTGAAGCTGTAGTTCAAGCCTGAGTCACACAGAATGTTGTTTCCTGATAAAACAGTTCCACAATCCAGCTAGAATTAACCATAACATCTTTCTTCTGCAGCTTTATTTACTGATCAAAAGGTCCTCCAATTCTGCAGGGTAATCATTTATCTAGATGACCTCTATTAACTTCCTTCAGAAAAATCTGGATGAAGAGTATAAAAGCAGTCAGCAGATTTATAAGAGCTGAAAGTTCTTTTGTTTGCAAAGGTCTGTAAATATAAGAAATATCTTTTCATAAAAAAAAAATCTCAGAAGTAAATATGGTGTTACATTTACTAAGGAAGACATCTAGACCTAAGTCTGAAAGAACTAATTTCAGTGAAAATTACCCCTGATAGAAATATATGTTCCTTTTCCTTTAAAGTTCAAAATTTGCATTTAGTTGCTAGTGACCAAATAACAGATTCATATGGATCTATTTATTGCCTTATCTGTCTTGTAATGAAAAACAAAATAAAAACATCATGAGATTCTATTTTACACTACCTGTCTTTTTTCACTTCCTCAGCCACTCCAATCTCAATAAAGGAAAGTTATTTATTTACTGAAGGCTTATCAAGTTAGTGCTTCATTACCTTTTTCTGAGTCCCAGCTGGAACTTGTCAGTCATCATGAGCAGCCTGTTAAATTTTATGCCTGCAGCAACTTTTAGCCATGATTTCTGAATAAAAAGAGGAGAGTGAGATATGACTGCATTATAAAGAGAACTTAACTCCTGAAATACAGGAGCACAGTATGTGTCAGTGTGCCCCCTATAAACTGACTAGGTCTGCTTTAGAGAAGCCTGGGCAAAACAGTTCACAACAAAGTGTATTTTGTGTGCATATGAGCTCACATGCTTTCACTCTACATTTCTGTTCACTGTTTTCACCATGGAGGCAAAATATTTCAGATATGTCAATGCATATTTCCTTGTTTCACCTTCTGTATTTGATGTTAACTGATTATCACTGTACATCTAAAAACAAGTTGGATAACCCTCAAATTTTACCTAGACAACTGTAAGCATGAAGGCTCTTCTATCCTTCTTTTAATCTTAGTACTTGCTTCAGTAAAACTCAGCAAGGTATTATCTGTTATAAAGCAAAATTATGTTATAAATCAATGATATAAAATCAAATTATGCTTGGCCACTCACAGTATGATCAGATTCTGCGCCAATTTTGTTTGCACTTTTTTCATGTGATTTCAAGAAGATATTTCTTTGGTCTCAGAAGTAAAAATGCAATAGCAGCATATGACAACATAATAAGCATGGTGTTTTGATGTTGAATTGTAGTAGAATATGCAATTTTCATAAAGGCTGGCTGGAGACTTCTTAACCAGATGGACAAATTTTACCTTCCCTTGGATAAGGATCAAAAATCTGATTGCTGCTGCCATGAAAACACAAAAGTAGTAAAATTAGAACAGAAAGACCAGAGGAAGAATTGTGCAGATTCATGAAATATAGGTTTGTTATTATTTTACATTCATGGAAAAGAGATCAACTATCATTTTCTCAGAGAACTTACTTGTACTTTTCTCTTATTCTAGCTGAAATTATTAAATTCTTTTAAATATGAAGGAATAGGTGATTTTAAATCCTCATCTTGTCTCTGGGGGTCTAGCATTGTAGATTTCTCATATACCCACACATCTGACTAAGTATCTTCAGGGGTAGTATTATGTTCCCATTAAATGTACAGTACATTTATTTCCAAGATAACAAAAAGTACTGGGTCAGCACAAGCTGTTGTATCTTAGGGCAAACTAACTTTTGCCAACTAAGAGATTATTGTGAAATTGGGCTCATTCTTATCTCCAGTTTGCAGCTCCTTCCATCACCTGTCTCTTAATTGCCTCTGACATGCCATGTTGACAATTAACCCAGCATCTCTGGCATGTAAGAGTTCTCCAAATTGCTACTTCCCCTCTAAAACTGGTACTCTCCTCTTTAATGAGGGGAAACAGTGAACCAGTTTTCTGTTGTGCTATAAGGAGTTCAATCTTAGATTTTAATTTAGGGTATAATCTGTAAAGTCTGTTTTTAAAAAGAAAATCACTTAAATCAGCCTGGGGGAGTACATAGAAATTAGATCAAAAATATAAATATTATGACTACTTAGGGCTGCTTAAAATATAAGTCATGCACAGAAACATATAAAATGAAATTAATGAAACCAGGAGTGATACAAAAATTATATTTGGAGTTTTAGTTTGACTTCTAGTCTTGTTGCATAATCAGTTTGCTCAGCAATGATTTCTCCTTCATCAGGAAATATTTAGTAATGCCCAAATGAAAGCCCATACCTGTGTATTCATTCAGCAGTGCCACTTCTTTTTTTGACAAATCACATGAATTTTACAAGTATAATATGAAACTGATGGGTTTGGAATCAGAAACTTACTAAGCCCTTTACCTGTGGATGAACTCTTACAGCTGAACCATAGGAGAAAATCTTACAGGCTCAGGAAGTACATTTCTGGTGGCCCCAGACCCCCATTATTGCACACAAGCATTAGTCTGTAGTGTAAGGACTGCACAGGAAGCAGGAGGCTGGAGCTGGCAATGGGAGGTAGTAAGACTTGACATCAAGATATCTCTTCCCATTAAAAAATACTTCAGAGTATAATACTGCTCTTCAGAGAATACAGACATCTGAGAATGTAGCAAGTTAATCATCAACTACTTGTCCACCCTCTCTGAGTTCTTTTTGTGAGACACTCAAAGCAGCAGTGCAGAGTATCTAGGGTTCTTTTTCTTTAGATTCTCCTTGAAAGACAAGACAGGAAGAGTAGGGGAGATATTATTAATCTGGCTTGTGGGTGTTTATGTGGGCTGTTTAACTGGTTTACTGTAAAATGTTTAGATAATAAAGTGCAATGAAAGCCAATACAGGAATTCATCCAAAAGCTGAAATGGTATATGATGAATCCTGTTTTAATCATAAATGAACAATTTTAATTGTACATGATTATTTAGTTCTCTGTATTATCTCTAGCATCCATCCAGATGGAAATGATCAGCCAAATAAATGTTATCATTGCTATGAAGTACATTTTAATCCCATTCAGATACACCATGAACACAAATAAAAAATGGACCTTTTAACATAAATGCGTCATTCAGCTTGGACTGAAAAATTAGTCTACAAAAGTTGATTCTATTTGCATGTTTTTGAAAAAAAATTCTAAGCCATGAAACCTAAGGAGGTTGGTTTTTTTTGGTTTTTTGTTTCCTGTGGATTTTCTACTTCTCTTAGTACTGTCATAATTTTGGGAGAAGTGAACTTTTGGTAAAATTAATGGGAAAATGTAAGGTAGGAAAGTAATACAATAAAAATCTGGGTTCTATAAAATGGTTGCAGATTTCTTGCAATATGATGTAGCAAGTTGGATGCACTTATACTTTCCCATCAAGTGTGTAGTGGATCCTGAGAGAAATGGTAGGTGTGCTCAAATCTGCTTCAGAGAGAAGGAGTAATCAGGAAGTTCTGTGCTGTACTGATGCCAAAAGAAGCAAAAAAAAAAAAAGCCAACTGTTAAAATTTATCTTTTCAGGGTTTATTCATCAAGAATTAACATTCAGGGCTTTCCTAAAAAATTGCTTTTCTATGTCTCCTTGCATTTACTGCGCTAAACTGTCGCAAGAAGCTGGGAAGAAAAGGAACGCCTGGATAAAATATCATAGTGATGATTTTTAGTTTAGTTATGTATGGCATTGACGTCATTCAAAGATGCAGCAAAGCTGAGCTGACCTTTGCCTGGGTGAAGACAGCTGTCACATTTCTTGCCATGTTTGTGTCACTCCAAAGCTATCAATGACTCATTCAGCCTTTGATATATGCAAGAACTGCGTATATATGTCATCGTGGCTGGCATGATAGGAAAGATTTGTGTTAGGTAGAGCAATAGATAAAGAACAACTGCTGAAGTGGCTTCAAGACAGTTTCATGTCTTTTTCACTTCATTTGAAAATCATAGAAAATAAACAATTGATTATCCACTTCCAATCTGCTTCTGTGACAATAGTGGATGGAATGAGGCACAACAGATTATGCAGAATTAGAAGATCAATATTTTTTCCCGATTTTTGGTGTCAGAATTGTTAATGAGAGAACATTCAGTCTTGATATTTACGTTAAGTAACAGGTATTAACATAGAGTCTGCGAAAAAAAGTAGACAGAACATTTCAGAAGTTGAAGATCACACCTACCATACCATAATAAGCTTGAAAGAGCCCAGCCTACTTACTGAATCCTAAACAATGACGCATAAATTGACTATCCTGAGTAAGGACAGTTGAGGAAGTAACTGATGGGGTTTAATTTTTTATTGTCTAGCATAGAAAATACATTATATAAAACTAGAGTCTAGAGAAAAATATTTTTAAAATCTGGCTAGAAATAAACCAGAATTCAACAACCCTATTTTCTATTTTAGTATTGAAAGGAAAAAATTAAAATAACTAACACTTGCAAAAACCCAGTACTGGGAAGCAGAGGATCCCCTGTACCATGACACATTCCATTCAGACTGAGAAACAAACTGAGCAAGGAATTTTCACTCTAGGAAAGTTATTAGACTCTGCAGGTATAACTATGTGAAACTGGATGGCCTATTTTCTAGAAGAGGTGAAATTGAATCTGTTAGCTCCTCTTTACATCTGAGTTTTTGGGGACAGATAGTCTTTGGGGACTCATTTTAAAGTAGGTAATACTGATGATCTGATTATGAAGTTATATTTACTAGGTAAATATATTTTCCCAGAGCTCATCAAGCTATATTTTATTCTGGATTGTTGACATAGAGTGTAAGTCAATCCCAGAGAAAAGAAGCTCTGATTTGTGCTGCCCTCAAGACATAAAAGTATGTCACATGAGGCAATAGAGAAGCATCAGTGATTTGTACTACATTCTGAAGTGACATTAGTTCACAGGGATAGCAGTTCTTGATTTTATATTTGAGAATGCACAAAAAAAGATCAAACTATGCAGCTGCATACTTAGTCCTTTAATAAAAACTTTTTTTGCATAGAGCTTGCTCTTCTATTTATAGTAAGAAGGAAAAAAAATGAGTTTTTGAAAACTGGTGAGATGCAGTGCCAGATCTGGAAGTGAATTTTGCAATTTGAGATAATCTCTAGTGCTCATTGTCAAAATGATTTATGAGATGAGTTGAAAAACACACTTTTCTTTTCTAGGCAGGGTTTCTCCAGAGAAAGATGCTGCCATGTAGTAACCCAGATGGATCAGCTTCCCCATCAATTGCATATTGATCTAGTCATTGAATTTTAACTATTGACTATTTAAATACTTGTAGGGCATTTAGTGATATATCTATCAAGAGTTAACTTAAATTTTTTATTCATAATACTAAATGTTTCATAGAATGCTTAGCAGCCCCAAAGTGATGTCCTTTGATTACCCAGCTAGTCATTAAACTCCTTTCAAATTTGAAATGCGTGACAAATACCAAAATATCTGGTTACAGCAGATATGCAAGTTAATGTATTCCTTCCTGTGATCATATATTATTGTCAGAGGAAAAAAAAAATGATTCTGTTTCAAGATTATTTGCTTCAAGCAGAATTGTTTTAGTCATGGGATCAATACTTTTATAGTGTGCAGCTGCTCAGAAATGGATCTCCAGTTTGAAAGCTAAAAAATCAATTAATTGAAGAATTAATGAATACTTCCTATGCACTTGTTAAATGATGGCTATAGTATAAGCAGCAGCAACCCTGCCATGAGATGTTTCCAGTAATTTTCCATTTTAGATGTTTTGTATGTAGTAAAAATTTACATTACCAGGTCCTTGAATACATATAGAAACTATGTCATGGTGCTGGCTATTATCAATTAAGCAATGTTATTAAGTCCTTCATATGATGCTGACTTGCATTAACTCATGTTGTTAGTCGTGGAGCCCTGAAAACAAAACATTTATTACTCTGGACCAAATTTAGGTCCAACAATTATGACATTGTGCATCAAACAGAACTCAGGGTCAAATGCTTACTAGGATTGTGGAATCAACACAGGAAGAAGAAAGTATAAAAGGCTGGGGGTTTTAGTTTTTTGTTTTTTTGCTCTTTTTGGGAAGAATGAACAGAGCAAAGATAAAGCTGTAGTCAGATAAGACTACCAAATAAAAAGAGAAACATTATTCTTGATTCTATATTACTTAATATGAAACTCTACATACCATAGAAGCAGCTCACAAGTTTAAAAATACACAGCGCTGAATAAAAAATGGAAAATGGAACTTTAAAACAAATAATGAGTATTCTCCTTTCCAATCTTTACTATACTGGGAAATGGATGACACCTACTTTGCTTTCTAAAGGATATATAAAACCAGCCTATAAACATTGTTGCATATTGAAAATAACTATTTATAAATGTACATTTGCTTAATTCAGGGATCTCAAGTGGCAGCAGTGAGGATGATGGTCTTGCTTAAGTCAACTACATGAACACTTAATTTTATGCTATGGAAATATTAATCCATATTTCATTTACCTCTGTTTTGGTTTTTTTTCCTATGGCTAGTGCTCAGATTGTAATTGACAGTGGAACTAGAACTTTACCATATTTAACATTTTTCCAGTCAAAGGATCTAAAACTGAATTAGGATAGTGATTAAATGATCAGACATTTAAACTAATGTTTTGTATATTTCAAACATAGATTCAAGGCTTCAATCATGAGTGCACTTCTACATTTTCACTATATTATAAACTATCAAGAATTGTATGTTGTTTATTCTTTTCCATCATATAACTTCAGCTTTTAGGAACAGCTTCTCTCCCTGTATTAACTGAATGCCATTTGGGGTAATTCTGTGTTTACATAGCAAATACTGTAATTAGTCCCTCAGTAACCAACCTAACTTTATTGAGAACAGAGGGTCCTCAGTCTCATCTCTAGATTTCTAGCTGGCTGGGTTTATAAACAGCTGTGTAATGCCAGACACCATGGCAGCAATAACAAAACAGGTATGGGCCCTGAAGAAAATCTGATTTTCATGAATATAATTTGTTTATTTTTGTTATTGTTTAAAGGTATTGAGAATGCAGATGAAATATAAATATTCATTGCTCATTGTGTTTTTTTAAACCAGCTTAGTCACTTTTTAACTAGCCAGTAGTGTCAAATGCAAAAGGCATTTCACCATTTCTTGTGTGCATTTCTTCATAACATATGAATGCTATGTGCCCCTTCAACATTTTCTTTAAACTATTATTTGATGCAGAAAGGTATAACAAAGTATAAAGCTATTCAAAAGTTTAAATATAATATATCAGACTGGGAAAAAAAGATATTTACTTTAAATAGTAAAGTTATTTATAAATAATAAATCTTTTTTGGTAAAGATTTTTCTAGAAGGTTGAAAAGTCAGAAATGGAAAATACATAGCCCAATGATTCTTTACTATCATTCTACAGTAATTATTTTTTTTACCATTAATTATTCAGTTTAAAGCACAAGGTAAAGCATCATTAACACTGCACTGCACATTGAGCAATTACTCACCTGTGATTTCCCTTTAATACCAAGTGATCACCAGAGCTTCAAAACTTGATCTGAAATTTATTTTTCAGTAAAAGTTTAGATTGCATGTGTTGTAATGGTACTACAGGCAACCTGAAAAAAAAAAAAAAACCTGTGAAAAGTACGTTTAGATTATTTTTATACTACTCAAAGTACTTGAAACATGGAATATACTTCTGCAAAAATAAAAAGTATTCACTAATTGTTTTGTTACATGGAAAAGGAAAGGAAAAGCCTTGCAGATAGTGCTAAGTCCAATATGGCTCTATTCTTCCCCGAGCATGTCAGCTGTTAAGGTCACATTATTTTCCCCTTACTGTGTGACAAGGCCAGTAGCATGCACTCTTCCCATGCTTATCTCTAATTGGCTGAGGCCCTTCCTTGTTCAGAAAATGGGATTAAACACAGGCTTTCCTACTGTGGATAAATAGCCTGGTCAGCAGGTTGCTTATGTTGAAAGCAAATGAACCAACCAGTCAAGCCAGGAATTTGCTTTTGTTTCTCTCCATTTCTGAGTGTCCATGACTTCCAGACATGCTGCAGACAATTCACACATCCCCACCGGACCATCTCTTGTGAGAACTCAGACGCCTCTGTTACATGTCAATGTTTAAAGGTGTTTCCACCCGTGCTCAGATGTTTAATTTTTAATATCTAGGGTATGACCAGGTATCAAATGGATTTCAGAATAATTAATATCTCTCAGATACCAACAGGTCTTAATTTTGCTTAACATATAAAAAATTTAGCTTAATGTTGCTTTGGCATGGGCTTTCTTTCATCTTTAATCATAATAAGATGAAGGTTCATCTAAAAGCACTTATTTTACTTGCCACATATAGCCATATCAAGCAGTAGCATTAAGGGGGGCTTATATATGAAAGCATTAAAAAAGGAAAAGGTTCTGAATAATTTATAAAGGTGAGCTACAAATAAGAGACTAAAGTACCAGAATAATAAAATAAGCACATGGGGACGAAATTGCTCAAGAGCTGGTAATGAAATATGCAACCCTTCACCTATGATGTCTACCATTGATCTTAGCTGGTTAATATATTTTTGTAGTCTCTCTGGAATGTACTATCCAAATTCATTATCAGTTTTTCTGTAAAAAGCTATTAAAAATCCCTTTTACTTGCTAAAAAAAGGAGATCAGTTTCCTATTCAGAAAGCGTAAATTGTCAGAATACTTGTTAACAGCTTTGTTTCGTGTCTTCAGTTCACTTTAGAAATGAAAGCCTAAGATTCTCCTAAAAACAGAAAATGTCTATAATCCACCAGGGTATAATGAAGCGAATGATTATTTGTGAAACACCTACTCTGCTTGTCAGCCCCTAAGCACTTCAACAAAGCACTCTGAGTCATTCTTATAAAGAGAAGCTGTGACAGAAGAAATGAGCCACAGGTTGGAGATCCTCGGGCAAACGCAGCCCAGTGCATATGGTACATCATTACCAGTCTGATTTTAATGAAGTTTTAGAGCCTTAAATTTCACATCACAGTTGGTGCTCATATGCATTTTACTGTTATTGCCTTTCATTTGCCAAGTAAAGATAATTGATGATCTTTACTTAGAGAATTTGTAGATTTTAGAACTGTCTATTTTTAAGAGAGGTTTCTACTATTTTTTCTTTCTGTATGTGTGTGTACTTCTCCTTATGCTGATTTTATTGGGTCTAATGATCTTTTTTAAATGTTTTTAAAATAGAATCAGAAGAAAAAGTTCTTTTATGCAACTAAGCAAAATTGAATTAACCTCTTCACTGATATGAACGAACTTCTGGATGTTGAAAGGTTACACTAACCTTGAGAAAGACTGGAAGAATGGGGTCCTTACTGAGTATGCCTTCTACAAAATCATGCAGAGACTGTCTATCAGACTGTCAGGCTAACACTTGGCAAAAAGATTACATTAAAAGAAATGGAAGTGCTCTTCATATTTCATGCTTTTTATACAGAAAATAATTGAAAATGTTGACAAATAAAGAAATTAACAAGAGAGAAAAAAGTTGAACAGAAATCAATGGAAAATAAATAGGAAAACAAATTAAAGGAATTGAATAAATAAGAAGGTAGGCTTCAACCATTCACAGTCAATCTCCTCTAGAGAAAGATATATTAAAATAACCACTTCTACTTCATCACATCACATGCATCTTTTGATTGCTCTGTTTTTATGAGCGATCTTCCATGCCCAATTCAGAAGCTTCCTGGCTTATTAGCACTTCTCAGACCCAGGATCACAGTCATTGCTGGTCTAGGGCTCTTCACTGAAGTTTTTATACTGTTACCATTATGTTGACAACAGTATTTGTGAGAATATAGATAATAGCTAAAAATTCTGAATTATATAATAATTTTTCCAGCTTTGAAACTTCTATACCTGAGGTCAGCCATTTCCAGGTTCTATGTTCCATGAAATAAATATGTAAACTATGAGAAAGACAAATTTTAAAATCCCCTTTAAATACTAAAAAGCCTGAGCACAGAGTATAGCACTCACTGCAGCTTTTTGGTGTATGCTGGATATTCTGAATTGTATTTCAAATCTGTCTTTTTTTATATTAGTAATAGATTAAAAAAATAAAAACATTTTATTTTAAAGGCACTATCAACATTTAGCTGATTATATTTCAAGATCAGACATAGAAGGCTTGATTCCAGATGTCAAGGTTCTGAAGGGATATAAAGAAAATATCAGCAGAGTCAGCTCAGTCACCCATCTAACCCTTGAGATTTTATCTGTAGTAGTGACCATCCCTTGGTTGCTACTGGTCTTCCACTTCTCTTTGGCCTTGTTCCTCATGCTACAACAGTAGCATGTCATAATGCAAGTGTCACAGCCATTTTCCACTTCCCCTGTCTCCCACAGTGTTCAACAAGTACTTGTCTGGTTCTCTTACAAAGCTTTGAAGCTCTTCCTCAATCCTGTTCTGATGTTATGAAATAAAACTCTTCAGAGATTTTAATGTTCCTTTTCTTATGGGGTACTGACTAGGCAAATATTTCCTGAAGGTCTTGCAAAGCCTCTAGCTTGAAATACTATCTCCTGACTGTTCTACCATTTAAAAGCTGAACTACACACACAATATTCACTTAACTTTTGCAATAAAGTATAAAGTTCCTGTACAGAAGAAAAAATTTCTTACTTATATTGCCGTTAAAAAATCCAGTTAATTTTTTAAAGTTTATATATAATTATTTATTTTAAGTGAAAATTCAGAATGCCTTTGGAAAATAAGGTACTTTAGTATGCAGTCCAAAACATACATATCCATTAATTTTATCTCAACTGTGGAACTTAGTGCAGAATTAGGATCATATAAAATAGAAACATTTATTTTGTTTGTGTCTTTTCCTCTCATCTCTTTGGTAAATCATCTAAAAGGTTACATTTATTTCAGCTGAATTCTGCACTGAAAAGAAATTTTAATCGAACATTGAATTGCTTATATGTTGCTCTAGGAAGGGTAAATATATTGGTTCAAATTCGGAGTAGTCAAGATTGTTGATCAACTGAAGCTTAAAAAAAAAATCACGGTGCTTTCAAAAGAGGGGGAAAGGGGGAGTTATCACAGTTACAGGACTTTTTATTGTTTCTGTTGATGATCATACAGGAAAGAGGATATTGAAACTGAAGACGCTTGCCCAGACCAGCCCAATGTTTGCATTTTTACATTAAGTCTGAGATGATTTTACATTAAGTTTGAGTTGATTTATGCTGTGGCACAGAAATAAAGTGGAGGAGTAGGACCAAAATAACATAAAAGAGTTGGAATATACCTATATAAGCTTCAGACCGTACTGAATTACAAGAGAGCAACTTACACTAGGATGATGAGCCACCCTTATTAGAGAAATATGTGATAAAGGCCTTCATAGGAAGATTTTTGCAAAGGTTGTGTCTGAAAGAGACACATAATCCAGTGAGTAAAAATTCTGTACCTTGATGATGTTAAGGACTATGGCTGCTAATGTGAACATTCTTAGGACACCATGCATTGGAGGGACTATAGGAGGGGAGACCTCAAGAATAATGTATCACAATGGACAGCAGCTGGTTTCCTACCAGACATCAGTAATGCTGCACAACTCTGTACTGAACAAAAAGCAAAGTAATAATTCTTTAGACTAGAAGGAAGAGACTGACAGCCATCTTTCATGCAGGGAAGCAGCTGTTAGTGCTTTAGCTTGTAAAATCGGTATATATCTTGTTTATTAGTTATAAATTAATGTGTATTTAGCAAAGCAAGGCTGGAAGGGAGTAAAAATAGATAATGCAGCATGAAGAGAAAAAGGAAGAAGGAATAGAGTTTAATTGTTTTCTTCAGCTATATCATGCATAAAGAAAACAGGACAATTTCTTCAGAGGTGCATATCAAAAGGACAGTGGGCACAAGCTAGTGCAAGGGATATTCCAATTAGATTAAATTAACAAATTCTATAAAATGAAAATCACCAAAACATGGAACAGGTCTCTCCAAGAGCATACAATTTCTCCATCTTGGTAGGCACTTGGGTTACAGCAAGGCCATGTTGTGGTGGGGCACAAGTGAGAGAAAAACTGCACGACAGGAAAAGTCTTGGGAGTCCTCGTCATCTAATGACTGCACATGAGTCAGCATGTACTCAGGTGGCCAAGAAGGCCAACGATTTGCATCAAAAATAGTGTGGTCATCAGAACCGGAATAGTAATTTTCCTCCAGTACACAGCACAGGTGAGGTCTCATGTTCAGTTCAAAGAAGGGAAACAAAGCTGGTGAAGGGTCTCGAGCAGTCTAATGAGGAATGGCTGAGGGAGCTGGGGGAGCCTGAAGTAAAGCAGGCTTGCTATACAACCACTGAAATGAGATTGTAGCCAAGTGGGGGTTGATCTCTTTTCTCCCAGGTAACAAGTGACAGGACAAGAGTCAACAGCCTAAAGTTGCATTGGGAATGTTTGGATTCAATATTAGGAACAATTTCTTCGCTGAAAGGGTGGGTCAAGCATTAGTCAGGTTGCCCAAGGAAGTGGCTGAATCACCATCTGTGTATGATGTGGGGATATGGCACTTAGGGACATGGTTTAGTAGTGGTGGACTTGACAGTGTTAAGATTACTGTTGGACTCAACAATCTTAAAAGACTTTTTCAACCCAAACAGTACTATCATTCTAGGTTCAGGGGGTTTCCAGACAGCCACCTGAAATAACTCTTATGTTAGTCAGTAATTCTACCACTTTCATCAGAATGTTGAGCCAGCTGATCTCCAGAGGAGACTCAATCTACAGATATGTTATTTATTCAAACATTGAGGCTTCCATGTTAGGAAATAAACAGTCTATCTAAGAACATTAGTGTTAGCTGGTTAGCTAAATACACTGTGCAAAGAGGCACTAATCAATCTCCAAATTTGGATAAGGCAGCTCAGCGATGTAAACACATGGTAACAGAACAGAACCACTAGACTTGCAGTCTGGGTGAAATTTTTAACCCTGATTCCCGGGGAGAAGACTCACGCAGTGACCCACTTCTCAATTATCCCTGTGTCTCTGGCTGTGACTTACTACACGGATGACTCATGGACCTGCAGAGAAAATATTTACCGAACAGTCTGCCAGCAGAGGATGAGGTAGGCAGAAAGGAAAGAACCATGTTAAATAGAGATCAGCATAATTGAATTCCATTTGCTTAGTGATCCTGCACCTCTCTGCTCTGTGCAGATATTTAAATATATTAACCATAGAAAAGCTGAAAGAAAACTTTTCAGTGTTTTACATTATTTTAAAATAGAATAAGCACAGACAGACAATACTTCAAATTAGTTTAAACAGAAGGCAAAGTAAATCCCAGACATATCCTAGTCACCCAAGGTTGTGCCTATGGCTAGCAGCTAATGGGTAGGTAGCCAGAGGCTATCTGCAAGTCTACAGGGCAAAATAAGCTGACCATTCCCCACAACATTTTTGTAGTGGAATAGGAGTTTCATAGACTACCTCTTCAGTCATAGCCCTCCAGTGTGTTGTCAAGACTTGGAATTCTCCTGAATTCACCAGGATATAAACTGCAGCAAGCAGTTTATATTCTACCTTTAAAGTTAAGCTCCTAAGACCTGAAATTAAGTTGGCAGAAAACCATGAGGGAAACACAGAATTTCTGTTGCTGTGCGCTTACAGAAATTATCCTTTTATTCTTCAAATAACTAAATGACATTAAACAATTTAACTACAAGAGAAAATTCTAGGGCAACTTTTTCAGGTTCCTCCTGTGGCAGTGGTTTCAGTAAAAAGAAGACATTTTTCAGTATGGAAATCCATAAGTAAAGAAGTGGCGTTGACAGAATTACTAAGGATGTGGGAAGATCTCTTTTTACCTCCTACTCTGGGGCAATAGGTTAGCCCTGTATTGCTAGTAGGAGTGCAGAGTTTCACATAAAATTTACCTTAGATAGTCCTGAAAGTGTTTGTGTGCTCATATGGCAACATGCAGCACTGAAAGAAAATACTTGCTTGCATCCTGGGAGTGGTATTAATTACATTTATTTGATTATGTTTCCAGGTTAATTTATCTGTGTCTCTCAGCAGAGATAATTATCTAGGGCATGACACTAGCATTGTTGTGTTTTTTCCAATTTCCGAGCTAAATGTTGCTGAGCTGCTTCAAGGAACTTTCAACAGTTTGCATCAGGGACCTTATGTCTAAGAAAGCCAATACTGCCTATTCTTTATTTGACAGCTTTGGTCCTTTGTAGGGCTTGTTTCTGAACAATCTTAACCTGTTCACACTGTAAAAACAACTGCCATAATGCCTTCTTTTATGGATTCACTTTTTCTTGTAATCTTTCTGCACGGATAATGAAACTTGGAGGTAATCCAAATGGGAAGTTGCCATCCCTAGACCCAGACTGTAGAGTATTAGTAGACAGTAAAAAATACAGATACAAATATCTGTATTTTGTGTTTTCATAGTACTTGCTTCTCTGTATTGATGATTTTGAAATATGAAAGCAATACATCAGGAACTGATACTAAACTGTACTTTAATTAATACAACCACAGAAGTTGCCAAAACACATGTTAGAAGATTGTCCACAAAATTGGAGATTTTCAGTTCAGTGGAAAATTTTGGGATTTATTTAATGTCCAAGATCTCTTTGATGGCAGTGAATCATACTTCTCATTCTGTAACTGAGTGTGCAAATTTGAAATTAGCTCTTCCAGCTCACTAGGAGAGCTTGAAATACTAGTAAATCAGGATTGATGTGGTAATGGGGGCAATTCTGACACTGAAATACATTAACAGTTACCTATTGGTATAAACTCTGAAACTGTACAAGTTTCAAGCCACATATAATTTCCAGTAAAATATCACTAGGACAAACTTACGGCTGGCATCACCAGAATTTTGCTGTGCACGTAAATACAACACATTAGACAACAGTCCTTGATAATAAATAATGAAAACTCTTTAATGATGATTTTTCATTATCTCCTACTTGCAGTACAGAGTATTTTCTCCTTCTCAGTTGAAAATTTGGTCCCTGGTTTGTGCCAGCTTTTCCCATGATCCCTCCACAGACCCCCAGCAGATATAATTTTTTATGTCCCTGTGAAATATTTGTTGGATCCCCAATGAAGACCTTAGGAAAGTCACCTGGAACTGGGATGAGCAAAGCACCAGTGGAAAATTCCCTCTGTAGAGATACATTGTTCAATGTTAAACTGCACAATTTAATATTAAGATGCACATTTATGTTAAGATGCACTGTTCAATATTAATTTAAGAGTCTGCAATATTAGACTTTGAAATTTATTTTTTGAAAGCTCCCTCAAACTGAGGAAAGAAACTATTTTATTACAGCTGTCAGTTCCTGCTGCATTTAACCCATTTTCTTGTCTCAAAGTAAAGAACAGCAAGAGAAGCACACATACAGCAATTATTCTCCTAGATTTTATGTCACATTTGTATTGAAAACAGTATAGGAAATGAGTCAGGAAACATATCTTTGAAAGCATTGTTTCTAAAAATCACAAAATTGCTGTCAAACATATTTCAGTAAGCAGTAAATGAACCCTGCTTGCACCATAAATCATTAATGTTTAATCACCAGCCAATGCCTCACTAAGCTCACTGGCATGGAAACTCTAAGATACTCAAAGGATAGTTCTAGCAAATCTGGCATGCATGGTTGGCTCGTGTGCTTAATTACTGTTTATGCATTGGCAGTATCCAAGCAGTTGTATGTAATAAATAGAACACTGTCACACTGTCCAGATGGTTTTAGACTCAGGGCCTAGGGAGTATGTTTGAAGATTACAGGCCTGATTTACTAACGATTCACACCAGCTCAATTGCTGAAAATCATGCTAATAGCATATGTTTCAGCAATTCATTCATTGCAAAAATAAATATACTATTAATGACTGTTAAAAAAAAAGCTACTTTATATTCTATTTAGTCTCTCTTCAGAAGAGATACAATAATTTTATTTTGGTTTGACACAGTCAACAGCTTTATTTCTTCAGTGTCTGGTAGGTTTGAGAGGAATGGTTTCTTTTACAGAGCACAAAGGACTGCCCAGCAGAGATAATCCAAGCTATCTTTGAAAATTATAGTTTAGGTATTAGAATGAGTATAAGCATTTTAGTGTGGTGATCTGCCTGAATAAATTTACATGGCTAAGAATTAGAGGCAAAATTACATGTCATCAAATTAAAAATGGAATCATTAATTGTTGCAGTTCTTACTTACATATAAATAAGAAGCCAAATTATGCTGTCATTTTCAAGACGTCAGGAAAAAAACCAAACAAAACCCAAAACAAACAGTAAATAAGTTTAAGAAGATCTTCTGTCTTTTCCACTCCAAGACAGGATTTGACCCTGTCCTGGGCTGCAATTTCAAACCAAGACAGATCCACATTAGTGAATTTTTTTTAACTAGATTTCATTTGGGCAATAAGAAAGAAGAGAGAGAATGAGATAAATTAGGAGGAAAGAAAGTAGACTTAGAGAGATGTACTTTTATGTAATAAATTAATGTTTAGAAATCCTTCCATAAATCAAGAATATGGGCAACTTGAAATAAAATTTTCATCTCTCTGAGAATATATGAAGTCAACACTTACTTTTCACAAGAATGTCCTTTTTTAAAGATTATATAGGACAGTCACTCAGGATGGAAATGAGAATAGAGGTGGGCTTTATCCCCTCCACATAAACTGGAAATGACATGTGATTTTCTTTGCAGGACATGAAAAAAAAAAGAGTATGTTAGCAGCAGGTAATTGAACACAGTAAGACAGATGAAACCAAAAAGACTGATTAAAAGGGTAAGAGTAATATTTTTCCCCTGCTTATGAGGGTAAAACCCACTACTGCCATCTGACAAGTTGCCTTGGTAAATGGATTATAATTTAAAGTTTGGTTTTGATTCAAAAGAAAGCACTCTAGAAACTAAATCATAGACCATATTTGGTAATCATCAGTCATATTTCATGGTGTTTCAAAAAAAAACCCCAAACAAACTACCTGAAGTATTTCAATATTATATCCAAAATAGGATTTATGGTTACCAGTCTACTTCTAATGTGAAGTTCAGTTCAGGTTAAAAGAGATGTTTGCTAGAGCCCTTTTGCAGACTGTGGCTGCAAAAGGGCTCTAGCAAAGTTGTTCAGCTGGTGAGAGGTACAGGTTTATCAGCCACAGCCAAAATACATCCCAAAGAAATAACTCTCTCACTAACCCAGTGTGTTCATTTTAACACCAGTAGGGAAATTAAACTCCAAATAAGTCACTCCCCTTCCCCTGTCCCTTTCAGTAAGGAAGGGACAATAAATAAGAGATAATGAGTTGAAATAGTAATTTACTAAATGCATAATAGCAACAGTAATATGGTGAAGAAAGCTCCTGAGGTTTAACATTCCCTCCCCCAGCTGAAAACCACTGGAAAACAGAGACAAACCAACCCCAGAAGCTGGTTCATCCAGATTGTTGCTGTGTAGCCACTGGCCAAGCTCCATTCACACACACAGACTAAAAATTTCACCACCTTTCTCTGTAACCAGGATACCTAGGAGCCACCTCTTATTTTTATTTATATTAATGCTGTACCAGTTGTGTTCTGCTACTGACTGTGGGGAACTGGATTTCAAAATGAAATAATATCTACATCGTTTTAGATTCTTGAGATAGAAACTGTATTCATAAGTCTCTTATGCATTATACTTACTGGGTTTTTTTAAGTCATCTTGGAAAAGGAAATAATATTATATATATATAATATATAATAGTATAATAAATTATATAATATATATAATAATATAATATTGTATTCTGTGCTTCATCTCCATTAGTTATAACAAAATTGTTAAATGCAAGAGTTTCCTAGATGGTCATAGAAGTTCACATCTCCTTTTCTGGACTGTATACTACCTAAGAATGTACCACTCTTAATTTGTATAGTGTGACAGTGCAGAGTTGAATCCCCCAGTGTTTCAATCATTTAGTCATTCTGCATTGTTCTAAATTATTAGCTTACATCATTTAAGGTCAGAGCAAGAGTTAGAAAGAAATCCAACTGGAAGCATTCAATCATTATTATTTGTTTAAATAAAAACACTTTCTTTAAAAGTGTTTTTGAGATACTGTCTATAGTCAGGGGATTTGTCATGGGTATTATCAAGACTTTTTTTCAGATGGATGTGGAAAAAAAACCTCTAAGGATTCAAAATTCAGAAGAGATCTTTCACATTTTTAGTACATTAAAATGGAAAACAAGAATCAAATTTAAAAGCAGCCTCTCTGTAATGCCAGTAATTGAGATATTTCCAAAATCTGACAAGTACAGAAATCTGATAAGTACAGCATTTAATTTTTTTTATTCACTGAGACTTTTAAAGCAAATTTTGGATCAGAATCTGGGCCAGAACATTGGTACCCTTACTATATGTGCCATATTCTTCCCTTACACCTTGAGATATATTGCTGTACCAAACAAAGTCATATCTGTCTTAAAAGAAGGCATAAATATGATAATCTTCCTCTTGTCTTTATTCCCAAATTGTCAGAATTTTAATGATAATGGCTTCTCTTACTTGAGGCAGAAAGACTAGAGATTCTCCATGTTGTTCACACAGACAATTACTTATTTTAAATTAAACAAGTAAGATTATCTAGCTGTAACTGTCACTAAAGATTTTGAAGTGCCTTTTTTGGGAGATACAGATACAATTAAATTGGCTACACTATAGACAATCTCTTGCATCCAATGTTTAGCCCAGTGAATGCATTTGTCTGGCAATATGGTTTGTGGTCCAAATTCTTGAATATGTTACCTTGAATGACCTTCCTTTTCTTCACATCATTTAAAGTTCAGAAATTTTTGTCTATTCTTACTGTGATTTTCACTCTTTAGTGATTCAATTAAGAGACAGAATGTTACTGAGTCTTTCTCTTTTGTGGAGAGTATAATTATGGGGATTGTTCATTTGGTAATTTGTTTATTAAGAAATCTAATGATCTGACTAGAAGATTTCTTTCATGCAATCTGCTATGGAAAATCTGTGGACAAATTTCATACTAAATAATTGTGATCATTCTATGGGATTTGAAACCAAACATAACACAGGTTGGCACATTATATGTTGACACGTCCAACATATGATTGCTCTTCTAGACAACCTATATTTACTTTCTCCATGTTCACATTCATCTTAATTTATAGGAAAGGAGAAGGCTCTGCTTTCATTTACAACATAGTAGAGCAGCAACACAAAAACTGGAGTGACTCACACAGATATACAATGTAAAAAGAACAGAATTTGCCCATTGACATATTTTAATAACAAGAGGTTCAATTCTCCAAGAGGTTTATCAAGTCAGTAATTTTTCATGAGTGCTGCAGTAATTCCAATGACAAATTCTTGTGCTTATCCTCTTTATGTACCTTTTTACTTTTATTTGTATAACTCTTGCATCAAGATGACCAATCAAGATAATCATATATTAACATTTTGTCATTTGCTTTTTCCAGGAAAACACACCTTAACTTGATTAAATCACTTCTAGCTGGGGTAAAAAAATCTCTGCTGTCACATTTTAAAATTTTGAAGCTAACACTTTGGAAGACTTTTGCTTAAATGAGGCTATTCCACCACATCTTGGTCTCAGGCTCATAGGTTTCCCTTTAAGGGTACTACACAAATTTATACTGGCGCAACCATTGGAAAGAAGAACTTTACAATGCTCTTGTCTTCCATTTGCTCTGCATAATGAAAGACCAGCTGACAGATCTGGTAAAAGAAACAGAAGGGAAAAGAACATGGGAGGCAAAATGAAAGCAGGCAGGCTAACAGGGAAAAAAGCAAAAGGAATTGCGAGGTACAGATTCTGTGTGAAGAATGGAACTGAAAGGTGGGAACTTGATGACTCCCTGGCAAAAGGAGATCAGAAATAGCATAAATATGCATAAATGGTCAATGATGTTGTTGCATAGAATCATCATGGGCCTGAAAAAAAGGTACCAAATTAATGGAGAACAGGCAACTTAAGTTCCAAATGTAAAGTTATGCAGGGTGAGGTCTACATGCATGATGGAACTGAACTAAAGCACATCTGAGTTAACATCAGCTCATGTACTGGCAGTCCTGAAAGCAGAGTTACAGAGGTGTAAGGCCACTCTGACTATGAAATAACTTTTTTCCTTTCTGTATTGGAAATAGCTTGGTCTTCATTGCCCCAGCAGCTCTTTACTATCCTTTGTTTAATGTGCGAGTGAGACTAAAGACATAGGACAAAAATACTGGTTTTTAAGAAACCACAAATTTATTATAAACAGGCTTATTAAATATATCACATGAAAGGGAAGGCCAGTGAGATACGTAGTAGAAGAAAAGGATATAAGTCTTAAAAGTTAATTGTCTGCAGCAGTTCAACTAGATTTCACTTTAGCTGAAAAGGGATTTTCTCTCTTGGATGGATTTTCAAAGTGCAACCATGTGTGCAGATTCTTAAACCACGGTACTATTCCTTTTCTCAGGCAAAAGCCACCAAAAAGCAGTACTTAAAGATGCTATGAAATGTATTTACTTAAAGGATCTGTCTAGAAGTTGTCATCTCTTTACATTCTTATCTTACATTTTGATAAGCTGTATCACAAGTCCAATATATTCTCGTTTCCTTGTGACACCGTGCTTTTATATCCAAGTGAGACTGGTGAGATAGCTGTATAAAGGTCGTCAGGAGGACATAATAGAAAAATATCTTTCTAGCTCTTCTTCTGGATATATAGAACAGTTTTATTTAGTTGAAAAATAAAGATTTAAAATTTTAATACAAGAAAAAGATATCATCCTTTTATGGTTAATGGTGCTATAGTAATATGCTCAAGAACACAAGTAGACCATACACTATTTTTCAACTAGCAGCATTATTAAGTAATGCCCCACAAATATTGACATTTGTAAGATATAAAAGGACATTCTTGCACCACAAACCGAAGCGGTGCATTTATCTTCTTTCACTCTTTTCTTCAAATGAAGTTATACAGTGATAACATCCAAACAGCTATCAATTGCAAAGGCTATAAATGCTGCAATAACAAAGTTAATAGGATAATTCCAAGTTGTCATTCTGAAATACTGATTAAAGCAATTGTTAAATTGAAATGGTTACGCCTGTTTATAGGGCATAAATTTGAAGACAATTCTACATAAACACATTAAGAACTGTACTTCAGTCACATTATAGCCTTCCAAAGATCTGAAAAGTGGTAACTAGTAACTGATAGATAAATTTAACATTACTCAGACTCACAGAAACAAATTAAAGGGAAATAAAAATATAAAATCTCATCTCCTCTAAGCCTCTGAAATTTTAGCATATGTATTGCATTTGAACAATTGGAACTTATTAATAAAATTTGTGCAGAAACATATTTTTACAATCCTGGGGTAAGAGAGGCATGATAAATAAGTGAGATGAAGAAATTACCTGGTTTGTTAAACTAGTGAAATAAAAAATTACTATGAAATCAAAACTATCATGAATGGGAAAGAGCTATAAGGGCTTGAATTCCTAACTCTCAAGAGAAAGTATGACATACCAGACATTTTGATTTCCAATGCTTAAAATTTATGCAGCTAAATCAACAAAACAGGCTAGACTGAGCATAGGAACTGCAGCAGTGGTTGTATATGTTCAAATCTCTTTTATTACAAGGCTTATACTCTAACAAGTGTAATTCTTTTCATTGTAGAATAATGTTTTCTCCTCTCAAATCACTCTGTCAGGTAAATGGAAATTCACTGATGGAAAGATTATATTTCATAGTCTGCTTCTTGAGATATTGAATACTGATGCTACTAGGTTGCTTCTCCTTTACTACCATAGCCTGTAAACACAGAGAGTAATTCTCATGTCACAGGCTGTGGCTGTCAGAATTAAACTAGCATGGAAACAAAACCTTTAGGACTTCCTTTCTTTCTGAAAAATAAACATAAATCTGTGATTTCCTGAGTCACAATTTGGTTACTGTTATGTTATTTGCAACATTTGGCGAACAATGCAGTGCCTTATTTAGAGCTCAACATGTATGTTATCTACCCTAGAGTTAAATTGCTGCTATGCATTGTGCCTGCACCACTTATCTTTTTCATATCTGATTTTAGCAGAATATTTTAATTTTAAATGCTATGGGAATATAATGAGGAAATGGTGCAGAAGCATGGCTGCCTGCATTGGCAACGGGCAAATATTCTGCGCATTGTGCATAAGCTTCAATTTCAAAGGTGTCCTCCAGGATTACATTAAGCCTTGTGCCCATGAAACTGTCTCTTGCTAGTGTGAAGAATAGAAAAAAGGCTAAGTGTGATTATTGAGTAGAAAGGAAAAGTTCCAAAAACTTTTTATGCCCACCAACACCGCATTTAAATATGACCTGAAAATACTGTAATATTTTTCACAGATCATCAGTAAATTATAAGAATAATTCAAGCAATGCTAAAATTATGTCTCATGCTTAATCACTATAAAATAATTTACGCATTTCTAAGCATTTTTTTAAATCTATTTCATGTTTTTAAACCTAATTTAGGAAACATTTTATTTTTAACGGTGTTTCTATTTTCAGTAAAAATACTACACAAATTTCCATTAAATGCACTACAAAATCACATCCATAATTTCAATTTAAAAAATATATTGAATTTTTTTATTCACCTATTGGCCATAAAAATATAGTTTAGAGACAATTTAGTTATATTCCTTTAATTTGGTACCTACTGCATCCTTTTCCATTTTTTTGCATTCTGTGGTTGCTGGTAACTGTCATAAAGTTGATTACATCTCCCAGATCTGTATTTTTCATCACGTAGCAGTAGAAGGAGAGTTTTTGTTGTTGCACTGAGCCATAGACAACTTACTAGCTAGCTATTTGATGATGATAAATAGTACTCATGGTTTGAAAGAGTTCATCAGACTTGCTGACAGGTAGTTTAACAGTTTTCACTTCTGGTAATTTTTGACTTTTGTGTTTATAAATATTTAGAACGTCTCATGTCTGTACCCACCTCCTTAATAAAGGGAATAGATCCTGACCATAGATGGGTTAGAAGGACAGAATAGTCCTTGAGATTCCATTGCTGCTTTCTGCTCTAATATCTACCACCCCAGAGACCAAAATACCACTGCAGAGAACATTAGACCAAGACAAAAGAAAACAGCACTTACTACAAAAATGCAGCAGAAAATTGAGGGAGTTAAAGGCAACTGCAGGACTGTTTGAGGCAGAAAAACAACCAAATCTCAGCATAACAGGGCCAAATAGATCAGATCTGTTGCTGCTGTATCATACATTTCATGCCAAAACTGAAAAGGCATTGACTCCTAAATGGAGGGATGTAAAATCACTCCAAACAAACAGACTCTCAATTCTGAACCAGTTATACAATTAGAAATACTGCTCTCTGACTGGGAGTTTTAATTCCAATAATAGAGTCAAAGTGTCTCCAATGACACTTGGCTCATAATTAAGATGTGTTGTGCTTTGATGTTGAAATGCAAAATATATTTTCAAACAGGCATATCATTATAGATATTTAAAAAGCCGTCTACAAATAAGAAAGAATGAAAACCTGATATTTAGAGAAACCTAAAATGAAAAAGTATCAGATTCTCTATTATCTGCCTTTCTTGATATTTAGGATCTCAAAATATTTAATGTTACCAACTTTCAGAGCACTGCAGTGTTTGAAACAGAATTTTCTCCATTTCTAAAAGGAAAAAAACAACTATGTAGTGCTTTGTAATGATCCACTACAGAAACACAATTGTTCAAGGATAAAAGTGTGTACAGTCAATAAGCTATTTCTGCCCATCCTTGTTCTGCAGTATACTTTATCAACACTGTTTTAACTTTGTCATTAAAACTGTTTAGTTTGCAAGCAGACTCCTTGTGTTTAAGAGTATGCCTAAATGTCTGTAAGAACAAAAAGGGATCTAGACTAGGTGACAAACATTTATCTGAGATAAATAAAAGAAATCAAAATGAATAGCTGCTGCCTAAACAAGTTATATGAGATACCTTATGGTGTCTTCTGAAAAATCAAGGTTGACTCATTATTAAATATAATATTTTCATATCTCTGTTTAGATAAAAAATGTTAATATATTGAAGGATATCTGAGTCTTAGAAGTGATTGGACAGTATGAGCTAAAGAAACAACAATATGAATATTGAAATGTACAGGGAGCATGAATGTCTTAGGAAACTTTCTGGAATGTGAAAAAATTTTAGTAAATGGGATTAGTTAAATAACTGAAGATTGTACTAAAATATCAATTAGCGAAAGGAGCAACATTTGTCATAAATTCAGACCAAAATTTAATGTAAATATTAACTCGTATTATGAGGAGTTTTTGCATTTGGAAATTTACAATGTCATCCAGGCACATAAGAGTTGAAAAATCAAGTTGTAAAATTTAGGTAATTTGTTTGCCAGAGATGAATCAGAATATTAATCAAACAACAACAAAAACCTTATCTCTAGTCTTTAATCTCTTATTGGAGTAATAAAAAAATTACCTGCCACATTTCCCCTCTTCTGCTTAATGTGATTGGCTGAAGTACTCTCTGTGTCTACCCTTTCTTACACACCACAGCATCCCATAGGTGTTTCTGTAGCAAAGACAGACTTAGAAATGCACAGTAGAGAAATGCTGAACAGTTTTTGGAAGTGCTCTGAGCTGCAGGATTGTGAGCAGCAGCAGCAGCACAGAGCAGTAGGCAAAGCATATGCCTTCAGACAGGCTTCCCAGAATAGCAACAACAAGCCCAAAGAGGTTCAGTCCCATCAGAGCAGAGGAGGAAAACCGAACAGGATGACAATCTGCCTATGCATTTGAATAAAATACTGATTCTGTTTACTGTGTCACACTGTAGGTAACATATAACAGTTTAATTGGACATGTACTAGTAGAGGGGGTACAGCCACAAGGTTCCCATTTCAGTCCAACATTTTATGGTTTTGGGGAAATCATACATAGAATTCTCATATAGGAGTCTCTGTAGTTATAAGTAATGTAAGAAATGCAATATTTCAGCCTTATCCCAAATTCAAAGAACAATATGAAAAAATAAGAAAACCCAAGCAACATTTCCTATTTTATTTGTTTTAATTTGTCTTATTTATGTCTGTATGTGTGTGCAGATGTCTATGCCAGACTTGAAATTTAAAAAATAATGTGAAAGAAAATAATATGTTCCAGAATTTCAAAGATTCTTGAGATGTTAGATAAATACAAAATCCTCATGCTCTTCTAAAAGCTGAATACATCCCCTTTTATCATGATACGTAAGTTCTCAAACCATTTGTGTGTTCAGAGACCTTTTCTCAGCAACTTATCTCCTCCAGTAGCATTTGACAGAATGATTCCTCAGAATATGAACTGATAATATGTTCCCCAGAATTACAATTTTTAAGAAATACCTCCTGACTATTCAATTCTAACAACTTTCTTAGTCTAAAAGTGTAATGGGCTTCATTTCCTTTAGCAAATACTTCACTTTGTTCAGCAGAGTCTCATGCAAGCATAGCAGAACTGTTTTTTTATTTTTCAAGGCTGAAAAATTTAAATAAAACATCAATTGTAATTCAGTGAAAAGTCTCAGTAAGAAAAACAAACCAAAACCATGAAAAATATAAAGATTTTGAAGTATGGTTCAAGGTGATAATTTTTCAATGTGGCTATTTTCATTTCATTATAGCATTACATAAACTCACTTTTTTTTCCACTTTCCAATTCTTCATGTTATGGGTAAAACTAAATTTTTCCTTTAAAGATGCTGGAATCCAGTTTTTAGGTTCTTTTATTTATTTATTTATTTTAATACTTTATAATGTATGTTTACAAACCATTGCCATTTCACAATTTCTTCACTTTTTGTAAACCAAAAAGTGGTTGTTGTAAACCACAATTTTCTGTCCAAAATTAAAAACATTATCTTCCAAGCAGACTAAATGCTTAAGACTTTAGTCTTATGTACTTAATTTGAAGATAATGGTTTTACAAAATGTTTTCAAAGGTTGTCTTTCTCTTTTCTTGTGTTTTTGGTTTTTCTGTAGGCTTGGTGACAGTTTTTTTCTCCAAATAAGATAAAAAGGAAGGTTTTCAAGGGTCATGCAGTTAAACTTAGGGATAATATGATATTCTTAGTCAACAAGTATGGGCCTCTGTACCTGACAAACTCTAAACATACACAACAGGAAACTAAAAGCCCAAGTAAGAAGGACTTCACTGATTAACAGCTTGGTATGTAGTGTCATTTTTTCCTGGGTTTTTTGCCTTTTTCTTTGTAACTACTTATTTATTAGTATCAGTGACGTAGCTTTTGAAGGGATCAAAATTAATTATGAAAGAAATAATACTTCATGAATTAAACACCAGAAATCCTATTCTATTTTATGCAGATGGAACTCGTACACTGGCATGATTTTTATACAGAGTCTGCACTTCGTCAGCAGTAGATTTGCCATATCTGTTGATAATAGCTTTTAGTCAGTATGGAGTTGTTATTGTTCTAGAAATATGTATTACCAATTAGGAATCTTTGAACTGTTAAACTGCTTTTTATCTCATAGCTTAATTTTAAAATTCTTTGAACGTGTTCAGTTATTTATTTTTATCAGCATGGAAAGTACTTCTTACACAAAATAAAATGTTCTTATAAATATCTATTAATTTCCTGGGAGGATCATGATTTCTCATAGACTTCTGTTCCTTTGATTTTCTACTTGCACAATTTACTGTATGCTTCTTTCCTTAATATTAAATGTTATCAGTGAAGCTGTAATCATAAGGATATTTTTCTATGTGACAGCAGCAGGTGTTTTCTACTTTTCTTCAGGATTTAAGTTCATTTATTGTGTTGCTTAATATTTACAAGGTAGTAGCAGTTCTGAGTAATCATTACAAATCAATTGATAGCATTTCACAGGAGGTTTTTGAAGGGCGGAAGTGAACTCCATCAAAGAAGGGTGATAAATCAATAAAAGCCTATGGTTGTTTCCTGATTTTTTTTTTTAGAATATTCTCACTTCAAATAGCTAGAATATAAATTTTTAATTACAATGACAAATTAATATAATGTAAATTTATGGGCTCTTCAGTGTCAGATAACAAAGAAAAATAGTGTTGTTGGACATCTACAAAGGCAATATCACAATTGTAAAACATATTTACTGCAGCTATACTGAGTGCATCTTATAATCATCATCAGTTTCAGAGTGAAACAGAAATGAGTTACATTGTCTGTGATGCAAGAACTGCGCCATTGATCATCAGGTGGGCAAGAAAGACAGGTTTTTTTCCGCACAAGTGGAAAAAAAACATTGAAAAAGACAATGAAATAATTTTTCTATGATAGCAGAGAACAATTTTAGAACTACACACTTTAGCCAGTCCAGTTTACTTACGGTTGTGGTCACACATTGAGAGCAACAGCAATAAATAAGCTGAGGCACAATATCTAAGTCCTAACTTCCCAGGAAAATCTTGTTTTTCCCATTTCTCAGACTAACAGGAATTCCCTTGATAATATAGGGATATTCCTTTCTGAGCTAGTCAGCATAGACTCCTTCTGTAATTAAAAAAAATCTGACTGAAGAGTCACTAAAGCCTTACACACCATTGATAAAATTTTTTAATGACCTTCAAAATAAATCTGACAAATGATGCCTATTTCCACCTTGGCTCTCAAGAACTTAACCTTAGCATACACACCTCAAAAGCTAAATGAATCCATCTACCTTATTATCTGGGCTTTCCTCCAAACTCTACCAACAGTCTCTTGTGAAGCACAAATACTAAGGCACAGATATATTGAAAAAAAATAGCTGACTTTTGAGACATTGTGAACTTACCACAGCTTCTAATCTTAAACCAACCTCAAACTGAACAGCAGTTTTTCATACTCAAGAGTTTCAAAAGAGTTTTCCATACTCTTATGTGTTACCTATCCCGATTTAAGTATTAACAACTGTCTTCAGAGCAAGTACTGAGTCCAGGTAGGGCTGATGAAAATTTTGATGCCTGAGAACTCGGGACCAAGCCTGACATTAAGAAAATCTTTGGGAAAACACAGTAAAGAACAACACTTGCCTTCACAATTTTTATAAAAGATATTAAAATTCAGTGATTAATCAAAATAGTCAAAATTTGTTTGATTAGCATCAGATTGCTAAACATTAAGTGCAAATACCTCCATTATGTACAGCAAATATGAATTGCCATTCATGTTGTAAATGCATAACCTATGACTTTGTTTCCTGTTAATATCCATCAGCTGAAGTCACATGAAGTCATTACTGCCATTCAGCAGAGAGGGAAGTTGAAAATGCTGTCTGAGACTTGATATAAACAATAAAGAATTAAAACATAGGTCATTGTTGAAATTGAAGAACTTAAAAATTAAAGTATTGTAATATTTTTGCATTTATACACATTGACAATTTTACTATTGTCTACTTATCCATAAAAAGAGATATATGTGCTAGATACAGAATAAAAAGTGGAGTTTTAGTGCTGTTTATTCTATTCCATTCACATCATTGTGAGCTTCAAGCAAACAGTTTTTTGCATGAAAAAACAAAGTGCCAGAAGCAGAACTTTCTTCTTGCCCAAGTTGTGGAAGGGAGTGGTTTTCTCCCCTCTAAAAACCATGGGTGGAAATGGAGGGGTCCTCTTCTCTTGCCCAGCTCTCAGGAGAGGTATCCACTGCCTGGACCAGCTTGGGGAGACACAGCCTGCCAGCACGGCCACCACCACTGCCGCAGCAGAGAGAAAGCCGCCCTGGGACCCCACTGCAGCTGCAGTCCAGCCCAGGGCTTTGGCAACAGCCTCCTTTGCTACTTCAGCTGTTCTGGGTTGGGCCAGGTGCCACCATGCCTTTGTTGGTTAAACCATTCCCTCTTTTCTACAATTTTTTTACTATTATGGTTTTGTTTATTGCACAGTCTTCAGTAAATCGTGACTCAGTTTATCACCTCTCATAGTATTTTTCCCTTTGCTGTCTAGAATGCAGAGCTTTAAGGGGACTTGGTCTCCCTGCTCAGTTTTTAAAAACCAACACAACATATTACCATGAAAATCTCAGTTTCCCCTATTACAGACCATTCAAATTTTAATTAACACAAAAAACTTTGCTAAATATGTGATTATTTTGCCACAGGTGAACTTTCTACTTTGCAGAAATGAGATGGTTTTATATTTAAATGTTGAATAGTGTCTCCCCTTAACTTGCTCAATTAGAAAGCCTTGAATCTTCAGATATTTTGCAGAAAATATGGATAGGTATTCCATTGTGTCAGGAAGAGCTTATTGTTGTTAGGAGACTTCTCTTTTTTTTTTTCTCTGAGTTTCAAAAGGTTTGTTCAAAGACATTAATTTGTCAATCATAACATATTTCAGAAGGGCAATATAAAAATATCATATTAAAGAAATAAACATTTTGTAAAATTTAGTACAGATCTTTCACTGATACATGAAAAAATATTTCCCATTTTTAGTTATGGGCTTTTTGAAAAAAGAAGCACTTTGTGAAATCTTGATGTCATGGTGTCCTTTATGATAGGCCTGGAAAGAGAGAATTGATGAATTGATTATGAGGCATACTAGGAATCCTCAAAGCCCTGAATGCTTTGTTCTACTCAGATTCTAAAAAATTAGATATTTTTGTTTCATGCTGAAGCAAAAAATCAAGAGATGAGCAGGTGAGTGATCCCAAACAGGAAAACAAAGCACAACACATATAGCTAAATTTTTTGTCAAATTGAAAATTGCACTTTCACAGTAAGTGTTGGCATCCTGTGTCTTCTTTATTTTAGGATTCAGTCAAGTAGTGAGTTATTTTGTTATAATATTTTTTAAACTCATTCAGCTGGTTTCTACCAAGGTTTCTGAGTAGTTTGAGTACCCTGACTCTGTATTTCTGGTAAATATAGTATTTTTCTTAAACAGATCTGCCACCTCCTATATTACTAACCCTATCTTACAGGTGGATAAGCTTGAGATGCTTAGAGAAATGGCTTGTCCTGAATGAGTCAGCATTTCCCAGCAGACCAGAGAAAACAGGAAAATCCCCTGGGGTGTTGTTAGGAGCTGTACCAGTGCTCTGCCTGCACATTGCCCTTCTACTGCAGCAGATCAGAGCAATGTGGCTTACCAAAACCAAGCAGCTAAATAAATAAAATCCATTCAGACATTTTGAGGTAATCTCCTTGACAGAAATCTTGAAAATATCCCCAAGTTAAAATAAAAAGGTTAACTTTGGTTCTTGGATTTTGATTCACATATTAGTAACCCTCAGGTTTCATATTTACAAGAAGGAAAGAATACCTTCCACATAACCTAGAATCTGGCTTTGGAGGAAATAAGGCTTGTTTTGCTTCCAGTCATTTGCAAGGGCCTTATTTCCTTGGTCTTGTTTCATTTGATTAGATCGTTTGCTTTTGATTTGTACATAATACACAAAAGCTCTTATCTCAAGCTTTAGGCTTTAGCCTTGCCATATAGTTAACAAGTAATCATGTATTATAAAACCAACAATTTAATTTTTACTCCTAAAACAAAAGATAACCAAATAAGAAAATGAATATAACTTTTCCCATCCTTCAAAGACAATTTCTTCTTATATACTTACCAACAACATAGAGGAAAAAAAGATTTTTTTAAAATATAACAGATTTGCCTTTCAAGTTAAGGAGTAGATTCAGAACAAATTGGAGGACTTCACAGACACTGCTAAATTTTATTAAATTAAGAGAGATCTGTTCAAAGACTTCTTATGATGGCATTACCAATTTTGAAAGATACTCTGAATCTTATATTAAAAATTACTCAATGCTGGTCCAGATATGAGCAGAGCCAGAAATGCTAAGGACTAAACTAAATAACTGTCTTTCAGGCCTTATAAGAAGATGAAAAAGATAAGAAGAACAAAGCATTAGAAGGATAGACATAAGTCTGGCAAATGAGGCAAGAAAAGACCTAAAGACTTCACCAGCGGAGCACTCCAAGGTACACACCCAGCTTTGTATGAAGGGAGGAGCAAGTAAGAATAAATTTATAGGTAAAAATGCCAGAGTAAATTCAACTACTCATGGAATTCTTGAGATGTTGTCAGATTGTTCCTGTAGCCAAAATAACAACTACCAAACATCTCCCTGTATGAAGGGAAAATGTAAAAATGCATTTGTGACATGCAGGTTTAAATAAACTGCAAACTTCCTTGGTACTTATTGGCACCCCAGTCAACACCAGTTTAATTTGAAAAGTAACATTTTGAGGCAATTCTTTTTGAGGCAAAAATCCCAAGCACCTTCAGGTATCTGAAGACTCTTTTACAAGGGGGACTAGACAACACTATTAGAATGCTGAGTAAATTCAAAACAAACATGAAGATGTGGTTCTATGTGCAGAAAGTAGCTGAGATATGAAATGCTTTATGAAAGGATCTTAAACATTATATAAGCTCAAGGCAAGGCCTGCATTTATCATGTATGAGGGCTAATAAAGAGACAAAAAGAATATTTAATTCTGGTAGTTCTTGAGATGAAAGTACTTGAATGTTAGAAGGGTGCCACCAGTGAAAGTATCATATATCCTTGTCCAGGTCTTATGTTCTGAACTCTCACCTTTACACTTGCTTTTGACAACTTTCAGAAATAATACAGCTCTAGATAAGGCTTTTGATCTGTTGCAGCATGGTAATTCTAATATTTTTATACTTAGAGTCAACTGTAGGAATTAAGGGTACCAAGAAAATTTCAGAATAACAAACTGTAACTGAAAAAAAGAAAAAAAAAATTATGTCAGATGAGTGAAATGGGAAATCATGGCATCAAAGACTTTGTGAAGTTGTATTTTCAACCTGAAAATACTGGAACAAGCATTTAATGCTTTGATGTTCTAGGTTTATTTTTTATCAAAGTTAATTCAGAACTCTGTACTCCACTTGTTATTGTCTTCATCATTTTTTACCCACAAAACCATACAGACTGGTATAAAAAATTGTATTTATTAAATGGCTTGTGTGTATGTTTATTAGACCTCTTTTTTGGATAGTTTACATATTTTTCTTTACGGATTCTCATGGGATAGATTTCTTGTTTTTGCAAGTGCAACCTATTTTTCTTATAAGAATAGATTGTTATGCAAAATGATTTTCATTCTTATAATTCTTTCCTCATGGGAACTTAACAAGCTAGCTGCTAGCTACACTTGGTCTTTCTTTTATAAGGTTTTTACCAATATGCAACACTCACCTACAAAAAAGTAGCAAAGGCTCATATGGAAAGTCACAGAAAGAAATGTATTTTGGTCTACACTTTGTCTGAAGTGTTTTTATTATACCAATGAAATTAATAATTCATTAACATAGGCATGAAGAAAAAAATTGTAAATATTATCTGTATTATATGTGTGTGTGTGTATATATAAATACAAATTACCTCCTAAATGTGAATATTTCAGCCAGAATGAGCTATGTACTTTAGAATTTTAGCAGAAACTGATTTTAAGAATGATGACCTGCATTTCCCAGTTTGATTACAAACAGTGAACTCAATTGAAATTTCCTCATCTTTTCTATAGAATGATTTCTTAGCATGACGATGTCTATTCCCGCTGTCTTTAGAAGACCCTGATCAAGCATTCCGAAATGTCTAGATTCAAGAATTTCTTCTTTTCCATTCATTATGAAATGCTTTCTGTATACAAGGAAATATGTTTCTGGTAGGAAAGCCTGAGTGTACCTGTCACAAAATACCCAGAGAGATGAAATTAATTATAGCAGAAAAGTATTCTGTCATTGGAGTCCTGATGAATGTAGACAAGAGATTTCTGAGAACAACTTTCCCTAGACAAAGAATTTTGAATTTAATTGTAATGTTATGCCTCAAATTAAATTTGGTTTTTCAGGACAGCTTTTTGTAGTATTCCAGCATCTCCCTATGTTCCCCTCACAATCTGCAATAAATAAACCACAAATCCTATGGTAGGAACTGCAGCACATAAGGATGCTCTTTCAGTCACACTGTTAATTCCCTTCCCTGAGTTCAAATTGGAAAACAAAAAAATAAGGAAAAAAAATTTATAAGGAATGTGAGGAAGGGATGTATGTGGAGAGATTATTCCAGCTTTTTACACAGAGAGAATCTCACCAAATATAATGAAATCTGTCAGAACTTTAGAAAAATACAACTGTTAATCTTTGCATTTGTAGAACAAGATAATTAACAAGTGTACAAAAACCAGCTGACATACCTGGAAAGAACAGTTGTTTTCTTTGTCCTTTGTGCGTGAGCTGGGGAGATTTCTTCTAAGTCTCTTTGCTTCATTAGGCATGTTGAAATTAATTTTCAACTTTTTTTCTCTCACATTTCCTGATATATACCAATACTGGTTTAACATGGATTTTTTTATGTCAAATTAATTTCAGTGTTTATTTTGGATCTGCAATTGCCGTTTGTATAAAATGAACAGTTGCACTAAAGATTCAACTTTGCTCTAAAATTTTTATGCAGTTACTCACTCTGACTCAATTTTTTAATCAAATTAATTTAAGAGATAACGGAAAGTTTGCTAGAAAAAAAAATAGTGTTAGGGAGGTCAAGATATATTCCATTTCTTAATTTCATTTAAATTCCTTATTTTCCTACATTCTGTATTCTATTTATGGAACTGAATAAATAAAAAAGAATAATATTGTGCTGACTTGTAGCTGCACTGAAGAAGTTGCTGTTCAGAGGTCACTGAGTACCCACTCTACAATGAGCAAGGTGAAACTGTAGCCAGTAGCTGAGATGATTTTGTTTTAGGAATCAATGCCATAAACATTCCTACAGTTTGTTTTCAAGGCCAAATGAAGAACTACAGGGATTCATAAACATTTTTATTGTTAGCAGTACTAGATTTTTTGTTTGACTCTTTCAAGGTGCTGATACCCAAGAGTAAAATATCATAAAACATCTTCATATCGCATCATGTTCCTCTGAATGGTGCAGGCTTTGTGAAGCTTTGTGAGCTATGACTGAACATGGAAATCTTTTTATCTTTCTTCACTGCTAGTCTGTCTGACAGTAGAACCAAAACTGAAGTCCAGAACCAGAATTATTTCCTATTCGCCACACAACCCACTGAATCTCCATTCATCCCATAGAGAGGAATTAGGCCATAAGTGTCTCAGCTGTGTCTGACTCTGTGGTGGGCAGAGGTGCAGTTGTGAAAATTGTGTTGGCATGGGGCACTGAGCAGTGAATTGTCAGAGGAGAGGATTGTGGGAGGACTTGTGCCACAGAGATGGGTAAGGCAGAAGACAGAGACCTCCTAAAACCTGACAGACTAGGACAGTGTCTATAGCAACTGTAAAGTCACCTGATGTCTTTATCTAATCCTCTATGGCTTCAAACATCCCCAGGACACACAGGTGATGTTCAGAAATAAAGAGAAATTCCATAATAATTCAGTAGCTGTATAATGTAATTCCCTGAGAGACAATCTCCTGAGTTTGGGTGTATGAATCATGAAACTTAAACTCTTTGATTTGCCTGAGTCTTTCACAGTTTTAATCTACTTGCTATTTTCATGGCTTAACATACTTTAGTGGTAGGAATTTTATAAATGCAAAGTATTCATGATGAAATGAAATGAGACTCTGATTCTGAAAGTAGAACAAAAATTAAAGGAGTTCTTTAGAAAAACTGTATTTGATCATTCTTCCATTCTCAATAATTCAAAACAGTTTCACCTTGTCCCTTCAAAATGAGTGTTCATCACAAATATTTTTGACTGGTTGCATTACTGCTGTGTACTCTGTTATGGTCAGGATTCAACACGGAGTAAAACACAAAGGTGAGGATGCATCTTTATATGGCACCCATCACGTGAATAAACTTTGTTTCTGTGGTATTTGTTTGAAAACTGCCTTCTAAAATCTTATTTTCTCTCCCACTTTTAACTGTCAGAATCTATTTACATTTAGAAGTCCAAGCGGGAATATGTCAAGATCTGTCAGGAATAAGGCAATCAAGTCTCTTTCAGAAAAGCATGAACATTGCCACTCTTCTACAGGAATTTGGCAGGGACTGGCTAGCTGGAAAGTAAAAAGTATGGACTTATTCCCAACAGAATGAGTGGGTGTAAAAGAGAAAAAGTTGTTCAAGTATTATTCAATAAGTTATTCCTGTCCAAAAAAATTTCCATTTTAGTTACATATTTTTATGATAAGTCTTGCCTTTCTAGATGTATCATTGACTTTATGGAAATACTGTCAAATTCACATCACCAAGAGCACCATATATATTTGTTTCTCTTTTTTAAAGAATCTGCTATAATTATCATCATCATAATCATCATCATCTAATCTATAGGTTTTTTTCAAAAATTCAGAACTCATTCCTCTCAAACATGTTATTTACACTCTTCTAAGCCAGAGCATTTGAAAAATATTGTTTTTCGAAATCAATTTATGTTAAGAACAATTCCATGCAGAAATAATATGTGAAATAAATAGTGATTTTTAATGACAGCTATTTAAAGATACTCTGTTCTAGGAAAATACTTAAGAAGGCTGTTTCAAATCCTGTCTTGCCTTCAGCAATGTGAGCACTTGTGTTTTAACTTTCAGCTCAAAAAAAGACCCCACTTCTAAAGAATGCTCTCCAAGTTCTTTTTTTAATGTTCCAGCAACTTGTTCTGTTTTAATCTATTCTCTTTCACTTCTCTAGTGTTTGAGTATTGATGAACCAATCTATCACAGTAGTTAAAAAGAACCTAAATCTGACTCCAACAGCTAAAGACAAAAACCTTAACTGTTTTTGATCACCATCTGTGGGATTTTATAGACATTAACATACCATTAATGTTATCATTAACTTACATTAACAAACAAGAGGTACCATTATAATAGGATAATGAGGTGATGCAATAAATCTTCCTCACTCAAGTTAGATTTACTCTATTGTGATTGAGATCTTTAGTAGAAGACTGAAGTGAGTCATTAAAAGAAATAGCACTTCGTGAACTAAATCCTAAAATCCTATTCAAGCACATAACCATACATGTAGGAATCTTAATATATAAAATTTTAAAATATATGGGTGTAGCTTTAATGAGACTCATCAGTGTCACATTTAAAAAAAAAGGAACGGAAAACAAAGGAAATGTTTTCCATACAACGGAAAACTCATGGTTTATCTCCTTCTCTCCTAGAATTTCCTCTCTTGAATACAAAAATGTTGCTATCAATGATGAGATGTAAGAAATAGTTTTGTGTTATAAACTAATAATTTGTGAAAGTGAACTCAGTTATAGAACACAGTAAATAATTTTCATAGATTTAAAAGTTCAGTATAACACTAGAAAACAATTTTTTTTATGAAACCACACAGATTTACCCGAGACGAAATACAATTTCAATTTTCATGGCAATATATCTCTATACTATTTATCAAAATGCAGTATAGAGAAAATATTCAAGATCATGTTTTGTAAGAAGGTTTTATTGTCATGAGGCCACACCTGGAGTATTCTGTCCAGCTCTGGAGTCCTCAGCACAGGAAAGACATGGATCTGCTGGAGTAGGTCCAGAGGTGAGCCATGGAGATGATTGGAGGGATGGAGCACCTCTCATATGAGGAGAGACTGAGAGAGTTGGGATTGAAGATTCTGGGGAAGAGAGGGCTCCAGGGAGACCTTATTGCAACCTCTCAGTATGTGAAGGGAGCAAACAAGAAAGCTGGAAAAATGGCTTTTAAAAAGGGCATGTTTTAAAGGACAAGGAGGAATGTGTTAAAATTGAAAGAGAGTAGGTTTAGATTAGATATTAGGAAAAAAATCTTTACTCTGAAGGTGGTAAGGCCCTGAATTGTCCAGAGAAACTGTGTATGTCTCCTTTCTGGAAGTGTCCAAGGCCAGGTTGGATGGGGCTTTGGGCAACCTGGTCTAGTGTTTGGTACCTGTGTCCATGGAACAAGGTTTGGAAGTAGATGACCTTTAAGACCCCTTCCAACCCAAACCATTCTATAATTCTATGATAAAACCAAAGACAAAGTTTATACTCATATATCAGTTTTATGGATCAGTCACTATCTCATACAGACAGCTAAAATAAGGAGAATTAAAAAGCTAGTATAAAGAAGCAAGAGAATCTATGGAATAAAAATAAAGAAATAAATCTTTATTTCATGGATTTAAGACCTGATCAATAGTTGTAAAGTTTCATAAAAGTAAATGCACTGAAAAACAATTCAAATTAATTATTTGCATAGTCTAGTCTTTTCATGAAATTCTATTTTTCAAAATATTCATTTTCAGATGCTTGAGTCCATATGTCATTCCTCAGTGATTTAGGACATCACAACAAAATTCCAGCAATAAAATTCCAGCTATCTGAAACCATCCCACAAGAAGCAGAGGTTTAATGACACTTTCAAACATCCAGTTTTATTTTCAAACTCCAAGCTGCCTGAAAAAAGCATCTGTAAAGACCTGATAAACACATTTAGAGAAACTATCCAATTTCAACATTCCATCTTAAAAAGTTTGACAATCAAAGAGCACAAGCTGTTTCTTCTCTTCCAAAAAGAAGAAAAAATGTGCATTAAACCTCCTAATCAAATTCAAAGAATAAAGGAATCTAAAAAACCCCATCTTTCATTAAAACTTTTAGAAACTAAATGTACATAAATAATCTTGAACTCATTTGTTTTCCTCAACAGCGCTCAGTTTCTCAGAGATTGTTCACTACAGTCCAGAATTTAAGCATTGATCTATACATATCTAAGCTGTTTTGATCATGCTTTCTTGTCACAAGCATATTCTGCACATAGAGCCTAGGCGGTTGCCTCATGAATAACATAATTCAAAAGTTTTATATACCAGCCTAATGTATTTAACTGACTTACCAGATCTTATCATCAGGAAAATATACCCATTCAGTCAGTAACCACACTCTGTATATATTATTGTGCATTTACAAAAATGACTAACATTATTAAAAGCTGTCCTCAGATGAAGTCTGAAATTTTTGGTTTTGACCTCTGAGCTTTCAAATCATTACATAACTTGACTTTCATGAAGCACAAATCCTGACCCTAGAGATCTGAGTTTCAGCAATAATCTCCAAGATTAAGTTCCCAACTTTGACAGCACCTTTGGTTGAGTGAGGAGTCAGATGTGACACGTTCCTCTTTTCCCTTCTGTAGAAACTGTCGTTGTGTTGGCTCAGCTGAGCAAGTTTGCATAAAAGCAAGCCTGTAACATTAGTACATGCAGGCAGGGCTCCCAAAGGCAGACAGCACTCCTATCACTGATCAAAAGTAAAAAAAAAAAAACCAACAACTTTTCTGTAGTTCTATACACAACTGATGAACTACACAGATCTACAAAAAACTAACCAACTAACCAACCAAAAAAAAAAAAAGCCCTAGCAAGATTTCAGTAAGAATTGCAAGCCTGGTTGAAGAATCTATTCCCTTTATACACCCTTGCAGATGTACAAGGTTTACCAGGGTGTGCTTTCCCATTAATAAGACCAGAATTTCAAGGACATCTGTCTTTAAAGATGCTGACTATATTGCACATGCAGTTTTACCTTTTCTTGTGAAAACAAAGTGTCGTGGTGGGGTTTCTCAGGCAGCCAAGAGTTCATAACCTTTTATTTCCTCTGCTTTTCAAGGAAGGGGAATACACAGTAGAGTGCCGGTTTTTTTCTCATGTCCTCTTTCTGGAGGGAAGACATGGGATTTGTGCTGGCTTCTCTCAAACTCCCTTTGTCTCCAGCTCACTCTAACACAATTTCCCATAAAGAGAAACTAGTGCACTGTCAGTGCAGAAAATGCTTTAGGGCACAATATTTATAGTTTCTGTATATATTTAGTGTCTTCAAGTTCTGTGCATAGTTTATTTATCTATGCACAATCTTAACTAGAGGCTATATTTTTTATAATCCTTGAAAGTCCCTAGACTGTGTTCATGACAAAGCAAGGGTATTATTGTATTATTGTATTATTACCTGTTTCAGAGGATCCATTTACAGATAAAGAGTGTATAGCAGAAGTACTTTCAATATTTCAAAATTAGAAAACACTGTGTTCCTATCCATGAGAAAAATCACCATATTATCTACAGATCTCATATGTAGATATTGAAGAGTTCTATTTACAAACACAAAAGCCACTAGTCCCAAGGTCCCTTGATTATCCCTGAGGAAGTAAACATTTTCCTGGGCTATATATCCACTGTTTTCTGTTAGTGTATATTACCACATGTCATTCCACTCCACTAAGGAAAAATCCAAACAGAAAAGTATTTCCATTGTGACAAATCTGCGCTAGTCTAAGTAGAAGACACTGAAGATATGATGTCTTACATGTCTTGTATCTTGCAGAAGATGTTTTGCATACATTTGTTGCAATCAAAGTGTATGTCTCTTTACAGAAGAGATTATGCCTTGTTTGAGTAAGGAAATTTTGTATGTGGAAACGGAGAGAAGCACCTGAACATCAGCTCCATGCTGTGTTCTTCATTCTGTTCAAATGATCTAATAATCTTCCAGTCCCTCTAACACTTCTTACAATGCACTGGGAGGTTACAGAAATGTGTTGCATGCTTCTTTGTGCAATGAAGGTTTAAACAGCACTAATTACAGTAGACAATCCTAAAGAGCTACACAGTAACAAAAAAAAGTTATTGAATTTGTTCACACATACAGGATATGCGCCACAAACACATGCACTGTAAAATTCTGTTTCTCTATAAAGATGTATTCATCTATGCATAAATAGCTAAAATTACTTGTGAAGTCAACAGATGCGTGAGCCAGAACCCAAGCCTTGCTGAAAAGACAGTTAAAGAGTGTTCCTTTCTCCATGCATACTTATTTTGTATTCAGCCAACTGATTCAGAGGGGATTCTATGAAACTGAAGAAAGCTTTTCACTCTCATTTATGCAGGTTCAGACTCTGGGAATTAGAGATACTCCTGAGACATACTTTATGATTGTTCCTTCTCATTGGAAAAGAGGAGACAATAGAGAGCTTTAGTCTTTGAACAGATTACAAAAGCAAATCTAAATATTTTAAGGGATTCAGCTGCCATGGTAAGGAGTTACCAATTCATAAATCAAATAAAATGAAATTCCTTTTACTCTTCCATTTGCCAATTCAATGACATAGCTACACAACACAGACCTTACTGAGGTAACTTGTGTTCCTTACTCCTTTCCTTCAGCCAACTGTCCTGTCTCCTGACCATGTCTACAAAGCACTATGAGCACACTCTGAGATCATATAAAATCTCAACAGACACTGATGAATACCTCACAACCCACAACTTTCTACTCTAACTTTCCAAAAATGCCAACAGGCAATCTCTGGGAAATTATCAAGAGGAATATTAGTTCTGTAAGGCACACTTCATTTTTATTATCAGGTCAATATCCAGCACATCCCTGCTTATCTTAAAACTTTGAACTAGTTTCTGTGATTACTAACTCTTTTTATGTTTCTGCAATTTTGAATTCAAAAATTCCTTTCCATACTCTCTTTACTATAAATACCTGTGGCCTGACCTAAAATATTTCTCTTCTCCTACTTCAAGCAATATCAAATCCAACACTAATTTTTTTTACTCTTTTTATTTCCTCAAGTGTGTCTTCCATATTTGCATTCATGTCTTCCTGTTGGCTTTAATTCTTTATCCCTTTTCCTCCAGTTTTTACAGATTTCACCTATATCTCCTGCAGCTTCTCCCTAACCTCTATTACCTGGCATATTTCCTCTCCCTCTCTCAAAAATATTCAAGGAGATGTGAATAAAATACACTTTACTTATCTTCTAAACCACTCTGCAGGTTATTTGCTGGCTTATTATACAAATTCAAACCTCTTCCTCAACCTTCTCCAAATTTCATTAGAATTTCTTGAGTCAATATCTACCATTATGGTTTGGAATCTTTCTTTTTTTTTTTTTTAAATAATGTGAACTTAAATCCTGATCTAGCTATGCAATGAGAAGTCTGCTATTTATAACATGATTACTTGTCATCACTAAACCTTTCCAGTTGATACCATAACTTCAGCTTTCCCAGCATAATGCCATGCCTAAATCACATTTAGTGATCCTTACCTGCATAAACATTTGCGGATTTAAAACAAAAAACCAAAAAAATTGAATCATTTTGACAAAACCTGATCAACTGCATATCCAGTGAAGTTGAGGAACCTCTAGCAGGAGAAGGATGGGGATGCAGAGATAAATATCCATGAGGGTAGAGTGGGTTACCCTGCCTAGGCTGCAGTCAGAAGGGAATGAATGCCTGGAAGCCTAATTGTTTAACTCCCAGTCTCACACTCAAAGAAACAAAACTGAATTAAAAAGGGACAAATAAGCTAAATGTACCACGATAAAGCCTTTGTTCATTTCTTTATCCATCTACCCATTACTATTTCCTCCTGAAAAGTCAAACTTTTCTTGAAGCAGAGATCTTTTCTTACATACTGAGGAAGCTACAGGAGTGTTTTCAGCTTTAAAAGGCTAATGACAATCCACATTGTAAGAATTCCTCACAGAGCTTGCAACAGTAGGGAGTCAAAAGGGATCTCCACTGAGTTGAAAACCTTCCCCTGCAAATTTTTAATAATATAAGTAATGTTTACTCACAAAAGCATTCACTTCAAATCAATACTCTACCTGCAAAAAGATCACTTAAATGAATGCTTGCAATATAGAGACTCCTGTTATTTTTAAGAGCTATGTTTTCCTACAGACTTAAATTATTTGAATGGTACGTTATGCTTCTCTGTGTGTATTATGTGCATGTACATTATAAAAAGAAAATGGACATGTAAAAATGTATGTGCTGCTTATATTAAAAGTTACACTGCTTTTCATATTGATTTAGGATTTTTATTATTGAAATATTTTAATATCAGATATCAATCACCAAACATGTTTCTTACGTGCAGATGATAACATTTAGACAGAGGGTGAAAACATTATTTTGTTGTGATAAATGAACACCACATTTACTGGGCAGAGATTTACTTCTTTATTATCACAAATGATAGCTATGAATAGTTATATTCTAATTATTATTCTAGAAACCATCAACAATTAGCATTTCCAGCAGATTTCTTACATTACCAATAATATTGGTTCATTTTTTTGTTATTTCTTCCTTCTCTCCTCCCTCTCATTCTCAATCATAAAAATGGTCACCAAAACCCACTGGTTTCTCCTGGGTTTATATTATTCTTTCTGAGCTGTAATGCAACTCTCTATCAGCATCACTATAACCAAGAGTATATACTTCCTTTTTGAACTGTTAAGTAAGATAGGCTGTAGATGAGAGGAATACATGAATAGAAATACACTTCATTCCAACTTGCAGTCATGTAGTGGAATACAGAAGAGAAAAATATTAGGCAAGTTTGAGAAAGCTTAGAAGAAAGTATTACTGGGCTACTTATTTACTTTTACCTTCTCTTGATATTGCTAATATCACCTAATTACCGTTTTCTTGATGCTGATTCAAAGCTCATCCTGGCAGTGCTAAATTTTTGTTCCTACCAATTGCACTGCTACTTTCTAGGTGTTGGCTAAGAGCTAGCATTCCTGTAAATACCTATAATTCTATCTTGAGAAATTGATAATTGTTCCTCTTAAAAACCTCTAAAAATATGTTTATCAATAACTGTTTTATCCAAGGTTGCCTTGGTGCTGGTAGTTGTATTTCTCATGCGTACCTTTCAGAAACAAAGAAACAGTTCTAATGACAAAATCCAGAGTTTTCTGATAGCCATTCCTCTGTACTTGAGCAAGGCTGCTACTGAGAAAAATCTTTCATGTTGAAATTGCAAAAGTCACAGAAGGAGGGATTTTTCCTAAATGAGTGAAAAATGGTATCCCCTCTAGAAATAATCTGTGGTGTTACTCCCATTGTAATCATGTTCTGTTTTGTGTTCTAAAATAAATGAAAATTATCTAAAATTTTCCAATTAAGTTGCAAGACATTTGCCAATTAAATTAGGAAAATACGGCCTTCAAAATTTACTAGAAGGCAGCATTCACTTGAATACTTGATTCTCTTATTTTGGTATTACTTCTTTGGTGTGTTTAGGCATTTTACTTAACATATTTCTGGAGTTTGCTTTAAGCTTATACAGTTGAAAATGTTTTCATTTGATGTGGGAAATTGGGGGAATGGTTTAACCAGTGGGAAAAAAAAATAATAGATACTAAAGTTACTGGGTTGGTTGGTGGGGAAAAGTGAAGTTTTAAGGCAAGTGTGAGCTACTCTAGGATGGCTTTTTTAACAGTTATGCTATAGCTTGCATAAGAAATTTTGTTGTCTGGCATGGAAACACTGCATATGTCAAAGTAAGCATACTCAAATACAATCATCAATGAAGTGCTTCTTTCTTTGACTGTCGCTACAATAGCAAATTTACCCATTAAAAGCGAGCACAAACTTGTACCTCTTTCAGAGAAAGGTGTATTTTCACAGAAAAGCAAAAGGTTTCTTGATACCTAAATTGTTAATGCTCTTGAACAGCATGGGCTTGGCTGTCAGAGGAGTTGTGAACTTATAACAAAATTTTGTGATTGCTTGGAGTTTCTGAAGATCAGACTATACCAGGTTCTTACACAAACAGTGTTTTCATGGACAATTTGTGATTTGTTTTCTATTTTTTAAAAAAGTTTTAACTGCAACACACACTGAAAATTTGCACACTTCATTCTTTTGAAGGAGATGGTGTTTGGGCAATAGTTGGCAAGCAGAATATAGATTGAATTGAGCATCACTGGTCTTTGCAGCAATTACCTATCTCAAGGAGCTATCAGATTTGAAGAATCTTGGTTTTTTCCAAGATTTATTCATGCTTAAACTGCTGCTTCAATCTCAAAGAAAATAATAGCATTTATTTGGGTGACTTGGTGCATCTTCTCTCCATTTGCTTGTAAAATACTCAATTCGCATCCAACAAAATAAATGAGAGTTACTGGCAACTGCCAAAAAAAAGATTTTAAAAAGCTTAAAATTTGGAATCATACAATTCAATGACATTTAGCTTTAGAATTGTAAATTATTCTAGTTATATAATTTCTGTTAAGAGCAATTGCATTTTTATCTTTCATGATGACTGTATTTCAGGCTGGATTGTGCCTTTGGGCGTTATCCTGTAATGGAAGTAATTTGCGGTGTAAACCAGAAGGAGGATCATTCCCAAGAACAGTTCTCCAGGCTTTCTCCCTGTTTGCTACAGGGAAGGGAGTGTGCTGCCTGAGTCATTTACAAGATGCAAGGTACTCAGAGAGCTGCAGAAGTGGAGAGATTTAGCTATTTGAGACAACGAAACAGAAACCCCCAAGAATCTTAGTGCAGTTGCCCTAAGAAAGGTGGAAGAAGGGAAACCTGTCTAGATGGTCTCACAAGGCGATTTACCTCAAAGGAGAATATAAAACTTGACAAGTAGGAGATGCAGAAAATAAATTGTGAGTGTGAAAAAAACCTTGTGTAAAGATAAAAATAAGAGAAGTTAAAGTAATAAATGCTATTCAGAATGCCAATGTATTTTTTTCAAAATGACTGGCCCCAAGTTACCTGATGTAATTATAGAGTAAGTCTTCCCTTGTCTAGAAATTCTCTGCATTTATGAAGGGCAGATGGGATGGCAGAGGTTAGAGTCAGACGCACTCTATTGCAAATTGTCTTTCCATAAAAAAAAGGAGCTGTTAAAATGTATATAATTTTATTTTGAAGGAGTTTTTTTTTTACCTGTATTTTGCCTAGAGCCTGACAATGAATGCTTAAAACTCTTACATAGTGTTTCCAATCCTTTCCAGAACAACACATGAATAAAACAACATATACAAAAATCCTCTAGCCTCCAGCCATACTGCTACAGACTGCAACCATGTCAGATCTTGTTAACTAGATAAAATTAGCTCTTGTTCATAACTAGAATGCAGGGTCAAAAAAAATAGGACACGTGATGCAGGTGTACCTATATGCACATATGGATATATGTGCAAAAAATTGTTTATGAACAGTTGAATGCCAACCACAATTTCTTTTCTTCAGGAAAATCCTGAATTAAAATTGTGTGTGCAACCTTATTTCACCTCTTCATGAACAACCATTACTATAAAGCCCAGCTGTGTAGTCATACACTTATTTGTCCATCTATCCTTGCCTTATGCAACACACACAAATGGTACTCAGAATGCAAAACAACGCCCTGTAGTAAAAGGACATTGCGTGTAGCTCATGTCGCATTTACACCCCTGAAAACTGAAGCAGTTGAAGGCAAGAAGGCCAAGGATTCTTGTTAAGTTTAGGGACATGAATGCTTGAGTGGTAAACTGAGTTCTGACTCACACAAAAGTACATTATGGTTGCTGAATCACTTAAAACTAAACTTTAAAATATTAATACCTGTTTGTTCATTTTACGTGCCCAGTTTGAACATGAGATCTGATTCACAGAAGACAAAGTTCCTCTCTGCCATTGTATCTACCAAATACAGGTTTCTCAGTTTAGATTAATTTTTAAAAATGTCTCAAACTCCATTTCTCAAAGTGCCAGAAATTTGTGACATTCTTTTTTTCTTTCACTTTTCAATCTTCTGTACCACATATTCTATTTTTCTTGAGTGACTAGTTGTTCAGGCAAGAGCACATTTTCCAGTGCCGTGTCTGAATAACCCTATAAATGTGCTCTCAGTTTTCAGTGCCATCATGTTCAACTGTAAGTGCCAGCCATCGGCTGTTATTTAATTCTGGCTGATACAACACAATTAAAACAGGCAAACAAACACACAAACAAACAATACCCACATGTTAAAAAAAAAGAAACAAACTAAGAACAAAATCACAAGCCCCCCACCCCAAAATTATGTTTTGAATTCTCTTTCAATGGCAAAATTGAAAGATTGTCATACAGACAAGGAATGAACAGGAGCAGATGGTGCAAACCAGTGAATTTGGTCATAAGCTGCCGTATCTCACAGTGTTCCCAGTCTTACTTATTGCAAAACTTACAAATAAACACACACTTATTACGTTTTACTTTTTAATTAACCCTTTCAGGAAAAGCACACATTAAAAGAGCAAAAGGCAATAATCTTGAAATTAGGAAAGATGTTTGGGGTACATGAGATTCTCTGTGACTTTTAATGCAGATGTCTCTTTTCATTTATATATTTAAATAGCATGTGAAAATAGTAGCTTAAGGACACGAAGCTTGTTCTTTGCTCTGTCCTCAGATCAGGATTCTCTCAAAAGGCATAGTATACATGGGCTGAAAGACTGAACTTTACACAGAACAAAGCATTCAGTAGCTAAAAACCCCTCCCTCTCGGAAAGCTCTCTCATCTGACAAAAGCAGGTAAAAACGGCTCCTTGAAAGTCTTCCCTATTTTCCATTCTATTTCCCTACATAGTGGGTGTATCAGTCAGGTACTTTATCTGCTCTCCTTTAAACAGAGCTGCCTTGCTATTATTCCTTCTGTCATTTATTACTGAACTTTTTAACCCTCATTCTGCTCAGACACTTGGAAATTTCAGATGAAAAGGTGGTAAAAGAAGAATTGAGTTACCTTCGCTGTATAGATAAATAGTGTCTTAAAAGAACTGTAAGAGAGGTAGAAGGAGAACAAGTACAGATTTTTGTTAAAATTAACAATACATCTGTAGAAAAAAAGCAAGAAAAATGACAGCATGCAGCGATAAACAGATGAATGAAAGTTCTTTCTAAAGTAACATATTTATCACATGAACTAGAGTGTCCTTTAAAAATGTGAAGTAATTCAACTTGATATTGTCTAAGGTATAGCAATTTAATCAAAATAAAGCCAACAAATAAACGGATTTAAATGATGATATTTAAGTCTCTAGTGCTTGAGAAATGCACTTTTCTTTCTTTAATGGTTTAAAAAGGTAACTTCAAGTAATTCTTTCATTTAGCAGTTATTACCGGTCAACTAATTTCCCCTTTACTGCTTTCATGGTAGACATAAACAACATGTACAAACAAACAAACAAAAACACCCACCACAACCTTATAAACCTATAATTATACTGAATGGTCGCAAAGGGATTACATACAAATTAGCCATTAAATCAGGCTCAGGCAGCTGTATCTTCAAAAAAGGACCACTAATTATTTTATCATTATTTTTATAATTACTGTTGCTATTTTTGCATCTGGTATTGTTTTAGCTGACTTCTGCCAGTGCAATAGGAGATACTAATAGCTGTTTGCACCTGTTTGCAACTTGAGCTCAGGCTTTCAGGCTGCTGAGTCACAGTGATGGATCTTTGCAAAGCCAGTACCTTAGTGCTGGACTACAACTATTTGCTTACTACCTGCAAAGAGAAGCTTCTTTATTTTAGGAAAGTGTAAGTGCACTGAAAGTGGTATTAAAAAAAACAACTGTGTGTTTCTCCAATACCAGCTCCAGTAGAAAAGGAAGCAAATTTTCTAAGCAATGCGTGTATACAGCAGCAGCACTATGTTGAGGGTGCAGAAGTTTAATGCAATCAAGAAAAAGATATTATAGGCAATTAGGTAATTCAGAATATACTTATTTCTGCTCCTTTGGGGAGGTGGAAAAGGGGAAGGAAGTGGTACTGCAAAGGTACACTAAAGGGATATGAAATACTGGGATTGTATGATATGACTAAAGACTAGCAAGCCCAGTATAAGTCACAGAGCACTGGCTGTGTAGTGCACTAGTTTGGGAACCTTAGGAAGCAACTCTATGCTGGTAGCTAAGCAGAAGTGTAGAAGTGCTGGTTCATCCACTTTCTGCCCAGAATTGTTTGCTACTTTTGAGGATAACTCTTAATCATGTTGCAGGGGAACTCAGCTGCCGTTCTGTAGAAGGAAGGTGTAAAAAATGCCAGCAGACAGCTTATTTGTATGCATTAGATTGCTCTCAAAATTATCTAAGTGATCCTACTTTTCCTTCATTTTGAACTGCATTCTTTTACTGTATACTTTGTTGAGCACTATTCATAACCAAGCAACGTGATGAACGTTCCCTCATTTCAATCTAGCATCAAGTGTTCAACTGCTTTTGCAGGAAACTTCCAGCAGGAGTGGCCAGAATGCAGAAAGCAGACATTGATGAATAAATACTTCCTGGGATTCTGTGAAAACAGCATTATTCCAAGCTCTTTCTTGCCTGTTACCTATTCCAAACACACACCCCTGCCAAACCTCTTGCACTTCTTACCCTCTAGTGCTTACTTCATCTTAATGGATTTTAAGGGGAAAAGTGGCAGAAGCATACTTTGGTGGTTCCATAGGTAAAGCTAAGGTTAAGTTCTAATGAACCAGTTAATTTTCACAATATTTACAATGCTAGCTACAGGAGAAAGGAATTTATTTGCATTTTCTGGTCCCTCAGGACTGTTCTAGACCTGGTCTGGAAGCTGCTCCTAAGCCCTGCACCTTTCAGTGTTTGCATTTGCCAAGTGTATTATAATGACTTTTTAATTCACTTACAGAATAACCAATCAATACATACACACTGAGAAGAAGAACACATATATTTGCAAATTTACCTTATTCCAAGCTCTTGGAATCTACTGAACAAATAATACATAAAAAACATTGTCCCAAATGTACAAGTTCTGATCCTCTATATGTGTCAACAAATAATTTACAAGTCAGATCTATTGTACAATTCTGGATTATTAAAACACCATCCTTTAACTTTTGTTGTTATTTCAGGAAGACATATTTGCTCAAAACTCCATACACAGTAATGGAAACTGAAAAGCAACAACAAAATAGGACTGTTATTTACATTTGATTTTGCAAGTATGTTTTCATTTTAAATATCATTTAAAAAAGCCTTAGTCATTCAACTGTATTTATACATGCAGTACCTAGAGCTATGCAAAACTGAAGTGCAGCATCCAAGGAAATACACTTCCCACACCTGAAACCTCAAGACATGACAGTTTGTGATACTATCATGACAATATGATTGAGTTTACTGCCATGCATACATGCAACTTTGTACAGTTAAGTTGGTTAGTTTTCACACTAAAAGTTCCAATTTCTTGTAATTTTTTTATCTTTAAAGACTTCCTTTATTTTGCTTTTTTATTTGTTTTAAACCTTCTCAGATGTATAGCTCTGCTCCTGCGAGCCAAACATAGCCGGGGAAGAAAATTATGAAATGCCAAAACAAGCCCAGCGCCAAAATATAAAGCAAGCAAGAAACCATAGCTGGTTATATATATTTTTAAACTTTGGCCAGTGTTCTTTTTATACTTCATAAAAGAAGTTGAGAGCAAAGAAGAAAGGGAGCATTTCTTTTCATTTTCTGGAAACACTGGGGAAGAGATACAGGACAGGAAAGAAAGAAAGAAATGGCCAGGGCAAGGGAAAAATCTTTCTGTGAGGATGCGAAGAAGGCAGGCTGGTGCCCTCACCAGTCTTTTATATAGTAGGGCATCCTCTGACTGGTCAGAGGAATTTTTGTAGAGTAATAGCCTGACTGTATCTCCTGCCTCCTGACCTGGATGAAAAGAGACAGGTTCTGAAAAAACACAAAAAAAAAAAAAAACCAACAAAAAACCAAAAACCAACCCATCAAAAAAAAAAGTGCATGAAGAAGATGAAGAAGAAGGGGGGAAGAGGAAGTACAGTAGTATTGGAAAATACTGGCTGGACTGCTCCATCACAGTGCCTGGTTCACAGATGTGCACTTCTATTCATTTCTTAATTTATCTCTTGTGGCTCTTCCTCCTACTGCTGAAGCAGTAAATAAGTAAGTTTGTGTATGATTGTTAGCTGTGAACATTTTGGGGGCCAGTGAAGAGAGGACACAGCCGAGGCGGCTGGTTGTGGCCTGACAATGCTGAGCAGGTTTTGCTTCAGCTGGAGCCGGAGCAAAGCTGCTCTCAGCCCCAGCCGCCGCTCCCTGCGACTGCTGCGTTTGTTAATAAGGAGACATGCGAGGAGAGCTAAAAAGGGAATAGCAAGCGTCTTGAGGGAACTCTCAGCAACAGTAGCACACAGTCTCCTCCAGTGTATTTTTTTGTACGTTAAAGGAAAAGGGAGACAGAGAGCAGCCATCCGGCCAGCCACGGAGCTGTTTCAGGGCCGCACCTGAGTCCGGAGGGGCTCGACCCTAAACACTTCCAGCAGCGCGGGCAGCTGCGGGCAGCGGTGCAGGGGGAGGCTGCACGGCCGGGGTGAGCCCGGCCGGAGCCCACCGCCCTGCGGACGCCACCGGCGCCTGCGGGCTGCTCTCGGGAGCGGACCCAGCTGTGAATGGCCCCCTCCGAAAACACTTCATACCCACCTCGGCCAGTAACTTTGTGATGGGAAGCATCAGCCCTGCCGCTGGGAAGAGGGGAGGAGGGAGAAGCCGTGCAGCTGGGCAGAGGCCCAGAAACAGAAGCAGTAAGGGATGGGACCCGTGTTACCTGTCCTCTCCTCCACTGCACATGGGAACCGCTCTCCGGAGGAAGCCGGAGCAGCGCTGCTCAGACATGACTGGGCTCAAAGTGACTGCAGCCTCGGCGCTCGGCACGGAAGCACCCCGAGCCGCGCACACACCGGAGCAGGACTGGCACAGGGGAACCACCCCGCCCCCCACGTTGCACCGGCAGCGGCGGTGCCCTGGAGCTGGCGTGACAACAGGGGATGCCTGCCTGCCCTGCCGGGGTACTCCGTGCACCCACGCTGAGCCGAAGCTGCGGGAGGGGCACCCCCGCACACACGGAGGAATCAGGGCTGGCATCCCGTGCAGACGGCGAGCCGGGCGGCGGGCTACCCCCGGCGTGCGCGCACACGCGGTACCCCCGCGAGCAGTCCCCCATCCCCCGCCAGATCGGCGGGAGGGGTAACCCGCGCGCACACGCCTCGGAGCCCGGTACTGCACCGGGGCCGCCGCCGGGGGCACCTCACCCCTCACCCGGGCAAACCCCGGCGCCCCCCTCCGCCTGCCGCCGGCCCCACTCCCGGGGGCGAGCGGCACTGCAGCGGCGGGGCCGGCGGCGCCGCGGCCGGAGGGCAACAGGCGGGCGGGCGGTGTCGGGCGATAACTTCGCGCTGCGCCGCCGAGCAAGTTGCGCTGCCGCGCTGGACGCGCCCGCCTCCACACCCCGCCCGCACGGCCGGCTGCGTGCCCGCGCTCGGCAGCAGCGAGGGAGCGGAGCCGAGCGGAGCGTGTCGTGTCTGAGCGCGGGGGCGAGCGGCACCTGCCGAGGGCAGCGGCGGCGCGGAGCGGAGCGCTGGGCGGCGGCGAAGCCGGGCGGCTGCGGAGCGGAGCGGGCTGGGCTCGGGCTGGGTCCGCGCCCGGCGCCGCCGCTGCGCCCTCCCGGCTGCGAGTCCGCCCGGCTCCGGATCACGTGGCGGTTGCCGGAGGCAGAGACTAGAGAGGAGAGAAAAAAAAAAGCGCCTCATTCCTTCTTCCACCGCCATACTGTATTTTATAGTAACTCTCATTTTTATTCCTCCCTTTTACTCCCGCTCGGTGAGTACCTTTCTGCTGACATTCTTGTCCTCCTTTTTTGTCCTGTTTTTTTTTTTTTTCTTCCTTTTGGTTTTTTTTTTTTTTTTTTTTTTTTTTTTTTTTCTTCCTCTTTGATTATTGTTTAAATGGATTTGATCTTTTGCTGATGACAAGTTTTTTTCCTAGCATGCGATGGTTACTAAACTGTGAGCAAAAGGTGCTGCTGGGGCCGGGAGTCACTGGGAATGAAAAATGATTATATTAATAACACAGACTTGCCAGTCCAGCAACAACTGATATACATTTAGTAGCTATATATCTATATATGCAACTGGTTTTGTTGTGGCACGGAAAAGAGATGTGAAATATGATGCTTATTTTTTAAAGATAAGAGAAAAGGCATGTTTCTAACTCTTTTTGCAGAGGATTTTTTTCTGGTGTTGTTTTATTTTTATTTTTGGGTGTTTTTTTAAAGGGCTTTTTTTTTTCCTTAAAGAGATGGGAATTGCAAATGCATTTTACAGCAGTGTTTACACAGAGTTTGTAATCTTGCAATACTGGTGGAAGCCACAGAGCAAGATGTTAATTTTATTATTTTTGTTACTGTTTCTTTTTCTTTTTCTTTTTTTTTTTTTTTAACAGTGCAACCAGCAGGGTTTTTTGGTTTTCCTCTTCTTCAGTTTTTGATGCCTGTTTATAATGTGAAACTTTTCTTGCAGCATGTTGCAGTCATCATTTTTAAATACTTTTTTTCCTCCCTAAAGATAACAAAGCAAAACAGAAAGCCAAAGAGATGATCCTTACTTTTGCACATTTTGCACCTTCACTTTTTATTCTTTTGCCAGCAGTGTTTTATGATGGTTATTGTTATCATGATGATGATGGTGATAGATATATACATATATACAAATAAATACATTTTCAAATGATGGCAGTGGAAGGTTTTCCTGGAGAATGAAGTGCGGTTTGGTTTCCTTGTCAACGGAAGATGAAGTGAACAACTGAACATCTCCCCAGTGCAGGTACTTCATCTCCTTGTAGGCGTTTCCAGACTGTGTAAATTACATTGTGAGATTTTTTTTTTTAAAGAAATCTCCTTCCACCCCTTTCTAAACGTGTCTGTGCAATGCACATGAGGACTGGACTAAATATCTCTGCCTTGTGATTGCTTGGATGTGTGCAAGATGTTGCACTAATTGAGCCTAGGTCAGTTAAAGCTGAACAGAGGTATTTTATGTGCTGTGCTGTACAGAGGGGAAGTCAGCTGGGGAAAAAAAAATCCAGACACCCCTCCTCTCCTCGTTGCATTTAAGAAAACCCAAATAAACAAAACAGCCAAAAGTAAAGCCCAAACCAAAACTGGATGGAACCTTGAGATCCTCATAACGAGTACAGATGCTCTCAAGGACTTTAGACAAAAACAATAGCTCTGGCCATGTATTGTGGTGACTCGTGTGTTTTTGTGTGTCTGTTTAAATTCATCCATTAGAAAATAGCTGTGAAACAGCAAAGGAGGCTCCCTCGGAGAGCTGGCTCGCTGCCGCATGAGGCATATTTTGTAGCCCTAAGGGCAGAAAACCCTTATATCCAACTTCTGCTCCTCATATTAAAAAGGCGTAAACAAGGCAGCAGGTTGCCTCTTATGAGTCTAATTCATTGGGATGGAGATTAATCAGAGGCTGATATTTGCTTGAAGGTGTTTCGTTTTTGTTTGATGATTAATAATACCACTGGCTGACAGGGAATAGGAAATTGTTACTTTCCATGTTGGTTACTGAGAGTTCAAGATTGGAGGAGAAACTGTTACTTTTACTGGGCACTTAAATGCTTAACAGAGGCTGCCCCTGATGTACAGACAGGATATTGGTTCCGTAAAACACAATTTGGAGAGATTTTTCCAGATGACAGGGTAGGTTGGTTTGGGGTTTGTTTATTTATTTATTTATTTCCCGCCGGAGAGAATATGGTGTAATATTATGCTAAAGTTCAAGTGCTGAATGTTCTGTGATGTTCTCTGTTGTTATTGTGGTGGGATTGCTTACTGTATTTTATATAAAGAACATTTAAGGATCTAAAACTGACTATAAAGATATGACATGTATTCAGATGTGGAAACTAAAGTAAGTTACAGGGTACATATTTCTTTTGTCCCTTTCATATAAGCAAATATAATTCAGAGAATTACAAATGCATTTGGAAATTTGAGGCTTCTAATGTTTATGCTTAAATTCTTGCAATGTAACAGCTTCCTTTAAAGTAGAAAGTGTAAAAATGTATGCATCATGCAATAAGTCATGTTGAAAAACAAATAAATTCATTTATCTTTGCAGAAACATAACTATTATGTATTTACACTGGCTTTTTCCAGCTTTACTGTAATAAAAATATTTTGCACATATTTATGCATGAATTCTGCTCTGACATGTTGAAATACTTCTGGCAGCCTAACAGGGTCAATAATTCATGTGTCTAAAAACCAGTTGAGATATTTCTATGATAGATTATGATGACTTTTCTAAAATAGTTACGATCTGTTGGGTCATTACTCCACATTTTAAGAAGACTCAGCCTGCTTATTTTTTCATGATTTAATTTAAAAGTAACCAATTAAAAACAAGAGAGATTGAAACTTTATTCTCTACCTCTTTATTTCTATCCCTCCTTATATTTAAATGAAGTGTTTTCTTTAAATTAGGTGCAACTCCCAGTCAGCAAAATATTTTGATACTGCTAAAGCACTGAAATAAAGTAACTAGGCTAGCAGTTTCCAGAAAGATCCTTTTGTCCTTTCTTTTAATACTGCAGGTGTGTTGTGTGGGTAATTTTGTGCAGATAGTTGCTGAGTGAAGAGCTAATCCTGCTCACCTGGTCTTATCTTGAAGTCTGAGAAAGTGCATTCCTAAAACTTTCTATTTAGCACCAGATCTCATCCACAAAGCACCTGTTGTCTGAGTAGAATGGTAATTAACATACATACATTTCATTTGCAGCATTCTGAGGTTGTAGGAGTTCATATATATCAAACAGCCTTGGGACCTTAAAATAGGAATATAGGAGCCAATTTTGAAAGAGGATCCTTCTACCTCTGTGCAGTATGTGGGCAGAGCATGATTTGGGTTGGTGGAATTGGTTTATCCCTTGGTGCTTCTATAGTTATGCTGTGACTAGTGTTTTAGAAAGCCATAGTTAGTGTCAAAGACAATTGTCCTTTTGTACTTTGAGATGAATAAAAATTTTGCCTACAAATTGCAGCTTTGTATCTACAAGTGATGATATCATTATATTCCTTATATAGCATGGGATATAGTCATACTGCCCTAGCTCCTGAAAGTAATGGGTGTCTAGACTGAAATGACATCTTCTGTTTTTCTTTATATCTGTTTTGGTATTCAAGACAAAATAGGGATTTAAGTTACCTTTATAAAGGGTTGTAAACTGAAATGTTTGGAAAGCAGTTTTTCTTTTCCTCTTCCATACCTAACTGTTATTATCAGTATTTACTTGCAAATGAAAAGAACAGGTGAACAGAAATGAGAAACTGTATAGCATTCAGTGTGCTGACTCATGAATATGTGGTTTTAACTGCTGTAGTGGCCTGAACTGGTAAAAGAAGAGTATATTTTTCCATTTTTCAACATGGGAGATAGAACTTGAGTGGCCTGTGGAGTCGTGAAGCCTGTCTGCCGTGATACTAGGCTGATCTTATTTTGTTCAGATTCAAAAAACTCTGGTTTAAATTTACCTGGGGTATCACTCTCATTGCACCTCTTGAAGGCGGGGCAGAGCCTCTTTTCATGGTTTCAGAAACATAATTTCTGTCCTAAGTTTATTTTTAGGCAGTTTATTATCTTTTTTTTTTTTTTTGTGCCGCTGCTGACCTTAAACAGTAAGGCTCCTTCTCCATGTCTTTGCTCTTCAGGGTATAGTATATTTTTAAAGAGCAATTGCATCTCATTTTCCCTTATGATTTCTGGGCTTAACTGGGAGAGGTTCCCAAAAGTGAGACTGGTGCTGGGAGGGGATGTTGAGACTGGCTCTTCCCAAAATCATGCTGCAGCAGAAACAGGGAAGCTGCATTCAAAAGCTCTTCTGCCCAGACTGATCTGTTCTTATTTCAGCTGAAAATGTGGCAATCTGATTCCTGGCTCTCACGTCAGCCCAAACATTTTCACCTGAAACCACACACGCAGTCATGCCCTCTGGTGAAACGGGGTTTGCAGCATGTGGACCTTCCTTCACTCTGCCTAACCAACCTGAATTTCTTTGGTTGCAGTGCAACAGGAAAGAACTCTTGGGAATTTCTTCTGCAACACTCTGATTTTTAAACTCTCAAGAGTTTTCTACATATTGTCTTAGTAATTTGTGTTCATACCAGGGAAGGGAATGTGAACAGGTTTGAGGCAATACTGTATCACAATCTTTTATCAGGAATAAATGTGAAAGTTGGCTACAGTGTTCTTTAAAATTTTTACCTTATTACAGTCTTTGCAGGTTGCTTACATCTTAGCTCTCTAGTCTTCTAAAGCATTGTTCTATGGCAGTTTGTTTCTCTTTCACAGTGTAATTTTTCCTATTTTCTTCCTTCTCTACATTTTGGGTTTTAAAAGATAAAAAAGCTTAATAGTATTTAAATTGTAGGATTACAAAGACTGATAGGTCTGCCCTCAGATAAACATTTTAACTTCCCTTGGTCTTAGAGGACATGGTGCTCTGTCAAATTCTGAAGTCAAATCCTGTGTGTTTTAAGTACTTACAGAATAGCTGAACAGAAGGCTGAAGGTGAGTATTTCCTGATGAAAAATTATGTAATCTGTGACACTGTCTGCATAGTTATCCAGTTTGTAGCTCCCTTGAACCCAGATCCAGACTGACAGAAGAAAACAAAATGCTGATTTTAAGTGGTATGAGGATTAAAATGCAATATTTTGACCTTTGTGAAGGTACCAATCTTATTTTTATGATCTTTAAACAATTACAGGAGTAAAATGGCTTGAAGATTGTTTTGCACATACCCACATTGGAATAATTTGTACCTTTTTCCCCTTTTGTTTTTCTATTTCAAAATGACACTCTAATCTCTATAATGTACTTAATTTTTCAAAAGCATTTATACTGCAGCTTTGGCAATATTTCTGAGAAAGTTTATTTTTGCACAATGAAGTGTGATTTTTCATCTCAATGAATCATCTGCCAACAATTAAAAAAATCAACTAGACCTTCAAATTACTAAGTAAATTTCAGGTTGCTTAGTGTGAATAAAATAACATGTTTTTATCGTTGCTGTATTCTGGAATAAAAATATAGGTATGTAGATGAATAGACAGAATCCCTGAGAGATTTTTAAAGATCTTTTAATGTCATAGAGAGTTAGCAAAAGTCTTATATTGATTATCCTTCAGGGCTTAACCAATACTTTTATTTAATAACCAAGAGTTTAACTTTCTTGGTTTTGGATTTATACAGACCTATGTTATCTGCTGCCTCTTGATAAAAGCTACAGAGTTAATAAGTTGCCTCTCTGGCACATCACTGGTTCCTTATGTCCTGGCTGGCCTGCCAGGGTGTTTGGGCTCAACCATTATGCAGTTGCATTTCTGTTGCAGGAAGTTGTTTTGTTTTTTGTTTGTTTGGGGTCTTTTTTGTGTTTTTTTTCCCTCTGATGCAGTTATGATAGCAAGCAAAATAATTTCTGTCTGACTTGATTGGCACAGGTTTGAAGAAGCAGAGGTGGATTTCTTATGAGTGATGACCAACAGTGGGTATAAATATGGTGGAATATTGATGACACTCTCCAGCCTCTTTATTTTTTTCTTTGCACACTCACAAGTCTTTCTCCCAAAATACCCAAAGGTCTGATTAAACATGGTTTACACCAGTGGTCCTTCCCAGGTAGCCTTCTCCTGATGCCAGTGATTACTGCCTCTGCCAATGTGCAGTTTCTGAGCAACCAAGTCAAGGTGGAGCTCTGGAAAGCACTCAGGCTTTATGTAGTTAATTTTGTGGTCTTCTGAGAACAGCTTGTAGTCCTTTGGACAGGCAATAGCTTATAAAAGGCAGTACAGGCCATTATTATAATTATTTAAAGAACAAGAGACCATAAACAATATAATGATAACTCCTGGACCTCGGTGATTATTGACTAACCTGGTGAAAGTCAGGTCCCTGTCTTCCCACTGTGCTCCATACCAACAGCCTTTTTTTCAGCCTGTTCAGTCACATTGGTTGTCTTCTTCAAGGTCCTGCCTTGAGTCGGTCATGTGCTTTGTGGTGTTTAGGGTCAGCAAAAAGGGGATTTCTGGCACAAATCAAGTATTAATGAGATTCTTAATCTGACTGAAATGAGACTAAATTTGTTCTGTAGGAAAGCATCACATCAGTAGAGTACATTCAGTAAAAAGGTGTCTCTGTTTCTGCTCAGAGTTTTGCATAGAAGGTGAACAGGACCTATTGTCAAAGAGATATGACACATCTTGTTAAATCAGGGTAACTTTACGATTTGTAGGAAGCACAGCACATGTATATCTTGCATGCAGTATTTTTAGACTGACTGAAGAATTGGAGTTACTGTCTCAAAGAATTGTTTTGCGTGGTGTTGACAATGCTACTTTTCCTTTCTGTTTTGTGTTATAATGGAGTGCAAAAGCACTAAAATGTTTACGCTATCCTAGATGTTCTTTTTTAGAATAATACAAATGAAAGTGATAAAGATACCCTGGTGAATTTTTGCACACCAGGCCTGCACTCTAGGCTTAGTTCCTGCTAGCAGCTCTTCTTGTGGGCACAGGGAGTTACAGTAGTAACTCACTGACTTTTCAATGAAACACTGTGCATTTGGTAATTGCAGCAACATGCTTCTGAGCTTGATCTGTAATGCAAGTTACTGTTTATGAAAGAAAAAATCATTCTATCTAGTTAAAATATTTTATCAAATGATCCTTCACACAATAAATATTAGAAGTAATATAAGATTTAAAAATGTGCTATGCAAACTGTCATGCAGTGTCTATGAACTAGGACCCCTGAAGGTATAATTAAAACAAAACTTCCTCTTTGGTCTTTGGGTACCTTTAAAAGGGATTAATGCTACTGTTTTCTAAGTAGGACACACATGCACACAGAGACAAATGTCAGCCATGCTACCCATTTCTCATCTTGTATTTGCCAGTGACTTCACAGGATAAAACCCAACACTTGAGGTACTGCACAGTAGGTCAGTTTTCTAAGGTGCTCTTTACTGCATAAATTCACATCCACTTTGTTTTCTTTTTCCCAAACTGAAGAAGAAGGATGCAATAAAGTTTTCCTCCTGCCTATACAACTTCCAGTTAAAGGGAAGTTCTTTAAATGATACAGTACAAGATTGGCTCTGGAGAGGTTACCATCTTCTACTTGGGCATTTGTAAGCTGTAGACAATTAATGTACATTATGAATAATGAAAAGAGAAACTGCATTTGTGCCACTTTTGCTTTATGGGGGTAGTTTATCAGGACATTGATGCTATTTTTATTGTTTATTATTTTATGAGAAAAGAATGCTGGTTTACCATTTGTCAGCATGTTCCCTGTTCCAGTAGGTGCTGTAGAAATAGAAAGGTGCAGAATTAGGGCCTGGTGCTATTAAAATCAGTTATACATCTGCTGGTCAAAATTTCATGTCAAAACATTTTTTTTCCCTGTGGATTTTTGATGAAGGGGTTCACACAAAAGGCTCTATTCATCTCACTTAACCTTGCTGTTTAAAAAATAGGTTTTTAGAACTAAGCTAGTCATCATTTTAGCCATCTAAAAGTTAGTCATTGAAGTCTAACACAGTAGCTCAAGGCTTTGTAGTCAACAGAGATAAATATTCTGTTCCTGCAGAGAATTACAGATTACATTCCAACAGAAGCATCTATGGACAGCTGAGATGAACAGCCTTCCTAAAACACCTCTCTCTTTGCACTGATGAGAGAGAACCTAGATGGCCCATTTAAAACAGATTCCTAACTTTTTGATGGATGAAGTTAAAGGAGATGAATCGCATGCTCCCCAACCCTCCATTTCTTTCAAATCCTAAATTTGCAGTGAAATATTTGGTTAAAAAAATATTTTTGGCCACTAGAATCTTCATGGCTTTTAGATATTACTTGAATTTTTTTCAACTTCTCCAGCAATTCTTTTCACAGTCATACAAATGTGTTTCTAAATATTTTGAATTAATTAAAGGCTATGACAAAATTCCTAGGGATGTCTGATAGGACCAAAATTTCACATCTTCTTTTGTGTCGCTTCACCCAGCTTTCTGTCTTTTTATAATGTAATCCAACCACAATTGATCCTTCAATGAGTTCTCCTCACAGAGTCTTATTCTAAAACCCGGGGACTTAAGCTATTGGGTGCCATCATGGACATCTTTTGAAAACCTTTGAAAATTATTGAAACAGAATAATGATGTGGGTGGCAATGGAATCAGCTAATTGTACTGCAAATATGAATCATTGTAAGATATATTTAAAAAACAATTGGTACATCAGCGTCAGAAGATCTGAATTTGATGTCTCTGAAGTTGGATCTTGAAACTATAAAGGGTTTTTTAGTTTGTGAGCTGAGGTCATCTAGGCAATGTAGGGGAAATATTTTGCTACTGGTAGCATGCTGCTGGTATCTTCATGTACATACAGTAAAACCTGTACTTTTGAATACCAGATAGATTTTAGTTTTCCCTGTCTCAAGTAAGCTTTTAGAGAAGGCTGGGGTTTTTTAAGACTGTTAGTGTCTGTAAAATCAGCTCTTCTATACAGTTTACCTCAGTGCCTTGCTTCAGGTCTGTCCCAAGTCATTGTGTGCAGCAGGATGCTGAGCAACAGCCAATCTGTAACACTACACAATATCTTGGGATATCATCCTCTTTTTCCACAAATTATGAATTCAGCTATTTCATTCAATATATGTTTGGGCTTTCTGTAAGGTGCTGAAAAAAGTACCTTACAGGAACTGAAATATATGAAAGTAGTGTACATGTTTCTACCATGGGTTTTATCTTCTTGGCCTGGCACTAGCTGGATGCCTGTGCAGACATCATGAAACTGCTCACACAGGCCATGTTTTTCACTGACAGCATTGTATGAAACCAAACTAAAGCTGAATCCAAATTAGAAATGAACCATTTGGTGTTATAGGAGTAAGCACAAAGCTCAGCATAGTGAGAGTTAATTGCCCAAATACCACAGTATTACTACCATGATAAAGTAAGCTGCAGCTGTAAGCTCTAAAAGCTATAATAGAATGGTTTGCACAGACTCAGAAATCTTATGGACTTGTCAGAATTGAGAAGGGAAGTTAAAAAGTTGGAGTTCTCAGCACTTTGAAATAACTGCTTCAAATAAGCGCAGTAATATTCTCTGGGGACTATAAACTGTTAGTTGCAGCTACCGTGTCACGTTACACACTTCATCACCTCTTGGTCTTTGTTCTTCACATTCTATTTATATTTCAAACCTAGGTTTTTGTACTGTCCCTCAAAAATGCATTGTCTGAGTAGTGTTCACATAAAACAGATTTACAAGGCTAAAACCCTTTGCTGACTTCATGAAGTTTTCATCTCTTTTCCTGCTTTCATTTATGCACCGTAACATTTCCTTTTTCACTCTTGTGCCTCTGCTCAGAGTTAGGAGCACAGCGTTGTCACAGGAATATAAAGGACCACAGATTGTCAGAACACAGGCCCAACTGAATTTCTCAGTGAGTGCAGGGCATATAAACTAAACACAAATTCAATGTCTCTGGTCTCTCTGTGCCTGCTGCTCTGGGTGAGTAGGTAGTCTAGGCACCTAGACTGAGGATCACACATTTGGAGACAGGCTTTTGAAAGGCAAGATTGCAAGAAAAATAATTGCAGTTCAGTTTAAGGAAATAAACTATTTCAGGGATGCCACATTTATTTATTTTTAATTTGTTGTACAAGTTAATGTCATATAGAGTGTGACATTAAAAATGGATTCAGAAATTCATGATACTTGGTCACAAATATTAATGAATGTTGTAAATACTCATCATAATCAGAATAGGACTGGCTACTTTACACGCTCAGATTTTTTTAAGATCAAGGTCAACTAAGCTATAGAGACCTGTGTCACACTGATCTGCATTGACAGAGGAAAGCATATTTACAAATGTTGGGTGTGTTCATTTGAATTTCTGGATCTTTTTTATCTTTTATTTGTAATTTTTTTTTTTTATTTCAGACTTGTTGGACCTTTCTTCCTGCTCTGGACCTTTCACCTGGCATCAGCACAGCTCAGAAGGATGAATGAAAAGGAAGCAATAGGAGAGGGATGGAAGAGGGGAGACAAGTAGAAAGAGGAGGGGCAGAAATAAAAATGGAGAAAAAATTCCCGGTGATTCAGCTAAGGCTCCAGACAATGGGCATGTTTTCAATCCCTACTCTTCCTTAACTTCCCCTCTAGCTCAGGCTTCACTCCCTCTCTATTTGAGTTTTCATCACCACTACAGATATTTCATGAATTTCTTTTTTTTTCCTTAAAGAATGAAACCACACCAAGTAAAGTGTTTCAAACAAGAAAATATACTCGTCTTCTCACAAGATATAACATGATGCAATTCATGTAAGTGGTTCTTGAAGTAGGACTATTTTCCTCCTAGTAGTCTTACATCTTTGACTATGAAAGAATGAAGTGGTTTAATAGTTCAGTAGCAAGACAAAGCTTAGATTTCTTGTTGCTTTTATACCCAACTTGAACCCTTTAAATCAGTTTGCATGACTGTGTTTCAATTTTATTCATCTGGATTCAAAACCTACTTTCTACTGATCTTTATTTACTTCTTTTTTGCCTCCCCTTCCTTCAAAGCTTTCTTCCAGTGGTCCTTCTTACACCTTATCCTCTTAGAGAGAGTATAAATTAAAAACTATTCCTATTCTTTCATTTAGTTTGAATTTTGAAGTGCATTATTCAGCTTTGTAGTTCGAATACTCCCACCAGAGTGAAGAATGCTATCTGATATTTTCCTGTGCAGAGTGACTGCCAGAAAAGATGCAGGGACGCCATAACTCAGTGCTGGTCTGGCTCCTGGCTTGGTCCCAGTGCTGTGTCTTTCTTCCCAGCTGGAAGGTGGGCCACTGTGAAGGTGGAGGACTAAAAGGACACTTTGGCTAAGCCTTTTTTCAGTCCTTACAGGTACTTGTTTCCTCTCAGGTGTTCCCACCAGGAATCTCTTACATCTCACAAGGTGGCTTTGGGAGTGTTAATAGAAAGGGTAGGTTCAGTAAATGGTCTTCCTAAGAAAGTATTTCCTAAATCTAGAGCTTAAATTGGCCCTGTGGCTCCCCTATACCAACCTGCCTGATACAAAAAAGGCAAAGGTTAGCTACTGAGTCAATGCAAAACAGGACCCAGTTGTAAATTTGAAGACTTTAAATAGATAATACTAAGAATTCACAAGTCCTTTTTAGATACTATGATCAATTAAAGAAATTGAGTAGAGAAGGGTGTTAGATTTCAAAATATTCTAGATGGAGTAGTATTACAGATGCTGGTGGAACAGGTCCAGAGCAGAACAATTGGGTCCAAAAGGCTGAAATAAATTTTATATCCTAAAAAGATATTTAGAAAAAAAATCTAAATACTATAGGTCAAATGCAAACATGATATTTAATACATTAATATATAAAAATTATATAAACCTGCAAGAAAACAATTGCTTCTTTCAGAGATTTTATGTTTAAACATATGTTAAATTTTATTAACATTTAGGAGAGCTTGATTTTAAATTTTCTTAAAAGATGTACTACAAATTGATGCAACTGACTATTGCCTCATTAATTGACAGGAAATGTTAAATTTTGTTGCTATTGATGTCTGCCTGATGTATTGTTTTTATGTGTTTAGACTCTGATTGTTTGTGCTCAATTTCCTTGAGTCACACATTTGAATGGCAAGTTTCTCATGTCAGTGGGGTACTCAGAGGCTCTGAACTTGGTATTTCCAAACTCTGGGCAGTCTCTAGGAAAAGTGGGAGCCCTTTGGAACAACTTGGTGAGATACCCAGGTCCTCCAGAGAACTGTACTGAAAGCTGTGACTGTCCCACAGGACAAACAGGAGCTACTCCATGCACCACAACATGCTTGGCAGAGACCACGTCCATCTCCCTGCTAGAACCAGGGAACTACTTTTAACACTTTTGTTTCCTGGGATTTTTTAAAGTGAGAGAGTTTGTAGAAGACTTTCCTGGGCCTTCAGAAAGTTATAGTGTGAGGTGCAGCTTATTTGTTTAAAGGCAGGTAGCACTGGTGCAGGCAATCTGCGTACCTCTTGTTGGAGATTCAGGCCATGTTTTTCAGCCTTAAGTGTTATTTAAGTTCAGTTAAGTGAAGTCTGCCTTAACTTTAGCTAACTTCACTGACAGTACAAAGAAGTTATGCAATTTGAAACCTGTCCTCAACTGCTGTTGAAATGTGATGCAATGTATCTCATGCTTCAGAATTTAGAGTTATTTGCAAAATAGAGAACCATGTCTTTGCTCGTTTGAGTAGATATTCTGAAAACACTGGTGCTGGTGAGCTCAGTAAGACTGCCCACACAAGCAACATGAAGGAGCTGTGCAAACAAATCTGAAGCAAATGTTTTGCAAAACACAGGTGAACTGATGATGTCTTTCTCACTGACTCAAATCTTTTGCCTAATCTCAGTCCTACCATTCTATCATCTCTGCCACAAATATTAGATATTTTAACTTTGTACTTTACTTTGCAACACTTATGTGTGCAACAAAATAATTTCATATTGCAATTGCCATTTCACTTCAAAAAGTAACTACTGTATAATCCATAATCATCAATTTCTTTTATGACCAGCTCTTTACTGTTATGTTTTACAGCCTTTCAGTGCATCAGTAAAGTACTTTATAGAAGGGCAGTAATAGATTCTAGGAACTTCCTAATGAAAATTTCAAAAGCCTTGATCCTTTCCTGAAAGGGTAGTGCTACTTACATATAAACTTTAAACTTTATGAACTCTCTATTTCAAATTAAATACTTTGTGATCTCTGGAAAGTTATATCTAATATATTTATTGGTATCGGTTGCTTTGTGTAACATGTATGTTTTGAAATAAATTGCTTTACTCCTCTGACATTAGACTTCACCACTGAAATGCAAAGAAAGTTTTCCAAATTATGATACTTACCTCTCAACTGCTGCTCACACAGAGAAACAAGGAGTTCTGTCAACTTTGTAAAAACTGAGAAAATAGTGAAAATTTTGAAAGTCAAGAGAAATTTGGGGATCTCTAGTAAATACAGAGTTAAAAGCCTGAGTTCAGCACTTTTGTGAAAGTTTTATTGTGTTTGGAATGTAGATAACTGTGCATGATGGCTTAGACAGTCATCTGTGCATCTACAGCATTTAGTGCATATGTTGGCAATCTCTCTTTGGCCTGGAAAGCAGAATTGCAGTGAAAACAAGGCTGAATGAAGGTTGCCATCATCATCTAGAAGATATTTCACATACAAAAGATGCTCTAAGTAAATATACTAAGAACAAGGCATACCAGGTACTATTTGAACATATAATGTGTAGCTTTCTATGCATGGCTTGTAGCAGCTTAGACAAACTGGGAGTCAGGTATTGCTCTCACTGGCAGTTGTGCAGCACTGAATATTTGTCCGCTTGGGTTGTGACATGAGAGGGTTTTTTATCTGAGGACATAATTTCTTAAAGATGAGATGTTGTGCACAATATTTTCTCATGAAAGCACCTTTCTTTTTTTCCCATGCATTTTGAGTAGTACAGCGCATACCATGATGTGTAGAAGGTGCTCCTATGTAGCTATATCCATGGATACTTCTTTTAATTAAGCCTGTAACAACTTTGTTATTGAATTCATTCGAAGCAAGATCAACCTTCTGTTTTCAATACAGTAGGATTTGTTTCTTAAATGTGGAACAGGATATTAGTGCAATAGAGTAGACACTCTGGTACCTGTTGCATCAGGGGTTTTGATGACACTAGAAAAATTGGCTTTAATATAAAAAGTTCTATGCTGTTTTTCCTGTGAAATTAGTTTCTATATAGTTTTTCTAGTACACTAAAATTGAAAAAGAGCTGATATAATGGTTCAAATAGCTCATTCTGTTTCTGCTGGTAGTAAAGAATAAGTTATTTTCAGAAGAAGCTAGTTGGTATTAGAATATGTAGAATACTAGAATAATAATGCAATAATAAATTAGAATGAAATTTTTATAGTTAATTTTATAGTTTATTTTATAGTTTATTAATATTAATAAGTTGATGCAGGGATTGATGCTTTGTGCAATTAGACAGATATCAGGACAGATCACATTGTCATACCAATCTATTCATGATCATATCAACTAACAGCAACTTTATATTCTGTAGAAAAACAAACCTTAATATATACTGTAGAAAATATGCTTAAAACAGGAATACATTTTTTATAATGAAAACAAAAAATTGCAGTATACTTGCAAGAAGGTGAAGTAGGAATACGTTATTAAATCAATATTGCAGCTCATATAAAACTCCTGAAACAATTTCAACTGATAGTACCTTATAAGTTCCTAAATTCTGGCATTTCCTAACTTTGTATTCCTTGAATTTGCCAACTTACTTAACTTTTTCCTGTATAGTGTTTTTTGAATGTGTATGTGTACAGTCTATCTTTACTCTATTGAGGGAGATTACATGTCTAGACAAATATATTTGAAGTTTCATTATGAAATATGCAATGATAGTAGCATAAAAATACAACTATTTATGAAAATTGCTTTTGGAGAATTGCCTTGTAACTTCCTATTGAAGCTATAAATTTGAACGACATTTTCTATTTGCACCAATGCATGAGGAAGTATCAGAATAAGATTTTAAATTAGAAGCATGCTTTAATGAACAAAACACACCACTCAAGCTTGGTCGTTTCTGTGTTCCAGCAGAAGCTCTGGAAAGAAGTCCTCTGGTTTTTGTGACATTCAGCTTCCTATATATGTTCACGTATTTCATTGAGAACAGTAACTTTTGTATAGGCACTTACTGTATTAGGCAAATTTCATCCAAGATTTTTAAGACCTTACAAATGCTTATCATTTAAGTAATGATAGGAAGGGAAAACTTTATTGATTTATGTAGCCAAAGTGCAGAGGATTCCAGCAATGGAAGTGAAATTAACAGCTTATTAAACCATACAGGATGAGCTCCAACCTCAAATCCACATGATTTATATGCAGATTTCAACTCACCAGTAGTGTTCAAGATTCTGCACATAGAGTATGTATGCATTAATAACGATCATTTTTTTTTCAAAACAATACACACAATTTAAATATTTAAATGCTTTTCAATGTGAAATCTTCTAAAGTATTTGCATGCATTACCCCATGAAGTCATTCAGTCAGATCCTATCATCAGCAGTATATTGAAAATATAATCAGTGAAAAGATCCTTATGCATTTTAAAATATTCTTTCTATTAACATTTTTTGTCTCATTCTTATAAAATGGTATATAAGACTTCTGTTATACTTGAGGCACGATATCATCATTCTTGTATTCTTTTTGTAAGGTCCCAGGAAGTTCTTTATCTTGGAAGGTTTTTTTAATGTATCTATCTTCTTCAAAAGTTTTTAACAAACCTCAATCTAAAAAGAAGGAGAAACAAAAAGGGGAAAAAAGGGCCTTTATTAATAGAATAATAAAAGCATGTTTCAGAGCAGGTGAAGTAGAAAGAGACATCAAAGCCAAGTTAACAAATAGTGAACTCATCATAGTAAAGTCTTCATGAAACTCCATTTCATAGGTAAAAATTTAAAAATATATGCAGCTAATTTTGATTTTTAAATTAGCTGACTTTCATGAAGTAGTTATGTTCCAAGAGAAATCTATGAGATTAAAGAAGAGGTTAAAGAGAATCTATGAGAAGCTGTTGAATTCATTCCTTCATATACTACATTTATATATATATATATACATAAGTATATATGAAATCCTACATATTACATGACCTTATCTTTTACTATATATGGTGTCAGATAAGATACAAGTTTCTGCTTAAGACAGATAAAGTTTTTAGGTTTTCTTTTAAACAAACCTTACATATTAGACTACAAATGAATCATTAAAAATGAAGGTAGTTGTTTTCACAAGCCAGAATAAAGAAATATTTTTTTTCAGTGAAACCAAATGTTAGTTGGCATAAATTAATGGAAAAATATTGCTTGAGCTAGTGTGGCTTAAGTACATAATTTCATTTGCATATTTAGTCTCAACCTGGCTGATACAAAGCTTGCAAGTTCAGTGGTGTGGTAGGGGGTGATATGGCTTATGGCTTTGGTTAAGATCCCCCTTGGTTGTGCAGGTAAGTACCCATCAACCTCCAAAATGTACATCTTTTCAAGGTCTCTATTTATAAGTTTATATTTAATACTATTCCATAATTAAGTCAGATCCTACAATTCACTTGTTTGTCTCAGAATAATAGATATTTTGTGAACAAAAAATTACTGTGGAGTTGAGATGCAAGTGTTTCATTTTGGTGGAAAATACCCTTCTTACTTTATTCTGCAATATTGTACTGAAAAATGCTGTAGTACCAGATAAGATAAAGTGTAATTTCTTGAAAATCAGTATTGATGTTTTCTGTAGCCAGAGTCCCAACCAATTACTAAAGTCAAACTTAACTAGCTAGTAATATGTTTTGAGAGTCTCAATTCAACTGGCTGCTATAGAAGGACCTCCACAATTGCCATTTTTTGGCATCCGTAATTACATGACAAGCATAGCCAAAATTTTATCACCTTTAGGGGGTGCAGTTAAGAAAACGAACTTATTGCAACATAAATTAAGACAAAATTCTGTAAATTTCTCTTTCATAAACACAGGAATCTTGCAATCATCTAAATTTTTATTTATGTACCCACTTGTGCTTTTCCAAATCCCAACACAAGGCATTTTCCCCATCTTCCTATTAAAACTGCTTATAAATTAGAGTATTATGGATTGTGGTGATATTGGTGCATCTAGTGTGATAAAAAGGGTCCTAATCCAAACCCGTAATTTTCAAAAACATTACAATTGAATTGTATATTTAGGTATGCAATGTTTCTTTTTTATTTTAGGTAATAATCTTAATGGAATTTAATAAAATTATTTTAAAATTTATTTAGAAAAATTAGTGATGAGAAGTTTTCTTGTACACAACAGAAGGCAGGAAGTAGGAGAGAACTTTGTCATTCAGTTTCTAGGCTCCATCTCCATTTAGGCATCATTTTTCCTGAAAGCCTTTTTCTCAGCCTTTTGGTTTTTGGGGTTTTTTTTTAGGACACATGGACAGTGTTGACACACACAATCCCTCTGTGTCCTCCAGCTTCAATGTCTCTGGTATCTTGTGGAGTTTATATGACTTTCAGAAGTCTCTGGATATGCTTAATTAGGTCAAACTCAGTGCTGGGCTAGTGTGGTCTCAAAGACCTGAAGCTTCTCTTTTCTGTGCAGTCCTCTGTAAAATCTTCTGTTTAAACAAGTGCTCCCTAAACCCTTTTCAGATGATCAGCCTTTTGGGCTGTGGGCACAATTTCTTCAGTGGGAAGTTACAGCATAAAGAAAGAATATCCTGTTGCATTGAACTGGAACAAAGGGTATTTGTTAGAAAAGAGGAGACTGGTAACACCTGTATCTCTTACTAAACACTTATTAATTAATTCATCTGGTGGGGGCTTTCCTATTAGTATCTTTCCCATGATCATTAGAGATGAATGTGATACTGATTGCACTTTAGAAATAAGCACTAGCATTACTTTCATATTTGTTTTAAAGCACAAAAACTAAAAAAAAAAAAAAACACCCCAAACATTGAAGTGCAGATAAGGCTGATCATATTTCCTTCAGAGAAAGCTGAGAATATGAAAATAATTTTCCTGTTGATGTAAATCACCCATTTATTATGACTTATTTCTTCTACATGTGTGCAATGCAGTTAACCTTTGAGTTGAATGAAATAATCCAGTTAATTTTACTCAAGGACTTCAACCTTTGACTGCTGATGAGGGTATAGTCCCATTTTATGGAACACACTGAGGAGTCTTGCCTCCAGAAAATATGCAGAAGAATGGTGTGAGATAGAAAAAACCCTTGTAGAAACTGCAAAGGTGATGGGCAGTGAAAGGAGCATAGTATCTAGTGGCAGGATGTGTATTCCCAACAGAAACAGTTGATGCCTAGACCTTCACTAAAATTCCTTTCTAGTTTCCTTTTTTCCTCTCTTTAAGATTTCAGTTTCACATGCAAATTTCTTCTGTCCCTGTACATAGCTACTAACACATCTGAAAGATTTTCACTGATCCTTTGTAGTTATATAATTGTTCAGGTTGAAAAAGATCTTTAAGATCTTCAAGTCCAGCTCTTAACCCAACACTACTGTGTTCACTACTAAACCATATCACAAAGTGCCTCATCCGCATGTTTTTTGAACACTTAAATTAAATACAAATAATTCCATAAGCAAAAAATAAGAGGCAAGGAGTATACCCAAGGCTAATTGTTATTTGAAGTTAAGTTAAAGTTTTAAAAAAACCTGTGACCTGGACATTTATGGGCATAGTGACCAATATTTGCAGCTGATATAAGCTGGTAGGATGTCTCCGCTAAATCAATGGAGAATTATTTACCTAGTTGTACTCTCATAACTTTTTCACAGGAAATGTGATGGGATTTACTCCCTTTCAGTGGTAAATTCTGCAAAACAGGATGGTTAGTTCTATACTGGGAAGGTCATTTCAGTCTTATTTCAGAATAACTAATGGAGCTTTGAAAATGTCAAAGTAATGCATGTGTGTGGCGTATGCAGATGGTAGGAGAAAATGCTATGCACATGAAACCCCAGCACAGAAATTATGGACTTGAAACTATCTTTTCACTGAAAGCTATTTAGTTCTAGAGCTTCTCCTTTGCATTTTGAGAGGATTTATAAGAATGCATTATTCATAGTGAAACAACACTTAGAAAGTCAGTTGTTTCTGATGGAATGTGGTGGACACAAGCTTGCATATTTTTTAGCCTTTCATGTTACTACTGCAGGAAAATCTGTCTTGTTCCTTGAATACTGTATTGATTATAGTCAATCAGACATTTTAAATAGACTAAGGTATGCCCTACTTAGCAAAAACTGCATTGACAAAGAGAGGGTATTACTGAATCCTGGAAATTTTGGCATTAATTAGGCCTGCTGAGGTCTTAAATGCAAAGGATAAATGTGGTATCGTTCAATAACCCAATTTTTACACTGATTATTAGAGATAAAATGGAGCATGTTATTAAGTCTTGAGAAGGGTTAAATAACAGAAGGGTTTAAGTGATCAGTCATCAGATGTTCAGCTGTCAAAACGCCATTTTTCTGACTGTTTTGCTTTGGATAAGAATTGTGATTTGTTCTGGGAAGTATGCTTTGGAGACCTCATGTCTGAAAGGGGTTAAAAGATCATGCCATGTGGGACACAATTTTAACTCTAGGAGCAGATCTCTTGAGAAAAAAATATGAGGTCTTTCTCTGTTGATAAAGAGAAAAATATCCATAGGTTAAAAAGTCATTATTGAATTTTTTTTTTTTTTTTTTTGTTTGTTTTAGAACCAATGTTTTTTTAGCATTGGTATGTATAATGACCATAGTTAATATATGGTACTGAAGTAAGTAGCTCTGAAAATCAGCTTTTCAGCATGAATGAAAGGGGGGTAGGTGTTAAATAATTAACATATATTTCCAGATTTTATCCCTTGTATATATATGTTTAAGGTACCTGAGTCTCAGCTATCACCTCATGGATGGAGTATAAGATGATAAAGTGGGAAGATATTGTTTTGTGTTTGACCTTGTGCTGTGGGTATTATACCCTAGAGTGTTTCTGCCTCTTTTTCTAGTTATTCTATTTATTTGGTTAGTTGGAAGTACAGACGCTCTTATTGATGTAAGGTATCACAATGAAACTGTAATTAAAAGAGGACCTGTGCAGCAGGAAATGAGAATAAGACAGCTTCCTTGTACCTTTTTAGGGAGTGCCTACACTGCTGGCAGCTCATTGAAGACTGATGAATACGGATCTTTCAGATGATACTGTAATATCTGAAAACAATAATACAAAGGAAAAATTTGAATTTGAATAGCTACAGTGCAGAAGCTTTGTGAATGTGAATAGGAAAATACAATGGATAAATATTTTTTTCACACCAGGTTTTATTTGGCTTCATTTGAATGCATTTCTGAGGCCTGAGGAAGCTGCCCTTAGTGTAGGACCTAAGACCTTGGAGAGCTGAATCAGAGGGATCTGTCAACTTGCTTCTCACTCTTGTGATTCTTCAGATTAGCAGCTGTTTTGATTTCTGCTAATGGCTCCTAAAAAGAATTTTTAGGCAGGAATTCTCAAAGTACATGGCATTCTGATAGTAATTTTTCAGGGTTCTGGCAAGTACCATTAAGTAGAGGATTAAGATAGCTGCTGGTAGGTGCTGTTAATATTCTCATATTGGCAGGATCCTTAAATGTCTTAAAAGGCAGCTTTTCCTGAACTCTCTTCAATGCTAGAAAAAGGCATGTTTGTTACCAGAATGTGGCTGTTAGTCAGTCTTTTAAAATCTTTGAGCTTTTAATATCAAAATGTTACACTGAAAGAATCTGCCTCTCTGTGGTGATTCAAAAATAAATGGTGTACAGTCAGGCTGCAGAATAATAATGTTAGTATGAGATTAATAAAACTTGTGGGTGACAGTAGAATGGTATAAACATTCCCTGTTGTTCTTTTAAATATTTATGAAAAGGTGCACAAGAGGTCCTTGTTGTGTGTTTCCAATGAATACTCTTTAGTTTCCTCACAAGTGAAGAGACATCTAGCAGAGGATCCAAGATTTGGATTCACTACTTTTGTCATGAGAGTTTCTGTAAACAGTGCCTTTAAAGATGATTTGCTGGAATTTTCAATCAATCTAAAGCTTGAATGCAAACCCCATTCTGTGTTTATTAAATACTCTTCGTTTTCACTAGGGACAGAGCTGGATTTGCAACTCAGTCTACATATATTGACTCTCCAGGTTGTTCCAATGCTTTTGAACTGTGCCTTTCTCTGCCTTGGGATTTTTTTTGGGGTTTTTTTTGTGAGTTTGTTGTTGTTGTTTTTTGTTTGGTTGGTTGGTTTTTTTGGGGTTTTTTTTTCCATGCTTGAAATGGGTCTACACCTCCAGTAAAGCCCTCCATCATCGAAATCTCTTGCTTGTGATTCATAGGTTGTTAATCATCATTCTAAGATTTAAAAGCAAATGTTTTAATATCTGTGCTTTCAACTGCTGCCACAAAGTTGTCCACAGATATGTTGAAAAGGTAACCTCCAATATTAGTAAACATATTAAATCTATTCTGGATGTTTTGCTCAGCCAAAGGTCACTCAAACTGGTAGGAAGAGAAAATAAAGGGCTGGAACATGTGGAATAACTGATTTCTCCACTCTGTGTTTCATTTTTGGCAAAGCACTTATTGGTAGCAATATTGCCTATTTTACATTGGTGAATATGTGCTCTGAAAGAGAGGGAAAAGAAGCTTTTTCTTCTGGAATAACACATTAACTGGTTGAGACTTGGGGGAGCTGAGCAGTTTAAATAAATAGGCAGCAGTCTCTGTAAGGATGATATTCTCTTATGTACAGCTAAGAGCTTTTAGTTGGTAGAATGTGACAAAGGAGAGGCTTGGAAATGAATCAAAGGAAATGAATCAAATGTTCTGCTCATGCTGGGCCCGTGTCTGAAGTTGCCTCAGATCAGCCAAAAGGGAGGGCTCTCCCTGTGTAAGGATGGTTGGATTGGTCTTATTAGGAAAGAACACAATGACAAGCAAACAAAATTTTCCTGTGTCCATATTTAACCAAAAATACTAAACAATAAGCTTCTTTTTGTCACTGGAAATATTTTGTTATGAGATGATGGTTCATCATTGATCTTCACTCTCTGCTGATGGAACAGCTCTCTTGGGAGGCAAATATAATCAATATCTATCTTATCTGTTTGGCAAGACAGAAAAAAATCAAGAAACAGACTTCAGCTTTTGTTTCAAAGATTTAAAGCACACTTTCTAACTTTTTATTTGAAAAATCTGTTTGTAAATCCAGTCTAGAAAAATGCTGTTTTTATAAGCTTCAGGAACATGTTTCATTTGGAATGAATGAATTATTCCTTGCCAGCAGACAGCTGTAAATACATAAAATGTTCAAGCTTTTTGAGGCTTGGCTCAAATGCCAGCACAAAATCAATGACAAAAATCAATGTCTTATATGTGCAATACTTTACTTGATCATTAAAAAAAAATATTTCAAGAGCCAGATCCAGAGCAAATTTTCAGAAATAGCTTAGCTCCTATGGATTTCTATTTATATACTCCGGTGCTAGATCTGGCCCACTGTGGAAACTAAATTTAATATAACTGTATCTTTTAATGTATTTATTTATTAGTGCTGAACATCATTGCATTTTACACCACCACAAACGTGGATTATGTTTGTGGCAAATTCTTTACATACACAGAATCTGTAATTGTGTCTGACATGGAAGAAAATTGCACTTGACATTTAGAAGCTCAGGATTGAGTTTTCCATTTCATTTTGTGTCATTTATAAAAGCAGTTCATTGCTTAAATTGCACTGATGATTATAACTAGTAACTTGCATGAATGATTAGGGTATCTGTTGTGAATTAGGGATTCTCAATGAAATTTACAGCAAGTTTGAACTTTCAGAAATTTTCTTTCTATGTTGATTTGATATAGATTGTTTAGGTTTATCAAAGTAGCATAAACTACTTAGTATCTTCGTTTAAATTTTTTGTAAGGCTATATTAGGAAACTACAGAACTACTAGTAGACATCACTACATCTCTTTGCCATTGAAATGCAAACAATAAATAGAGTAGACTGTTTAGAAACAGTTGCTTAAGCTTAATTTGATGTGTCCTGTGGTTACCCATCCATACTATTGCAGCACTGGGTTTATTAGGTGGTACAAATGCTGTGCGTTGCAGTGCTGGGTGTAGAATGAACTGTAGAGTAAATTTTCTGCTGTAGGTGTAGAGTAGAACTTTCAGAAATGATAATAATAAAAAACTGTAATGATATTGACTTGACTTGGTGCTGACTGTGCTCATCATCTCTAAAAAAATCAGGAAATAACTCAAAGTTAAAATATGTTACCTTATAAAACTAATAGTGTTTGCATTATTTTGTTAGTTTTATTGTACTTTCTCAGTTCCTGACATCATGCATTTGAAAATCTTTACTTAATACTTTATCAAGGTAATTCCTCTCATTTAATATCAGTCAGCCCAATCCTCATGAAAAATATCCACTTAGCTAAGTAGTAATTTTCAGCCAACTAAAAAAAATGCAGACTGCATCGTGTGTGCCTTTTTTCCTTTTTGGAAGACTGTACATTTTTAAGGTAAGAAACCTGACTTTTGCCATCTCTTTAATTGTTATACTGTTTCCCCTGGTTGTTAACTAGTACTTCCTTTAATTTGTTTTCTATCTGTGACACCTCATTTTTTATACATTTCTATAACCTGTATTTAATAACTAGATCTGTTATTGTACAGAATAAATTAATTAGATCATACAGCAGTTAATACCATTGGGTGAGAAAGCTGAAGCAAGATAATTTGTTCTGTATAAAAAGGAGTAATAAATCATGGCTGGCTGCTGTTTGTGCACAAGTAGTTAATGTGGATTTCCATATTTAAAATATAAAGTTGTCTTATGATGTTTTTTGTCATATTTTGAGGAAAAAATATTGTTATTAATATAAGGAAAATTTTGTCTATTCTTCCATTTTCAAAGCTCATTGATTACATACAGAGCCTAATTTCAGGATCAGACGTCACATATTAAGGTATAGTCTTTCTGAGGTCTCTTCTGATTTGCTTTCATAATACTGTAATGAAATTGAGGTAATGAATAATACAATACATTTTCAGGTTTGTGAAATGTTATAGGCAGCCCCTTTAAAATTCAACTTTATATGAATAGATTATATTTTATCTGTTATATATTTGTCTATGTTGTTTATTACTCCTTTCTGTCCTTTTGGGATCACACAATTTTGTAAAAGATTGGAAATACAGAATGTTATCAATGTTAGTTGTTTCACTTCATAATAGCAACAATACCAGGCAACATCTCATTCAAGAATTTAAGACAACATTAATTAAATTCTGCCATCAAAAATATTAATATTTCTCAGCAGGGAAAAATTAATTTGTGATTAATAAGTACTGAAACTCTGTTATTCAGAAGTTTAGTATTAATGGTAATGTCTAATTCTGTTATGCCCTTGAACAGCATTATCATATTACAAAATAAATATATATATGTAATGGACAGGCCTTTTGTTGATATTTATATTTAAAACTTGGAGTACAGTTATAGGGTTTTTTGAAGTAATGGAACTTCATTCATTAATGTTATACTTGGATTCATTGTAGGGGTAATAGTTTCTTTATGGTTATCTAATGAAGATTATACAGTGACTGGAAATTACCCTTAAAAATGGAGAATATACAGAGACCACTTTGAAAACTGAGGAAGAAATGTCATACCAGTCATAAGAAAACATTTGCTTCATACCTGGCGTTCATTCACAACAGTTGTGTGTGACATTTGTGTAAAAGGGAGTATAGTTAACTTCACACTCCTTGAAGAGTTTCTCTGTGCCAGAGGGCTGTTCAAAAATTCCTTTTGCTGCCAGTAGCCAAGGAGTTATTACCACATTTGGAAACTGCCAGGAAAGCTGGGTCCTGTCCTATTTCCCCTGGCCATTCTTTGTACTACTTGTGAGAGGGGGAAATTGTGTCCCCCAGTGCACCAGCTCAGCATCACTGCGGGATCTCTGCACGCTGTGCTCATCACCCCTGCATCATCCTGCTTTCTGCTGTTGGTGTGCTGTGTGGCAGCACGCTGCTCGGGGGCCTGGCTGGTGGGTGTAGGTGAACATTTATTCACAGCTGTAAAATAAGCCTTGTAGAGACAAGTGTTAGACATGACAGAAAGAGAGAGAGAAAGAGTAAATCCTCATTCTGGGTTAGTAAAAGGAAAGCTTTTTGTTAACATCTGAGAGCCCATGGTTTTGGTTGCATGGCAATGATCCTCCTGCCTGAAGCTGCTTCTTTTCTAGACAGACTTATACCAGGATCAGTATATGTAGCAGGAAATCCACTGGCCAAATTAATTTTTCTTATGCCAAACTAAAGTAAACAAGAATGGCCATAATTCTTACAAAGTAGAATTTTGGGAATGGCATCATGTCTCAAGATTATTAATTGCTACAGCTGTCTCAAAATGCGTGGCTTTGTAAAGAAAGAACATTTTTCACATTAGCTGTACTGAGCTAATCGCCATTCTTGTTACAGCTATAAAGATTTGCATTGTCTTGCTCACATCTGTGTTTTCTGAAGCACAGCATTCTTATGGTCTTCTAAGAGCTGGTGCAGTAATACAGCATTGCATTTCAGTAGTTGAGAAAGATGAGTCTCAAGCCTTACTAGAGTGAAATTCCCTTTACTTTTACATAGAGATTTGACTCATGTATGGAATAACCTGTATTTGATGAAACTGCTCTTCAAGAGGGAGTGGGACAGACTGCACAGTGGATTTTTTGGCCATAAAGTCAGCTTGATGAAGGCAAGGTAAGGTGACAGATTGAACGGCACAACCGAATCTATTATTACTATTGCTTTTCTGGTTCAGAATACAAGTCCAGTAAAGACAACAAATGCTTTAACTGAATAGCAGATTCGAGTAGTTCTGCCATAACCCCTTTTTTAAGAGGTAAGGGAAAGTGATTTTCCTTCTCTCTAGGAGGTAAGAAGGCCATGTCTGCTAAGGCTGGGTGCAAAGCAGTGAATGTCATCTCTGGGAAAGTAGGCAGGAGTCAAGTAAATTTGCCAAATATGCTCAAATTAGAGCTGTCATTTGTCTTTGACTGAACAGATGGAAATAGAGAATGAAGACCATAGCCTTCAAATGTCATTGGGAAAAAAAAATCACCTAGAAACATAAAGCCCATCTAGGAAAAAAAACACCATGACAGCCCTAGGCCTCATATTTGTTTAAAATTGGAGGACTGATCAGACAACTGTTCCAGGTAGATCTCATACATGTATGTTACTGATGAAAAGTAATTTTCACAATACAAGTATTTTATGACTAGGAAAAAATCACTAGTGTTTTTTCTTGACTAAGCTATGGTCTGGGAAGAGAATCCATGACAGCAGTAGAATATTCCTGTATATCATATTTCATTTTAATGAAATTAAAACGATGAATTAAAGTAACTGACACTGTAATTTCTTTCATTATTTTGGCTTTTTTGACATATTTTCTTCCTTTGAGACGGCACACAAGGTTTGAATTGAGTTCACAAGTAATTAGGTACGTCAGGTTTTGTACATACTTTCTTTGAAATGTTTGAACCCATCTTTTCCTCTTAATATTTTCATTACAATCAAATCAGGATCGTATCCAGACATGCAGATTGTCCAAAAATAATGCATATTTTTAAATATTAAAATTGCTGTGGAAGCTAATATGTACATCAAGTACAAGGCTGGAAAAAATGTAGGGCATAGTAAAAAGAAAAATAAAGAAGACAAGGAATTTGCAAATGCACGTGACAGGTGTGTCAAATTGGGAAGTATTGTGCTGCAGGGAGTTTTGAAGCTTTTGTGGAAATGGTCCTGAGATTTTTTTTTGTATAATAATACCACTATTGATATTGGTAAATATTGTGAGTGTGCTTGTGACATTTGCTCATATAGGCAGAACGATTAATAATACAAAGGAGAAGTGGGGCATCATATAGGAGATGGTGAATAATGAGTGTGGTAATTGAAAGGCAGTTAAATATTAGGTGAGGGTCACTTATTAACATTTTTTCTGCTATAAGATCTCTTCTATTCCTCTGTATTTTTGCTTTAATTAATATTGGATAGCCTATATTTTGTTTTGTCAGTGGTTAATTTTTAACTGTTTTTCACATCACATCCATTAGACAAACTGGTTTTTAACACAACTGAAAAATGGTAAAATTATTTTTTTCATTAAAAATAACTTCAAAACAGAATTACCTTAAACATGAGAAAAGTATTACTCACTGATTGTAAACCCCCAAATGCAAAAATTTATAATGAAAGCTGAAAAATATTTTAGCTTTTATAACACCAGCAGCCAACCTAAAAGGAGTTGAATCATCTAAAACAGATGCTGCCTAGCGATGGAAGATAGATTGGCCTGTGAGCCTGAATAAACTTTGTCTCTAATTAGTACGCAAATCTCACCTGCTCCAGGGCTCTTCCTCTTTCAAAAATTATGATCTATTTAGTTTTTCTGTGTTTTCTGGTGAATAATCTCACCCAGGAGGTTTCTTTTGCATTTCAATTTTCTTCATACCTGTAATTTTTAAAGCATGCTGTACTCTTTTAGGTCAATATTTTCTTCAAAGCATCAAGATGAGAATCTTACCATTTTAGAAATTAAAAGAAAAAAAGCTGAAACAATTATTATTATTTTTATTATTATTTTTTAATAATAAAAATATTTTTGCTTAATCCTATAGGGTAAAATTCTGTTTTACAGTGCATGCTTATATATATCTAAAATGCATACAGAAATTACAATGAGAAGTATAGAAGTTGAATATAAATTTCACTCTTCTGGTAAGCATTTGACTTGATTAGCAGAATATTTAATACCAGAATGTTAAATAAAATACAAAAATGCCCTTAAAATATGTAAACTTCTGAAGCTCAAACCCCGTTCCTCTTCCCTTCCTTTTTTCCTGATACCATTCCATGTGTTAGCATGGAATTTAAATGAAGCATCTAAGCAGCTGGACTTGGTTCAGGATGTGAATCTTTTGAGGAATATATTCAGATCATCTACCTTCGGACAACTCCTTTCAGGACTCTGTCTTCTCTGTCTTCTCTACCTTTTTTCTGCTCTCTAGATAGGAAAGTTCGTTTCCTAGGTCTTAATGGTCAAAATCATCATCTGACACTCTTCCACTATGCAAATAAATCCCTGGGGCTGAATGCATGTGCAGTACACACTCATCTGCACAGACACATGATCAGTACCTGTGACAGCAATTCCTGCACATTTAGAGGGCTCTCCAAGTGCAATGAAAAACAATAATGTACTTTACACTGTATATATTTAATGGTGTAAGATCTTTTCTCTGAAATGCATAAAGGGATCTAGCTACTCTTGTTCCCCATATGTGTAATTCATCTTTGGTGGCCTTGAAATAATGAAAAGGAATTAAATACACCTGTATTTTATTTTCCATCTATGTGCAGGGGGCATCCTTGGATAAGTCACATAGATGTAGACACTGAAAACTTTTCAAAGGCTCCAGTTAATTTCAAAGGCATCTTTAAAGGTTTGGGCTTTAATCTTCCTTGCCTTTCATTTCCTTAGCTTTAAGATGAAAATGTTACTATGCACATATCCCTGCAGCCCTTTGGAGACTCTTGGAGGAAAGGTCCTGTAAAACTGTAAACCCTGTTTTGATTATTTTCTTATTGGCCACTAAAGAGAATTTTGCATGGAATATATAAGCATTTTGAACTACTGGGGTTTGCAGAGTTTATCAGAATCAAGAAATTTACCCTACATATTTATGTAACTATTATGAAATAAAAGCACCAAACATAAATAATACATGAAAGTATTTAAACTTTTTCCCCACAATTTTCTTATTATTTGATCTGATTCGATGGACAGCACAATTGAACCTCTTCTGAGAAATGTCTCATTCTCCCAGGAAAGGTGCTTCTCAGGAAAAGGTAACTATAGGAAAATGCTTTAGCTTTAGGGAATCACCTGATTCTAGTTCAGCACTCAGAGGTGGGACTAGGAATCTTGTTTGCTAAAGACAATTGACAGAATTACAGGTGCCAAACTGTAAAATTGCTTGAGACTGAGAAGAGTAATAGGTCAAAGAGAAGCAAGCTATAAGCCCAAGTAATAAAGAAAGAGGAAGTTCTGCATCTTCATTTCCAGAATGATTACTGTGATTTTGATTTGGAGCATAGAAATGCACAGAAATGGATGGAAACTTTGTTTTTAAGCAACATATAAATGTGAAGAAATCAGTCTGTGCTCTTCAGTGGCAACCAGGTAGATGGCAGGTCCTTGGCAGATGTAATGCACTGCCTGGGACAGTCCAGAGCAGTGTGTGCTACCCTGGGGGCTCCTCCTGCTTCTTGTTGCACAAGTCCCTGCTGTGAGATGGGAGAAATAAATCTCTTCCACTATCTTGCTTGCAGATTATCTCTGTGCAGCCTATTTACAGGTCCATTTTCCTGCTGTGCTCACCAGAAGACAAAGCCAAATTTGAATCAGAAAGTTCTAGTTCATCAAGTCTTATTTTAAATACTTGGGTCTCTACCTTCATTTCAAAGCCTTTCTCAGGCATGTTCAATAGCTCTTCAGAGAAAACAAGGCTTTCTCAAGCTTTTATTTCAGTTAAGCTAAGATAAATTCCTTGTCCAACAAATGCTAAAACTAGCATAAATCCCACCCAGCTCAGAAACAGTGCAGAACCCAGTCTGAATATTGAGACTGGAAAATGTCATGCTGCAAGCAAACATATTCACATATACTGATATACTTCAACTGAGCTGTCTAAAAATGCTTTGCAAGCTCTTATTTTATCATGGGGTGAAACTCAAACATTTCATATGAGACAGTGTCAATTTTATTATTTTAGTAGATACATTGAATATATGTGAGAATTATGATGTCTAGAAGGAGAAACACCTCTTTCAGTAAGAGAGAAAGGATGCCTCTGCTATGCTCAAAGAGGTGGAAACTCCCAGTGTCCCACCAGATTCAACTCTTGGTGTCAAAATAACTTAATCCTTTTGACTGTCAAGGTACTATTGTAAAAATGTTTATTTAATATAGGATATCATAAATTTTAAAAATTAATTTCTGGAGAAAACCCCTAAATTGTTCCAAATCTCACCCTTTGCGGGACATTTTGAAGAGTTTGATAATTTTAATCTTTTTGTTTCCTTGTTTAGTCTTATGTTCCTGTTTGTCAAATTATTTGCATTATGGTAGCATTTCATACAAAAGAAGGCTTATAAAATCAGATTAGGGCAATGTGGATTTAAGGAAATCTAAAGGAAAACTAACAAGAACATTTCTCTGAAGCTCTAGGAATAGTTTGCACTAATGCAGTAAAATTTTCAATATGTAATTAGGGATAAAAAAAGAGACCGAAGTAAATTTACTTCTTAAGTTTATGATGAGAGTAATATTCAAGAGAATGCAGCAAATTACCTTTTCAGTTCATTATTACAAATATATCTAAGAACTTCATGTTATTGGTTATAATTCTGACTCAGCAGATTAGGGTGAGTATATTACCTTCGAAACCTTGCTAACAGAAGTGAGGTTCTTTGTACTTTGTTTCTTCCATTCCAGACTTCTTTTTCTCCTATTCCTTTGCAAAGGATCAAGCTCAGAAGGAATGATGAGGTGACCACACATCCTGGCAGATTTCTATTTCTTTCCCTTTCTGTCTCTCACAGGTCACTGAGAGAGAGCTGCTTTTGAGGCAGGTTTCTCAGGCAGATATGAGACCAGAGCAGGTGTTAGGAGACCAGACAGTGTTGCATATACTTTTTCTATTATTATTCCTTTCTTTTAAATACATTTTTTATCATGAAACAGGCTTCTTTGACTTCAGGTGACCATATCTTTTATCTAGTGAGCTAAGCCCTCATCATATTTGAAGGTGCGCAGTGGGTAGGGTGAGTTTAACCCACACTTTGCATCTTTTAAATTTCAATCTTAATTAATTTTCTATAGACAGGGAAAAAAGAGTGAAATCCCCTTTTAAAACTGAAATTTCTGAATTTTCCAGTCATTTTGGGGGAGCAATAACATGAAAAGAAGAATTAAAATGCTTATAGGGAATGTTTATTAGAGATACTTATATTCAGGAAGAAATCAAAGCTAAGGACATTATTGATGCAAAAGGAATGAGACAAAGTAACAGGCTTTGGTACTTAGAGACTTTTCAATTCACTTAATAAAAATCAGAATAAAATGGTTGTTGCCTAAGAGGGTTTATACAGCTCTTTGAAAATGGCATTGAAAAATTGTCACTTTGACAGAGTTTCAAAGCACATCATCCTTTCTGCTGCAGCACGCACCTGTTCCCCATTTGTTCCTAGCAAAGTCAGAAGAAGACCTGAACATCACATGAATCTCATTTCTGTCAGCTAAAGGTACTATGTGAAGATACAGAAGCAATTTCTTCCAAAGGATACCACAGTTTCTGCTCTAATGAAAACATTTGCCAAAAGCCTTGCAAGCCCTATAATTTTCCAGTTTCTGTTTGGGAAATGTTGACCTGAATATAAAAATTTAAACTTTCTCAATTAAGTTCTCTTTTAAAAAAAATCTAATTATATTTTCATAAGCAATGTCCTGACCTAATTTGCTTGAAATATTTTCCCTGTGTAGTCCTTGTTTTAGACAAACAGTCAAAAGACCTGGCATGTATTTTTAGCATAATTCTTTTTCATTCTAGCCAAGTTCATCTCTATGACACAAAACTGTTGAACAAAGAAGCATCATTTTCAAATATTCACAAGGGAAGGAAATGCTGTTTTCCTTGTGCAGCCTTCTTTTTTGGTTTTGCTTTTGGATTTTTTGATGTTCTGGTTTGCTGTACAGTTATAATCTCTCCTGCTTTGTAGGATGTGTGTAATAAATGGGGTTTGAATTTCCTTAAACACTTTAGCTCCGCTTCAGCTATTAATCTCAGCAGCCATTTATTGGTTTGTATTCTGCAAAGCAATGGAGATTATCCTTTAATTAATTCCATTGAGGGGTTCAGCTGCCATCATCAACCACAATATGGTTTCATAAATTAATCTTGTTGGGTAAGTATAATGCAATCTATTATAACATTTATATTAAAATGCAAGCAATAATACTAGAAATCCTGTGCAATGAAAAGATATATATATGTGTGTATCTCCCAAATGCATTAATTAGTATTATATGAGTATAATAATATTAGTGATTAGCATAATACATTTTCATAATTGCAAACCCTTTTATATATATTTAAGAATTCATCAGAAAATAAAAAGATAGTGTTTTCTTAACTTCTACATAGGTAGCTGTCTTAAAAATTATGCAATTACATCTTGCATCTAGATATATTAAAAATATATCGTAGATCTTCAGAACTCTGCTTGAGCTCTAACTTTCTCACCAATTTGTACTATTGTAGCTAATCAGTTATAATAATGAATATTTGTATATGTGAACATTTTGATATCATGAGTATGTTAGGGAAAGCATGACATACTGCCTAAATAATTTAATGTTATGATCTCAGGAAGCTGAAAATTCTTGGCACGGACACCTGTTCTGCAACAGGACTGATTGTATTAGAAGACTGATTAAGTGGGAAGTTTTCTCTAGCATGACACGAAGCTGAGCTTAGCTGTTGCTTTGATCCAAAACTAATTTGTGTGCTGATAGTGTTGGTGTCAACACAACACGTTTGACTTCCAGGACAATGCTGGAAAATTTGCTTTCTTTGATCCTGTTAAGTGTTAAGATCTCAGGCATACCTAAATTTTAATGGAGGTAGCAGAAACAAGTGGGGAGGTAAGATGGCTCTTTTACATTCACACAGGCTAAAGTCAGGAGATGGGCAGATCTCAAAGTTCAGATCAGTTCAAGCTGGTAAAATAAGGTTTCATTATCAATGCTTCTCTTTTCCTAAGAACTGCTTTCAGTAGAATTTCTTTATGCTAAGAAATTAACGAGAGTGTGTGCTCTAAAAGTCATCTAACCTTATTATTAAAGTTAATTAATTAATTAGAATCCTCCAGACAATCTGCAGAAATAGCTTTATTAAACCCCTGAGCAGTGTAAGGTACTGCAAACCTCTTTGTGGAGTCCATGTAAATCCTAATATTTCATTGATTTCAGCAAAGAAATGCAGAGTTTAAAATGGAAAAGTCTTTTTTACTAATTTTAGCTTTTTGGTTATACAAATCAAAGATGATGACCTGGTTTTCATCTTTGTAGATAGACATATCTGTGATTAAATAATTAGTAATTTGTGGTATGATTCCAACATATGTTTACTTTTGGCATTGTAGGCCCAGTTTATTGATCAAGTTGTTCAAGGGCAGAAGAAGAATTCTGTGTTTGCTGAAGTTTTATTAAATGTGCTGCTTTCAGAATTTCTAGTGGATAACAATAGAAATTGCAACTGCTCAGTGTCCCATAGAAGCTCACATAACAGTGTATGGCCTGGAAGCTTAAATCATCACTCAGAGCTGGCATAAAAACAGACTCACACCAGCAACCCAGGCTCTCCCTTGCACTCTGTGTGTTACTGGTGTGGTTATGTTGTGAACAGCGTTGCACTATGGCAGCAAAATCCTGTTCTAGTGAAAGCAGCCCTGGGAAGGCATGTTTGTTCCTAAGCAGCCAGCAGCAGAGGCAGGGTGCTGCCAGGACAGGCTGTTTAAATGCAAGCCAGCCAGCAAGAGCTGCCACTCAAGTTGGCTCAGGAGCTGATACTACAGCAGTCACCACCCAGGCTCACTTAGCAGGAGATCCAGAGCATGAGGTTGTTCCCAAAAGCAGATCTGTGGTTCCACTCCTTCACACAATCAATCAGGTTGTAAAAAGACCTCTGAGATCATTGGGTCCAACCTATGACTGAATGCCACAATATCAACTAGACCATGGCACTGAGTGCCACATCCAGTCTTTCCTTAAACACCTCTGTGGATCGTGGCTCCACCACCTCCCTGGGCAGCCCATTCCCATGTCTAATCCCCTTTTCTGTGAAAAAATTCTTCCTAATGTTCAACCTAAGCCTCCCCCAATGCAGCTTAAGACTACATCCTCTTGTCCTGTCACTAGTTGCCTTCCTGTGGTGGTTGGTGTTATTAACTCCAGGAAAACAGCATGTACAGTGGAAACATATCCATCAGGATCTGTTTAATGCTGTAGATGATGTGGTAATCACATATCCTCTGAACAGGGAGAGATAGTTCTCGCCCAGGATTTTCCAGGAAAGCTCTGACAAAGTTCAGAGAAGAGAATGAGAAACAATTCTTATCTCCATTTGCTGCACCTGTTCTTGTGCACGTGTGGCATGTGTTATGGAGATTGTTTACCAAAGGGTGGTGTCTTAATTGGACACTGGATGGTATGTAGATTGATTGACCAATTAGGTTAAAGCTGTATCAGTCAGTCTGTAAGAGTTACAAGTTTCTTAATAATATAGTATAATATAGTACAGCTTAATAAAGCAATTGGTCAACCTTCTACAATCATGGAGTCAGTGCTAATTATTCCCCATTCAGGGGATCATTACCACAGTAGATGAAATGACCATCTTAATTTTTTCAGTAGACAAAACACAGTTTGTAATCTGTGGATTTAAAAATGGGACTTATTTGGTTTTTTGGGGTTTTTTTTTTGTTTTGTTTGGGGTTTTTTTAATTGTTTTTTTCCAGTGTCATTGCTTCCTCTTAGACCTTTCAGTTCATGAAAATGAGCAAGGCTCTGCGAGATGTATTATAGAAAAATGGTAATAACTACTTTAGAAATTGAAATCTGCTCTCAAAGCATTGACTTTTTGATCAAATTTCCATAATTTCTGTTTTACTCTTTGCAATAGCAGTTATAATTTTTTGACTCAGACTGCTCATATATTTTCAGTTAACATAAAATGGTGATATGTTGAAGTGGGAAAAACACTGGATCTACTGATAAATCTAATTTGTATTGAACCCTTAATGCTAATATGTGGAGCAGGTCAGAAGTGTTGTCAGATTATCGTAATGACTCACAAGAGCTGTGGACTCATAATAACATATATGTGTAAGTAGTTTATCATCTGCACTGACTATTAATTCATCTGATGACTGGATGAGAAGCAAACCCAGTTCATTGAGTATGAGAAATTGGAAACACGGTTCAAAGTCTCCAGTCACATTGTCCAGGAAGAGACACGATACACCCAATTTGTTAATGCTGGGTTTGTTACATTCTTTAATTATTTAATAGAAAAACTTTGACAGTTTAATTATAGCGTATATTTAGACTTTAGTGAACCTGTGTATTAGGGATTCTAGACAATAAGAAATAATCATTTCTCGTCTTATTTTTGTCTGTAGAAATGTTTACATCTGAACAAAAGGACAGTCTTTTAAAAACAAAAGCTGTTGCCTTAAAGGTTCATGTCCTTACCTGTGATGGATAGGAGCTTGTTATCATTCTCCTGTTATAATATTGAGTGACTAATCAAATGAAAAATTTGATTGCTACCTGTAAGTCCCTATATAACATTCTATAATATAGAATTCGATATAACAGCATTTTATTTAAATCTTTAAAACATGGTAAAAGTAAGCTTAATTTTTAATTTAGAAACCTCAAAGGAAAATAAGCTTTTTCTTTAAAAACTGTTCAGTGACAAATTATGATAACTGGGAACATCATTACTGTCTGTATATCCTTTTAGGTAGGCTCTTCACATGCAGTGGAGGTAGGGAAATGTTCCATTTTGCCTGAGAGCCTGTTTGCCTGCCTTGGTTTTTTTTACATCTGTCTTGGATCAGTTCTTTAATAGAGCTAGCAGAAATTGTCACTCATGTGACCATTCTCCCAGGGTTAAGCAAGGGAGCGCTGGGAAGGACCCAGGAGTACCACACACCGTATGGTACTTGGCCTTTCACATCACATTGGTGGCATTGACTCATGGAAGCACTGGGAACAGCTATGTCTTCTCCTGCTGTATTCCATGACCATGAGCAGCAGCACTGGGAATCTGGGTTGAGAGGCCAAAACAATTTTTCAACCCCACCACAGGACTAGAAAAGATAATTTGTGTCCTCCTAGAGAAGTCAATTGTTTCTGAATATGCAGTTTATGAAAACAAAAGCCTGGAAAATGAGGAAAGTGGAGTTTGGGTGCACACCAAGGTACAATGCCTTACCCTTCATCCCTAAGGTGGGTACCAGGCAGCCAGAGGATATCGATTTTGGTATGAAATGAGGATACCTGTGCCACAAGGACATATGGCATGAGGCACTACAATCAGAGTTAAGGCTGATTACCAGCTCCATCCACTGTGTTTTAAAAATTTTGGTTTGGCTGATGCTTTAAAAGGTGTACAATTTTCAACCCATCAGTGTAGCATCACATTCATGAGCGAGGATTTATGAGATTATATTTATAAGTTAAGACTGTAGTTAAGGTATGCTTGTAATTAGTTAAAGACAGAGGTGTTATGTGATTTTTAAATTCTTTTCCCCTTTCTTAAATCATACTCCAACAATCTGTTTGAACAAGCAGTCTATGACAGACCAAAAAGAAAAGGAAAATAATATCTTAAGTGTTAAGACATGGTCTCTACTACCAGGCTGAGATCTGTGATTCCTCTTTTTCTGCTTCTTCATGGCCTTCCTTTGTCACTCTATCCCCTTCATCTTCTTCTCATCTTCATCTTGTCTCATCTTCATCCAATTAAACCATTATGCTTTAAGAACCGAGCTGCAAGTTAAAAGTCTGCTCCTTGTCCTCTCATTTCTTTTGCCTTGTCTTGCACCACAGACAACAGATCCAGCATGATAAGTCACTTCCCTTTTAAATTTTGCACTTCCACTGCAGTGCCCAATAACACCTCAAAACAAACCCAACAACAAAAAATCACGACACTCCCCTCCCTGCCCCTCAGTTCTCAGTAAAAGGGAATGCTGTGCAGTAGTTATAGAAGGCAGGCACAGCTAAGAAATGCTGTAGTCAGAGTTACAGCTTGAAATTTATGCCTGTGAAAAACATAGGTAAATGTGTCAATAGTAAGACAACTTGTAAAATCTAGATATCAGAGTAAGATGACTACAGGCAGAGAATATCAGGATTATGGAGTATTTTTCAAAGCATACCAAGTTGTAGGACAAGATATGCAAACTTGATTTTCAGAGTATAAAACTAGCTAGCTTTAAAACCAGAAGAAAACTCAGATGTATTTTTTTTATATTTTATATTTTTATATTTTATCCAAGAGTTTTTAAAATAAATCTTAAATCGGGACAAACTAAGTTCTTGTAAGCGGTCCCCTTTCTTTAGAAGGCAATTGGTGGTAAGTTTGGATATCAGTCCTGTTACTATTTCCATTTGTAGAGCTTGACACAAGACAGAGCTCTCTCTGAGTAGGGCATGTACAGCCCTGCAGTCGCAAGGAGGGGGTGGGAGAACAGCCTGACAGCTCTGGAAGCATCATATGCTCAACATCTAGAATTTCTTACTTTTGTAATGCACTGGGAATGGTCTTTGTGTTGGATCACGTGATGAAGTCCTGGTGCAGGGCAAAATTCAGGAGAGATGTTTATTGACTGCATTTCTCCTGGTCTAAAAGCCAATATACAAAATGCAATCAATAAAAGAACTGATTAATTATGCCTGACAGGAGCACCATAAGGAAGGCCTGAGTACAGCACAGTTGTACACAGGACTGATTGCCAGCATTACATCTGGGGACGAATGAGGAAATGGGGACTAATGAGCTCTCCACTAAGGCCTCCTCCTGCCACCTCCACTGCACTGCCCAGCCTCAGTGGAAATAGAATGCTAATTAGACAACTGAGGAGCTGATTGTGATCAAGGATTTTGGAGCATTTTTATCAGACATTTACTGCAACATACTCTACATTTCTTAGCAATGTGGAAGATCAAGAGATATGAGAGCAAGATGGACAGATGAAGTAATCAAAAATCAAGGTGTTATATCCACATGGACAAATTGTACGGTAAACATAAAATTAAAGCATTCAAATTTCCTAGATAATGGCTCTAACGATGGAATTTTTTTGTTTTCAAAAAGGTTTATGTTTTCAAACAGGGTAACTACTGAAGTTCTGTTGAAATCAGTATAATCAGGTTGATTTCCACAAGCGAAAAATCAGACTTAAATAGAAAAACAGGAAAAGAAAAGCATTTCTCCTCTCTTCTCCAACATTTAATCTTCTTTGAAATGTGAAAGGGTCCTCATGCAAAATTAAAGCAGATGTATAAATAGGGAGAATATCTGAACAAATAGATGACTCCATAGATTTGTAATAATTATTTCTCCTGACTATTGCATTGTCTTAGATAAAACAGAAGAAAATTTCTACCTCCACAGGAAAGATTCGGTAGCTCTCTAGACTTCAATTTTTAACATATAGCAAGAAATCTAAAACAAGTAAAGCCAAGAGCTCTGCAAAATATGTTCCTGATGGCATGATGTTCTGTTCGGTGAACTGCACCATTTATCTTTATTTCTTTGTAGGTTATGCTCTTTGTGAATACTTCTGGTTTGGGCCATGATAAGAGTAAAAGCAGATGCAGGAAGTCTGTATGATATAAATAATGATTATGCTTGACAAAATACTTCTGACATTTTAAGAGGGGTGCTGTTGAGCAATTTGCTCTGGTTTGTTGCTCTCCCATGAAAGAGCTAATTTAGTCCGGTTAAAAGCCAGCTTTCTCATTGGCTCTGAAAAAAAATTAGTACTTCGTATGCAGTCCATATCCACAGCTTCCCTGGGAGCTGGCATTATTAACCAAACACAAGTCCACTCCTTTTCAGGCATGGAAAATTGCTGCCAGAATATTTACTATCACCTATGCCTCCTGTAGAAACACACTCTAAATCCACTTGCAGAGAGTTAGTAAGCCACTGATATAAAAATCTGCATGTCAAATATTAAAATTAAAACTGGTGATTACATTTTTGCTTGCTGTTGGGTTTATCTGCTATATTTTTGGAAGTTACTACAGGAAAAAAACAAACAATACAAACCCATGCCAGCGGCTCCGTGGAAGGTATCCTGCTATAGGCTGGGATAATGTTAATTTTCTTCTCGATAGCTGGTATAGTGCTGTATTTTGGATTTAGGTTGAGAATAATGTTGATAATACACTGATGTTTTGGTTGTTGCTGAGCAGCGCTTACACTAAGTCAAGGACTTTCCAATGCCTCGTGCTCTGTTAGTGAGGGGGAGTACCCAAAGGTGGAAGGGGGCACAACCAAGACAGCTGACCTAAGATGGCCAAAGGGATATTTCATACCATAAAACATCAGGATATAAACCATGGGTTGGGTGGAAGGAGATTATTCTCTGCTTGGAGGCTGACTGGACATCAGTCAGCAGGTGGTGAGCAATTGCGTTGTGCCACACTTGCTTTTCTTGGGTGCTATCTTATCCCTCTCCTTTTAATTACCATTTATTATTATTTTTTTTCTTTGTTCCAATTATCAAGCTATTCTTATGAGTTCTACTTCGTTTTTGGTGATTCTCTTCCCCATCCCACCAGGGATGGGAGAAGTGTGTGAGCAGCTACATGGTACTTAGTTGCTAGTTGGGCTTAAATCATGACAGAAGGAAAAAAAAGAAGCTTATGTGTCAATTATTTCAGCTAAGCTGCTAAAAGGAAACTTGTCAGCTTTATTACCCTTCTCTGGACACCCTCCAGCAACTCAATGTCTTTTTGTAGTGAGGGGTCTGGAGCTGGACAAAATACACAAGGAGTGGCCTCACCAGTGCCCAGTACAGGGGACAATCCCTGCCCTGCTCCTGTTGGCCACAGCATTGCTGATAAAGGCCAGGATGCCATTGGCCTTCTTGGCCACCTGGGCACATACAAACTTATGTTCAGTTGCTGTTGACAAGCAACAAGCTTTCCTCTGGGCAGCTGTCTGGAAAAAAGGATTTATGATGCTAATTTACAAAAATGGAAATTGTTTCATGTCTGAAGCCACCTTTTTGTAATAAGTATATATATTTTTATAGAGTTTTGTTTCATTTTCTTCAACCAGAAAAATTTCCTTCAAATTAAATTTGACTACAAGTTTATTTGGATTGAACTTTCCTTTAAGCATTTTCAACAAATGTGTTATTTAAACTGACATATGCTAAAAATACTTAAGTCTCCAATTTATTTACAAAATGTCTGTGGGTTACAAGTGTCTCCCAGCACATCTGCAGTTTGGGAAACAGCAGACAGAGGATAGATTTGGCCTCATCTGCAGTCAGCTCTTGACTGTTGGATGAGTGTCTCAGAAGAGTGAGCTGTGTAGGGTGCCTGTGATACAGATGCATGTCGCTTAGTATCTAATGGTGCTGTCAAATGAAGTTCCATTTAAGGTTTCATTCAGCTATAAGGATCTCAGTTAAAGGATGCTTGCTTTTAATCAAGTGATTGATCATATATTGTGAGGAAATACCTTCCTTTTTTTTTTACTTATTTTATTTTTTTCCTAATGTTTTGTTTAGCATGGTAGAGAAAAAGATCTGGAATGTTAAAAAAGACTGTATTTGGCAATGTGAATGGACATAGTGAAATACACTATAAATTACAAGTTTCAGTGGACCCCATGGGAGACTATGACATTCCAAGTAAAAATGCACAAGGAAAATGATAGGTGAGGCAAAACATCTTTAAGTGAGCTCATTTGCCTTTGCTCTTGAGAATTTTCAGTACTGTCTTTGGTTCAGCTGAATGGGGTTTTATTATTTTAATTAGCTTAATGTCTTTGGCAGAGAACTGCTTTTGGAACAATACCGAAATAGGATGGGGATGAAATATAAGAAAATAGCACCTCAGCATCACTGAATTAGCCCATCTGTAGAAATAATTGCTGATGTTAGGTATGCTTGACAGAAAGCTTGCAGCAGCACTGCTGTGTTCGTTATCAGTGTAGATCTATATTCAATGCATCTCTAGCATGATAAATAATTCCTTTTGAAAGAGAAAAGGCTGGATTTTTTTTTTTTTAGAAATCACTTATAAGCAATGGAAGTATCAAGCAGGATAATTGCAAGAAAGATTTAAAATGAGCATAAAATGACTGTGGCAAGTTGCTTTCATTTTCCTGGTAATGCCTTACTTAAAAATGGAGAATAACTTTATTCTTTGTAATGTACTTAAAGAACTTTTTCTCTAATGTATTAGACATATTACCTCTAATTATTAGTCTCATCTGGATAGAGATTCTCTGCTGAGTCTTCCTGAAAAGCTCATGTAGAGCCATTTTGCACTTCAAATAAATGTAGTCTGTCCTATAGTGCAGGAATCAAGGTTTATCATGTAATGGAGCAGACTCTAAATCAGCCTCCCCTGCATATCAACTGCAGTAATTCCTCTTCTTTGGCCTATATGCAGACTTACCAAGAAAACACTGTAATTTCTCCTGGAAAAGTGAGCAGAGCCCATGGCCGGACACAGGGGCTTTGCTTAGCTTGGGACTGGTGGCTGGTGCTGGGCTGATGTTGCTCTTAATCTAAAGCTTTCTGCTTGGATGCAGATGGAAGTAAATGACTGATGTGGTCTTCCTTAAGGCTTGTGTTGGTCATCTTGGTGGTAAGGGGGAAGAAAAGTAGAAGATATATTGCACTGTTAGGAAACAATTTTTAAACACACACTGACCTGCAGCCTTGTGGTTTTCACCCTCAAGTTACTGGGTAACTAAATTCCAAGTATCATGACTTTTTGGTCGGTGGAAAAAAATTTACTAAAAACACGTTTTAGAAAATGATTGCTCTCATTTATCCTCCTTTTCAATTTCCAGCATTTAATTTGGTTTGTAATCTTTATTTAAAGAACAATAAACATGAGAATCTTTGTGTATTGAAAAACTCATAAATTTGAGGAAAAAATCATTCTAGGAAAAAGAAGCTATGCAGTGATTAAGCTATGCAGTGAGCTATTAAACTTATTTTCAGTAGGATTCAGTCTGTGAAACCTTCACAGTTACACAAACAACATTGGTGAGAGTGTAAAGAAAAAGCATTTGCACTGTCCCATGTTATGCACCTAAGAAAAAAACCCTACAAATATTTGGAAGTTTATTGCAAAGTTATATAATAAACTTTCTTTTCTTTTATTCTTCCTTCATACTCCTTATGTTTTTTTAAATCATTAACTTTGTGGCAACAGTGGGAAAGGTAGTTACATTGCATTTGAAATCAGAAAAAAGTTTGATAAAATGTAGATAATGTTCTCAATGCAAGTCAACTGTAATGCTGTTCCAGCCAAATCTTACCTTTTTTTTTCAAGTACACAATGGGAAAGTATTGCTGTAGATAAACATGTGCGTTTTTCAACTATCACTGAAGTCTCAATTATTACATTAGGTATTTTACCCTTCTAATTTTAAAATCCTTAAACATTCTTAACTTTTCATGGTAGGATATTTCCTATATAAGAACCAGGGCACTGTCCCAGTGATCATCTTTCTTTTTGTATGCCGTACATTTACGTTCTTGGGGGTCTGATTTTAGTTTTACTTCTGTTTATCTCCACTTATTTAATTGAGATCACTATTTCTTCTACATGGAGAGTATAAAAAGATTTAAATATGATAAATAACAGTAGAATCAGACTAAGTTAAAGCCTATATTTTACTATTTGTACAAATAAAGGCACTATCCTCTTCCTTGTCATTATCATTCTCCATACACTGTGGAGTTCCTAAGTACTTCCTAAAACATCACATATTAAATGTGGCTTGATTTCTGGTTATATCAATTCCTCCTTGCCTTTTTCTCTTCCATGATGGATTCAACCTGGGCCAACCTGTAAGAGGTTTATTATACTCCTGAAAATGAAGCAGCATTGCCTCCTTATACTAAAATTTATGTGAAAGAATTAAAAGAAACATTTGGACGGCTATTTAAAATAGATATAAATATAACTGCCTTAATGAAAGGCAAGTAATTTAATTTAACAGAAACTGTTAAATAAACAGCATGTTGTATTAGGTGGCAGAGTTCTGATGCCAATGAGTCAGGTTGCCAGAAGCTTTCAATCATGAGTCTGTTTTCAGTTGCTGACAGCATTGCCAAATATAAGCCATTGTGGCTCTAATACTCTATGCTGTATACATCCCTCAGATATTTTGTTAAAATTTTGATTAAAATAAAATCTTACTCAAGAAAGCTTAAGGATACAAATTCAATTCTCCCTACCATTCCCCCAGCCCCTGCCTCCCCACTCTGCCCCCTGCATTGCATCCTCCTGCCATGTAGGAGGGATAAAGGGGAGAAAAGGGAGAAAAGAAATGGCTGGACAGAACAGGAACAAGGAAACTGTGATAAAGAAAAAAAAAAGAGGGGAAGAAAAGAGATAGAAATTAAATAAACATTCCCAATGAAGTTACAAGAGATTGAAAACCAGCAGGGGAGGAATAGAGGCAGTTATATTAGGGGGATGAATATAGGATTGTGTGGGATAAGAGAAAGAATAAAGGTATGGGTAGGAAAAGACAGACAGGAGTCAGCAGAGGGAACAGGAGTTTAGGAGCTACAGTGGGAGAGGAACTACATAGAAGGCCAGGCTGAAGCAAAGACTGACAGAGAACTTGGTACAGAGAACTTAGTACAGAATGTTTAAAAAACAAAGAATATATTTTTTTCTTTAAGATATCAAAATTAATTACATCATTCAAGTGTATCTACTTTCCCTTATTTATGAAATGGCAGAGGAACTTAACTATGCCTTCATTCCCTGAAGGACAGGACCAGCTGGAGACTAGCAGTGTTTGTTACCGGTGTTGTCACTGGTTTAGCATGAATATCCTTGCTGAGCACAAAAAGGGGTCATCTTCTTTCAGCGGGGCTGTATGGTAATTGTGTTTTGTAAAAACAATTGCACTGCCTCTGAACTATGCCAAAAGAACCCTAAGGACACAACTAAAGGACCCAGAAATTATGTAACACCTGAAAATTAAGGTTACTCAGGCAACCTGAATTATCTCTCCAGGCATGTATTTATGTTGATCCAGTCTTTCACTCTACCACAACCACCCACCACCACATGCCATTTTCTATCTCTCATCTCCATTCACCCCTGGATCTTTACAGGGCAAAAGGTCTCCCCTGCCCTCGTCACATGCATTGTTGGGACTGGAAATTCAGGTCCACTTTGTGATGTTGGGGATTAAAGACTTCCAACTGGTTTTCAGTAACTGGTTTTCACAGTGAGCCTTTTTCTTGCTTGCATCTGAAGATCTGTGTGTGAAAATACAATTATATGCCTACCTTGTTGCTTAATGAGTTTTGATAAATGTCATTGATCAAGTACAGCACTATGCTTTGTTTTCTGCCTCAGGTTTATTTTTTATGTATATTACTTTATAAGGCAGTAGCATATAAATTTAGTGATACAAATTTCTGTATCTCTATTATTGTGCTACTAAGATACTACAAAGAATGGTTATATTCAGATGTATATTTAGTGTAAATGGAACACTACCCAGATTATGAGCATTTCACTGACTTCATCAAAGATACTAAAATTATCTAAGCACTTAAAGTGCATTATACAAACATGTTTTGAGCTCTGTTGTTAGAGACCTGGATCATCTACAACCATGGAAGATGATTGTTGATTATTTAACTGCACCTGTTGGTCCATTTCTGTTGGTAAGAAGAGAAGGAAGAACCATGTAGTGGAAAGCATAATGTGTGTGTGATGCTATGGAAATGCTCCCCCAGACAGTTGTGTTTCTGCCCAGAAAATCTTTGTGAAGATCATGCCAAGGTCTTATGTGTTAAGTTACTTGTAGATGAATCAGTCTCAAACCCTTTTCTAGAAGGCATCAACACACAGGCACAAGAACATGTCCCTGAGTGCTTCATTGCACTTTGTTGGAAAGGTTATTTTGCAGAAATGTCTTCTCTCAGTAAGTTAAACCATTGCAGTTTTAGCAGGGATTGTAATGCTGCCTGTTCCCACCTGTGGCAAGTATTTAATTGAAAATAATTTTCTATATGATGATAAAACCATCATAGTACAATGAAACCCTTTCTAGAAATCAATGTCCTTGCCAAATTTTTTAACAAAATCAGCATATATATTACAGTCATCCACATTAACAAAATTAAGGTTATATGAATTTATAGTAAAGCAACCTTTCTGAAAGCTTGTTATATAGTAAAATTGTTGTGGCTGTGACAGTGAAAGAATAAAAAAGTGACAACACTTCTTCCTACAAGCATCTTTAAATAGTTACATTCTGTCTTCTTCATATCAACTTGTGTCATTCTTAGTTTTAATATGCATGCAAAAATAGCATATTTTTCCTACCTCACAAGCACAACTATCTAAAACTCTGAAAATGAAAGCAACACTGATATGATTTTTGAAGAGGTAAATTAAGATGAAGGAAAAATATATGTGAATTTACTACATCTTATATGCCTGAGCATATGCTAAAATAACATGAAATCATGTTAAACACCTTCAAACAGGAGCTGGATCAGAACTAATTCCCATTTGTCATATTAGTAACTGAGATTTTTAACCTTTTATGGAAGGGCAGAATTTTTGAATAGCAGTAGATTCCAAATTCTTTCTGTTGCTATGTTTAATTCATTTGAATTTGCTTTTTTATCATGTGAGATGCATATTGTATAAAGAATAAGGATATGGAATGCCTGCAGGAATACCTGGAGAGAGACAAGAGAGTTCATTGAATTCTTGAATAGCTCAGAAATAATATAAATTTATTGTTTATATTTTATTTTTTAAAATCTTTGATATCAATATGATTGCGAGTGCAGGTGAGTTGCAGATGTCTTTCCCCCTTAGACCTGATGACACAGGACAAGTGCCACCTCAAAAGGATACTACAGATCTTTCCACAGCACAGTCTGTAGTGACCTTCTCCAAATAGAGGCTGCATTTGGATTCTTCTTGCACCCACTGGGCAGTAAGACGGTTTTATTTCTCCATGTGAGGATCAAGCTCAGGTCACACCTGTTCAAAGACAGCAGGCTCCTGGGCATACTGATGCATTAAATCTCATTTGGCTCATTTAAAGGCAAATCACAAGACTTTAATACTGAAGGTGTAGAACTAGGGAAAACCCTGAAGCTTATCCTGAGGTTCTTAATGCACAATGACAGATCTAAATGGTATTTACACTGAAAGAGTCCACAGGCCTTTAGGCCCCAAAACTTTCCTATTGGTTGTGAGCCTTAACAGATGTATTCTTCATGTTCACACAGAAGAAACCATCTCACACAGAAAGAGAAAGAAAAATCAGTCTTGCCAAGTGAGATCCATTTAACAAAATACTAGATAAAGGATTGCAAAGCTACTGGTGAGGTGAAGAGTGACTCATTGAAATGATAAAGACATGACAATATGAACTGGAAAAACTTGTCAATGTTGAATAAATTCCCCCCTTGTTATTTCTCTGGAAGAAGAGAACTATTGGTTCCAAAAGCTTCATGAATTATAGAACGTAATAAATATTCTAGGGCATATTTTTGAATGGAAGTATCATGCCATCTTTCATTAAGTGATCTGTAATTCATGAAGGAATTGTGTGATGATGTCAGATGCTGTTTTCCTATTGTTCTTAGACAGACACATAGGTAGAGTATCTGAAAACAACTCATCCACTCAAGCTCAACAACAAATGGTTTGTGCTGCCTTAGGACTCCTTTTCTGCTGTCTATGAGGGCCAAGAAAGAAAATCTACAGTGGATCATGTAGGAGGGGAGTAAGAATGAGCTAGGAAATGGGCAGGAATAATCAGAAGGAACAGGATGATAATTAACTAACCTAATTGTTTGTCATCACTTGGACAATTATATGTCTCAAAACTATATTTCTCAAAGTAATTGGATATTTTTTATCCAATAATTTATATTCAATTTATAAGAACTGTGCATAAAATGAGAAAATTGTTTTGGATGAGTGAAACCAGATTGTTTTGAAATAAATATTCAAGAAATACAGTTACCACTCTAGGAAAAATCAGCTAGAGTGGGATTTTTCTAAAGACTTAGCAACAAAGCTGGTGATAAAAAATATGCTATATCTCTGATTTCCCTAAATGTCTCTCAAAAAATAGCATGAAAATTGCTGCATGTAAAGAATGCTTTGTTTTTCTTGGAAGTCACCATCCGTGTTCCAAGGGAGACAGTATGTAAATCACAAAGTGGAGTTAGATGTGAAAGGAAAAGAAGATACTCAAGGCCATAATTCTAACACCCTCTCTTTTACAGAGCTGAGAGTGAATGTCCTTTTTTGCAAGCCAGGAAGAAACATTTGATATTTTGGGCATTAAACTCTTCAAATTCATGTATGACCACTAACAGAGATGTTCTGTATATAAGACAGTCGTAAATGGGTAACTCATTTTGTGTTCAACAAATTTCAATACTTTTTTACCTTCTATAGTTGATATTTCTGCTCAAGAATTGGATAAAAAAGTTTAATGATATTTTACTTGTTTATTGGTTTTATTTGTCAGGAAAAGTGTTAAAGGGGGTGACAAAGCAGAATTATTTAAGTATAATAAGTCTGACATTACAGAACATTTTGATTTCATTATACAGGGCACCTCTGACTTTGAAATTTAATGAATTCCTCCCCCTCTCATGCGTTCTAGCCAATCTTAAGTTGGTAACTGCAGAACACAGTTTTCTTTCCCTTGGTGAAGTGGAAATAAACATATATAGTCATCCAGACACTCAGTGATTGTATACCCAAACCAAATTTTCTGAAGCCTGCTGTGGTTTCCTGTAATGGAGCAGTGGTCTCTCTGAGCCTTGCCAACTTTCTGAGACACAGACCAGAGTTCTGGCAAAATGAACTGTGACTGAATTATAATGAGTGCCCCAAGATTAGTTTTTGACCTGTTCATGGCCACAGTTTAAACTATTTTAAAAGCACCCCACATCTTTATGGAAGACCTTTGGATATGTCTTGTTTGCAGTGTGGTCTGGCTAGACTTTTTCCTGGTGTTAATGCCAAATTTCATCTCACCTTTAAGCTGTAGATTTAACTGGGAAATGTCATAAATACTTGAAATATTTCTCTTTCTGGCAGACATTTCTCCCAATGGGATTTTTATAAGTAGTTGAAGTCAGTTAAATGCTTGGTATAAAAATAAACAAAAATCTTTAAAAACAGTGTAAAGGTGTTTGGAACCCACCTTCCACAGCTAGCAGATGATGCCAATTAGCGGCAATTTCTTCCTCTGAGCTTCTGGGAACGACAAAATTAACACCACTAAGCTGAACACCTTACCTAGATTTTTGCACATTTTGAGCTTCCTGTCAGCAGTCAGGATTTTTAATTTAAAAGACTTAATAAATGCTGAAATTTTTTTAAAAAGACCCAAGGATGGCCCTTGTTCAGTGCTAAAAGTTCCCGGAGCTACCTGCTGTAGGAGTGAGTTCAAATATCCAGACCTACAGAGAGATTAAGTAGCCTCTCTTCTGTTCCAGCATCTCATTTTTTCAGCGCATGAATATGCATGCAGATAGAAGCAAAATTAACTGTGTCATTAAAGCAATTAATTGAGACTACATGCCAAAAAAAGAAAGTAACTCCACAGTGGTTTCAGGGAAAAATAGGTCACTTTGGCCAGCAGGTTCAGTTTTCATTTCTGACCTAATTAAAAAATATTTTGCTGAGAATAACTGTTACTTGCAGATTAGCAATCCAATATCATAGGTCTTTCAATTAATTATTTATGAAGGATATTTCTATCCTAGGTCATACAACATACAATAAATCTCAACTTCAGTGATGTGTTAATGAGCAATGCCAGAACATGTATTGATTCATCACTTTCATTTAATGACTTGGAAATATTTAATACTCCTAAAGTGTTAGGAATGCTCCACCACCCCTCTGTTCTCAAATTTCTAATATGTTTTGAGGAAAGGAGCTCAAAACTGGGGATCAATATCTTTAATAAAGCTTAAACAGAAGTTGAGTAACTTTTTAAGGTAAAATATGACTGACGAGATTATACAATGGAAAATGTTCTTTTTCATTTTATATTTACTTGACAAGGAATTACACTGTATGGGTTATAACAGAAACATTATAGGAGTAAAACTGGCAGGTATAAGGTGGTGTTATTGTACAGATACTTTTGCATTTGATGACTGTCTTGAGGGAATACCTTCTAACTGGATAACTGGAAAATGCTGACATTACAAATAAAATCACTTGATATTTACAGTAGCTTTCTTTTTACTCCCCCTGTGTATAATTTTAGTGAGGGTGCTTAGTTATTAACATATGAATATTATTTTTCCTGTATACCCTCACATACGCATTTTCTTCTCTTAAAATTATTATATAATAATTTATTATGTTATCATAAAGCACCAACACCTAATAGAATTTTCTATGTACTTCTTAGAGGAATGAATGACAGAATTTTATGTTTCTAATAAAGATGAAGGAGCAGTTTTAATGTGTGTTTTTCATCATCTTCTTAATTTCATTCTTGAAGCAAATGGACAAAACCCCTTATTTAATGAGTGATTTGATGGTAAAAAATTTCAAGTTATTATTTTCTAGAAGAACAGCAAAAAAAAAAGCAAAAAACCCACAATAAATTAAAGGACCTATAAAATGGAATTTCTTGGACATATTTAAAAGACCAAAAATAAATTTGCAACAATTTTACAACTTTTTCTGTTGAGTGCATAAAAAGTATATCTTCGAATGGGTGTCTTTTGATCACTGTTCTAGTTACTGTTAGAAATTTTTTTCTTTTCTTTTTTTCTTCTGCTGAAATTGACAAGATTAGTTTTGGCCTTGCTGGAATTTTTTACAAATTTTCTTGGGTTTTTGTGTTGTGTAGGACCTGAGGAGTTGTATGGATTTTATTCTCAACCAAAATCAGTAATGAATCAGGGTAATCTCTGCTCAAAATTTGTGAAACCTAGAAGTGTAGAAGGTAAGGAAATAAGTCAAGAGCCAGCTGGAATCACTTATCTCTGTCAGCCAGTTCTCCTTCAAGAGTGGGGCTGCGCAGAAATCTAGCCCTAAAATACTATTTGATATTGCCACTTTACTTTCACTAAAAATATTTTAAAAGGCATGCACCACAAGCAATAATGATTTCACCAGTCATAGATGCGTACCTGAATCTCAGGTATCTCCAAACAAACAGTTTGTGTTAACTCTGAACAAAAGGTCTGTAACAGGAAGAAAAGGTCCAATGTCCAGCTGTAACTGCAGCAGAAGTCACTGCAGGCCAGGTACTAACACCAGGACTGCAATTTGCACAGGAAAATCTGATTTAAAATGGTAAAACCTTTGCAATTAATCGGTATTTATTCCTTTAGTACTGACAGTTTTGTTAAAAGTTAATCAAGATGTTGCTCCTAGCTCTAGTAAATCTACTTTCCTGAGACTTAGGTTTTAAAGGATCATTGTATTTGTCATTTTCTTATAACCAGCATCATGTATCTATATATCTGTATATCTATCCATTTCAATATACAATTTAAAATTAATCTGTTTTATAACAAAATTTGATCTTGATAGTTAAATTTGTGTCTAAACACCCTTTTATCTAGTTTTGAGTTTTTTCATTAAAAGCAGCTATTATTAATTTAATTGCATACAAAACCAGAATAAAATCAATATGTTCAGCATCTCTATTTTATAGCTTACAGCAGAAAAAGCCCTCAGAACTCACAACTTTTTTTCTCATAATTATAATGTATTTATTTGGTGAAATTTTTCAATTTTTTCACTGGTTTTCATTTTTGTAGTAAATAAGATGAAATGTTTTTCATTTACACGTATTCATTTGAAACTGAAGGACAAATAGAGGGAAAAAACAGGAAGGTTGGGGGAGTATTATGATTAAGACAAATAAACAAAAAAGAAAAAAAGCAAAAACCTGCAAACAAACCATGGTGGGAGAAAATAGAAAAAATTTGCACCCATTTGGCCTCTATTTCTAAAGACCAAGAAAAGAGTTAATCATTTAATCCAAACTGATTTTCAGAGCTTGGCTTAGGCTACTCAGAGCTGTTCCAGGTTGCAGCTCAGGGGATGGAGCAGGCAGAGCCTCCTTGGGAAGTTCAGCCCTGCCCAGCCCTGCTCTGCCCTGCTGTGAGAAAACTTTACCAGCAGCTCCCGTCTCTGCTGTGAGAGAGGAGCAGGTGGAAGAGGGGTATGGCAATGACTTTTTACAGAACTGAGGTGTGTTGAAGGCCACAGGAGGAGCCCTGAGTGCCATCTCAGTTTGGCTCCTCACATGTCCCAGGGACAGATCCTGAAAGTGCTGCGCAGTCAGAATGCAGGAGCCAGTGGAAACAATTTTGTCTCAGAAGAAAAGGTTGACTTAAGCTTTCTACTATCACCCATAGTAGTGGCAAATGGCTGTTTTCAAGGGCACTGTCTCCTGGTTTTCTCTGATAGAAACAATATAATTAAAATGTAAAAGAATTATGTTCCAAACATAAAGACTAGACCTGAAAGACTTAATATGCTAGATTGAAAAGCTAATCAAGATGAAATTTATGACCTGGTGACCATTTAATCGCTGACTTATAAAGCACTTTCCATTGTAGCTTCAATGTATAGACCAAAATTCCATAGAATATTTGTAATGGATTGACTTACCAAAATATCTGACATGGTCAACTTAAGGAAGCAAAGAGAAAGCTTACCAGATTTGTCATTAATCAAAAGGACAAGCTCAGTTATGAAATCTTAATTAATTCTGCAAGTAAGAAAACTCTTTAGGTTTTGCCCTTTTAGCGTTATTTTAGCCATGCTACTTAAATTCCTGTGCAATTATAAACCACATTTTGTCAATAACAGATAGATTCAGGTCATTAAGTTTTAATTAATAGCACAGACTTATTTGTGATGGTTGAATACCATCAAAGTGACTTCTTATATCTACTGAACATGTATCAACTCTCTAATGATTATTTTTTTGTAAAGAAGTTTAGCACAGTTAGGCAATACAACTTCACCATTTTGACATCTTTCCATATTATTTTAAAAATATGAGTGGTCACCAATTAACAAGTATTTGTTTACTGAAAATTTTCATAAAAGTAGTGATGATATATAACAATACAATTTCAAAATAATGCAGCAATGAAGACCATTTACTTCAAGAGAATCTAATTAGTAATAATAAGTATGTAATAAAGGATTGAAGTAAGAATGTTTACGTGAAAGACAATGAATAGTTCCTGTGAATTTGCATAGAGTTTCATTAAATTATACTGTATTCACAGAGCTATGAATCTGTAAGAAAGATTGATTCCAAACATACTGCAAAATTTTTTTATTTTGCTAGAGTTTTATGCTTCAAACTGTATTCAGGTACTGGATTTCAAACACATTTTACAGACCAATAGGATTGTGCTTAATTTTCAAGAGCACTCTAGTAGCTTTTTAGAAGTTAGACACATGAATAAATACGTTTAGAATTCAACTGAAAAATTACACAAACACAGCCTATACTTTTATATTAGTTCAGGTTTTCAGTCTTTATGACTTAATATTTCTATGTGTGAGATTAAAACGTTAGTTAAGAAGAAATCCCTGTTACTTCTATCTTGTTACTCTATACTTCTACATTGTGTTGGCAATGGCTGTAGTATAAAATGTTTACCCTCACTTAGAACACTAGTGGAAGCTGCTTACTGCCCTCTGTAGAGAGGTAATATTATCAATTTACAGCTAGCTAAAACCACAGTAAAAGTCAACTTTATTTTGTCACTCTTTTCCTCCTCTAGAGTGATCTTGTGTTGAGAATTAAGTAGTCTGTTAAATTTATTGGAAATCTGTTTATAAGGAAACAAGACTTTATAAAATACTTGACTTAGTTTGGTAGCAATTAATATTTTTCAGTTTTATGTAGGATAATTCAGTATTTCAGTAAACTGATTATTTAATATTTAATTTCTGGTGTTTAAGATAGAGGAAGGAAAACATCTATCATGGAAATGAATATGTTTTTGTAGAAATCATTTATTAAAATTCTGACCCAGAGAGGAAGTGTACTTGTCCTTTTATGATTATGTTCCCAGCATCACAGCATACTATAAGCCACCATTAGTGTTATGATTGAAAAATAATTGGATTTAATGAATAGAATTCAAAACTTAAAGCTGTTTGAGATTTCTTGGATATTGAAATGCACTCTGCAGGGAAAAAACCCCACCTTTTCTGGAAATGGTTTCTTGCCGTTTAACTGACGCTGTAAAATATAAAAGGAATAATACCTGAAATAACTTTTTAAGGTTTAGGATACTTAAGGTTCTGTTCTTATATTACAGAAACAGCAGTCACGTCATTTTTTATTATTTGTTGTTTATGCTTTCAATTCCTCAGGCTCCAGGCTCTGCTGCCATAACTTTCAGAAATATTTTGCTAAAAGAGTTAGCATAAGATACAAGGCATTGTTATCCAAGAATAAGTCATAGCTCTGGCTTATTCTTGGAGGAAGTGAATGGTAGTAAAACAAAGCAAAGGACATGAAATGGATCCTGATGGTCATTGTTTTCTAAATCCCTAAGGCTGGGTCTAAGTATGAAGCCGTACAGGCACCCTCTGGTGCACCCGTGTGTCAGAAGGAAAGTGCACACTGGGCTGCGTGCACTGAGCCATTGCACAGCCCGGCAGCTCTGGGAACAGGACATTTGCAATTCAGCCAAGTGCTGAAGGTGCACAGCTTACCAAGCAGACATGGGCTGAGTGATTGAGGTGAGGTCTGTTGCACAAAACTGTAATGTGCTGAGTAAATGTTCCCTAGGCAGTGTTTGGGAAGAGTTAAACAGGGCTAAAGATAGTCAAAGAGGTCATTAAGAGCAGCAGACTCCAGCCAGTACAGGACACTGGATGTTAATGATGGAGAGCTGCAGGTTTCACAGCTTCTCCTGGTTAGGTGTCTCATAGAAAGGCATGAGAGAAATCATCCATGACATGAGAAATGCTCCCTGTTTCATGGGACTTCCCACTGGGACTGATGCCAAGGTAGAAGAATATGTCTTACAATTCATTTCTCTCCTAGGCCTCATTCAGAATTTTTGGTAGGCACTCTCTGAATTCAGGAACTGCAGCTGAGAAAAAGTACAGCTATTGCATTTTTTAAAATAACTTTAGACAAAAAGTAATGAACTTTAATTACAGAACAGAATAAAATAGAATTAAATGAAATATCATAGCATAGCATAGCTCAAGTTGGAAGGACATCAAAAGACCTGATCCAAACTTTCATAGGAAAGGTGGCCTAAATATTGCCCCTGAACTGGCAGGGGATTCATGCTTACCTCATCCTATCTAAGAACTGGCCATATGTGCTTGGGAAAAATAATTATTATGTCCATATTGCTATGTGCTATTCTGTTTGTTTGTTTTTGAGGAATCTAATTCCTCTGTCTTTTAAAAGACACAATTTGCTTTTGATGGAGTTTGTGGGAGCCAGGGGAAGTGTGCTTTTTGGCTACATGTATGTGGGTTATGTGAAAGCTGTAGGCCTTTATGGTGGTTTTCATGTTGAAAGCAGATCTATTTACAGTTCTTGCGTAACTGAGAAGCAGCACTCAAGGTTTGAAGACTGCTCTAAGTACAGATTCCTATATTCAGTCGCAGAATATTTAGATTACAGGTTTTAATTTTTGAAAGTAGTTGGACAAAAGTGAAACTGCTAGGTAAATGCTTAAAACTATCTGATTATATTTGTAATTCCCACTTGCGTTCAATCCATTTCAGTTGCCCCATTTCAGTTGCCCCTTATGTCCTAGTATGTATCTGATTTCATCTGTGAGTGCTTGGATAACTGCAGTGTGACTGTATGTCCTGGTTTAGGGCAAATTTGGTAGAGAATTTCCAAAGGAGGGCCCCTCCAGAAAGCAAACCCATACGGCCCTTCCTCCCAACTGGTTCGGGAAGAATTCCTCGGAGAGAAGTGGAAAGAACCTGTTTATTTCACAGGCACAGCACCCCCCAGCACACAAAATGAACAATACCAGATGACACCACTCTGAAAAAGATGACAAATGCAGAAAGTCTCTCTCGGGGTGGTCACTCTGTTATCAATCCCTCCAGTGCTGGGGCAGGTGCTGCAGCCACAGGGCGCAAACTTTCGGTGTTCCCAGGTCCCAGTCCGGAGCACGTTCGAGATGGTCGAAAAAAAGGAAAGGAGAAACAGTCCAGGAAGAAATTTGGACTGTTTAGCTAAACTAGCTAATAAGCAGAAGCAAAAGCAAGCAGAAGCAAAGCAGAAGCAAGAGCGAGAGAGAGAACAAAGCAAAAAGCAAAAGCAAAAAAAGCAAAAGCAGCACTAAGTGCTGTCCGTTTCTGTGTCCCACCAGGTTGATAAGAAAAACCCACACAAAACTTTCACTCTTCAGAGCCAGTCTTAAAGGCACAGAACATAATATCCAGCATAAACAGAACACATGAATGGGGATACAAGCATCATAACGTCACCCTAGGACACTGTACATCTGCCTTGTTTTTCTTAATTGTTTTACGTCAGCTTAAGAAATTGTTCTGATGCACGGGGGTCAAGAGACTTTGAAGAGCCAGGCTGCCTGTAACGAGAACTGCTCTCAAAACCCTACTACAGCTGGAGGCTCAGTTTCATTTTGAATTGTGAAATTCTAGTTTTCTTTATAATCATACTAGGCATTTGTTTATATTATCTTGTGGTGGTGTCCCACACGTGCATTATATGTTAGCCTGGATTTTGTAACTCAAAAGTATGTGTGCTGAAAAACCCTCTCCCTAAGCATAGGAGACTCATACTGGCAGATACTACAATGCATATGCAGAAAAAAAAAGAAAAATGCTTGCTGATCCAAGTAATATGATAATATGTTCCAGATACAGAAGGCAAGATTAACATTTAGAAAGAAATTCAACAGTATCTTAAATTAATAGAAATAAAATCTTCAGACTTTAATATTTAATGCATAGCAACATTCTCCATTGGTAATACAGCAGTGATAATGAACAGCTATAACAAATATGTAATTTTTTTCCCTACTGATAAACCTTTACAAGAAAGGTTGCAATCTCTCTCTGCCTTTTACTCGCTTTTGCTTTTGTAGCATGTCATGTAGTATGTATAAACTCTATTTAGAGAGATAATTTACCACAAAAATTTTCACAACGTAAAAGGTTACTTATTCACACAAAGTCAAGCATTAAGGCAGAAAATGCCTGTTTGAATGAGATTTTTTTATTTTCTGTATATTGTCATATTCTCTGCAGTACAGGAGGAAGTAAATGGTGTTAGAAGCAGTAAAACTAATTTCTTATTATTTCTCTAATACTCACCTTGGAATTTTGTGAAACAGCCCCTCATTTAAAATAAAGGATATAAAAGTAGAAAGTGAATATACTGCTCAAATTAGGAAACAAATGCTTAAGAACTAGTAAAAAGGACTCAAATTTCCTGTGTTTTTCTGTCCTCTAAATGGAGTTTGGAAATATAACACTATACACATCCATTGGGAATTTCAGACCCATAGAACTCTATATCTTGTTTCAGGCAGTAGAAATAAATTTTGGTGATATTACAGCAAAAATGTTAAAACTGCAAACTCTCCTATTAAAGACACAAACCATTATGAGCCATATCAATACTTAAGACAACAATAAGAATAGAAAATAATAAATTTAAAAAAAAAAAAAAAAAACAAAAACAAAAAACCAAAACCCACCAACAAAAACCAAAACACAGTATCCTAAATACAGCACTTTGCAGCAAAATATGCCCAAAACTGAAACTCACTCATCTTCCAAGGAAGTACACTGTGTTTTCCTACTACTTGTAACTCTTCAAAAGGCCTGGATGTAGTCCCATGTGGTTAGTTGTGCTAATGTCATGGGTTTATCTCAAATGACCCAGAGGACTTAGGACAAAAAGAAAAAAAACAAGACAATGTAAGAATACAGAAGGGTATAGTATCTCCCTCTGTCCCCAGGAATAATTGCAGAGGTGAAAACACCAAAGGGAAACAAATGTGTTAGTCTGATGGACATCAGAAGGTTAGTGCCTTTTTATAATCACATTTTCAGGCTGAGGGCAAGAACCTTATTTCACCACTGGTCCATCTGAGAAAATTATTAGCAGCTATATATTTAATATGTTTTATGTCAGCCTGCAGCACTTAACCAGCCTTTTAAAGCAGAGAAATCTTTCAGGGAAGAAACCTAAAGGAAAGCAGCATGTGGAGAACAATTTGAGGAGTAGAAATTTAGCCTAAATAAAGGTGAGTTTCACTGCATAGATTAAAATACTCAAGTCATGATGTCTGCATATAGGATTTATTGTATTTCCCTGAGCATAAGCATCATGCTGCCAGCAGGTTTGGAACTATGAGGGAGCTGCACCTTTCTGGAACAGGACTGGTATACCAGAGATCCCTCTGGTATACGATGTCTCTGATGGTACTATATACCTATGTGTAAATAAATTAATCTTCTAGAAGTTGCCCACATAAAAAACATTTGTCTAAACCATCATATACCTAGTCGTGGTCAGTTGTTGACAAATGTATGTGTGCTGCGTGTTGATGTGAGTATAAGTGTAGGCTTTGCTGTCTGTGTTTAAGGGGTTTAATGGGTTTAACTTAGACACACAGGACATAAACAAGAACCTATATGTAGGCACCTAATTTAAGTGTCTTCATTCTTGAGCTGTATCCTACCCTTTACCTATGGAGATTTATATAAAGTACTGCTTGTGTCAGAATGTGAAATTCAAGATTCCAATGACACAGATAAAAGAGGACTTAAGATTGTACTGAACTAAGTAATCCTCACATCTAAAAGATCTATTCATCAATTTAATAGAGATCTAGTGACTTGATTTAAATTCTTTTACTTGAATGTAAAACAGATAATGTTTGTGGTCTTCATTTGGATTAAAAAAAGCAAATAGCAAGTAATTCTTCAAGTTCAACATAGCATTTCAAATATAAGTGTGAGCTCAAATCTAATGTTAAGTGACCTCTGATTTTTATGTGAGGAAAATATGTGTGCAACAGTTTTTATTTACAGTGATAGATTTTTATGAATGACCCATTTAAACAAAAGCTTCTTGCAAGCTAAAAAAAAAAATTGGGAGAATGTAGTGATGCTTATAAAAAATGTTGTTAGGAAATTTCTGTTGTTTAGGAAATTTACACGAGACCCCAAACAATTGATTAGGAAGTTTAATTTCACATGAAATGCAGAAGAATTACATGAATGTTTCAGAGCTGCTCATTTCAAACTCTCATTTTCCATTCCAGATACCTTGAAAACAGTCACAGTTCTCAGTCATCTCGCCCAGACGAATGCTTCAACCTTCAGGTTAAAGGTTGAAATGACTGAGTCTTACTTAGGTCTCAACTATGCCACATATTTTTGCTCTAATCAGTATGAAGAATAAAACATGATCCAGCATGATGAATTCACCTATACAAGAAAAAAAAAAGCACCCGAATTGCACCAAAAACTTTACTTTTTTTAAATGAAAGGCAAAAAATGCAGTCAATAAGAGCAATTTGCCATAGTAACATAATTTTGCATTAATAAAGTATCTTCATTGTGGATATACTTTTCCTTTCTCCCTATGGAAGCAGTTATACTTCATGAAGCTACTCTAATTTTCACTGGATGAAAGGGAGAGGGGCTGACATTAGCCACAAGGCAAATGGAGTAGCAGCTTTGAGTATCACCAGTCAATATTTATGCCTGTGGCTACCATAAATCACTGGGGTAAAACCAGGCAGGTTTGGGTTTTCCACTGAGCAACAGGAGAGTGTCTCTTCTGAAGGGCTTCCTCAGCTCATCCTATTTCCCAGGTTCCAGGCTTTGGTGCTGGAAAACTAGAGCTGAAAGCAGGGTTCCACTGAAATGGGAGCTCATGTTCGAAGTGACAAAGTGGTAAAAAATTGCTGGACTCTTCCTGTTCCACTGCTCTGGGAAACCTCTAAATCATACCCAAAGGGCAACATTTGCAGCAGCAGAGCTGCTTTGTTCCCCTGACTGAATCATTGCTCATTAGCCTTATCTTTAGTAGCAATTATCATTTCCCATGCTGTGCAGGCCCAGTGAATCTTAGGTAACGTGGCTTCAGGCAGGGTACAGGACTTATGCACACACCCTGTGGCAGATTTATTAAGTACAGGAGGATGAATCTCAAGGGCAACTCACAGAAACCTGAGCAAGTTTCTTTTACAGATTCCTTTTTAATGTTACCATTTGAATGGATCATTTTGCATATTGAGTCATAAATTTCCAAAAGATTATTTCATTCAAAAAATAAGAAGAAGATAATATATGGAATTTTGGTGTCCAGTTATGCAATATACAGCAGTCATATTTTCTCGTGTCAGTTTAAAATATTCATAAATTTGCGGGACAGCATGGACATGGAAAAGCAGGGTGAGGCATTTTCACCTATGGATGTATCAGGGCTACCAACTGTCATATAACTGCTTTTGCTTTGAATACCAGAGTGCCTCTTGGTGTAGTATAAAAATGTCCAAGGTTTTCCACTTGATAATTCATTCTGATTAGGTATTTTGCTTTAAAATAAATTTTATTGAATTTAACAGGTTGTTTATATTACTGTCATTAAAACCAATCCAATTCTTTCCCTCTCTTGTTCTTAATTTTTGTTAAAAAAAAAACTACACAGGAGCAAAAGAACTTAAACACTAAATACATTTTTTAAAGTTTAAATTTGGAAACATAAAATGAAAAGTTCAAAAAATATTTGTAAAAAAGATAAGCAATTGCTTTCTTATAAATTCCCTGGCTGGAATAGTGACACCGTGTTGCCCAACATTTATAGATTTATGCAGTAACTTTTCTTTCCAGTATGTTGCAGCTGTTTGCATGGCACCAGTTTCCTGCCTAGTATTGTTGACATTGATTTTCATAGGTCACAAATATACAAGAAATTTAAAAAATCTTCCAAATCCTTTAAAAAAGACTAATTTATTTGGCAGAATAAATACAGCTACTGAACTTGTGATAGTTTATGTTTGTTATATTTTAGTGTTGAATTTTTGTGTGGTCTGGAAAAGAAATATCAGAAACCTGTGTGACAAAATATGACTGGCATGTTACATGTTGAGGATGAAAAATTATTTCTACATATATGAATTCCTTCTATTCTGTGAAATATGTGAATTTGTGATAGAGAATATGTTCAACCCAATTCAAAATAAAGGATGGAATAATATCAAGATTATGAGAGGGGTAGAAATTTCATTGTTGGCTTTTTATTCAACACAGAGTTGGTCCTAAATGTAATTTTATGGATAAAGAAAATCTGCCTTTTTTGAACAAGTGATGGATTTTTAATTTTAAATTTTTTTTAATGATCCTGATGGGTATTTTTTGGAAATTTCATTCCTGAAATAGGAATTCTCTTCTATGAACAAAGAGAACCATGGAGAATTACCACCAAGTTACTTAAAGCACTGGGAATTGCTTGCAATTCTTTTATGAAATGAAGATAGTTCTGAAACTATCACCTTAAAAAGGTGTAGACACTAACTTATTAATAACCATTTTCGAGAACTGGTCAAAGAGGACAAGAAGGTTGCACTAGAGGAGAAGAAATCCCCAAGGAAAATTTTAACCAACTCTGGCTTTTTACTCCTAGAATCTCCTCAGGATAGTAACAGAACTGTGTGAATTGCAGGCAGCCCACCAGCCCTCAGGAACAGCAGAGCACAGCAGCAGAAGAGTTTATTCTGCTCCTCATCTTGACATTGCTTTTAGGATGAGAGCCAGGAAAAATACATTAACCATTATTTTGTTATAGAAATGAGTAAAGAAAATTATTCTTAGATATGCACAGGGGTCCTAACTGGGACACTCAGGTAGCATGAGACTTGTGTTGATAAAAGCCAGAGGTCATAATATCCCTCTGCCTCCGTTTCTCTATTTTTTGCAGTGAAAGTCATGACTTTTATTTATTTCTCCTCAAAATTGTTACAATTATGACTTGACTAGTAATCACAGATGACTATGTAGAACTAAAGGATTATGTAAATACAAACTTTTTTTCTTGTTATTGCACTAATACATTGTTCTCTCATCCTCCCTGCCATTAAGCTGCCATCAAATGCAGTTTGTACAATAAATGCATTACAGCCATAATCCATGCTGTTATAACTTTAGAAACCATAATAGTGCATCTTACTGGCTTTATAAATATACCTGGGTAGCTAAATTCTAGCTCTTTTTCTAATTAAAGTGAAGAGGGCCATAGTTTCCCTTAAGCTTTCTGGTTGTTTGTCAGCACAGAGCTTTCATGGGGTTAACTCATAAAGTAAAATTTTTCTTAACACTGTCTTGGGAGCAGCATTCCCTCCCAAGTAAGAGCATTTTCTCTATTAAATCCCTAGACCTCCCTTTATGCTCGAGATTAAGCAGAATCTCCTTTCTACTGGGGCTAATAATTCCTTTTTATCTAGAGGTAAATGCAACCCAAACACGATAAATACCACAGGCAAAACAATGCAATGCCGGCTTATTTGTATGTTTATAGCCTCATACAAATGGATAGGTCTGCTCAGTTTTTAATTACTTCTGTTATTAAACCTCCCTTTAGAAGCAGAAACAGTTTTTGAAGAAAGAAACCAACGTTCAGCATTTCACAGCAAAAAACCCTTCATCAATCACCTGACCTTTTTCAGCCTGCCTTGAGGTTACTTCAAAGAAAAAAGTCAGTGGGCAAAACTTGGAAATCTCAGATGTCTCCCAGTTTTATCCCTAATTCAAGATTTAAGATGCCTAGAAAGGTTTCTGAATTCAGCTGACCATTTTCTGTGCAAGCAAAGAGAAAACAGGGGGGAAAATGTGAAAAGCATCACAATAAATCTGCAAGACTTTTTCACCTTTTATTTTTAGGTTTCTTTGCTTTGTGGAAGGACAGGGCTTTAAGGTTTGCCTCCTCCCTGTGAGAGGTAAAACCTGCATTTGATAGCAGCCAGGGAAGCCCCCAAAGGGCTTGGCATGCCCTTCTCTTGTGCTGCACTGGCTGAAATCCCTCCTCTGATTCAGAAAAGACCTTCAGTTATCTTCACACCTTGCAGATAACTATTGAAAGGAAGGGGAACCATAAGGGTGGTGACCAGAGACAATAATCTTACTAACAAGGAGTGAAGAAAGAGACAGACCTTCACACTAATATGAAGACTGTTATTAGATGTATAGTACTCCATTAAGGAGCATCACTAATTTAACCTATGGACTATATTCCAAGCAAACTTTCATACAGTTCTCTATGTACATATTAGTCAGCAGAAATCACGAGTCTCATTATTCCCTTCATCAGATTATTCACTTCATCAGATTAGTTTAGGACTTCATATTTAAAGTAGAAGAGCAGTTATATAGATTCTTTACAAATTCATTAGAATTTCACTCTTACTCACTGATTTCAAAACTGTCTATCCAGACCAAAATTGTTCAATTTTATTTCTGCACATATTTGTAGGACACAAGTTAGAGTTTTTTGGTCTGCAAGGTGATACTATTGCTACTTAAATTGTGTATCTGTTGAAATGCAGGTAATAACTAATCAGCAGCTAATATTTGTTAAGTACTGTTTCTCCTGTCTTTGACCTAAAGGAATTCTCTCAGTGAATGCTTTAACTTAAGGATCTTTTAACTGAGAAAAACCCATTACAGCAGACTGTAGTTAAGTATAGTTTTGGCAGCTAAGATGGTGCACATGATAGTTAGGAGAATCTGCAACACAAATCCCCAAAGACTTATCCACAAAACTGCTGAAACAATGGAAATTCTGTCATTATGTAGCAATTCGGGCTTGACTCCAAATGGGAGAATTCCTTTCAAAGTGGGCATACTGCACCTGTATTAAGTTGATTATATTTTAAGTAATTTAGGTGCTTGCTTAAAGTTGCTTGCTCAAAGTTAGCAGTATCACATGAAAAGTGAGAGAAGATTAGTGAGAGAAGAAGGAGACCAGGACTTCCAAGGCAAAATGAACAACACAGTGGTAAGAGAGAGCAGGAAAGGAAACAGCTGTGCTGTGGAATGGCCCACAGGGAGTTCTCCAGAATCAGCTTTAATTAATGTTCCAGTTCACAACCCCTGTACAAAAGCTGAGATCTGATAGAGATTGCTAATAGCATAATTCTATCCTTTATCATTTTAACTCAAAGGAATACATCATGAATGAAATGAATGACATAAAAGACTGGAGTAATAGAAACGGCCCAAAGTATCATAGTGTAAAAAGGCAAGGCCAGGAATGTATGGTTACTTAATGTAATCTCTAATCATAAAGTAGGTAATAGATTACTGAGCAAAAGAGGGACCTTGGGGCAATCCCAGAAATAATGTCAGACATGAATATTTTGCAGCTATGGAAAAGACAAGTATATAACCAGAATTTATCAGATGTGTTTTCAACAGAGTGAGGGTATAACTACACAGACCAGCAAAGCTTCCTGTTAAAGACAATAGCTTTGCTTAGGAAATGTGATTTTAAACGGGAATAAGGGCAGAGAAGGGCTGCGAAACTGGTTATAGGGACACAGAACTTATGATACCCAGTAAGTGTGAAAGGCGTTGTTTCATTCAGCCAAAAAACCGGAGGCTGTGAAGGGAAAGAAGTGCTCTGTATCATTAGAAGGCTATATGTGAACTCTAAGGAAATTAAAAAAAAAAGAAAAGGAAACTCAACCATATATGCTGTCTGAGCAGTACAAGTACATTTAAGATGGCACAGAATAATTTCTCATGGGAATTTGGATACTGGATCACTAAAGCACTGGGTTTCAGGAAATACTCACAGAAACGATGGAAGAAAAAAACAAACCTAACTGCTCCCACAGTGCTACAGCTGCCACCTGCAAGAGATGGCACTTGTTTTCTCTCATAACCAGCAGGAAGTTGGGTGTACTCAGGGGGACAGAAGATTTCATCTCAATGTGAGAGCAAGTAGGTGATCTTGATCAACTTGATCAACAGGTGACAAAATTAATGATAATACATATCACATGGGTTAGTTTCTTGTATGTTTTAATACGGATTGAGAAGAAATTTCTGTGGAGATCAATCAGGTTAAGACTTAAACTTCTTATTTGCTTCCCTCCTGGTATCAAACATGAGATATTTTCATAGGTTTTGTGAGTTGGAGATACTGCACTGTAGGAAAAGTGAAAGATGGTCACACCTATTAGCCAAATATGGCAAGATGATCCTGGCATGACCAGACTAATGTCTGGAAATGTCTGTAAATTAAAGGCAGTCTCTACAAAAGAAAATATTCCATTAAGGTTTCAGTGCCCACTACAGAAAAATAAGCCTCTAAAGTTGTTCCTTTCTATACACTTTTTGCTGGTAAATTTACTTCTCAGTGACAGTTTACTTTCTCAGACATGAAAGTCAATGTCAAAAAATGCCATTTGAAATTTTTAAGAGTCCATTATAACTGCCTTTTAAGTTTCCTTGATTAGCACAGAAAATATGGAACAGCTATTAAACTGCTGTTCCCCTAATAAACATTAATTATAAGACAGCAGGTGATTAATCACTGATAATGAGCTATAGATGACTTTTAATGGTCAGCTAATAGTGTCATGGGCCTTTAAAGCTGAAAATAATTAAAATTAATATCAGATTGTATGGTGAATACACATGCTAAAATGTGCTTACAGTTCAAAAAGCAGACAACCAAATATAGAAGGAATATCTTTCCCTGCGACCATGACACTTTCTAGCTCAGTGCTCTAGGCATGTGCAGGAGGGGAAACATTAATTATTGGTTTAAGGACTGTTTTAGACAGAGCTTGGATTTGGATTATAATTTACAGCTGTTGTTTTTCCCAGCACAGGTGAAAGTCCTAACCAGGATTTTGCATTTTATTCTCCTTTGTTGTTGATCCTGGCACAAGAAATCTTGAATTATAGCATGGAGAGTGAATCCATAATGGCAAAGAAATATTTTCCATCACTTTTCCACTCCTGAAACAACCTATAGATTATTATTAAGGCAGTCTCATGAAAATAGAGATGTGACTTGCAGTCTCTCCCCAGTTGCAAAGAAAATGTAATCCTGGCCTTTCCTTCCTAGATGGCTATAAGTGATGCTGCTCTGTAAGGTTCAGTCCTTAGTGGGGGAAGAGCAGTTCTTTAACTGAGAGTTACAGCCCTGGAAGAAGATCCAAAACCATCAATATTTTGCACCTTAAAATGAAATTTGCTTGTTTTCACTTCCTATCCTGCTGGGTCATGTTAATATCCTGGCATTCACTTGCCTTCCTGCTGGGAACCAAACTCTCCCACTGTACTTCTGGAAAGTTCTCTCTAGCTCAAGAGGAGCTCAGCACAGATTGCTTTGTTTCTTTAAGGCTACTTTTTCTCCTAGGACATGTCTAAGCTTTGTGTTCAAACAGGTTTTATCCATACTGAATAGTTCCTTCAATATGTTGTACCCCATACTGTGTTTGGCATTGTTGGGAAAGCGTTAATTTGCCATGTCAGGAAGTGCATGAATGATCATACAGCACAGGCAAATATGGGATGGTGCTTGAGCCCATGTCCTGCCTCTCTTCACTTTCTATTGTAGTTAAAGCCTTTGGTACCTAACTTATGTCATTGCAGATTCTGGAATGTATTCTATGCATAGGGTTTACCAGGATGGTATCAAAACACTTTTTTTAAGGAGCCTCTTCCATATTTGTGGACAAATTAAGAATTCTAATGCTACAGCCATATAGAAAATCTGATTGTTACAAAATTCAAAAGAATTTGGGGAATAAAATTTTCTAAATTTTTGGTGGGGTTTTGTGTTATATTTGTTTTGGTTTTAATTTTGTTTTTGTCGTTGCTGTGTTACCTCTGTTTGCCACAGTTCACAACACTTTGATGTTTTTTTGGTATGTAAAAGCTATCAATGAGTACTGGGTTTAAATGTCAAAAGCAAAATAATCAGTTCACCAAGGTGGGAACAGATGTGAGTTCAATGTCGAAATAGTCTTGGTTTTGCAATAATTTTCATATTTTACACTGTCCTTTTCTATTTTTTTCAGTACCTATCAATAGACCATGTTGTCTTGCCATGTGTTAAATTCTCATCAGTCAAACACTTACACAGGTTAACAGCTTTACAAATGTCAGCAGAGAAAATTAAGCTAATTTGTCTGCCCACATGAGTAGTTGCTTTTATTTGCAAGCTTTTCTGAGAGCTTGCATGAGATTGTAAGGTCTTGGCACATGATACAGCAATCATGAAACTTTGAGCTTTTTTCTAAATTTACACCAGGGTTGTTCCTTCACATCACTGGTGGAGCTGATTTCACTTTGCTTTTTGAATTAGCAATATTCTTAGTAATTGTAAATGAGCAACTTGAAAAGGTCATAGAAATTAATTGAGGAAGGGGAAGGGAAAGACAAGAAAGAAAATCTGGGACAAGAGATACAGAGAAGAAGAAGAGAAGAAGCAGGAGTGAAGAAAAAGAAAAATATTAAGAAAATCCAGAAGCATAAGAGATGGATAGGAAAGAGCAGAACATAAAACCAGGAAAAAACAGATGTAGAAAGATAACATGAACAGAAACCACTTTTCATGTTGTTGTGGATTAAATTCCTCTGCTTTGTTGTTTTTGTTTTTTTTTTTATTGTTTGTTTTGTTTTATGGATTTTTAATGGATTATGTATTTTCAATGGATTTTTTTACATTTCACAAGATTAATATAAAAAGGAGGTAAATTAATTATTTTTTAAGAGTTCAATATCACTATTCAAATTAAAGTGCTCACAGTTTCAGCTGATGTCCTGAAAGTAAGTCAAATTATGAAATTGTAATCTTGCATTTCAATATGCCTTGACAATGTTGGAGGATAATACTCTAGCAATAAGAAGAGGAGGAATTTTTTTTAACTCCTGGTTGTACATAAATGACAGAAAATCAATCATGACCTTCTTTCAGCAAAAGTACAAATTTTAAGACTGAATATTTGTCAATATGACATCTAATATTATTATTATTGCTATTAATAATTTATGTAATTTTTATAAATTAAAAATTATTCCTTACAAGGACATAGGGAAATCTGAAGTTTTCAGGAACATTTATGAACATTCATATGAACTTATTGCCAGATTTTCAATAACACATAAACCCAAGTTTCTAACTCCTTGTAGTCATTAAAGAGCAGAAGACCGATTTTGGAAGAATTGCACTGTCAAGCACCCATTGGGCTGGCCAAATTCCAGTGCAGAAAATTACATTCTGCTTACTGACAATTGCCTCTTCTATTTCAAACATCAAGGCCTGTTTTTTACCTGCTGTCCTAGTTATTAGGCTTGTGGCTAACCTGGAACATGTTGCTAAATCCATCACATGCTTATCTACCTTGCTGAATTGTCACCCTGATCATTTATTAACTCTGTTAAGGAAGTGTGCTGGTTTTAATCAGTGTGATGGCAATTTAACTTCTGTACAAAATACAAGAAAGTATTACAAATAAGATCCAGACCAGAATTTCAAAAGCTAATCATTCAGGAAAATGACACTAGGTTTCTTGTATTAATTAGTCCTCTGTCTCAATGCACATTTCTTTTATGCTGTAAAACACATTTAAACTAAATCAGAGGACACTCTTCCATTGAACAGTTGAGTACTTGCATAGTTTTAGTCATGTGCAAAACCTAATCAGCTCTGAGCTGCAGATATACAAATTGCATTTTTTATTTATAAAGGGGAAGGAAGCTTAAATTACTTGATTGGTCTTCTGCCAACACTGAAGCTGGAGAAGATTTAAAATTATGTTGAATCCTTTCACAAATACCTTAATTGCAAAGGCAAGTGATTAGAGCATCCTTAATTCTTTTTAAAGACAGTCATGTTGAAACAGAACCTAAGTCTTATCAAGTAATAAGGTGAATGTCAGTGGAAAAGATAATGTGTATGTGCAAGATGATACTGTAATCAGCAATCCCAGAGCTCAAGAAGCAGCAGCTACAGTGGCTCATGAAAGCACTGTGGGTTCCTGCAGGAGAAATGGCAAAGTACAGCAAGATCATTGCCTTTTCAGTAATAGGGCTGCAATTAGGACAGGATTGCTTTTTCCTTGTTTTGCCCTGTAATTACATATAACAGCCTTGATAAGATTAAGTGCTGTGATAAATTCTGTATTTTTGCTTAGATGAAAATAGGAACTGTATGTGTTTTTAGATAACCAGATAATTTAAAATCTCATCATCAAGCTCATTTGTCAGGACTTATTCAAAGATTGAAATCAGTCAGATTCTGTTTCATGTTCAGGCATATCATTTTTGCAATGGAAAGAGATACAATGCTTCCATAGCAACACATTAAACACATCAAGTCAATGCCTTGAGAGCTACTGACATTAACATGAATTAACAGTTTAACATGAATTCTCAACTATTTGTATGAAAAAAGATTCCTTCATATATATATGCGTGTGTGTATGTATGTGTGTGTAAACATGCAAGTACATCTGGTATTTCTTACTGATGATTAAGCAGAAATAACTCTATATACCAGTGCAGCTAAAGACAACCCCCCCCTCGTCTCACATATTGTACACGATCTATTAATAGATGGACACTTAATAGCTGTACAAGTGTATCTTAATGAACCTTAGGATGGTGTAGCTTTCCTTGTAATTGCTGACAACTATGTTGCTTTACGTTTAAGATCATGCATGCTTATCAGAGATGCCATTGACTTGTACTTGTTCTGTTTATTGATTACTTAATTAGTTTCCAAGATAGCTAATCAGGGACAAATTCAAGTGTTTAAGCATCTCTTGCTGTGTCTCGCTTTGAGCACAAAATGGTGGAGCATCTGTTTTACTCAGAGAAATAAATTAACCCCACTGAACTGAACTAGTTTAAATCATGATATAGGGTACAAAGTTGGTACAATAATATGAAAGTAATTTGGGGGAAGCTGGTATGCTGTCTCATCCTCCAAAAACTTATGGGAAAGAAGGCTTTATCAGCTTCCCAAATGATAATGGGAAGATCATTTTTCCTTTTTCATCCAAACAGTTGTTTACCAAATGTAGCCTTTAACAGTCAGGATAAGAAGCTTTTTGCTCACAACAACAACCTCTAGGGATTTCTCTGTCACAGAAATAAAATCAGGCAAATGTCAACATTCTTAGTAGCAAACATTGTACATCACAGTTGAAACTGTGTCTATAATTGACTGTGGAGGGTGGTATCTGTCTCAAAAAATTAAACACTGAGCCTAAGCTCACACAGTATTGTGTTTTGACAAACCCAGAAGTATTTGTCTGTAATTTGCTATTTTAAAGTCATATTAAGTGTCTATCTTTAATAAAATTTCAGAAAATATTCAAACTAAAAAAATATCTCTTTTTTTTACTTAAAAACTTGACATTAAATGTATAGGTTTTCTGAGAGACTATGTTCTTTAGTTAATTGTCAGCATACTTGACACATATTCATGTAATTTGGGCTTATTAAATCTGCTTTATAAAGCAAAGGGCTTGGTGTAAAAAACAAATTTTCTCAGGTTTTAATGAGGTGTTTGATGTTAATACAAGAAAGAACTTCTACAGCTACATAATTTTTAATGCAGAACTCATCATAGAATCAAAGAATCATAGAATGGTTTGGGTTGGAAGAGGACCTTGAAAATCATCCAGTTGCAGCCTCCCTGCCACAGACAGGGACAGCTCCCACTAGACCAGCTCCCACTTGCTCAGAGCCCCATCCAATCTGGTATTGAATTCCTGTCTTCCTGTGGCCTCTGACAGCTTTACCAGGTGTTCAATGTACTTCTAACAATTCTTTTTGAAAGATGATCAGAAAAACACAGCACATTAGCAGGGATCTGTCCAAGCTAACACATTTTTTTTAGCCTTTTTCCCAGTATAGACTGAAGAGTCCAGTACTCAGGAGTATGTCTTTATTATCTGAGAAACTGCTCTGCTATGATACCCACAGCTGTTTAATATGAGAACAGAGCAACAGTGCTCAAGGCTCCTATTGTATCTTGTAGGCAAGAGAGACAATAAGATTCGCTTGGCAATCAATCTCACACTTAAACTCAAAGGACACTAAACCAAGACAGAACTTTAATAGAAGCCAGTGGAGAGGAAAAGTGGGGGAAAATAGAAGAAGAAAAAATTTCGGAAAATCTTTATGAAAAATAATGTGGTGCAAGTGAGACTTTGAAGTAAGGAATATTTTAACTGTTGCCATAAAATCTATATATCACATTTATTCTCAACAAATATACCAGCCTACATTAATAGACACAGATACATGATTTCTTTTTTTTTCTAATGCAGCATGCAAGCTCATCTATATGTTATTTATTAATAGTGGATTGCTACTAAAATATTGATTCCTATGTTAATCACTATTCCAAAAAATAACAAACTTGGAAGAAAGCATACCTAAATCTAGTGCTTGAAAGAGGCTCTGCCTTCTAATTACCACTCACCTGTATTTTGCCTAATATTCTGAAATCAGAATATATCAATAAAATTAATTATTTTGAAATTCCTTAAGTTGAGTAATGACATTTTTTGATGAGTCTGACTTTTCCTGGACTATTTTTCCTGCTGAAACCAGTAAATAAGTTAATTCAGACTTTGTGTTTGCATGAAAACAATTGAACTTTTTGTATAGTATTCCTATTAAAATATGTTACAGGATAGATAACTCCTATATATGGTTAATTTTATACTTTAACAAATCTAGGGGTAATTTTATTATTTTAAATCAAATTTCATACGACAAATTTATTAGACTGAATTCAGCAGCTCTTAGAATAAAAATGTTTGACCATTTTTATTTACCTATAGCAACAAAAATGAAGTCAAGGTGCTTCCAGTGATAGCCTCTAGTGGCTTGATTTCTTCATCTACTCCTTCTTTAAAATGAACAAGCATAATAATTTCATAAATATTGAACTTTAATTCAAATAAACAGAATATGGAATGTGGAGCAAAAGCAATTCAATAAATACTACCATTACACTGTTTTTTTAAGCTGGTTTCTCATAATTTCAAGAGAATCATTACCTTATAACTAGAAGAAGAGGAAGATATTCTTAAAATTGTATCTTTGAAGAAATTTAAAATGAAGCTTCTCCTGAAGAAAAGCAAAATATATGCTGATTTTTCAACACAGTAATCTGCTAAAAAATTTCTTTGATAAAACACAGAACACAGAAACGTGATGGCATTGGGGTATGGCAAAGAAAAAGCAATAATGTGGAAACTTTAGCTGCTGATAGAATCAGAAAATTGGAAGAGTGCAGGATTTGTTTGTTAGTATTTATACAACTTGCATATCCAGGACTTGCAGTAATTTGAGAGCATATAATATAATATGTGCAGTGCAGAGTCATTATAATCTTCTTGCAAACCCTAACTATAGACCAAAAGAGTAAAAATGACTTGTGGTAATTATTTGTTCTCCCAAGTCTACACTGTATATGAAGCATCATTTACTGTCAACACCAAGAGATTTCACAACGCGGTAAGAGGCCACATATTATCAGGAGTCTGTCCAAAAGCCATTGGATCTAAAGGATGAATTTAATGAGTCTACTTGCAGTAAACTCAGGTTGCAGCTCTGAATAAAGCAAACCTAGAGACAACGGGAGTTTCAAAAAATTCAAACCAGTAACTGGGATGTAGGTGAACATTTCATCATTTTATTGCTAGGGCTCAACAGCTATTTTCCAGAAAGACATCTGTCATGATGTCATGAACATAAATGTTGGTTTCTGTACATGTGGAATGAAAAAAATGAAAACTGTTCATATCTTCTAAAAAGTTTTACTGATCAGCATTTAATGCAATTCCATACTTGCCAGGTGAGAGGCAAGACGCTGAAGTGTCAACATGAAAAAAAAAAATCTCATTCCTTTCTTCAGCTGCTTAACAAGCAATGCAGGGTCAGCAGAATTAGTGTTTGTGTACAGGTGGTCCTGAGGCTGCTCCAGTTCAACTCGAGGGCTGCTCAGCAGCTGCTGCTCAGAGGATTCCACAGCACACCACTGATGCTGCTTAAACAGCATTAACTTTAGCCCAGTTACCATGCATTGAGCTGTGCTAAAAATATGATGCTGCAGAGAAAAACTGATTTTTGGCTGTTAAAGCCCTCTCCTCCTTTATGCTGAGAAAGCTCAGCCGAATACCCACGGAGATGCTTCTGAGGTCTATTAAGAAGAAACAGCATGGAGCTTGCAGTCGCATCAAAGATGCTGTATCAGATCAGTGCTACATGACAAATTGCCACAGTCTTAAATGGTGAGAGAAAAACAGTGTGAATAAGGGAGGCTGATATAATTAATGGTTCCACTTTAATAGGTATCATTTGGAGAATTTTAGTTTCACAGTAGGTAAGTAGCTTAAAGAAATACTTCTGTTGAGTATTATGTTTTGGTGTTGACTCATAGACAGCTGTTTGATAAATAAAGTTCTAGCATGGATAATGGTATTCAAAAGTATAAATATGCCACATCTGATCTTTTTTACTTGTCAGACAACTATTTTTCTATGTGTTATACTCACTGACTTTTGAAAAGTTTGTTGGCTTCTGTGGAGTCCAGCTAACATTGAGTTTCTTGAGAGTATGTTAGAGTTTGGGGAGTTTGGGGGTTTGGTTTAGGGTTTTTTTGGTTTGGTCTGATTTGGTTTGGTTTGGGTTGGATGGTTGGGGGTTTTTTTGGAGGGGTGTTTTGTTTTCTGCAAGTAGGAACATAGGAACATTCAATGTAAAGTTAAAGAATGTTCCTTTCTGCTTATGAACGTCTCTGCTTATGAAAATGCACACCTGTCATGCTGGAGGCACTTCTATCTGGGATTCTTTCAAAGAAATCCTCCCATTCATACTACCTGTATGACAGGGGGCATGCTCCAGTCATGTCATACTCTTCTGAGAGACAAGACAAGAGCAATGGGCACAAGCTGAGAAATGAGGGATTCCATCTGATCACAAGAAAAAAATCTTTTTTACTGGGAAGGTGCTTAAACAGTGTCAGTTTGTCCAGAAAAGTTATAGAGTTTCCTTGGAGATATTCAAAAGGCATCTGGACATGGACCTGGGCAAATTATCTAGCTGACCCTGTGTGAGCAGGAGTGCTCTAGATTATATCAAGAGGTCCCTTCCAACCACAAAAATTCTGTGGTTGGAGCTCTAACTCCATGTTGTGATAAACCAGCTATGAGCTGTGCAGCTTCTAGGTCCTGAAATATTTCAGTGAGTCCTTGCTTGGAATTGCTGCACCACAATCATCATGCAGCAGCTATTCCATCTTGCTTCCATTCTACTCACATCTGAAAATTTGCTCTCTTGTGAAGCCACATCGTTCTGTGGATTTTACAAGCAGCTGAGTTACACAGAAGTATTTGTGCTGAAATACAAACATGAGTGCAAGGTGATGGCAAACAATATTAATCTGATCTTTACAGTTTTGAAAGATGCTTACAGTGTATGTACCAGGGAGCCCTAAGAGGCCAGGTAATCCATGAGGCAGAACGAGCTGGGAATTAAGAGTAGGTGTGGCATGGGCAGGACAGTGCTCTCCCTCATGATGCACCTGGGCAATGTGGTGAGAGACAGGATCCATAGACTGTCCCAGACAAGATGGAGCAATGAGCCAAGTCCAAGGTGAGCCCAAGGAAACCCTCGGGAAGGGAGAAAAGACAACTTACAATGTAGGGCTAAGGTTTGTGCAGGAAACCCACAAACCAGGACATCAGGAGGCAGGTCTGAGCTCAGGGACACCTACAACTTAACTCAAGGCAGCTCTTCATTTGCAGGCATGAGCTTGAACAAAACCCCTGTGCCCATGGGCAGAGGGGATAGATGATAGCAATAGATACCACTTTTATTTACTGTATTGTACCAAGGATCTGAAACAATTTTCATTAAACCAATTATTTTTGTAATTGTGTTTGATGCCTATAGTCAAAATTATCTATCAAATATTAATACAATGTGTTTATCCTTTTCATTATTTTCTTTCCTGCTTTAAAGGTATGAAGTGATTTTTACTTTTTCTCTTGATAGCTGGCAGTTCTATTGCTTGTACAGAGTTTTAAAGAGAAATCCATTTCTCTTTAAAATTATTTATTTGTTAGTTCTTTTTTCTATTATTACTATTGTTATTGTTGTTGTTATTATTATTATTATTAATCTTATAATATTTTGAAGCAAAAAAAAGAGGTATGAATAAACTGGTTGTCTGTTTAAAAAATCTCCTTTGAATTTCTCAGAATCCCATGCAAAAAAAAATAAAAAGGCACCTTGGAAATAAGAGGTAATATATGAAAATAAGCAAAAATCAGATAATGAAGCACACCATAATTTTCTATGCAGCCAGCAAGAGGGTACTAGAAGTATGAGTCTAAATCCTGCTCAATAAAAAAGACTTTTCACTGATTTTGTTGTCATAAACATTGCACAGGGTCAATTCACATACTGAGGAAAGGTACTTCTATTTTTTATTCTACTCTGTGTGAAATAGGGAGCTCAGTGGTAACCCACAAAAGACTGGCTCCCTGATCATCAAAACCTCACACCATTTATACATTGTAACAAAAAAAAGCATTGTCTTTCATTACTTACAGCTTATGTAACTTGTTTGATTAATTAGTATTCAACCCTCATTTGCTGGTTGTATCTCCTGTTCCACATTCTAATTAGCATGAATGCGCAGTTCTTCCCTTCATTTGAGTCTGGGGTCTGTTTTGAGTAGGTGGTCAATGAGTGCCAACTTCTTATTGCTGGAATTACCTTTCCCCCAGTTTCTGTTCAGTTCTGCTGACCTCACTCCTGGTGGCTCTTGACCAGGCAGCCCATTCATCTTGGGATTGTCTTCACTTTTCCTTGAAGCAAAAGATTAGCCAAGCATGCAACATTAATGATGCAATTGCTTAATCATAACTGTCCAGCTAGAGCCACTAATGAACAGCTAAAAAACAAATTGCAAAGTTTAAAATATTGAGAGGTTCAGATCTTGAGGGGCTTAATACCAACTTTAGTAGACATAGGTCATGACCTGGTACAGCTCAATGTAAACAAATAGGGAAGAATGTGTTGTAAAAAGACATGTATATATACAGGGTCCAATTAATCCTTAGATGTGAACTAAAACTAGTGGGTTTTACCCTCTTCAGTCTGTTTTTTATTAGAAATAAATTTTTTCAATTGAACCAGCTTTTCAAGGGCCCTTATTCTAGTTGTCATGCAGTTTAAATACACAATGAACATTCATTACAGCAACATTAATCTGGCAGACATTACACTTCAAATAATGGCTGCCTGCTTTAGTGCCTGGTTTCTCCTTTTTTAAGCATTAATTACATATGTCAACAATAATCAATTTAGAGCAAGTTAATTGCAGGTATGGAAAAAGGTTACTCTTTGCAAATAGGTACTTGAAAGATAATATCTTTATAGTATTAGGATTTTATTTACTTCAAGAGCTTCAAGAATTTGTTGGATGCCCCTGAGTTTAACTATGTATACAAAAAGGACTGACCATTATAATTTTTTGTGTCTATGCTTATGACAATAACTAATATGTTTGTTTGGGGATCTTTTCATTGCAAATGAGACATAGAGGTATATTTTGGTGATTTGGAACAAAGCTATAGATACAGATATTTAGATATTTACAGAGATAAAGATGTAGACATTTATTCCACTTCAATATATTGAATTAACTACTCAGTAGTATGCCTTTTTGCAGATGCATGTAACACTTTTTGTCAGGCTGTCTCAACTACAATAATTCTGACAAAAATTTCCAGTGCCAATATTATTGCTTGTGTACTTCATCACGTAAATGCTCAGCATTCTGTCAGCTGTGGATCCTGTGTATTTTCCAGGGTCCAGAAGCATGTCCTCATCCACAAATTTTGCATGGATTATTTTTAAATACTTCTTGTTTTAATTTCCCTAACTTAAAAAGCCAAATCAAGTGTGTCTTTGTCATCCAGGACAGATTTATATAAATATTAAAAAATGAGAAGTATTATTTTGATGCAGCATTTCATTATCTTTATGGACAGAAAGCCTCATCAGATATCTTATACTTTTGCAAATTAGAAATCTTCTTGAACTATTCCTAAGGGACATAATGAAGAATGAATCAGTATTTTGAAGTGATAGTAAAGTTTTACGGGCTGGAAGACTGCTTTTCTGTCACCACTTAATCTCCTTCACAGCGGACTTTTCCAGTTTCTTTAATTTTTCTTCGCAGATCATTTTTTTATAATCTTCTGATAGTTTCACACACCTGTGGTTAGTATTAACCTCTCAGATCCTTCCAGTTTCTCTTTGGTCTTAAATTTGTTCAAGACCCATCTCCTGGATGAAGCTTCCCTAATGTCTAGGAGAATGTTCCGTGTCCCTTAAAAAACATTTCTTTAAACCTGCCAGAGTGCCATTGATTCATCTTGAAACAATAGCATGTTGCTATTTTTGGGCCAATATGCAGTTTGTGGGTCAGTATAACTGCTAGTTAATTTTTTTGCTGCAGTGCTGCATACCTACATTTCTCCAAATACTTAATCATCTGCTCCTTAGAGCAGACTTTCTGTTCTTTTTCAGCTCAGCCACTCGTTCAACATGGTAGGTCTCTGAAAAGGAGAGCGTGAAGAGTTATAGGGCAAACATAATGTTCTTTAAGTAGAGGAAAACAGGTAACTTTTAATGGTAAACTTAAATTAATTGAAAAAAAAATAAAGTCTGTGAGGAAAAGTTTACTTCAGAGTAAGAGATCTGCCTCAAACCATACATATATTTTTTTACCAAAGTAAATTATTATTTTTAGACATTTGTGATAATGTTTATGATAGTATATAACATTTTTTTTTCTTGCATACACTGAATTCAGGCTAAATTTCAGGAAAAACATAAGCAAAAATTTTTCAACTTTTGAACGGTATCATATTCAAAGTAAAAACATGGTGAAATTATTATACCTCTTTCAGCAGCTAAGTGAATACACCATACATCACCAGTACAAGTACATAGAATTTCCAATGCCTTTTTTCTTTCATGGAACATTTTATATTAACTATAGAGTGAGGAACACATATTGCTATAAATTACTTTTCTGTCTGCATGTATCTCCACCCTACCAGTGGTATTTTTGGGGCATCTGGAGAAGGCTGTTTGAAAAGTTTCTACTTGTATTGAAATATCTGAAGCTGACAATGAACTGAAGAGCACAGGAAACTCAAATGGTTAGCAAACACTGAGCTCAAATGTGTAGCAACCTCATGTAAGCTGCTTAAAGCATATAAATATATGGCAGCTCATTATTAAGACCTTATCCGATTTAAAATTATGAAATGAGTTTTTAAAAAGAGAATGAATTTTTATCTACTCATGTAATCTTCCAATGCAGTGCATTAATAAAACATCTAGTACTTTCAGGAAAGGTTGATAATTAGTTGTTGGCACTTAGCTGCTAATGACAGCTGTAAAGGATATATTCTTAATTTATATTTTATACAGGTACTAATGGTTAAAGTTAGAAGAATAATTAGCATAGTAGGACATGATGATTCATGCTGTTATTGATATTGTTACAGTCAACTTTATGCTTCCATGCCAAAATTGTCATATTGATTATTATTTTGGCTAATGGTGTGCAACCCTTACATCAAATTTCTGTCTAGACAGCAACAACTTTTATAAAATATTTACTAAGAGTCTCCATGACCCAGGATTTTTCTTGAAGCTTGGTTTTTCTTGCTTATTTTCACTTTAAAGACTGACAGCTACTGAAAATGCAGCGTGATTTTCTGATTTGGAGACCTTGAATAATCTTCTCCTGGAGGCTCTATTTTTCTGAATGTTATTTTCAATATGCAGAGTATATTAAGGAATAGAATTTTAGCATATTGTGTTTATTAGTCATAAAGAGGGGGCAGGGTAGTGGGGGCTGTAAAGTACATTTTACATAAGCAGAAGTCTAGCTGCAACAAAACCAATTAATCCAGACATCTTGAATAGAAAGAATGCATTTTTTTTCCTAGTATATTTATTCCATCAGACCAGAGGAATTAAGAGCTAGATAATCTTTCATGTGAGGAACACCTATGCAGAGAACACTAAAACCTGTCAAATTCCAGACAGGTTTTACTTTCATTAAAAACTGCCTATCCTTCTAGTTAAATATTATAGTTGTGACCCACCACAGTTATCTCTCTCGAAATGGGAGGTCCAGAGGATAAGAACACACTCCATACTTCTGGGATGATCTAATTCAAGTGTGATGCAGAGGGATTATGTTTAGAAGCACATGGAGAAAAAGAGAGAGAAAGGAACATCCTGACATATAAAGTAAGTGACTGGCATCTAAAATAAAAGAATGTCAAGACTGTGGACATTTTCTTAAAGGATCTTCATTCTTTAGTTACACATCTACCTATGTAGTGATATTTGAACACATAAATGCTATTATGTGGGCATCTAGTTTGCATAGGCTGTTGGACCCATATTTTTACTGAGCTCATATCCTTAAATTTCAGAGGAAGAAAACCCACATACAATGCAGGGAAGGAGACCCAATAAAAGGAGCTTACAGTATGCTCACATCCCATCCAGAAAAAGTAAGCAATCAGAAATGAATGTGGCTTATGAACCACATCTGCCCTGTCTGCTAGGTGTAGCTGTTGATTAAGGAACAGGTAAATGTTCCTTAATCAACAGCTGTGTCCAACAATGTCCAATAATTCATTAGGGTTAGGAAATAAATTATGATATATAGAATGCTGAGGATTTTCTTCAACTACTTAAAATAAAAAAAGACAAGATATTCCATTATCAGGAGCAGAGAAAAGAAAATTTAAGTGTTTCTTTCTTCATTCAAGGTAGACTGTGCCCAGGTATGGTTTCTTACAAGAATGAAAATAACAGGAAGGTAATTTTATATATACATTTGAGCCAAGGAAAACATCTTTCAATCTGATATTGTATGAGATATTGCTAGCACAGTGTTTGTAAGCAATTGCTACAATTGAAAATGCCAGCTGAATCGATACCCACCAGTGTGCACAGTAGTTATGAGAATCCCTGTGAGTGTGACTTGCCTTGTAGATGCTTCTTGGGAAGGTCTGTTTGAATTACCAACTTCATGCACATGCAAACACCTGCATTAGAGGGAACAAGCATGTTTGCTATCTATTGTTCATCATTTGTCATTCTTAATTTTAAAAATTTTTTAATTATCCAGTGAAGGCACCAACACTGCTATGTGCCTAAGGAGACCAATAACACAATGTAATGACCAACAAAAAGCTGAATTGAGAGACATTCAAACACCTCACAGAATGATATACTTTTTTTTGGTATACTTGCTATGACCACACAACATATTTTAATGGTTTATTGACAAAAGGGGAAGGATATTATTGCAATTTTGGGGGTTTGCTTTCTTTTGGGGTGTAGGGATTTTGGGTTTCTTTTTTAATATTTAAATTTAATGTTTACATATTTAAATTTACATTTCTAGGTCAAAAAGTTTTCCCCACATTAAAAGCATACAGCCACTATTAATAATAATGAGACAATAATGACAATCAAAGCTCAAAGAAGGACAAAGTCAGTTGTAGAGAAACATCATATTGTAGCAGAGAAACATCTTATTGCAACACCATGAATAGCTATAGAAAGAGAAAATCCTCATGGTGAAATATGAATGCTGAACCACAGGAGAGGTTTTTATATTAACTATAAAATAAAGTCTGAAGTCACAAGTGATAGTACTGGGATATTTGTAAACATAGACCAGCTTTACACTACAATCAGGCCTAAAAGAAAGAGAAAAGACTAAATATTTTTTGAAGTCTAGCTTATAGCCATGTGGAGACATTTTAAAAATAAGTGAGCTCATTTTTTCTTTTTCTTTTTCTTTTTCTTTTTCTTTTTCTTTTTCTTTTTCTTTTTTTTCTTTTCTTTTTTTTCTTTTTCTTTTTCTTTTTTTTTTTTTTTTTTTTTTTTTTTTTTTTTCTTTTTCCTTTTTTCTTTTTCTTTTTATTTTTTAATTTATTTTTCTTTATTTCAAGTAGGCCTCTATCAAATTAGCTTGCAAATATCTGGAGACCTACTGAGCTGATATTTGGTTTAGTTTCTCCAGGCTTCTTCCTAGTATTTAAAAAAATAACTAGCAATGGACTAAACTTCCCAATGCCACCAGAATTGCTTTAAAATGGCAGGATGGTGGGGAATCCTGTTTTATGCATGTCTTCTTTTATGAAATAAAAAATAAGCTATGATCTCTCTGCTAGGAATCAGTAACAAAGAAGGCTATGTTTAGAATAGCTAGAGGATCCTCTATAAATTTGATCAATAAAGTGTTTCAACCTTGGAAACCTGGAAAAACTAAATATCTCTACTGGGTAGACATGAAAGGTGATGTTTTTGCCTCTTGTGAGCTCTCAGTCTGGAACAAAAAACCTTATTGATGGAAAAGAAAAAGAAAATGGATTTTGGAAATAATAGCCAAGTATTCTAACAAATAAAAGAGATTTATTAACAGCCTTGCAGTTTCTTGGGCAGTAGGTTTTTTCTTTGTGTTCCCATTTGTCAGAAAAGGCAAAATAATAAATGACTTTTCATGTGAATTGACTGGAAAAAAATAGGTTTTGATTTAGAATTTTTGTTAATTCACTCTCAGTTCAAATAAAATTGACCCACAACACCCCCCCCAAACATTTTTTTTTAATTTGTTTTAAATTTTGCTTTCTAAGGCAGGTTGCTTAAAATTATTGAAACACGCATTCCCAAAATCAGATGAGTTTTCTTTCTCCTTTACAGATGCAGTGTCATCTCAGCTAGACCACCGTGTCATAGATGCCTTTAGATGCATAAGTGCAGGGGATATGAGTATCCTTGGCAGAATCTGTTTAAAAGACACAAGATTACAAAGATCTCTTCAGGCTGAAAAAAACAGGTTCTTCAGCCTCCTATATATACTCAAACCATCCCTGTAGCTCTCCACCTGGCTTGTTCCAGTTTGATTGCTTTAGTATGTACTGGAGAACTGCAGCTTTGGCATAGTACTCCAGCTGCAGCTTCATAAGCACAGAATAAACCAGAATAATCAGCTCCATTTACCTTCCCCAAACATCAGTCTAAAGGAGGACCTTATCTGTGCTGGTATAAATTTATTGCTGTCTTCTCACACTTATGTGCAACTGATGTGCAACTTAAGTCATTACCAGACCCCTAGAAGTCTTTCACGTGTAATAAAAGTATTCATTATGCAAATATTAAATAATTGGGTTTTTGTAAGCTAATAGTTTTTGCCTTGAGAATGCTTCAGACTCTCACTTCTGTGACCTGTTCAAGACTAACCAATCAAGTTCTCTCCACAGCTTCACTGAAGATCTAAGCAGGCCCTATAATGCCCCATATTCTCAAATAAGTGTGTGTTTTATGTCTTCTCCAGACTTGAAATCTGTAATCTTGAATATTTTTTTTCATAAAAGCTAGCAATTAATATATATTGAGAGACCATTTATTCATTTTACCCCTAGCAGCAGTACCCAAACAGAACAAACACAACTTTGACCATCCTTTCAGGAAAGATGAATGCTTTAAGATAAAATAATCCATACAACTTTTGAGATGAAGAACCTTTCTGAAGATTATCTGTCTATGTAGCTATTACACCTGGATACATATCATTTATGTCATTCTCTTTTGTCTATACGGTACCAGTCTGAGAAAAGAGTGAGAGGGTTTTGATAACTTTTCGGTACGTTACAAGAAAAAGAAATATGACAGAAGAACACATGTAATAAATTAAATTTGACATGTTTTTTTATCTATATAAAATGGATTCTGAACAGCTGGTAATTGCAAATATTTTAGCAGTCATTTTTGATGCGGAATATTGCTTCTGTGCTCAACATTAATGAGATGTGAGTTGCACTTCATCAAGTTGACAGTTCTCAGGTTTTTTTGATGAGCACGTGATACATTACTGAGAACAGTGCATAATGGATACATTTACCTGTGAAGAGAAGAGGGAATCTTAGTTTCATTACCTGCTAGTGACTTACTTTAGCCATGCATTACAGAGCTGTGCAAACAAATTTATGGGTACATATCAGTAGAATAGCTAGAAATACTTTGGTTAAAAAGAAGTAGAAAAAATATTCAAAATAATAATGAAAAAGTGAGCATTTTTATTTAAAGGAGCAGGAAATAAATTTTACATTTTAAAAAGTAGACCTAGTACCTATTAAAAAATGCAGGAACATGTTATTGAATGACTAGGATTTCCTCTTCTGTAAGACTTTTTAAAAAAGTCTGTATTTTTTTAAAAAGTCTGTATCGTTATTGAAAAAACAAGCTGTGATGATACATGAAAGTAGCTGTTGCCTTTTTAGAAGTTTCAGAGGGAAGTCAGAGGGATTATTCAAATATTCAACATTACTCACCCACATAAGCAATACTATTGCCTTGGAGTCTAGAGAGATGATTACAAAGACATCCCCAATTGCCCCAGTCAGATGCATACATGATTTTGAATAGATCTGCATAAGGTCAGTGGGTGAGCTTTCATGTCTCAACATTATAGTTCTTGGGGGTTTTTAATGTTTTTTAATTGTGACTACTGGAGGAATGTGCACACTCTGGCATGTAAAATTAATCTTGCCATCCTTACCTGTATCAGGGGGGCTAAGACTTTGAGTTTGTTTTTCTGGAGGTGAACCTGAAAAACAGTAAGGAAAATCCCAATAGAAGAAGTGGGACAATAAAGTAGGGATTTATAAGTCAACACTGCTAGTGGATACTGAAAAGCTAACCATTTGGTGGAATTGCTCCTAATTTCAAAGCTAAAAGCATAATCATTTGTAGGTATGCTCATTCTATCAAGTAAAATTGGGAGTTCTGTATGGTGATCATGGATCACAATATAGGAATCTGGTAAAATTACTAACTTCTGGGTTTGAAACTCATTGTGTGTGCCAAATTCCAATGGAATGAAACTGAGGTATTTTGAAGAATCTGTTTTGGTTTCTTAGAAAAAGTAATTGCTGTAGTTCTCTGAACTTCTTTACAATGTAATTATTAGAACTGTAAATGAGAAAAAAAGAATTATGTTAGAGTGATTCATTTGCTGGAAACAAAAAATAAGATGTACTATAAAAATGCAGGGAACTCAGGAAAAACTGGATGTCCTTTAACACTGGCTTAAAAGAACTTGGATAAATCTCTGTAGCAAAACCTCCAAATATTCTATTCTATTGTCCTTAATTTCTTTTTTCCCTTTTTCTGTTTTTTTTTTTTTTTTCCTATGTTCTTTTAAAACACCTGTTCTAAAAGATGTGTGTTCATTATTTGATCACAGGTCATAAGCTCAATCCAAGTATCTTCTGCCTTCTTTGTGTTCAGAATATGACCATACATGACATATCCTGTCCCCAAGGATTCCACAAAAGTTAACTTTATCAGCATCTGATTTTACTACAACTATCCAAATATGAAAAAGAGAAAACATTATGTTAACCTCTATAAAGACATTATTTCTGATGTAGATAAAGAATTGGTGGTACTGTAATGTTGACAGTTCCAGAAATTCAACTTCATAGTGTAGGTATTGAAAACAGTGCAAATATAGAGCAGAATAGTCTCAGGCATTTTAACCTAAGAGTAATCTGATCCTGTTCTCTGCATATACATTAAGGAATTGAAAAGATCATTAACAGCAGTGCTGGCACATATAAAAATATATTCATTTCAGAGAGGCATTGGAAAGAGTTTCCTGGAAATTTTTGCCATTAGGTTTTGGATTAATTTCCTCAAACGAGCTATGAGGAGTCTGAACACATTACAGAAAGGATCACTGGCTGCTGGTGACAGCAGAGCATACGGAATTCTATCACCCAGAAAATCCCTTTGGTTTAAATATTCTTCATTAAAGGATGTTTGCACAGAAAAAAAAGGGAGCCATGTGTTACAGAATATGGAGAAAATAATTTATTTGGCATTGATGGACTTAACGTTATTGACTGATTTAAGTTCTAGATATAGATGCTCCAACTGTGTTTTCTAAATTTTGGATATTCAGCTCATCAAGCCCAGTCCTAGTAATTCTGTAGTATCTATTTATTTTTTTATCAATAACTTTTGGAAAAAAAAAAGTAGCCTGGAAAAACTACAAATATACCTCAGTGTGAAAAAAAAAGTAATAAAAAACCCCAATTTCCCACTCATACAACTTTATTCTTTTTTTTCTTTCTGGAAAAATCCAATGCTATATAATAAAATAGGACTGGGAAATCTTCCTTGTTATTTTACGCAATTTCCTTATTTAAAGAAATACCATAATAGGAATAACTAAGATAAGTGCTGGAAAAAAAATCTGAAGCTTGAAAGATCATGGGAGAGAATTGAATAGTGCTGAAAGCAGAATAGTACCTCAGCAGCTACCAGGTCTGTGAATCAAACCACAACAATATAATAACATGATAGCCAGGTGAATGTAAGCTCTCAGGATCTTATTTCTAAATTAGGACACATTAAATGGAAAGCATATCTGCTTTAAACTTGCTAGATACCAGTCAGTGTTGCTGCAAATCTGAAATCTTGATACATTCACAAATATTCACTGTCATCTAAATAGGGGAAAACCCCAATTTGGTTTAATTCTCTTAGTCTCAGTTTCCTTGAAGTGAAATTTCTCTCCACCTTTTACATTTCCACAAGGGTGTTAAGGACAAAAAAAGGCACTGGAGACTTTTCCTTATTTGTGATGACAACATTGAAATTTTTTTTTAATACCACAACACAGAATTTAATTCCTAAGGTTGAAAGCTTCCTTCCAAGGAACAGAAACACAATTCCAAAGCTCATTGCATTTGTAAAATACATTCTGATTCATGGGCACAGTTCCACCCATGAAGACCTGACTTAAATCTATGGACATAGGTTTTAGAAAACCTCTACTGGAGTTGATAAGTGCAGGCAATTATTTTCTAAGTGTAACATCTCTTCAAGCATTGAGCTTGTTGAACCCAGATTCATTTTTTAAGCAAATAGCAATGCTATGAAGATTTTACAGGTTTCTGCTATAACTACAGGAGAGACAAAAATTATAAATGCAATTTTAATTTCTGTACCAATAACTCTATTTTAACAAGATTTAAGGCGCATAAATATTTGACTCTCTTCCTCAAATGAATGCAGTTAAATAAGCAGTAGCAATAATTATTCTGTTTCTAAACACTGATTTCAGGGACCTCAGCACATTACAGAGCACGTTGCAGACTGAAAGGTGAAATATATGAGTTTTAATGAATCATAAGAATCTGCTGTAGCATTCTTTCAATTATAACAAAATTCTGTAATCTGTGTTTTTTAAAATAAAGTAAAAAATTAGCTTTCCAAACTCATGAGTTTTTGAAATGGGTATATAATGAATGTTTTGATTGGTTACTTGATGTAAGTTTGTAACATGTATTTTTTATAACTCAGCCGCAAACTTTAACCATAAACTTCAGACATTAATCTGTTCAATTTGAAACCAAAATATTCCAGTAATTTTCAGATCTCTATGCTACAAATTTTAAGATAAATATTCTGTCAGAAGACATCACAAAATTAAGTCTTGCGGCAGTGCACCACTCTTTGGGAACTTTTTCACTTTAGGAGGTTGGCAGACTCCAGATGAGACACATTTGGACTCCTTTGGAAGTGTGCTGTAGGAAAACACACAGTTTTGGTTGCACAGATAACTAAATACTGATTTTAGTACTACTTGCATTTAGTTCTTTATGAAACAAAGATAAAAACCAGGAAAAACGAAGTATTGAAATTTCAACTCTGAAAATTTCATCTTCCTACTGCTATGCTGCTAAAATCTTAGAAATTTAAATAATTTACCTGAAAATTTTTCTCTCAGTTCAGAATGACTGTGTGATCCCAACCCTGCATGGTGCTGTGATCCTGATATTTTGGTTGGCGTTAGTAAGTGTAAAACTGAACATTTATCCCTACAGGAAAATTATATACATAGCATATATATTACATAATATTCCTCTGAAAAATCTTTAAAAATCCCTGTGTCCTCTCTCTTTCTCTATTTCTTATGGTTATAGACAGAAGTGTTACAGCAATGCACAGAGAGAAAGAAAATTTCTGTTCCAGAACCTAGAATTGTGAATCCTGTCAGGAAGGCACATACACAATCCCAAATTTTGTAAGTGTAGCAATGAAAGATGATTTACAGAATATTAAAGTATATAAATACTAAAGAATATTTAAAAGTTATTTGGTATGCCTATATTGTACTCTCACAAAGTTGTTCTTCTGGATACATTATTCAGCGAAACTGATAACAACATGCTATATAACACCAAAATCTAGTCAGTAATTCTGTACGACTAAACAGATGAAAATAAAAATATACATGGATATATTAGCGGGATATATTAGGATATGTTAGCTTTCTGGATATATTAGATCTCACCTTTCAATAGGGTCACAGAAGCACCCAGGTAGTAGTTTTTATGGGCATATTGTTATTATGGGCTTATGGGCATATTGTTATTTCACAAATATACTCTCTTAAAATACTATGACAATGGTTTTCTTTGTATTCTAATTTATATGTGGGTTCCACTAGACATTCTCAAATAGAATTTAAATAGAATTTAGTCTTTTTTTCCTTCTGTTTTCTACTTTCTATATCTTATTTTCATAGCCTATTCTTTAAAAATGGAAGTTTACAATGTCATTTTGCCTGTATCTATTAACTTCACTGCAGTCCTGCCTGTTTTATCTGCAAAAATGTAGCTGCTCCTCAGGGTTTCCAACCAGATGGACTAGTAAAAATCCATTGAACTGCCAGCCAAGAGAGCTCATTTCTGACAGGTACAAATAAGGGTTAGAAAAGGAATTTTCAGATACAGAAACTAAACAGCTTTTTTAACATTGCTGCTTTTCTCACATATTGCTGTAAAAACTAGGAGTTGATTCTTCTTTATTCTGTTTGGAAGACTCATAAATAAAATTCCATAAGAATGAGTTTTATATTTTAGGTAGTCTACTGAAAATGTAGTAATTTCTATGACTGCTTGAAAACTTTTTTTCTTTCCAATAGAATCAGAAAATTATGAAATATTATTTTACTTGCTTTCACATTCTTAGCATACTAATTGCATCTACATCATATTCTGCTCAATACCATCTTTTATGCACCCTAATTACTCATTTTTAAGATTACTGGCCTAATTTTGGATGTGTGTGAACAACTATTTTTTCTAGAATGATCAGTTGTGGGGGGTGGATTGTTGGTTTTTTGTTTTTTTCTCTAACTTCTCCCAGAACTAAATATTTCAAATGTTTCAGACAAATTTTACTGCTTTAACTAATAAAATTTTGTCCTTCAGAGGATGGGAATAATGTTTTTATCGCTCTTGGACTTTTGCTTCTAACTTAAAAAGCTGCGCTGGTGATGTGCAGCACTCATATTTTTTTCTCTTTTCTAAGGAGTTTAATGCATAGCTCTATTCTTAAGTAGCTTAAGGGATGGAAGTCAAATTAGAGGAGCTGTGGAGAAGAGCAAAATTTTTTCTTAGCATGTAACATTTTACCTATTTTGAGCACAACCACAGTAGAATTAGGTATTTCAAGGCTTAGTAGTTTGACACTCAAATCAAAAATATTGCTGTTTCTCTAAGAAGCATCCTATTCTTTTTGTGCCCAGAGAGCTGAATACGGACAAGAATCAATACCTAGAAGGAGCATATGACTGCACATTCTCTGCATGGCGTGGTCTCAGGAGTAAAATGTGTGTGCTGATATACTGTTATTGGCTGGCCATATGTTCTGATTCTGTTTATGTAGAAATAAACATCCTGGATGTGCACTGACATTTGAAAGTTGCATTCCCACTTACGTGTAACATATGCATTTCAGTCAAGTTATATATTCAGAGCATTTATCATATTCTCATTCTGAAGATACAAAAAAAAAGATCCAGATTGTAATTTGATTCCCAGCATTGTTTTTGCCTCCTTCTCTATGCATAATTATTTTATAATGATAAAAAAGACTGACACTGAATCCTAAAATAATGAAAGTCAGTGTAAAATTACTATCAGAATTTATGTGCTTTGCAGTAAGTAGCAGAACAAATGTAGCAGAAATGTGGAAACAGGCAAAACTTGTCTTAGAATTAAATGAACTGCAAGACTTTTCATGAACCTTTGTCATCATGAGTCATAACAATCATATAGGAGGTTAGGACAATATTAACATAACTTAATGGACAAGCAAGACTTGTGGCTCAGAATGCCAAATAAATGACAACATAGCAAAAATAGACAAGAGATCACTATTTTGTGGAGTAGAAATAAATCTCTGTAGTAGGAAGGTCTGTCAAAAAGATTTTGACTAGTAAACTAATGATTTGAGAGGGAAGTTTATAGTCAAGATAATGCCAAAGGTTTGTACTCTAAAAATAAATAAGGAGTCTGAGTTAAGACAGCAAATAAAAATTATTCCAGATTTAATTGTTCTTAAAAAAATTAAGTAGTGCTTGGACCGAAGAGGTCTAATAAGTCCTTTACCCCATCTGATCAGATCAACCCTTCTCAAGAAATTATTCAGGACATTCAATAAAATTTTTAATGGATCCATCTCTGTAATATACTTCTGTTAACATGATCACAAGTAGCTAATGTTCGAGATAAAGACAGAAAACCCCAATGTTTTAGTTTACTCTTGGCTTAAGGTGCTAATTTCTGATATAAGTGAAGTTATAATTTTTTTGCTGTTTTCCATAGTTATATAGAAAGATGGTAGGCAAATAATGCGCTTACAGGTATTACTCTATGGGACAGCTTCCCTCAACTTTATGATTTGACACAGGCATAAAAATAAAATTAAAAGAAGAAAATTTAAAAACAGATACTGAGAGAAGGAGCCTAAAGGTAGTTTGTGGAGTCATTGTTATTGGCAAAATTTTCTGAGACAGCAGTAGATGTTGAATGTAATACTTTAAGTGTTCCACTCACAGAATTTGTTTGAGTCTAGTAAATGAAGCAAATGAGGAATGGTGGATACTTGGGGAGAACCTATAATTCCATATCTTGGCTTAAAAGGAAAGTGTTATGTCTGAATGGAAGCAGGAACATTTGTCAAGTTAGGACTGGAGGAAGTCCTAACCTGAGCACAGGTGAGGTAGGATGTGAAAACAAATGAGGTGAAGAAGATACTGATGGTACAAAGAGCCTGTGCACATAGAAATAGAAGAGATGAAAACTAAGCAAGCCAACAGAGAAATTACTGTTAACAATATGAGAAGAGTTTGGAGTATTTTTGCTAAAACTTTCAGAGAACTAGGTGCTTATTGGGAAAGTTTTTAATTTTTATGGATGTGTTTCTTCCATATTAAACAATAAATATTTAAGTAATATGATGATTATAGCTCATACTGATCCAAAATATAGAAAGCAACCATGACTGACAGAGATGGAGTAAAAATTAAAAAATGGGAAAATTGACCACTGTGAATAGTAAGAAAAAAATCCAGACATATAGAGGCAAAAAAACATATTGTAGGATTTATATTTATTGGTTAGAAAACAGTGAAGAAAACATAACAGAATACTGGTAAAACTCTTGTGGATGTTCCATTTTCAGGTCTCCAAGTGGATACCCATTCAGAACTTAGTAATAGGAAGCACTCTATATACAGATATAATTACCATAAAATTTAAACACCCTTTCTAATTACTTGTTTGAAATTGAAGTCACTGTATTTTCCAAATACATTCTGACAGTCTTAGCTTGTGTTTCTTAGCAGGAAAATTATCACTGGAAATCAAGAAAACAGAAGCTGAAATATTGAAATCTGTGTATTTGTTCAATTTAAGAAGAAAATTTCCAACCTAAAAGTTTAAAAGGCTGATAAGTATAAACTAGGAGGAAATAGAGGGAGAATCTTTACAAAAAATCACTTCTTAATTCTGCATCAGAGAATACATATTTCAGAGCATATATTTTAGCAGTTTAACTGTTGGGGTCATTTAAGAATGCAACTTTTCAGTGAAGAGATACTCTTTTCCTTGCTGCATAATTTTCCTAAAGACAGCTTCAGTTATATCATCTGCTGAAGTACTGTGCTTCTTCTACTCTCTTGTTATTGGCAATAATGGAAGCAAAATGAGAGCAGAAAATCACTGCCATGTCTGCCTTACTGTGCCAGTTTCTCACAGGCTGGAATCTGAGCCTAGCTAAAACTACCTATATGTGCAAAATATATCTATTGTGGGGTGCTACATCAATTTTCTTCTGTTTCCAAAGCAGATATTATTTTCAGGTTCATCAGATGAATGTGTTAGACCCTGAATTATCTCAATATACCACCAAGCCAATTCTATATCCAACATTTTCTGAGTGAGAAAACACCCAGTGATGCCCCAAGGAGCAGTAATGTGCTCAGAGAGCAGCTGAGACACACAGGTTGTACACAACAGATGGCACTGAGCATGTGTTTTAGGCAGAGCTGCATGACATTTACTCTAAAAGTGCTACTTTTTCTTAATATATTTCCTTGGTGTTTTCACTATATTGTCAAGTTTCATTCAAAAGCTGGGGAATGTTCACTTCAGACAGGATGAATTAGAAGGAGCCCTCTGGCAGGAGCCACTTTTTCCTCTCTGGTTGTGCATTAACACACTGCAGAGGCATTTCTGAGTGGTAGTTTGGAAATTAGAACTTCTTATTTCTCAGTAATAGGACATTAGTTGAGAACACGAAGAAGTTGGAGGAAAAATAGTCTACCAAATTCTGTGCAGGAAATAGCTTTGCTAATTGCCCATCAAAAACACTTCTAAGACATCCTATCTCAGGCACCTGTGACAGATTTCCCATTGCACAGAATAAGTAAATCATTACTTTTTGAAATTATCAATGCCTTTAAGAAACTTATCAGATGGTGATGGCAAAGGACATTCAACATCCAAGCCAGCTCTGCTGTTTGTGAGCACCAGGTACCTCTGCAGTGCCAGGTACAAATGAGCTATTTAGCAATCTTGTCATACCTGCACTTTTAGCCCCCTGACTTTACAGCAGCTATGTGAACATAGTCTCTCCTGCTTTATGTTGATGCACAGCCTGCTTTGTATACATAGTCAGGGGATTTTAGATTTGATTTTTGGGGAAGATTGCCCCTTTAAGGGTGGAAATTGTGATGAATATCAGGAAAACTTGAGAACTATAATGAGTAGAGCATGGTCACAGCAATCCTTGACCTTCCAATAAGTCATCTTGCACAACATTTTCACTGTTTAAGTGTGTTTCTTGCCAACATTTCACAAAAACCCTTATGTCTGAAACAGCCCCCTGGTGTAGAGACATATCAAGCTTCATTAAAAATGAAGCCAGCTGTGCTGTTTATAGGTGTATTCGATTTTTAATTTTTTTTAATGGAGTTTTATGTGATAGATGGGAGAATGTGTTCTTTTACAAAATGAATATTTCTGAGAGTTGTCATTGTCAGGGACTTAAAAGCAAACGGTTAGCAGTTTGTAGAACTTGTTCCTTCAATCTTCAAATTCTTCCACTTATGTTGTTTCATACTTGTAGGTACCAAAAACATACTTCTTCCTCTGGGGAATTGGAAAAAGCAAAGGAGAAACCTTAAATCCAGCGGCAAAACTAAACTAAACTAAACTAAACTAAACCTCAAAATATTTTCTGAAATTAAAATACCTTGCAAGCAAGGACATTGTCACAGATAAAAACTTATTCTTCTAACTTTGTGCCATTCAGGAAACTCCAGCACTTCTCTCCCATGTGCTCCATAACCTTGGATCAGCACCACAACCAGGAGTGGTGTGAGTGGGACAGTGCCCGGGGTGCAGGAGCTGATGTGCATCCAGCCCCATCTCTGCAGGCTTCTCAGGCTGCCACTTTTCCAAGAAAGGAAGACAAGGCATCTCACTAAGGCTTGCATTTTTTTCCTCAGAAGGAAGTTTCAGTTTTCAGAGAAAACATTCAATCAAAAGAGTCTGTAGGAATCCAAAAGTTGTACATACCTTCAAGGGCCAGCTTCTTTCTCCGAGGGGAACTTTTTTTCCATTACTAACGTAATTCAGGATTAAACAAAGCACTGTCCCAGATGAATCTGATAAACAACCAGAAGTCCACAAATGTCTTATTGCAACCTGGTACTACTTTTTCTTTTATTTCCTTTGAGAACTAGGTAGTTGTCACCAGGGTTTGAGTTGAAAAAGAAATTTCTTTTATTCTTCCAGTGAGTGTGGAAAATGGTAGAAAAATTAGGTTTTTAAAGCTGGTTTTGTGGATTAACTTTTTGCAGGAGCAGGGTGGGATGACTTGGTGCTACAGTTGAAGTACTGATGACCTTGTCCATTAGAGAATTTTTCTTTCTGTACAACCCCTCTTAGCTGAGGCCAGTTCCTTATTCCCATTAGTTGACTCATTTGTTTTCCCTTCTCACCCAGAGGTTTGTTGCTTGGGGTTTTTTTTAAAGATTAATGTAATTATAACAAGAATGTTCTGTGTTTAAATTAATTTGATGTAGCCAATATTTCTTATATTTCCTTTCTTAAAAAAAAAAAAGCCAAAAAAAAAAAGCAGGGCCTCTCATGGCTATATTAGTATCTTACTATATAGTATACACTGTAATTTCTACCTACAATTTTTATAAAATAATTCCAGGTTGTTTAACCTTGCTTAAATCATGACAGCAAATGAGGTTAATTTAAATGAACTGCATACTGCTATAAATTAGTAAATAAGACAGTCAATTAACCAAATTAAATCTTATTGGAAATTGGCTGCTGCCATCTGGAAATTTTTTATTAGACTTTACAGCTGGCATGACCTTTAGAGTGCAACTGGCAGGAATTTTTATTTCTCTAAGAAATGCTTGACTTAGAAGAACAAAGTATTTGTAAAATATTTTTATTATTCCTGTACTTGATGGATAATTGTAGTGGAATATAAAATATTCCTGTCAGTGAATAGGCAGTTGAATAGGTATGGACTTTCTTACTGCAAAATCTGAGTTACTTGTCTATGTGCTTGAATCTGTTTTTCTGTGGTTCTTTTTTTCTCTCTTGTATTAATTGTACAGTCTTCTAATACACTGTGGAATCTAATAGCGTAAGATTGGCCTTTTTCAGTCAATCTCTGAGGTGCTTACTTTTTTTAAATTTACCACCCTTAAAATGTCCAGAAAAATCAAACTCTTGAATACTGATGCTTCAAGGTATCATTTCTGCGTTACTAAAGCAATTCTCTCTATGGGCAGCTTCAAAGAGCATTATCTAGTTGTGTTGAATATGTGTGCATGTTTCCCCTGGAGGAAAACAGCAGGGTGGTGCAGTCCTGAGGGATAACTCACTTAGTGCTAGCTTGGGGGTCACTGCATCGTGCTTTGTATGCATAATTTCAGGGCAGGTAGTGTCTGTGTTACTGCATCACCCTTAGCTTTAGTTGATGGGAGGTTTGTGGCTTGCTGACTTCATAAAGGCTGCTTAACCTGCTGCCTGTGTCAGTTTGTAGACATGAACTTACACTGAGATAAAGAAGTCTCCTTTTCCTGGTAGCCCTGTTTCCACAGGGACTTTAGTGTGAAGTGATGGACTGGCCAGGTAGGTTCCCCAGAAACTTTGTGGAGTCTCCATCCTTGGAGATACACATAAACCATCTGGACATGAACCTGGCAACTGTAATTGTCCTTGAATGAGCAGAGGGTGGTGTGGACATGACAGTCTTAAGAAGTCACTTTCAGCCTCAGAAACTCTGAGGTTCTGCCCTTGAATAACCCATGCTCATGGCCACGTATTTCTTGTCTCTAAGTGCCTTGTCTCTCATAACAAAAGGTCACATTTTTCAACCCAATCAGGTGACAGATCTTTGCAAAGGAATAATGATAGGAAATATTTGCCAAACTCCCAAGCTGTTGACCTAAGCCCTGGCCTTTTGCCTGGCTCTTAGAAGCCCCTGGGATAAAATTATTTGCTTCAAGTCATAAACTGCTTTTGCCTCTGTCAAGAAACGTGCTACATGATGCTTGACTAATGCGCAGTAAAGCTGTCACTGTGCTACACCCATATGCATGAACAGACGGGCTGAGGTGCCCAGATGCCACAGAACTGGTCATATGGCTCGGAAGTTCCCTTAACTGGAGGAAGAGTTTTGGTTTTTTCCAAGCTAAAGAGAACAGCAGAAATATACAAACACCAATAGGGGGGTTTTTGGTTTCTGGTTTGTTGCTTTGGTTTGGTTTATTTCCCCCCAAGGATCTGCTTGAACCAGTTTGGGAAGAGAAGGGATTTGGGGAGAAAGGGCACTATTATGACACAGGTAACAAATCTTTGTATGCGTACATATGTTTCATATACAGATCCTATCAAAACTCAGAGTAATTTCACCACATGCAATGATTTAGCCTTATATGATAAAAAATATGCTTTTTTGAACTGTATTTACAGTAGTCTCTTGTGCTGTGCTCACTTCCCTGAAATAATTGTCAAGCATTGCTTGCTATAAAATCTCCAGCTTTCCATATTTAGAGAACTTGCTTGTAGAAAGCATGGTCAGTCTAACAATTATTTTGAATGCACCAACTTACCGGGGAACTAAAAACCTGGGTTGAGCTCAATTTTGATAGATGTTCTTACAGTCTGGTTTTCAGTTGCTAAATTGTCTGCCCTAAATGGGTCCTGCCAATTTGGCAGCTGCTGACAACAGGTAGAATTCATGCCACAGACTGTGGAAATGTATCTGCTACCAGAGGTGTGTCCTGGGAGATTTTTACATGACATTGAAAAAAATTAAGAGCTCCACTGTAGAAAAAATTTATGCCCTCCTGGAGGGCAACAAGGGGCTGGATGATAAGGGAGAGAAAATCTGCTGGATGGCTTTCATGTGATTTGTACAAGGAGGCAAAGGTATGCTAGAACAGCTTAGATCCTTTAGGTGTCTATTTTTTCCTCAGTTCCACGCGGTTGTCAGTATATTGAAACAGAAACTTGGTCTGGAGACTCTTATGGTGCTGAAGTGTCCTAACTTCAAGAGTGAAATAATGTGGAAAAAACATTGGATATGGTTGTGGAAAAGTTTGTTTGAAACCAAGTAGGGATCTATTTTCTTGAATGCATTAGGTAATATGAAGCATAAATATTGAGTGCCTGATAAATTCATTCAGGTAGACCCTTGGGAATACTCTTTTTGAGGGACTAAAGGCAAGCCCTGTCTCAATCACAAGGCAGAGTGGGGTGATGAGATTCTATGGTTAATACGCGCTCTGCTATTTCCAAATTTATGATATTACTTTCTACACCAGTTTTCCAAAGCATGATCTCACAATATAATTTTGTGTTTATTTTAGAAGGTAGAGTGGTGGTTTTTTTCTAGCTGTTCTCACAACTGAATTTTTATTTAATTAACTTCCAGATAATAATTTTGTGTTAAATATCAGAGAAGAGGTTTTTGAATTGTGCTAACCACTGAAAATAAATATTTGAATAATAATAATTTATGCCACCAGTGTCTACTGTATTACCATGAAAACTAGGTATCAAACTTATGTTCTTGCACTCTCTATACTGGGCTAAAATATTAGCTATTCTCTTGCAAAGGCATGCTTTAATACAGAAATGACACTCTATTAAGGGTAGAGTGAAAGTACACTTACTGTGATTATAATGAAATACAATGTATATCAGAGAGGTGTAACCAAAGCTTATAAATTCTTACTGCAATTACATCTGCAGGGGCTTCTAATTTCTCTTGATCTCAACTTTTATCATTTGTCTGTTTCTAATTGTAACAGTACTTCTGCTTGCTTCAGAATTTTGCCTTATCACCTGATCTGATAGATCTGTGGAACTGAATACATTTCTACATCGACCTCCATGCCTGTGGGAGTGTTAGAAGCAGTAAATAGATTATCTGTCTCTTCAGCTCTACTGGTGCTTTACAGTCCCTGTGATGCTGTACCAGAGCTGAAGAATATTAAACTACCTGACAGTCATTAAGTCCTAAAAGCTGGATATTAGCATAAATATGGTGTATTAAATATTTTACTTTAGTTGATGATGTATGAGCTTTGTCCTCATTCTTGTTACTGAATTAAACTAATATTAACTTTTATTGTATTTATTTAAAAATATATGCATCAAAGAAGATTTTATAGCAAGGGATAGGGTTTGAGGATGAATGAAACCTTAATATGTACTGAGCACAGGTGAGTAAACTGTCCCTTGCAATTGGAATCCTACTTCTCAGCTGATTGAGATTCTCTATGCTGTTCAGGCACCTTAAAGTAACATCTTCAATAAAAAGTTATTCTTCAGTGAAAAATTATAAAAATAATTCAGATTTTTAACCTCCTAAAGCATAGCTTTCCAACCTTATGAGTATTTCTTTGAACACATTCAGTAGTACATTACTGTAATGGACAAATTTTTGATGTCTTCCTCTTTTCTATCTTTTTCTATCAATATTGATCATGAAGTTGCAGTTTCTGAGTTTCAAATAGTTGTGTGAAAGCAAAAATAAAATAATTTACTGGCTTGGCTTTTTTCTTTGTCAGCACTGTGGAAACCAAAACCTGTGTTTTGGAATAGGTATAGAAAGACTTTTAATGTGAGATGGGATTTGGTTTTTCAAAGGAAATCCTATGACTACTTTCTACAGGAAGCAGTTCCTGACTCATGCTATTCTATAGAGCTGTGACTCCTTCCCTTTAGCCAAGGAAGAGATTATAAACCATTTTGAATGCCAGGTTACTTATCAACAAAAGATGACACCGTGTATCTCATAAGGCTTTCATACACTTTTTTAGAGTTATGCTATAGCAAATAGGATGAAAATCTTCCAGAAGGATAAAAAATTGCTATCTTCTGTGGTATGATGGGGAAAATTCATTGGAGGCACAAACTATATTTCCATTAGGAATCTTTTTACCCTCTAAAATTAAACTTTGCTTTCTTTGACTTCTGAAAAATTAAGAAAAACAACCTGTCAATGTTGAATGTATCTCTCTGAAAAAAGATCTGAAAATGAGAAGTTGAGGTCATCTATGAAAGGCTTTGGGAAGCCAAGCTGATCTTACTGGTAATTATACTCATAGAAAACTAATAAATTATGGCAATTAGTTTTTTTTCTCCTGTGTTCAGGTGGAACTTTATTCAAGGAAAAGTGGTTAAGTAATTTAGCTTCTTTGTATCACATGACGCTTCAGAACATCTCACTCAATACACAGAAATCTCTCATATAAAGAAAGAATAATTTTTTTCTTATTTAGCAATTAGGTACATTAAATAGAAGGTAAGTTACTGAACGTAGATGGAAAAAATCTTAAGACCATTTCAGATACTAATGAGGACAAATATATTTTGTAAAGCCGCCTAATTATCACTTAATAGTCTTTGAGAGACTAATCTAACCTTTCTTGTAGGTATCAGAATTGCAAATACCTAGTCTGAGATAATTGAGGGTTAAAATGAGTGCAAGGAGTGGCACTTTAAGAATAGGGTGAAATAATCTGTTGTTTAAAGTGTTCTTTAGCATCTAATTTTTTCAAAACCTTTGTATTTTATGCCTGCATTATCTCAGTATAGCTTTTTCTGTGAGTTCTTTTCTGACTGAAGTTTCATGGAGCAGAACAGGCATGTTTTGATAAGTAACCCTTGTGCCATATCTGTATCTCAGTATAGTATTTCTTCCCATATTGTAATTTGTTTGTCATAAACTTCATAAAATACCAAGGGAGACTATTGCAGTTGACAGACATAAGTGCTGCACCACTGACTTAAATGGATTTATGCCTGCCTACATCCATCATAAGTTTGGTTATCTTCCAAAATATTCTTTCTCTTGGCAATGGCAATTTCAGCCTGTTCCACTGGTGATGTTGCTAGAATTAATGGTATTATTATGCAGTGAATGCAATGTAGCTGGTCAAATTATGCCAATTGTTTCTTTCATTAGATGACCTTATTTTTGTTCATAATTCAATGCTCTGTTTTATGAAAAATCCAGGGGGGTTTGAATTCAATTTGAATACAGAAAAAAAATCAAAACTTTCTGTTTTAACAGTGTTACCCAATTGTCATTTCTATGTTGGTATGCATAAACACTATAGCTTCAAACAACATTTTGCTAGCCAGTCATTTTGACAATAGCACTTTTCCTGTGCTGCATCAGATGTTAAATTGCTAAATTTCAAGGCCCTTCATAATATCACTCCTCCCTGTTTATTTCCCATTTGGTGTCAAATGCATCATGCTTGCTCTCAGGTGACTCCTGATGCCAACATCCCTTTATGTACTTCAGCAAGCCCTCCTTTGTCGTGCATCCTGCCTCATGCTTGAGAAGAGATTTTTGTAGGTGTTTTTTGGGCTGCTTTACGAATGCCTTCAAATCCCTCCTTCCCTCCCCTTTGCTCAGATGCCTGCAGGGATCATGCCAACAGTTGGGCTGGTGATGTGCTGTGACTCCAGCCAATATGGTCCCACAGTTTCCATGCTCTCCCCTGTTGGCATCCATCTGTTCTCCCTCCTCTTGCGTTCAGGATGTGCTTATGTGCCTGTCACTGTCATGGGGGAGCGGCAGGAGAGCTGAAGTAGCTTGGCCTTAGCTGATGGGGACACAGGCAGCTCAGCATTGGGGACCTCGCTGGGTCCTGGGGTGCAGCACAGTTCTTGCCCTGGCTGCAGGAGCAGACCCTCTTCACCACCTATCCTTCCCACCTGTGTATGTGGAGATCCTGCCCCATGGTCATGGTCCCATCTTGAGCTTGACCCTCTTCTAGGAACTCTCACACAACTTTAAAAACCTAACTTTTATGAGACGGTCATCTGAAATTTAGTAAATGGTGGAGAAAACAGGAGGGAATATATCTTTTCTTATCATTAAATTGCTCCTAAACTTCTGTGTGTTTTTATGTTATTTATCAAAGTGAAAAGGACATGCAACTTCAGTATAAATTAAATAGAAATCAGATGCTTTCAAATCAATATCAATTAAAAATTTAAAACACCAACATAATATGTTGGTGCTGAAAAATAGTTCCTCAGTAAATTATTAAAGTTTATTTCACTAAATCAGCAACATTACAAAATTGTTGATATTTTAAAAAAGTTGTGCACAAATATAAACAGAACAAATATTAAATAGATGACAACAGCAGGGTTCCACACCACCTGGGATATTTTAATATGCAGTGTTCTGGGCAGGATGTCTTATCTGGGATCTCAGCATAACTGAGTCTGCTCTGTGAGCATTTACTAGTTGTGTTTACTTCCTCATAATTTCAGACTACAAAACAACCCTGTATGTTCTTGGAAGTCAGGTGTTCAGGCTTTTTTACCTCTGAATAGGAGCCCTAAGCATGTATTTAATATCCATACAATGTGGATTTATTTTAAAGATTTGACGACTAGATATTTTAAAGCCACAGAATTTATATGACTCTCCTTAATCAATTAAGCAGTTAAATTTGGATAGACTGACTTTAGATATTTTCTGTTTCAGAGGGCTGTATTCAAGGCTTTCTAAAGATTCAGTTGAATTCTATTTTGTTCATAAGTTTTTTAAAATATTGTGAAATCTTTATTTAGCTTAGTTTCTAGAGAATGAAGATTTTTTTTTTAATTGTGTTTGACCTTCAGAGTAATTTCACCTAATACCAGCTAAATTCTTTTTATAGATTTTTTTTTTTAATTTATAGGGGACAACAAATAATTTCTAGTTTTGTAGGCAGATAGCTTTGGGGTTTTCAGGAAGTAAATTGCTGTTCCTTCCTAGATTAAACAAAATTTACAAACAAAACTACCCAAAACTCCCCAAAACAATCCCTCACCCAGATTTAATGTTTGAATATAATTAAATATCCTTGGTCTTCTCTAGTGAGGATGAGATACTTTTTCCTTTTGCATAATTCTGAGGTCCTCTGCTGCTGGTGTGATGACTATGTCAAGTGGGAATGTGTTGTATTAAATACGTTTAACAATTCACACCACTTGTTGTATTAGACACATTTACAACAATTCTCATACATATACAGTAATACATTACACAACAATACTTATACATATATAGTAATACATTATACAACTATACTTACACATAATACATTATGCCAGTTACATTACACCAGCATCTATCTCTACTTGTCGAGGCAGTCATAATGCAAAGTAAATACCTCAAATGTCCCAAAACAAAGCCCTCAAATGTCCCATTATTGCTTGTTGGTGGCTCACTTACTTCCAGGTGTCTTGATTGGAGATAATCAGGTCCAGACCTCCTTGTGGCTTCCACCTGCCACTCTCAGCTTCACCAATGCTGCCTCCCCCCCTCCGTCCCAGTGGGTCACAGTAACGCTACACACTTTACACTAATACTTATACATTACAGTAAACATTGCAACAAACACTAATACATTACAGTAAACATTACAACAGCTGAGTCCATCCCCTCCAGGGGCTTTTCCTGATGCATGCCCATACCCTCCAGGGGCTTTTCCCAAAGCACCCAGCCAGAAGCATCTGCAGCTAACCCAGCTGCAATCCAATGAAGGATATTGCTGCCAGACTGCCACAGAGCTCTGGCATGTCCAAAGCTTCTCCAACCCTCTGCTGTGGTCTACTCTCCTGGGGGCAATCTTCTTCTGATATTATTCATCCCTTCCAGGGGAACTCACCATCTTCTCCAGGGACTCTTCTAGTCCTCACCCCCTCTTGGGGTCCTGGGATTCTTCTGTTCTGGGGTTCCTGGTCTTTGCAGCAGTCTTCTCACAGGCAGCCTTCTGACTCTTTGGCTGACTCCACCCTTTTATGTCCCTTGCTCTTAATTACTTACAGGTGTTAACACAGCTGCAACTCATTGGGGAATACTGTGCCCCCTTACAATTCTCCCTACAGGAATGAAGTTGCAGTCAAGTTGTTTCAAATGAGAGATAAGTAAGACAATAGAAAATAATCTCTGGAAAGATTACAAAATATCTAGACAACTGAAGTGTTACAAAAATTCAATATGTAACCCTCCTTAGCAAGAATTATAAGAGGAATCTATTTAAAAAACATTAGTCTGAAATTTGAATGTTACTGCTACTGGTGTTATTATCAATTAGTAGCTTGTGGCATATGGTGGCAGCATCATTAGAGATAATAATAGTTAAGGCTCTTATACAATTCTTGCAGTTCTGCAGCGCTAACCTCTGACTCAGCTGGGCCAGGAAAATGTACCTAACAGAGCTGAGCATTCTGCCTGGGAAATAAACCCAGTGGTGTGTAGGGTTATGGGCCTTTGCCTTAGTCTAGAGGCAATATTGCCAATATTGATGAACCTGTGTCCACAGTTGCTTTTCAAAATAAATTTTTAGAAAAATGATGATAGTTAGTAGTGTAAAACTTCAGGCTCTTAAAATAAAAGCAATTTTTGAATGACTTTTTCAATCCCTTTTTTCAGTGGGATGTAGAGGTCTTATTGGTTGCAGGGCTTTCGGGGAAAAATCATGTATTAGAAGAGAGATTAAAACACTTGTAACAAGAGGAAGAGCTGAATAGGCCTGAATACAGACATAGGTACTTTCCAGGAATTCCTATTAAATATGAACTATTACTGGAGCGAAAGAAATAACTCACTAAAGTCAGTAGTTTAAAATAGAGAAGTCTCTCTAAAATTGGGGTGGTAAAAGAAATACCAGTAGAGCAAATATTGTGACTTGTAAAAAGACTCTTAGATGGTCCCTGCTTGCCCATCCCTCAATCCTTGTCTCAGAACAAGTATAACCAAGGTTAGCTTTCAAGGGAAAATAGATCCTGGTGTTTAGCTGATTTCACTGTCACATTGGGAATACTTACTTACACATGTCATCTTATCTCTTCTGCACTTTAATTAACAAACATAAACCTCAACAGTCTATAACAGTAGCCTTTAACACTATTGTACTGCTTAGTCCCTATCACTTTTTAAATTGTTTTCCCCTAGCAAGTACACAAATAACTTGGATAAAATAGTCAAGAAAGGTTCTGTTTCTCAGTAGTGCCTAGAAATATCAGTAACAACTTCAGCTATTATTACATATTATGTAGTGATTTAAAAATTAATTTTGGGGGTATTGGACACTTGTAAATGTGGAAACATGAAACTAAGAGCAAGGTTTTAAAAATCTGTTAATGTATTTGGTTTCCTTTTAAACAGAAGGAGCTGTACATAATCTTCAGAAAATAAATCAGTACTCATCTGAGGTCAGATACCCCTATAAACTTTTCTCCTCCTTTTTTCTGTCCTATTACTTACCAATAATCTTCAGAAGTGGTTTATAATGAGACATTATAAAATTCAAATGTTAAACACATTTCCATTTAAAATTTTCTTTTTCCCTTACAAAAAAGTGTTATGTCTCACAAGATTTACTTGATTTTAAGGGCCACCAAGACCCATTTGAGTTTTTTTCATTGAGTTCTGTCAAATTTCAAATGGTCTTGCATATTTAATTAATATGAGAAATTACATTTTTTGATAACTTAGTCACGCTGAGGACATAAGCATATACTGTTAATATTATTTTCTATAAAATATTTATTTGCATAATATCGATGGTATTACTGTAAGACTGAGAAACATCATCTTCAATGTGTGAATGAAAGAGCAGGCTGCACATTTCTGAATGTCTATATTCAGCTATGCTCTGTTATAATGCTTTTTCTGAGGAAATACATGCCTAGAAAAACAGGATTTTAAGGGAACTTGAGAAACTTCTCAAGGTGATCATGACAGGGAAAAAATACCCACTTTCAAATGGCCACTGTGGTTTCCTGAAAGCATTCCTGTGAGTGAAAAAGTTTCCACTCATGCTCCTTGTGAGTGGAAAAATTCCCCTAAAAACAAGGGGACATGATCAGTTTTGGAAGGGACACATGAGTAGAGATGTTGGGAGAACTGACCCACTGCTGCAGTCCAAAGTGGTTCTGACCAGGTACAGATCAGGGCAGCTTTAAAACGTTACAGCCTCTTAGGACTGACAGCTCCATTGAAGCACCACAACTGAACAGATCTTCAGCTGATGCAGGTTTTGTCATACTGTCGTGGCTGATGATTTGCCCTTAGAATTCCTGATGTGCCAAACCCCCACATGACTAATATTTTTTCTCTGTTGACATTTTTCATTCTCATATTTTTGTTAATGCCTCTCTCTCTTTCTGCTTTTGTTGGACTCATGATGGTACCTTAAATGCTGCTTTACTGATGCAAACAGCTTAAACTTGTTTAAAGTCTGTGCTTATGCACTTGTGCATAAAGAACCCTTCATAGATTATGTTAACAGAAAATTAAGTAGCCTTACCAAAATTGGTATCATTTTTTTACTTGGACCTCGTACCTAGGAAACTTTTAGCTTTGGAGTTTCTAACAGTACACATTTTGCTACTCCTGGCCTGTATTAATTTCAATTGGGTAGCTATTTGTTGTTCAAGATAACTCATATTCAGAATGTATTCAGGAGTGTGAATAGTAAAGCAATTTAGTAATCATGAAAAAGCTTTCATTTAGGGAAAAAATGCCTCTAGCCTTGCTGTGGTTTTTGTTTAGGAAGGTCTTCAAAATTGTAGCTAAAAATCAGTATCAGTTTGCTAATAGCTTGCAAGGCTTTTCTACAAAACATTACTATTTTAAAAGTAGAACTTGATTCTAAACCACTTTTTTTTTTTTTTTTTTTTTTTTTTAGAGAGGAGTAGATTAAAGGAGAGATGAAAAAAGGCTTGATACATTTGAAGGAAAATGACTGTTCACTGTGCACTGTGTGTAATACTTGGTCTGACTTTCCACACAACAGCTTTGCCAGTATTATAACTGGGGAGAAGGCACTTTAGTGTTCAAATGTTGAGGTGTGGGCAGGTCTGGTATGGATTTGGGGAGTCAAGGAGGGAACACAGGAAGTTCATTTGCCACAAGACTTTTTGCAAATATGTCATAATAAACCAGTGACTGACAGGGGAAAGGAGTTTTTCTTTCTCTTCCTTTCTCCTTCCTTAGTTCAAGTTCCAAATCACAAACATGGATCCGTACTTGTATCTGAAAACACAAACTGTCTGGACACACAGCAAAAGCTTTCCTAATTCCACATTGATTTGGAGGGTCTAATCTTGCTGTACCATGGTAGCTTGAAGAAAGAATCTGTGCTTTTGGGCACGACATTTGTCCTTGATTTGCTTACCCTAAATACACTACCTGCTATTTCACAAAGATTAGCAAAGTTTAAACCTTTTGGGAAAAAGCATTTACTATAACTCTGCCTAAATTAAAAGGCTTTACCTCAATCTGAAAAAAAAAAAAACAAAAATACCGAGCAACAACTAACTGAATGCACAGACATGTAACTCACAGGAATAGTCTACATGAAGCCAACAAAACATTTTTCACTAGTCAAATTTACATGTATGGTAAGTTTTAGATGTATGGAAAATGTCTCTGAAATCTGGGGAGATACATTTTTAAATTATTTATAAAAATAATTATTTGTAAGACTTTTTTTTATTCTCCAGGATATTTTAGGGGTTTTTGCATAACTATACAACGCAGGAAAAACTGATCATGTGATGCCTGTGGGAAAAAAACCTACTTCCTACAGCTTGCCTTTCTTAATGGACTGTTACTGCAGCCATGTTCTTCAAGGGTCTGATCATTAACAATTCAGAAATCTTAATTATAAAAAGTGCTATTTTTTAATTACATTTTTTAAAAGACTTGCTATAGATTGGCAGTTTACAAACTTGAATTGACAGTTTCTGTATCACTTTCAGTACCACCATGAATAATTGTGTTCCAATTAGTTACTTCCACAGACACTCCTGTGTCATTCATTTGGGAAGAATTCAGTTCTGAGAAAATGAAATTTGTTTTAATAAACTCTCTCTTAAGTATTAACAGGTAAGGGCTCTTATATTCTGTCATGTTAAGTTGCTGTCTAAAGGAAATCCCTGGTCCTCTCTCCAGTTCTTACAAATTTTTTTTTTACTTCCTCGGTGATACCTTATTCAATAAATTAGAGTAAAATTCTAATAGCAGAACTTCAAAAAGAAGGATAGAGAAATTAAATTCTATTCTAACAATTTATTCATATTTTACTGAAGGTTTTGGGCCTAGCCCTCTGCTCTGATTCATCAATTGTTTAAGAACACAAAATGTAGATTCAAGACAATAAGTTACTCTTATGCTAAACTGAGAAATATGATAGCATGAGTGTAATTTCATGTCCTATTTAACCTTAAAATACTTTTATGTCTCCAAATTCAAGGAAATATAGATATCCCAATTTTCAAATTAGCTCTTATTTGATTTATTATAATTTCAGATCTCTTCAGATAACTTTATGTAATTACAACAGAACTTACAAGATTTTCACATTAAGCTTTGAGCCGAACTTGTACAAGCTGCACCACTCATTTCCAAAGCGGTCTGACCTTTCTGCAATCATAGGATCCTTGAATCATTTGAGTTGGAAAAAGCCTCTGTTATCATTGAGTCCACCAGTTAACTCAACACCCCTGTGTTCTCCACTGAACCCTATCCCCACGTCCCACATCCATTTCTTTTGAATGTTTCCAGGGATGAATCCCCCACTTCACTGAGCATCATATCCCAATGTCTAAAATGTGCAAATTCTAATGCCTGAAATATCAACATTTGTGAAATAAGCATTTCTGGTGGGTCTCTCCTCTGGTTTACTCAGCTTCAGGGACAGCACAGTAATGCTGAGTTTCTCTGACTTCCTGCTACATTTCTGGTATCTCAGCGTGAACGGTGCTGGATGCACAAACTCTGCCCTGCTCTCTGTAGTAGGCACTGTCAAGTGGGTCCATAGGCTCAGGGCTGCGCCCTCCTGTGTCTGTAGGGTGTTCTGAGTGGAGTTATCTTCAGAGTGCAGCTGCTTCCTTTCTAGCCAGCTGCTAAAGGGGGACACAGGACCATCATGTGCTCATGGATTTAACTTTTTAAGTGTCTTCATCGTCTTAAGAGATTTATTTTATGGGGTGAATTTAAATTCCCAGTGTTAAGCAATAATTTAAATCAGAATGCAATATACCTTACCTTAAAGATTTTTTTAAAGTCTTAATTATTTTTGTCCAGCAGCAATATTTTTTTAAAAAGCTGTTTTAAAACACAGAGTATCATAGCCCAATAGAGTGTTGGAACTCGGTACACCACTGCTTTCAAATGACCACGAAACAATAACATGTTGCTGTTGAAAAAAATGCTTTTACCTGAAAAATCTATTTTTTCATCAAATGCCAGCTAAAGTCCCACTAAAAGTACAGAAGCTGAAGCTTTTATGTGCTGCCACACATATATACTCATGTGCACAAACCTGCATATACATACATTGGATACATGCATTCTTTTTATCAGATGTAAAATATCATTGCTTACTCCAATAGAAATGGAAAGTTTTAAGTGTTGCAATTAGCTTGGGAACCAAGGCCAGAACTTAAATCAAGGCCAGAACTTAAATTCTGTTGGAGAACACTGATGTTTTCCCAGGACATTTTGGCTACTTCAATATCAATGGTCTAGAGGCATATAAAATATTCTATGTTGGCATTTCCAATGTTTTAGTTACTTAAAAGTATAATATTTTTGTATGTGCAACTGGGGCAGAAGCACTTGACCTATACTACTTTAGGTGAAATTTCTGAAGATATTTTTAATATTATATAGTTACTTTTATTATGTAAAATCTATTCTAAAAAGATTTATCTAAAGCAGAGTTGGCAATATATTTTAATCAATTCCACATAGCCATGTTCTTGCTGAATATTAACGTGTATCTTTCTGCTGCTGAATCAAAGTCATTCTTAGAAAAAGCTATTTCATCTTTTTGAAACACTTGAATAACACAAATCGTTATGCTAAGTACATACAGATTCAGCCTCTTTCTGAATATAGGGCTATAGAGAGGATCAAGCACTTCACCTGTCTCAAAAATAGGCCAAGTATTTCAGTTTTGATAACTGTAGATTACCAGAGTTCCCTTTCATTGGTTGATGTGTTTTCCTGTGGTGTGCATCACAGAGGGAAAATTGAGATTAATGAAAATAGATCAGACATTCAGAAAAGATGAAATAGTAAAAAAGAGATGCTGGGCTGTACTTATCCATGAGTAGCAATGTGTATCTGCACATAAAGTAAGTGATATAGCTCATAATAAAACTGAATTAGAGATAAGTTGAATAAATACACTGAAATCATAATTTTTAGTAAAGAACTTCACTGTACAAGTGAAACTTACACAAAATAGTGTGCTTAGTGCATTATTTTCTTTCCAAAGACAAAGACAGCAGAACAAAAGCAACATTTGGAAGGCAGTTGAGCCACATGAAACAAAGGATTCGTTTCTAAATTTTACTGTTTATATATGTATGTATATGTGTGTATAAGTGAAAGAACATAGTATTGTGAATCTCTGTCTTCAAGATTAAACAGCAGTAACTCCAGCCAATGAAAGGGTAAAAGTGATGAGCTTTTTTTTATTTTACTATATCGTTCAGTCTCACAACATTATAAAAACTAACTTTGATTCACTCAATGGTTTTCTGATGTTTAAAAGTCATGGAACTGATTAAAAAAAGTGGATGTAATTTTCATTAAGTGAAATGAGTTTTCTTTTTTTTTTTTTCTAATATTAACAAAATTAGGTTCAGAATATATGATTAATGTTTAGTTTATAGGATAAACCTATGTTGAATTTTTTAAACCCTAGGGTGCTAGGCAATAATTCATTAATAATTTTTGTATCTCTAATTATTAGTTAGATTAGTTCTTGGGTGTATGTCGTTTTAACCAATACAAAATACAACAAAATCTAGGTATGAATGTCATAGGCAGCCTTTTCTAATTTCATTCATAGTTGGTGACTGGATTCCAGCACCCTGATCATAAAATTCCTTGTTGATTGCCACTTATATGTTATATAATACAGATCTAATTAGGTGGTTTGTGTTAAAAATTACACTCGTACTGCACAAACAGCATAAATCATCCTCACTTGTAAGTACCCATCTTTTTCCATCAGCTGATATTTAGCTTCTTGAATTTAAATCTATTTTAAATTATCCAGCACTAAATGTTTGTCTCCTCTGATAATACTAATGACTTTATTAGGGGAAAATATAAAATACATAGAAACATGTGAGATTATAGTTATCCCCATTTATTGGTTTATTAGTTCTAGTCTCTAGTTCTTTAAAGAGGCAGAAGTGTTTAGTGAAATATAATTGTTATAGTAACCTCAGTAGTACGCCAGTAGTCTGAAGAATTCAAGGGGTTTTGGGTTTTGTTTTAAGATGACACATAAACCAAAATGGTTTACACAAAAATGTGTGTGTGGGGGGATGTTGTTTTTGTTTGTGGTTTTTTTTGGTTGGTTGCTTGGTTTGTTGGTTTTCTTCTGGTTTGTTTTTTTTTGTTTGGTTAGTTTTTGTTTTTTGGTTTTTTTTTGTGGGGATGTTTTGTTGGTTTTCGGGGGGTTTTGGTGGGGGGGGTTGGGGTTTTTTAGTGGGGTTTTGTTTGTGGGGTTTTTTTTTTTTTTTTTTTGCTTTGGTTTTGGTGGATTTTTTTTGTATTTGTCTGTACAGCCAGAATAAGATGGCTGAAAAGCAACTCTGGCAGCTATATGACCAGAATGGAGTGAGGCCAGCATCATGTGGGTTGGGTAATAGTATGGCTCATACAGTAAGGAACTGTGAAAAAGAACATGTAGCTTATTTTGTGCTTTGGGTAGCAACCCACAAATGTTGTAGATGGTTTTATTCTCATGCTTTTGGCCTTTCTTGCTGTGATATATCTCATTATATTGCAAAGTTCTCCATGCTAGTTTACTTCCTTTCACTTTATCCTGTCACTCCGTTCCTTCCCATATTCACAGTTAGAAGGAGGAAAGTTTTGTTTGGGAAAGCCTACATAAGGAAGTGTTCTGTCAGCAGCTTGGAAAGATGCACATACCTGTGCACAAGTATATATATATATTTTTTTTTTTTAATACTTGTTATTTCTGTAGCAGTTGCCTCATGGATATGCAGAGGGTAGAAGGAGAGGAGTGATAGGACAGGTTTAAGGAATTGACCAGGACCTAGAGTAACTAAGAATGCTACTGAGCCATAATCTCCTTCATTATTTTGATTTTAGGGATAAACTGACTAATTGCTGTCTGCAAGCTGTTATTAGGATCCATTATAAGAACAAGATTGCAAAGTTTTCATATTAGCTATAAATTGGTGGCTTTTTAAAAATACAGCAGCATTTTCAGTGAGCACAACTTTTTGGGAAATCTCTTCCAACTGAAGTTCAGTGGATCTAACAGTTACATAGTTAAATGCTTTTCTCAAGCTACATAAAACAGAGAATGGGTCACACAGAGAAATTTGTGAGCAAGTAGTCTTTCTTTCTGGACCTCAGTTTTTAGGACCGGGCAGTCACAAAGGGCTAAGGCGATTTTTAATTTATATAAAAGATAAATTCTCATAGATCTATAATTTAAATCAAGAGTCTTCTATAGGTACAGAGTTTTACAGTTGAATGAATATCTTATAAACTTCCTAAGGCTTGTAAATGATTTTTTTGTGTGCAATTTTTCCTGTCACATTAGATGTGAGGCATGTTTCAGTGCTGTGCATCTCTTTATATATTAATGGAGAAACAATTTTAGAAGATATATTGGAAAAAATTCTAATACTATTGCATTTGGTAGCTAGTATCCTACTGATTCAGAAGGAAAAGGCTTTAATTTCTCTATATTGAAAAAAAATAAGCCACTGAAACAAATTCTTTGACATTTTCATCTTTGGAACTCCAAGCAGTATATTAACATGCCTTTTTTGACAAGTTTCTTACTCTCTTTTAAAATAAGTCTCCTAAGGTCAGGCTGTGTCCTTTTAATGTATGGGATCTGCCTAAAAGAACACAAAATTCATCGCTGCAGCACTGGAGAAACAAAAAAGAGCTGAGATTTTTGTTTTAAGACAAATACCTTTTATCTTCAGTGTGTACATCAGTCAGCCTCTGTGCTCAGGTTAACAAGGATTCAATTATTTCTTGGGATACTGTAAATAACCCAAACCAGAACTGTGATTTCTAGCCATCTGCTGGCTTCTCTTTTCCTCCAATGTTGGTTTTACAGGTTTCAACAACTGTTCTCTCATCCTTCTCCTGAAAGTGAAATCCTGCTCTGCAAATGTTATTTGCATCCCAAGATTTCCTCTTCAGAAAAGCAGATAGGATCTAACTGCAAACAATGGCTTGTCATTGATGGTCTCTGAGCTTCCTTATGGCAGAAGGGGGAAGAGTGTGTTATCCTCTTAACTTACTGGTGGTCTTGCTGGAGGCATAGGAAAATCTGCAATATGTTTAGGCGACCAGTGTGAGAACGGCTACTTTCAAACAATCAAAAATAAAACCTATAGGGAGTAAAATAAAAAAACAAAAAACAAAAAACAAACCCAAAAACTAACAACCAAAACCAATGCTGAAGCACTCTTCAGGTAATTCTGAGGTGAGGGAAGCTGATGGCATATAATAGCCATGAAAATGTTCCCTCTTCCCAATGAAATGTCATGGATTAGGCTTTAATAAGTACTGATATTTACTAGGCAAAAAATTCTGACTAGCATTGGCCTCATTTGATAACAAGTGGTTGCAAATTCACTATGTTTGAAAAGAGAAAGCAAGCTCTGAAACCATTTGGCATGCAAAGACAGGCTTACAAAATATGCACATCTTCTGTAGACAAGAGACAAAGATGATATTTACTTAAACTAGCAGTTTCTTTTTTTAAAACTATTAAACTTAGGAGTTTCTTTGTATAATATGTAAAACAACAATAAATTTCACTTAATATTTAATATTAAAATTAAATAAATTATTTGAACTTTAGAATTTAAAAAAAAGTTCCTGATAGTAATTTAAAGAATTCAATAGAGGTTATTGAGTCAACAGTTTTGGCAGTTCTAGACACAACCTGTTTAACTCATTATTTGAGTTATGATATAAAAGACTGGAAAGATCAATGAATGAGCAAACACAAGAAGGCAAAAATAAAAATGGATATCCAAGTCTTCTTCACACAGCCATAATACTAAAATTGTGATTACACTACTCATATTTTAATTGAAAAACATAATGAATTCTGCAGAAAAATGAATGGGAATTTTGTATTTCTTGTCTGTCCAACATTTCACCCTAACTCCCTCACATCCACTGAACACTATTTTCTCCAAAAATCATGGCTACTAATCACCAAGTAGGAAACTTCTACATTTCCATGTGACTGAGGTTGATGGAACAGACTACCAAGGACTAAGAAGTACCTTTTAAAAATTTAGCGTACACCTGGAACTTAAAAGGTAAAAAAGCATTACAAGGGATAAAAAAAAAAAAAGAAATCTTCAAAGATTTTATAGTCAACAGACTGAAGAACAGATGAGATTTTTACGTCCTGATCCAAAGTATAACTAAGCAGCAGGAATGAAATGTAGACTTTCCAAGTACTTGAATTCTTTCTTTTGAGCCTGATATGTTAGATTCTAATTTCAATAGCATTGAATAATGCATTAAAAATGATTTAATTTTTATTTACAAAAATTACCTATAAAGCTGTTATGAAAGACATGTATTAGGTAACCTTTGAAAAAGTAGGAATGTTCACAACATCTTCTGAAAACACTCTTTACGCTATTATAAAGGTCTTCTATATCACAATTTTTCATATCTAAAGCTTTTTATTTGCCAAATCCCAAACATCATGCATACAGATGAACAAGTAGAATGCATTAATGAGGCAGATCACCCTGAAAATTATATAATTGGTAACACCTGTAAGCTCAGATTTTCAGTGAGTTTAAGAATTATTGCATGAATCATACATAATTTATTTGAGTCCTTAGTGAATAATAAAATCAAAAAGAGCAAAATGTACATAAAGATTTATATTAGAAGAATTACCAGTTCACAGAATCACCAGTTTGCATCACAAAATCAGTGATTTCCCAGTGAATCACTGTTTTCCCAATACATGATTGGAAAGAAAATTTGGATCCTCTGAAATTACAGCTGATGAGACTTAACTGTTATATATATATATGGGTTTAAATCTTCTAAAACATTAAATATGCAGCAACTGTAATATTTAAGCATTATGTTTTACTGTGGATCAATAAAAGATGAAATAATTTTTAGAAACCCTAGAAGTACATTTTAGTAAAAGCAATATCAAACTTGAATGCAGAGGTATATATATCAGTCACGCCTGGAATTTGTTTCATAATGGCAGCCCTGAGATCAAGAGAGTGGGAGTTCAGGCCTTCTCTATTTTAAATCCTCAGAAATTTGCAAGAAATCAGAGCAAATAAATTAACATGTCTTGCTTTGAATTACTGACCTATATGTATAGATGGAAGTTTTCTGCCCTGAATGGTTTTACAGCGCATGAGTCACTTATGTGAAGCTTTAGGGGGAGGAGAAGAAGAACTGTTTCAGAAGGAGACAGTACTTTGTGTAGAAGCCCTTTCATAAAGGGATTATACTGTTATCCACTTGAAAGCGGTCTTTGTTTCTAAGGTAATTTCATTTGGTATTCTAATCCTTTCAGGTGATGATGTTTGCTTTGCCTTATTGAACCTAGAATAGGATTTTTTTTGCATGCTTTCTTGATTTTTCTAGCCATTAAAACAGTCTGTGCCAGTGACTTGGCATAAAACTAGTGTTATCCTGCCATACTGTTCCTTGCACATTCCTGTGAAGCGCAGCAGATGCCTTCTGTAGTTTGCCTAAAGTGTGGCTGCGCTTACAAAAGTGTCACCATGTGGAAGAGCAGTTTGAGAACAAGTTTCCATAAACAAAGAGTGTAAAGTTGATAAAACTATCTTCTTGGCTTATTCACACTGATTCCAGGCAAAACGCGCTGGAAAACTAGATAACCACAAAAGAGTGATTGTTACTCATGCTGCTGCTGTGGAAGATATGCAATTATTCAGTGAGAGAGTGGATTTCGTACCTATTGCATAGATTATTTTAGACTATCAGTTCTCTTATTATGGTTTCTTAACTGAAATTTTCTTAAGTTGTTTCTCACCCATATTGTTCATTTTTTAATAATATGGACTGGAGATGCCGAAGCCAAATCTTGAAATGCTCAGTGATCACTTAGAACATTACCAGCGAAGGTGAGATATGACCACCAAGTAATCTTTAATGCTGTTATTTCCAGAAATAGCAGTATGATAAAAACCAGTAAAATGCGAAAGCTAACAATCAGAAAGATGATTTACCTTCCAAGGGGAAAGGCTCCTACTTCGATAAAACGCAGCTAAAAAAAGTTTTGAAACTTTCTTTAGCATGGGTTATTTCAAAAGCAAAACTGCAAGATAAACACAGATGGTGATAGGAGAAATCTCGTTCTCCTTTTTTTTTTATATTTTTTTAATGCTGCAGTTTCTCAGAAGAAAAAGAGATATGAATGGAGAGTGAATGGCACTACTTCTCTGCTTTTGTTCACCTAGGCTTGCTCTGGTTGTTCTCTGAAGACATTTTATGTAGTTAAGCAGAGTTTCAAACACCCTGTTTTTAGATAACTTGGGGCACTTGGCCCTTAAAGCACAGCTACTTGGTGAGTTATGCTTGCCTCTCTGCCCAGACATGGCAGGAGTCTCCCTTTGCAAGAGTTCAGCCCAGTACATGAGAGAATTCCCATGTCACAAATGGGGTAGGAAGAAGTGCCAAGTAGAAGTATGGAGACCATTCTCTGAACTGGACTCCAAAGGGCTCATTAGTGAGCATGTCCTAGAAGAGTGCAAGGTAGGTTCGCAATTGGGTCCCTTTGCCACCCTATGATATGAGACAGAAATTGCCAGCACAGGCTGGATAATTTGAGGCACTGCATTTTTATTTAAAAGGAGAAAAATGGTGTGTGTTGGAGAAGAGGTAAGCATGTCCAATTAGAAGTCAGAATTACAAGAAGTTAGTCAGTTTATTCCCTCCCCTTTCCCCCATACAAAGTCCAAGGATGATGTCATTAATCCTCTCTACTCTTCTTGTTACTCAGATCATTTTCTGCATTGGGTTTGGTCGCTACTAGGAATCCCTTTACCTCAAGAGTTAATCATGGATGGTGGAGTTGATGACTCTTTCAGGATAGCAGACTAAACAAGCTTGAGAAGCAGTCCTTCCTTGGCCATCCAACTTATTTCTACTTCACAGAAATACATTTAGCTCTCCATTTCATAGACTTCAAAGCACAGACCAGATTCTTAAATGAAACTTCTTGCCATCAGCACTGATGTTCATTTTTCTTGACCTGAAACAACATAGATTAAGCCTTTTCTGTAAATAAATGAAAGGGTTTTGGACCTCATTCTTTCAATGTGTGATTTGTCTACATTGCATATAAAGACCTGAGATTTGAAGATTTTGATAGGCAGAGGGTGGATGCATTTTCAGTGAATCCCCATGATGTAGTTATTACTCACTCAAGACTATTTCAACTATGTTTTCTGTCCTGGAGTCCTGAGAAAGGACGTCCCTCTTTGCCCTTGCTCCTAGCACTTCCAGCTCATTTCCACTACCTAAGCAGAGGGAGAAGAGGCACATTTCAATATTATATCTGTAATGATAATTCTACCCAAATGTCTCAAAAGTAGGGGCTAAAAGTTCATTTACAAATAAATATATTAATCCACAGATACCTCTAGTAAGGTTTATCACAAAAGATCACCTTGATGCTAGAAAGGACTGCTTTGTCAAATGATTGTGATTTTGTATCTGATCCTGAATAATTTAATAGTCTTTTTGCATTTAAAATATTTGTCACTGAACAGCATTATTTACAATGAATGCTATTTAAATTTTGCTTATACATGTTTGTAATCCCTATTAACAGATGTATGGAAAGGTCCCTTATCCTTTCAGGATACCAAGAAATAGACACAACAACAGGGGAAATAGACACAACAACAGGGAAACAAGACTTTAAAAAATTAAATGGCTTGCCTTTTGAAAGTCTTTGATCTGAAAACCTAATTTAAATATCCCAAGACTGAGATGTCTTATTCAGAAATCCATCCTCTTTTTCCATAATGAAGCAGACTTCTGCATGTACCTCATCCTCAAAATGCACTAATCAGCAGTTTACATACATTAATACTCTAAATGTATACAAAACTGTTAACTACTTTGCCTTACTACAGTTGAGTCAGTCTCAGATAATAAGTACTTAAAAATTCAAAAATTCTTCTCCAGTTTGTCTTTGTAGTAAACAGTACTATATATCTACACTTTTACTGGTGTTATTTAGGAAAATGTCTGTTTCTGAGAGACTTTTATCACAAGTGTGCTATTCTCCAAAAGTAAGATTTATACTCTCATTATTGAGGTAGAAATATACTTTTATTCAGCAGCCAAGTTTATGAAAGAATGCTATTTTTCCATTGTGTGAAAAAAGAAAATTGCTGCAAATACCATCTGAAGTTTATGATCTGATCCGACACAAAACCCCCCTCAAATTACTCCTATTAGTTCAAAGTAATCAGACTGTATGTGCATCTATGTTGCTAATCAGTAACACAGAAGAATAAACTCATTATTTACCAGCATTGCAGAAAAACTTGGTTGAAGTCACCAATTTCCCTGAATTTGTGATAGATAAGGCTATTGCTGACTTTTTTCGTTCAGAACCTTTCTCTCTGTCTCCTATTCACATTTGTGGATAAGTGGTTAAGATTAACTCAATTCAAAATAAGTCAGCAACCAGCTTAGGAGGCAGATTCTATTTGATGACAGTGCTGGCTTGTCACCGATATCCCAGACAAATCAACCATGCATTTTAGTAGCATCTATCTTATAAAGAGGATTTGCTGAAACAGGAAAATACAAAACCTTGATCCTCACAGTGAAATGACATAATAAGTGGGTTTTTTTGCCTGGTCTTAAAGAGCCAAAAATTTTTGTTAGGTAAGTGTCATCATAGCATGTCCTACATCTCTGTGCATTTTCTTGACATTCGTACTTCATTTTAATTGAATTGCAGTTTCTTATAGCTCTTTTAAGGATCAATACTTCTTTACAGGGGCAGGATGAATAAGAATCAATCTGAACACTTCAGCTCCTTCATCAGGAATTGCTTCAAACAGCAGCTCTTTCTCTGCAATAATCTGTGTGATTCTGTTAGCAGCATCATTCACTGACAACAAGACACCTGAACTGTGTATCTTTCCCTGTTCATTGGGATTTTTCATTGTTACAGAGACCAATATTCTTTCTTATAAGGTTAGAAAAGATCTGTAATAGCTTTCATACCATTATATTTTAAACTCCAGACTTCATTAACACACTCTTCAACTTGTTCGTTTTCTGACTCCTTGCTGCTTATGAATTATTCAGAGTAGATTTCACTTGAGGTAAATAGTTTGATTTGAAGTTTTTTGTATCTGGATTTAGATGCAACGAGAAGAGTTAAATGCTCAGAATTTTAAGTGAGGAGAATTGCAGAGGCTCAGCTATTAAGATGGAAGACATTTGCTGTTAGTGCTCTGGGGCTGCCATTGAGATCTCAGCACGGTGCTATTTGTCATTCTGAAGTAGGTAGGCATTATGATGCCTGGAGTATAAATCAGCCTTTACATGGTGTCGAGTCCTGAAGCACTTTGAACACTCTAATCCACTTCTGAGTTAACAGAATATTTTTGGTTTTACAAGCTTTAAAGTTTCCCTTTTTAGTTAACCCTGTCATCTTGTTATTAATCATCATTATTTTCTATAATCTTACATACATCTTCATATACAATTCTTAATGTTTTGCATCAAAGTTGTGGTGGTGTCACTGAACTGAGCTTTAGTTTAAACATCTAGTAGAGATGAAGTTCCAGCAAAATTAGTATTATTCATTCTGGTCATGTAAAGAGGAATAATGCCTTGTCCTACTAGCAGGTCAGCATTATTTGGATGCTGAAACAAAATGATGTCTGAACCTTGTCTCCTTCACTCACTTCTGTGTAGTATCATATTAGTGTTACCTCATGGATGGAGCTGAAATGCAAGTCGTTGTTTCCCTGAGGCTGTTTTCACTGTGTGTCTGCAGTCCAGTAAATATTAGCTCAGCACAGCAAAGCAAACTCTTTTAAATGCTGATTATCTTCTTTCATCTGGGAAGCTAGTGTACATACCAAGGGTCAGTTCAGAAACTATATGTACTGTATGTTATCAGTTCATTCAATCTCAGTTTCTGTTCTTCCAGTGGCTGAGTAAACATTTTAGCCATCAGCGACCATTTTGCTGATTGAATATTGCTATATATATCATTATATAGACTTCAGTCTGAGAGCACTGTTGTGCACTCAGCTGAATTTACAGTGATTTTACAGGTGGAGTTGTTAGCATTAATGAAGCCCATTAAAATCACGTTGTTTTCCTGCCAGGCAGCAGAGTCTGCAGGCGCTGGCCGATGCGTCACTTGCTGTGACAAGTCAGTGCTATGGAACAGGCACTCACTCCCGTCAACCAACAGCAACCCCAGCTCAGCCACACCTGCTGGTGCTGTACTAGAAACTCCCCTCTGCTGCACTGGTGCCATGCAAGACAGCTGGGGTGAAGGGAAAAGATTCTCTCAGACTGAGGTGCAACTGCTAACTTTAGAGAAATGCAGGCCATAGTTTGATTCTTTAGTCTGTAGAACAGAGAATCCTTTAAAGGCAGGATAAAATTGAGACCGTGCAGTCAGGTTCATTTATTTTTCTATTTGTTTAACTCTGTTTCTTAACTTTCATATAGTGGAACAAAAATATTCCAGATCTAATTAATCTAAATTAGCTTAGCCCAAAAGCTAAGTTGCTGTGATCTCTGCTAAAATGCTTGTTTTCTTGTACAGCTACACAAAGTTGTTATTTTCATTAAAATGTTCATGCTCAGTAAGGAAGTATAATAGTTCAGTGGCAGAGTGATTGCTTGTGCTAGCAATAGCACATTGAAGTTATATGACCTCTCATTAATCTGTACTTTGATAAGGTCCTGGAGTGGTAGGATTAATGACATTCTACTGTAAATTATTCAAATCCCTGCCTGTGCAGAAACTGTCTCTTTGGAGAAACACACAAGTGATACTGAATCTTTTACTGCCTTAGAGAATAACTACAGTGGTCCAGAGACAGAAATTTGCTCATCTGTATTGTGAACCAGGTAAATTGCCTAAAACCAGGCAGCTTTACTTTTCTCTTATTATTTTTTCTACATATGATTTTACTTCTACAAGTATTCTACTTATGCAAAGGCTGCTTTTCCTATTTGCCCATCCTTTTCATTTTATCTTTTGAGCCCCATACAGCATGCTGAGAGCTATGTACCTAGGCTAGCTTGGTGACATTCATTTCATTTGGTCCAGAAGCCTTTCCTGGCTGCTTATGTTTCCCTTGTGCCCCATCAGCCTCATCAAATCCTGTTTTTCCTCTTGGCTCCTTCCTGTCAGCCTGCATTCTTCTGAGCGTTGTCTCTTCAGCTATATCTCATCACATGCAGTGCTTTCAATTCTTGTTTCCAACATTACCTCCCCTGCGAGGATTATAAACCCTGCTCCTAGTGCAGCAAAACTATGTGGATTTCATGGCCAGGACAACCTTTCTCTATGGAAAAGAAAAATGAGCATGCCACTCTCACATTTTAAAATCTATTCCAGAAATTCGTGGACCTGAATGTCAGAGGGACTATTAATGTTTCTGGTACAGCCCTATATAACAGCTCACAGAATTACTTCCTCAATCATCCCTCTATACACCTGAGTAAACTCTGATTAAAAGGTATCCTAGAGCAATTTATGGGAAACAATACATCTAGCAATGGAGAGTTTTCCATATCCTTTAACCATCATTGATTAAATGTTTATCAATTATTCAGCTGGGAGTCCAACTTTCACAGCTGTTTCTTAGACATAAGAAAAATTATATTTTCTAGTTTCACATAGCCCTTTTCTATGTGCTGCTGTGTGCCATATTTATATTAATTGGATTTTTGTCAGGTCAAAACCAAGTCCTTATGCATGGCAAGTCAATGCTGCTCTGCTTAATTTTTTCCATTTTTGAAGAGCAAAAACTGGACGCAGTAAAGACTGTTGTCTTAGTCTTGTACACAGAGTCATCCTGCCTGAAAATTTCTTTTTTCTATATTGAGAAATTGCATCGGCCGTTGTTGCAGTAGCTTTCTGTTGACAATTTGTTCTCAAAAGAGGAAAGCTCAAATAAAACCAATTTGAAAAATGATCAGAAAGTGAACTTTCTGTAGTGGAGTGCAGGTTTGACCAACATCAGTTGATAGACCTCCCAGTCTAAGGAGTGTTTTTTTCCTCAGCACAACACCATGCACAAGCTCTGTAGACAACCTCTACCAATAGAAAACATTCTTTAATTTGGCTGTGGATGGTCCTGGGGCTGCTGCGATGTTCTGCTTGTGAGTATCACTGTACAAGAAGGGATGGGTCCCCAGAGATTCTACCTCACCTATCATCTCTGGGTTGCTCTGTACCATCCCTTAGTATACATTATGGACTGATCCTGTGCTGAGTTGCACTTTGACAACATGTGTGCTGCCTATGCTGCCTCTCAGCAGTTTGCAAAATACTGCTACACCTTTTTCTAGTCCATAGAGAATGACAGTAATGAAGAGGTTCACAAACCTTCTCTCTATTGTTCTCCATCCTAAAAGATTTACACTGCTACTAGTTAAAAGAGGTTACTTTTTATTCTTGATGGTATATTGTTATGGGAAATAGAGATCAAAAAAATTTATTTTGTTGTCACAAAACAACCTTTAGAATTTACCACATATGTATATGAAAGTTACTGGTAGACTTTATATACCAATGCCTTTGGAGTCTTCAGTGTTCTATAGTCTAGGAGAATATTGCTGTTTGCTAAGCTCATACTTCTCAAATTATATTATCCTGTTTTAACAACAAAAAAACAGACTTCAGGAACTTTGCTTAAAATCTTTTACAGCAGTTTCCCTTTGAAACTGCTACAAAATTGTTATGGCTTTTCATTTTGATTTGTTGGCAAGAAACAAGTTGACTGCCCTTTCTTTTAAAAACTTAAAGGCTGAACAGAAAATTATTTTGCTGACACACTAAATGCTTTTTGCAACTGAACTGATTTTCTTCAGTAATAAAAGTCGATTGGTATAATGAAAAAATGTTTTATGTAAGCATCACACTACTGCACCAATGCAGCCCTCCAGCCTTCTCTGAAAATCTCAGGCCCCACTCATTTGAATCAACAGGCTTATTCACATGCTACAAGCTCAGAACAGAAAATGTCAACCTCAAATTATTTCTTTGATTATATACCCAGATTAGAGAACAGCATATTAACATGCTTTCTGAAATGTATGCATGTGTATATATTTGCATAAAGAAATGCATACATTCACACATAAACAGATATTTAAATATTATTTGTACCTTTGGATTTATGTTCAGAAGCCTAGTTTCTATTTGACTGGAAGCCTGTAGCTGCTTTCTCACTGTTAAGTGGTAGTTAGTGAATTGCAATTTCTGAACAAGTTTTCTGAGAATCAAAATTCACTGTTACACTTCCCAGAGTAAGGCAGAAGAGGAGTTTACAGTTGCATAAACTATTGCTGTTTTCTTACTGAAACTCAAGAAATCACTGAAGCTTTATATTGCCAGCTCCATGCCATCTAATATAAACTATAACTATGTAAGCTAAACATAGATGCCTTGATAAGTGCCTGTTCAGTAATGGCTTCCACTGAAGCAGTTTAATATCACCATTCATTTATTTAGGCACTCCTCTTTTTGTTTTTTTTTCCTACAGTTTTCTTTATCTTCTGTTACTGAAGCATTTAAATCTAAGAACTTGTACTCCAGTATGCTGTAATTGAGTTTAAATGTTAATTTTCCCAATCTCCTGAAGTATATGGTTAAACGGATTTCATATCTTAGAAATAATGATATTTCTCTTCTCTGGAACAATAGAAAATTCTCTTTGTGTTTCTGTTTCAAGTAACCCTCTTCATTTACATACCAACATCCCCCTCATTTTCTTTATCAACCTGATGAAATTCTTCAGAAATCCCCACATGAATCTACAGAGGGTTCCCCTTGCTTGATGCTGTAGAACAGGGGTACCTCATACTGGTCTCAGCTCCTTTTTTGCTTGAAATTTACCTTAGATTATTTGAATCTTCTTTTTTATTTTCCTAGTTTATTATCAAAATAATTTCTGCTATTTGACACCTTAGAAATACCAAAATGGAAAAATTTCCAGAATTACCAAGTCTATTTCTTTATTGCTTGTATAACTCTCTTAGCCATTTAATAAAGCTGCTAAAATCAATATGTCTGTTGCTCAAGGAGTTTTGATTTATTCAGGATTCCAGATTAAAATTCCCTTATCCATGTGTACTGTCTTTTGGAGTTTTCCTGTTTACAGCTAGCTTCCACTTCACAGAAGAAGAGAAAAATATCTGCAGGAGCTTAAGAGGACTTCTTAGTCCAATGAATTTGTCACAAACCCCATAGATTTTACTCAGAGGGCTCTGCCTTTCATAAACTTAATTACACTCTCCACCTGTTGTGAGGGGCCAGATGTGCCACTGCTGTTATTTCACCCTTTCTAGGGGACAGAGCACTTCCAAGAGTTTCTGTAGCTGCACAGTGAATTTGTTTGTTTTTCATGCTGCTCACACACAGTAGAAAGCTCCTTTAAATAGGGCTGGCAGAAGTCCATGCTGTCCCTCACTGTGGGAGCAATTAACTCTATTATATAGATAACCAAGCTCATAGAAATGAGGTATGGGTACCATTACATGCCCCTGCAACATTTGTTTAATTGCTAAAGCACTTGTTTATGCACTGCTTTGTTGGAAGAAAATGTATTAAACTATAAAACAATGATCTGTCAGGTATAAAGCCTGCAACCTTGAGGGGGTCATTATAGAGCTCAGATCCAAAGAATTTAAGACATTTTCTCATATAACAAATGTCTGAGACCTAAGCTTCATCTTGCTGTTAGCTATAAGGCAGTTCTATGGACTGTCAGCATGAACAGAATATTTACATATTTTTATCAGCAAGTAATTGGGTTTTTGTCATTTGTGTTTTCTGTCTTCTTGTATTACACTGTATCATGTTGTTCATAAGAAGTTGCCGGGTTGTCATGTTAAGTGGCATTGCTATGTTACCTCAAAGCATCTGATTTACTTCCTTACTGTTGTTCGGTAGAACAATGAAATTAATGAATTGCATTCAAGCCAGTGGCAGCTTTGATGCTTTTAGGCTGGCAGATATATCCACAAAATTTTTGTGGTAGATGTGATTATGTAAATATGTGTAATGCCATGGAGGTTTAACAGATCAATGCAGTACAAAAAAGGCACAGCATATGCTTATTCATTATCAAGCTAAAACTAACTAAGAATAAGTGCCATACACAATAAAGATGAAAAATGTTCTATACCTTGTAGCTTTCTCCTATATATTTCTTTGCAAGCTAGCCTTGATTACCACAAGTCTGTTCCTGTAGTCTTGGATAGAGACAGTGAAATCAACACTGAAGGCTGCTGCTTGGGTTTATGTAGAAATTCAAATACTTGTGGCCTCCTGTGACCCTTGCATTTCACAATTGCTTCTGGAGACAAGTAGAAGAATGTTACAAGGTCCTTTCAAGGTGATGGACATTCTGCATCATTTTGCAGAATGAATTTTAACACCCTTTATGAAGTTTCAACCCAGAATTGAAAACTCTGTACCCTAGATAAGACCTGTCTCTATCTCGAACCTTATTAATCTAAAAGTTATTAATTCCTGGAAAAAGGTACCAGCTCACATCTTAAATTTTGTGTGCAGTAACCTACATATGTATTGATGGTGAGATACACTTCTTCACCTTACATTTATGGATTTAAGCCCATGATTTTAATTGGTTCAAGGCAAACAATAAATTTGCTGCCTTATGATTTTTGATAAACCTTTGTGAATCCTAAGCTGCTGTATTCAAGCAAAAGGGCCCCTATTATGTGGCAGTTGCACCTGCTTTAGCATAAGCTGTTGTTTAAGACTAAAAGTTCTTAATTAGTAATCTGTTTTTCTGTTGTTATCATGTATTTTGATGCCAAAATTTAAAAAGTGGATTAAATAGTATGTTTTCTGTCTCTATGGGCTGTCTAGGGCAATCAACACTCTGTAAGTTCAAGCTTCTGGAAAATAAAATGAGATTTTTGGTCTAAACAAATTTTCTAAATTATTATCTTTAGTTTAGGAACATTTTATTATGTGATTTTTTAAAATACTGATTGTTTTGGGGAAAGTTTAAACAGAAGTTTCTTCTACTGGAAATCTAAACCTTCCTACATCAGAGTTATTAACATATTTCAGTCTTATTCAAGCAATATATCTGAATTCTGTTAGTGCTTGAGGTTTAAGCATAAAGTAGCATCTTCAATCTATCTAAAGACAGCTATTTATGCTAGAGAACTTTGCAATGGAAGAAGATGGTACAGTCACTTATTGAGGAGGTCTAAATATGAGAATAATTTTTTAAAATTATATGTTCTGCTTAAGAATCTGTTGTTTTAAAATAGAATCTGAAGACTCTAAACTGCTTGTTGAAGCTCCAGCACACTTCTGAAACATCCAAATAATTTTCCATGTTAGTCTGTCACTCAGGTATTGATCCTGGCTGCCTCTGACACTTTGAAATCTAATGAGGTGACAGTCCAAGGTCTTGTAGCTGCAGGCTATTTCTTCCAATATGTCATAATCTTCCTGCTTGTTTTTAAAGCTACCTATATCTATTTCTCATTTTAGGTCAGATAACCTTGGACTATCAAACTGTTTGCTGTTAAAATGAATAGTCCTTTGACTGGTACAGTGACTTTCCCAGAACTTTCAGCATTGAAGATATTCCACTTTGTTCCATGTGACTAACTTTCTTTGTATATTTCAGTTGTGCAGATATGAGCTTTAAAAATTAATTACAGGTTTTCTTCAATCCAAAATATAAAAGTCCATTTACACAACCTGGTTCTGATTTTATGACCATCTTTTTTCTTCTCAACCCACAGTATGTTTTTTAGGGAACTTTCCACAAATTGCAATACTGAGTATTTATACAAACTAACAATTTGGTGCTGATAAATGATCCCAGATATTCCTTACAGCTGTCTATCTCAGAGCAGCTCGTTCAAAGAGCTTTTGGAGGTGAAATGATAACTGGGGAATACTGTCACTTGTACCTGAGGCTTTTCTGTCTCCATAAGGTTCTTGTTGTGCTTTTATAACAACCATACATGTGTTGAGTTGAATTTGTTAGCAGAAATCTCTTTCTGCTCCCTGGAAACCACTTGGACTTCATGACTTCTGAGAGCTCTCTGACAAGGGAATTGGAGATGCTCTGTCTGCTATAAAAGCTGACTGAAGTGCTGCAGCTACGCCAAAACCCTCTAGGCCTGAAGGCATTGCTTTTCAGCAGAACAAGTGCTTCTCCATGAGCTCATACCTGATCTTTACTATAGGGTCTTCCTTATATAGAAACAGACCCTTTTGGTTCTCTATGAACAAATTTTCCCTGTGTCACAATACAAACTTCCAGAAACAGGCTACTCTGGACGCAAAATTTCTTTCCCCAGACAGCCCATCGTTTCAATGAAGTGAAAATTTAGGCTCATCTAGAGAAGTTAGGATGTAGTTTTTGAGTGGGACAGTCCAATTAAATGAGAAAATACACCTGAATAATAGATTTGGTGTTTTCTATAATAGTGGTATTTTCAGTTATTCTAGGAAATGTCACACACTATACCTTTCTGGCTTGTTCTGAAGTAATTGATCAAATATAACATGGGTATTGCTCCATAAATCCTGCGTGCTTTGGGAGCCACAGAGGATAGATGAAATTAGATATCATCCATAGACATTCATACAAGATATTGCTGGTTAGTGACATTTTTACCAAGGCTATACTGGTGGCCATTTTTTTGGATGAGCCCTCCTAGGCTGTCCTACCATGATCAATCAAGCCATAAGCTGAACACATAATCATTAGGAAAACAGAATTTAATTACTCATCTATTAGTCACAGATTTTTAGGCAGAGAGCGTCTAGGAGACTGTGGACAGTAAAGAATTGCTCACACTGTTGTTTGGATTTCAGTAGCACAAATGTCATAGTGTGGTGCAAGACAGCACAGACTAGCATGAGAGCAGAGCCTTTTTCCCAGGGAGGGGATCCTCAGCCTCGCTGCCTGCCAGAATCAGTGTCTGTAGTGCCAAAGCAGTACTTCAGAGCAGGTGGAGGAACGTTAGCCCAGGTCATGGCCCTATTTCTACACAGCTGAAAATGCAGTACATGTTCAGATATCCTTGTGAAGGGCATCATCCATGCTTTGATATGTTTACCTTTCGAAGTGGGTCAGAAAGTAAACCATGACTGATATTTTGTTGTGTATTGACTGGTAGCCTCTATTGATTCCTCTATTTGTGCTTGTGATAACTCATGTTTGCACACTTTTAGATCATGGGATCCTGTTCAGCTAGAAATGATTGCTTTTACTGATGTTGTTTTTTAGCTCTAGACTTTAGTACCTTTACAACCAAGCTATCTTCTTACTAAATGTGTATCTTAAGAATAGATATTTTAGGAAGATCTTACCTCTATAATCAGTTCTCAAAGTATTTTCTTAGAACCATAATGCTGTGCAAAAACAATAATCATGATGATTATCATAAAATACAATATAGGCTGAAGAACAAGCAGCTATGTCTGCTGTTCTGCTTGCTGGCTCAAGAGTCTTAACATATTGCATAACTTACTGAGACGTCAATGCCATAATTTCTTCCTCCAAGTGAATAGACAGTGGTGAATGTTTGAATTAAGGATTTGCTTTCCAAGTGTGCTAATAAAGTAATTCTAATCTGTAGTTATTGGTGCATTTTGATTTCCTTAAAATAATTTTAAAAATCCTACTTTATCAATGAAAAATGCTGAGAAACATATAGATGTTCTTATTGACCTCTCTTATGTCTTTGACTGGACCTTGCTGAACTCATTAATGAGGGAAAAGCAACCTTGAAAATGTTAAAGTCTATTAAACCAGAACAGCATAATAAGGTTGTGTGTAAAATACAGAAGACTGAAACCTGCAAACAGTGAGAAGTTAAAATCACTGGTAGAGCAACATTTGCCTGTGGCAAACTTTCAAATAAAAAAATCTGCTCTTTTTTAATGGTATAATCTGTACTACCAGAAGATGGAAAGATATAGCTTCCTATAACTTAATAGAAAGTTTGTATATTGTCATAGACCCTTAACTGAAAAGAAAATTAGCAAACTATTCAGCTACAATAAAGAAGATAAATTATCCCATTGAAATTACTAATTTCCTGATAATTTAATGCTTTATATTTAAAAAGAAACATCTTCCTCTTCATCAACCATAATTTAGAAAATCTATTACTAGAAAGTGTTTCTAGAAAATTATTTCCTAATTCATGGGTCCAAGCCTTTTTGGGAAAAAAATAAAAAGAAAAACTAATAAAAAAGTGAACAGTCAGATGTCTGACTGTGATAAGAGAGAGGATAAATTTCAGCATAAATCTGTCTTGCATGCCTTCTGTATAATGTCTGGATCATAGATGTAAGGAATTAATTATTTTTCACAGGCCTTTTGCACTTCTATCTTCTGCTCTTAAATTAAACAAGAAATTACTATGGAATAAAAGTCTGATCTTAAAACATTTTCATAAAATTGTGTAGTCTTATCCATGCAACAATTTAATCATATAAGTATATATGTTCTATATTTATTAATCTAAAGGAATACAAAAACTTGACTATGCTCAGCATTGCTCTGCAGTAGAGAGAAACCAATGCAATAAAATGGTATTAACAAATGACTTAATTTCACAGAGTGAGTATAACTTAGGCCTTAGGCATTTTTGTTTATTTCCCATTTCTAGGATTAGCCAGATAGAGCAGGAGGACAGAAATTAATATAAAATCTCGTTCTTACACTTTTATCTTCATTTTATTGATCCTAAATAAACTCACTATACTTGGAGGATGAATTCTATTAAGCAGAAATAATCAAAAGCCTTAGAAAGGCATTCTTGGACAAATCTCACATTTTCACTAGTAATTCATAGTCAGCATGGAGATTGCTGAAACAGTCATAAGAAATATGAATACTACCTGCACAAGTAGAGGAACAAAAGAGCTCCTTGGTCTTAAAATATCATGACATCATGGTATATATTAGAGAAGGCGTTTCACTTAATCTAAGACAGGGTAAGAAATGTTGCTATTATTTTTTTCTCTCTTCAGAAGAGTGAAGAGAGATGAGAAAGAAAATATGTAGGGAAAAGATATAAAGGAGAAAGAAAAATCATATAGGGAAGAAAAAATCCTCCCATTTCACTGATATTAGGATCTTGGACAAGATGACCTCCAAAGGTCCCTTCCACATTCAACTCTGACTTTTTGTTTAGAAGTGAGGGGCAGAAAATGAGATCCATAATTTTCATTTCTATAAAAACTTCTTTTAAGCAGAATGTTTTCTTTATAATGTAGGGGTCTGATCAATAAGTGTTTCAGATTAAAGACATGACACACATTTGAACACACTAAAAGTATGTCTAACTAGCATATTTTCTGAAATGAATCAATTAAATAGAAATATGAGTAGCCCAATATAATGATGAACATTATTTTTTTTCAGAAATATCTGCTTTTAGCTATTCTTGGCTACTGGAACAGACAAGACATTGGTATAAATCAGTACAGCAATTTTATTTGGATCTTGCAATATAGGAACAAGGTGAGACCTGATGTGCATCAGATTAGCTTACTTTTTGCATGTATTTAATGTCTTGTCTCTCTCCTGACTGTGGTAAGTTATAGCACAGAGATGTTCATTCAAAGGTTTTAAAAATGACAATGTAATAAACCAAGTACATTGGGAGAGGGTAGAACTAATAAAGGTATATCCTGCCTAAATTACCAGCTTTTGTCACGTATGACAAAGGAGCAAGAAGATATGAAATGAATCAAGATAATCTTGTGGGGATGAGAAGTGCATATACACAGATGTTATTTTTCCTCTGAGTCAGAGGACAGTGCAAGCTGATAATTGAGGGGACTTTATGCGCATTTTTATATTTTTTAATAAACAGTATTATATGTAGAAGAAGCTAGCAGCTGTCCTTTTTTCCCTTCTATCCATAAATCCGCCACATCACTGAACCTGACAAAGTGAAACTCTCTAGCTTTCAGTTTGTGCATAACACTGTTGCCAAACTTCATAAAGATATTTTATGGCCTGTTGAAGTGCTAAGATGCTAGACTTCATGAAAAATGAAGTCTCTAAATGGATTGGAGCTATATCACTTGAGGAGTTTAAAAAATATCACTGAGTCACAGCTATTAGTGACAACACTGTGGAGAAATCTTACCCTGCATGTATCATAGATCTATTTTAAAATACCCAGCACACAGTGTCACTAATGATGACCAATTTTCACCCGGACACCAAATTATGGTACCTAGGTCTAGACTGGTTAAGTCATTTAAACTTACTTTGAATGACAAAAAAAGTAGCAACAAAGATTTTTTCAATGCCCTGGACTGTGTGAAATGCAGGCTGTGAGGTGTGGTTATCCACCAGCACAAATTCACCAAAGCAGGAGCTGCCATAGTCCTGTGCTTTTGGCTGGTCTCAGACATTTCTTAGCTTTTCCTTTATAGACAGCTGCTTTGAAGTACCAAGCAATGAGGTGTTTCAGAAAGATGTGATCAAAAGCTCAAATCTCCAAAGGGTGAAATCGTGATTTATCTTCTGAAATTTCCTTGTATGCAATCACATGAGTATCAGGGCTTTCACAAGGGAAGAGATAAGGAAGCACATTTGGGGAGGCAGTACTGTGATTCTCCCAGTATATCTTACCTTAAGCACTGTAAAACCTCACTAGTAATATCTTTGTTGCTATTTCATGGTCTCATAAACCCAGGTCCCATCAGTCCAAGTCATCCAGAACTGATTTCCACCCCCTCCATCCCCCAGATATATGTTTCCAATATATAAGTACTGCCAGAATTCCAACTTTGTAGGCGGTTAATCTAGAGTTCACCTCTTCAGGAATACAAAAAATAAAAATCTGCGTGGGTTGATTTTGGTTTTTTTTTTTCACTCAAAGCATTTTTTGCTTCAAGTCCAGTGTGCATAGAAGTCTAATTCTTCCCTTACTTTCCTATAGGGAAATTTCTACTCTAGGATATGAAACAACCAATCCCAAATTTATCAACCAGCTAAAACATGTTTTCCCATCCTTCCCTTCATTCTTTAATGTAACTATTTCCACACAACTTTGTTCTAGGTTCTTCAGTAATCTGGTAAACACTAATGTGGAGGTGACCAAAGCTCCTTTATGAGGTCATATGTTGCTGTTTGACATGGTATTAAGACTGTGAGGTAGTAGCTGCCCCTGAGTCTGTCCAGTATGGGGAAAGCTTCTGGTGCCCTCTCACAGAAGCCTCCCTGGCAGCCCACTCCCACTACCAAAAACTTGTCACTAAAACAAAATATTGATCCAAGAAATTATAACTAGAATAAGAGAAAAGCATTTTCAGAAAAAAAAGTCATAAAATAGTATTCCAGAAACACTCCAATTTAATTTAGGATGATGGGCCATTTAAATTTAATGTTTAATGAAGCCATCAAGATTTAATTTTCACCAAGGTACTAGAAATATTAAAGGCTTTTGAAATAGAGTTTTATTTCCATCCCAGTTAGATGAGTAGCCGAGTCCAACCTAAAATGTTGGTTTGATGATCTGGAGGTCTTTTACACCTTTAATGATTCTATGATTTGAAAATTTTGATTCTTTGGATCAGATATGTTAACTTGGTTCACCACCAAAGGTGGAGTTATGAGGCAGACCCTGTCAATGACCGAAAAGGAGCAAAGAGTGGTGTTATTTTGCCCACACTTGTGTTTTATCTGACTTGACTTCCAAAACTATTCCTTCCTTTTTCCTCTTTTGTTTATGGTTGCCTGTGTTTTGCACTGCAAATATCAATGTAGGACAGAATCCGCCCTTTTTTTTTTTCTCCTTTACCTGAAGAGAAATAAAATTATTCTTCAGCTTCAAGTTTTTGAACAGGCTTGTATGGAACTACATGCAATTCTTTTGACTTATATTTTTCTTCTGTGGGCAAAAGTTCTTTAATTGCTTTTACTTGGTCTCCTCCTAGAGTTTAAAACCTATTTTCTTCCTATGTATTAGGCCTTCCTTCTATCACATTGGATGTTTGTGTGAGAATTTTTTCCCCATTTCACCCCCTGCCTTTGTACTTACTATTTTAACAGGATGTTTGCATTGAAATTTAACACAATTATTTTGCAGTTTTCTATTAACTCATTCCTTAAACAGATTTCAAGTGTTATAAATTGTGCTTAAAAAAAGAAAGAGGAAGGAAGGAAGGAAGGAAGGAAGGAAGGAAGGAAGGAAGGAAGGAAGGAAGGAAGGAAGGAAGGAAGGAAGGAAGGAAGGGTATGAGAGAGAGTGAGAGAAAAAAAAGAAGCTTTCATCCTTCCAGGATTTAGTGACTCTGAAGAATTAGGAATACACTTATCTAAAAAGGGGGTTTTATCCATAAAAATGTGATACAGCAATTCACAACTTGCCTAGCAGTAGCTAATTAGCTAATGTTGGAAAGATGATTACCAAACTTCATATACCATTAACTAATATCCTCTTCCATTACTCTGCTTCTTGAGCTTATGCTGTTGTACTTCACAGCTGTACAGATCTTCATTTACACAAGTGTTTTAAGGATATTTAAGACAACAACCTGCTTCAAATTTGTCTTCTGATTTCTCAAATTTGCCAAATGCTAGAAAGCACAAACTAGGCTTCTCTTGACATAAGTCTGAAATCAAGCTACATTTACACTGACTAAATGGATATTTAATTATTTCTTATAATGATGAGGTATACTGCAATATTCAGTATTATGCTCATTATCCAATGTAGAGAGTGATTTGTATTCATTAATATAATTGCTGATTCATATTCCAGTATCTCTATGAGCTGGTAAAGTTAATGTACAAAGTAAATGATAAAAAACATATTTAGAAGAGGTTAGGTGAGAAATAAAAATTATTTGAGAGAAGGTAGCATAAATTTTAAAATTTGTTTTAGCTGTTTGAGACAGCTGCTGCATTATATGTGATAAATTAAAGGGACTTTTCATTTAGTAGAAATTGAGAAAGTTCTTATGATGACTGTTATCCTGGTTTCAGCTGGGAGAGAGTTAATTTTCTTAGTAGCTGGTGTTTTGAATTTAGGATGAGAATAATGTTGATAACACACTGATGTTTTAGCTTTTGCTGAGCAATGTTTGCTCTAAATCTAGGATTTTTCAGTTTCCTGTGCTCTGCCAGTGAGCAGGGGCGCAAGAAGCTGGGAGGGAGCGTGGCCAGGACACCTGACCTGAACTAACCAAAGACTTCCATACCATAGAATGTTCAGTAATTACACTGCTGGGAGTTGTCCAGGAAGGGCCAATCATTGTGTGGGGATTGTCTTGGCATCAGTCATCTCTCTCTCTTTTTCATTACTACCACTATTATTAATATTATTATTATTATTATTGTCATCACCATTATCATCATAATTATCATAATGAATAATATTAATAGTATTATTAGTATGTTCTATTTTGTTCCAATTGTTAAACTGTCCTTATCTCAAAACACGAGCCTTTCCTTTTTCCTTGATTCTCCTCCCCATATCACTGCAGCAGGAGGTCAGTGACTGAGTATCTGTGTCATACTTGCTTGCTTTCTGGAGTTAAACTACACCAATTACTTGCAGCACTACTAATCACTATCAATTATTATATTATTATTATGAAATTAGGAAACTAGTTATCACAGAAGTGGAGTAGCTTTAAAAAATAAATAAATTATGGACAAAGTACTGGAATCAGCAGCATGTCTCAGTTTCCACTAGCTACCAATGCAGAATGAGCACTACAGAAGGACTGGGCCACCATGGCAAGGACATCTTTTCTTATTCTGCCTCCAGCTTTTCTCTCATCCTGGTCTCCTCCAGTGCTGCTTCCTTTAACCCCCCGCCCCCACCCCCCCCAGCTCCTTACATTGGAGAGCAAATGACCTTGCTACATTTCCATTTCCTTTTCTTTGGAGCAGAGAACAGACCTTATTAAGTTCATATGTGCATATTAAGCCTATAACCATCTGCTGCGATTATGAACAGTGCCGTGGTTGAGTTTAGCATTTGGAGAGGAGGTCTGAAGGTCAGCTGTGCTTCAGCTCTAGTGTAGCATCTTAGGCTGACTTGAAGAAGTGAAAAATGGCATCAATTAATGAGCAGCTAAGTTTTAAAGAGGGTTAGCATATAGGGACACAGCCGCAGAGGATAATATGTTCATATTTCAGATACAACAGTAATTGGAACATTCTCAATATTCTTGTGATGCTGAACTAACTACTTGACAGTTGTTTTTTTTTCAAATTATAATGCTTAAAAAAAAAAAAGTAGACTTGTACCTTAGCATGCATTTGCTCTGTTTTGAGCAGAAATCCATTACTTAGGTGGTTTTTAGAACCTGACCCTTCCTTTCCTGCATGAGGCGATGGAAGGCATGAAGTGGCAAGTACTCCTGATGGGCTGTGGGAGCAACCAGCTCTCAAAAATATGAGTGCCTGTAACATAAATTCTTGGAGTTTATGACTCATGTTCTAGAATTCTGGGAAATCATGCACCTAGGTAATTCTGTTGGACTCAATGTTTGTTTTATTTGTTTAGTTGCTGATTGCCTAGATGGTAATAAATTTTTTTCAAGTATCAACTCAGTAGTGCCACTGCATGTTTTTTCTACAAGCCATAATTATGATAATGAAATACATTATTTCTGAGAGTGTGTCAGTTACTTAGATTAAAAGGATATTGATAATTAGAAAGTAATCTCCCTATGGAAATTCCTTGGTTGGCCAGGGTTTGCTTTGTTCAGTTGGAATGTTTAGTGTATCCGCTCAGTTTTGGTCAATTAAGGGAAAGTAAATCTATCTCCATCATGACCTGATAAACTCCTCTTTCAAAGTGCTCTATGCTCTTGCAAGCAGGTGGTCAAAATCTGTGCCTGAAGCTTGGGGAATGGGAATGGGGAAAAGTATTGTAAGTCCAAACAACAATGATTCAGCCCAGTGTTTAAACTCTTTCTGTTTCATGTTCTGTAAAAGGATGAAACACATATACATGAACAAGGGCAAGTGTACAGTGCTAAAGTTCGCTGGAAAATATATTGATTGAAAGTACTGGGTTTCTTTTGGAAAGTAAAAGAATGTTTGAGGAAGAGAGAATTGTTTGAATTTTATCCCAGCCCTTCTGATGGTCATTGAAATTGGACTTGGCTCCTGATTTAATAAATCAGGACAATTACAGATTGTTGATAACTTCAAGGTATTGTTTTTTGTATGAGTTTGCCACTTACTTGTTGGATGAGCATGATTCCACAGGTATTTCTTGTTTTGCTTTTATTTACTTCTTTAAGGAGGTGTGCAAATATGATTCAATGTGTAGTGTTTTATCGGGGATTTAAAAAACTTTGGATAGTTTGAAATGAGTGGGTTTCTAAGACTGCACTTCTGGAAATTTGGTTCAGTTCAGCCCAATTAATTGTGTTACTAAACTGTTTCATGTGCCTCGAAATTCATAAATACAAAAATACCTTAAATTTCTGAAGAAGTAAAACATGCACTTGAAAGAAACTTTTAAATCAAAATTCAAAAATGCATCCAGAAATTCTCTTCTATGCAGTTTATTCAGTACTGAAACATTCCTACTACTGTTTTACACCTTCATGAGTTTTTTTATATTTATAAGAAGTTTCCTTTTCTTAAAATTAAAATTTAAACACAAACCAGTTAAAACTCTTAAATACTTGACACTTCTACACTTTTTCAGAGGTTCTTTCCGAATCCTGATTTAAGGAGACCACAGACATTCATCTGTGTCATTTTATGTTTACAGATTTATTTCATTTTCAGTAGGTCCTGTTCTGGTCTTTATACGTTTTACATCGTCTCATTTCTGACATGAAGAGGGCATGAAATAATCAGCATCTAATTTCTAAGGTTATTACTTGGAAAAATATTGCTTAGTTTATTAATATTGAGTATTTTACTGTTTCTATAATGGGTTCCAACTGTCATAAGCTATAGCAAAAATTTCCTAATAATTAGTTTCAGCAGTTAAGATTTCAGTACTTGCTTTATTGAATATTCATTTCTGTCTTAGCTAAGATTTTTTTTCTGTTCTCAAGGGAGCAAGGCTTTCAGACCATTACTTCATTGTTTTTACTTCTTTCAGCATAGAGATTTAGGGCATAATGCCAAAGTAATGCTCTGTGGATCATCATTAGAGTGATTTACTCAGCTTGTCTTTCCCAATCTCTAATTAATCCCTAAAAAAAAATAAATCTGTGTCATGATTAAAAAATATTTAAATTAAGAAATAAATATTAATGTGTACAAGTAACAAATATTACTCTGATAGTCTGTGCTTAATAGTAAGTAGTGACTGATATTATCTGGAGCTGAGAAGAGGAGAAAAAACAGGGGCTCAGTCCATCTGCTTACAGGCATTTAGAATTGTGGTTGATATTAATCCCCAAATTATAATTGCAACAACTTTTCTGCAATACTCAGTGGCACATGGCTGGCTCATGTGAGTAGCTGACAGTATGTATCATGGTTGCACAAATTTTCTAGAAGAGCAAGCTACTGTATCAATTACAAATGAGCATTTGTGCTCTAAATTAATTACTAGCTGTGTAAACCAATACATGTGTGGACTGAGGATGGGAGACTGAATTTTTACAGTTCTGACAATTTGGTATTTATTCTGCTTGGATAGGGGAGCTGTGTCTAAATAAAAGGGAGCAAAAGGGAGTAAGGTGAAATAATGCAATGAACTATTTGTATGTTCTTGGTCTATTATTTAATGGTAAATTTAACTCACTAAATTTAACTCACGAAATTTCCTCTGAAAGATTGCAGCTATTTCAATTCCTTAAGTAACCTGGGAGTAATGATCATTGACAGAACAGTTAAAAAGGTAACAAAATTGAAAGTTATCCTGTAATATTTACACTTCCCTGCTTACTTTTTGATTCTGGATGTATTAAATGAATGACACTTTACCCTTCTCAAGATGCACATTTTGCATACTCTGAGTGGATAAATCCATGCCTGCCTTTAGTGACGCTTGTGACATGTGATTTCAGGGTTGACTCCTTTGTAAACAGGTTGACTTCTTCAAAGCTTGTGGTAGTTTCTGCTCTGTGATGCTGATCTACATGCTTTTCTATTGCATTTATTCAATACTAACACTAATACTAACACTAATGCTTAGTATCAAAATTTTAGTAACAATGACTACTCTTCAAAACTGTACTTTGTAGTTCACATATGGGGTTTCTTAACCACCCTGTGTTCTAATTAGCTGACTCAGAGTTTGAAAATATAGGTACACTTTTGGTTCAGCTATAAGCAATCCCTTGGAATTCAGATTGCTGAAGTTTTTTATGCAGCACCCATTACCATTCTGCTAATGTTGCCTTGCAGGAAAACCTGTAAGAAACAGAGGTCACATGAAACCCACATCAGAAATATAACTTGGTGGGTTCTTCCTTTCAAAGCAACAGATAAACCCTCCCAGTACTTAGAGACAGCAACAGATTTTAAATGGAATACTAGTGCCTTAATGTTATCTGCTTGTTTTAGCATATGGCTGGAAATTTTAGATGAGGAAAGGTGAACCATCTATGTTTTGTGTGAAGTTATGAATAAAACAGATCAAGGAGTAAGAAAATCCCTGTAGGTCATCCCAGACAGGATTCAGACCTCGATTTCTGCCACATTCATGAATGATGTGTATGCTTTATTGAAGACAGGACTGGAAAAATCAATCAGTGTGAGTGAAAACTGCAAATTTGCCTAATTTCAACACTCGAAATACTACATATTTTCAAAGTGTGAAACTTTCAACTGCTACCTTTTCCAAAGTTTCAACTTTCAAATATTTCCTTTCAGCCATGAGACCTAAAAATCCAGTTAGATTTTCAGTAAAAAAATTATGATTTTTAATGGTTCATGAAAGGAAAAAGATTTCAATAATTCAAATGTAATAAGTTTATAATAAACTGTGCATATCTAATATTATGTGATTTGAATATTTTTGAGTAACAAACTTCTGACAATTGTGGTTAGTGCATTCATTTTTGTAGATATTTTTCATCTATTTCAATTAAATTATAATAATTTGTTCAGAGATGGAAAATTAAAGCAGCAATTTTGAGGTGAATTTTTTGGTAAATTCTCAGCCCTAGTTATGTTATTTATTCCTTTGAAATTTCCCACAAATTTTAGAGTTAGTTATGAAAAGTAAATAAAAGTTAAAATTTAGGAAAAAACCAAATCACCCAAACTGAAAGCTTGTAGAGGACTGCAGTATTAAGTTCATACATATGTAGGTTTGTTTGTTTGTGTGTGTGGGGATGGAGTGAAGATGAATTTTTCTCAGAAAACCTCCTACAAGTGTGTATATGTTTTATGCATATCAATTCCCAGTTCTGTAATTAAAGTTCATAGATATGTGAAGTTTTCATGAATTTATCAGTTCTTACAAACCAAAATGACATTGATACATCATTTTTTTAATAAAGATTTTTTTTTAATTCTAATACTGCCAGGGGCAATGATCTGGACTTTTTAATGTAGCATCTCTTTCAGGTTAATGTTTCAGGTTAATGTATCCAATACTTGAACTTTCTGCAAAATTAAACTCATGTTCTAATAATAGCAAGTCTTTAGCTATTCTCTTCTAAAACTACTCTAAGAGCTATTATAACAAGCTTTGAAGTGTCCACTGGAGACAGTATTCTGAAATTACAGTCAAAGACAAGTAGACAATCCATGATTTTCAAAACTTCCATGAGGTTAAATTGTATACAAATGTTTTTTTCCTTTGGCGAAGAAAATGGAACATTTTTCTTCTTGTCAGAATTGAGCTAGCAATATAGCTTTCCAAGAGTGATATTGTCTGCTGTTCTTAGGATAGTCTAACTCCATTAATAAAATCATAATTACCCTCTGTTCATCTTTGATTATTTAATTTGGAAAATATTTGGATTTTTCTTGCTTTTGTACTGTTTTCTTTTTCTGTCAGCAGTCAGTGCTGCAGACAGCTATGATAACACTTGTCTCCAGAAGCTTTCACACCATGATGTTTGCCCATGCTAGACATGTTATATTAGATACAAGACTGCTATCTCTGCCAGCAAGCCTTACTGTCTTGGAGACTGCTTCCTTGATTTATGCCGAACTGGCTTCCCTGAAAATAGCTTACTTGTGCAAGCTTTGATCCCTCTGGAATGCTCTCAGTATAAAAAGAAGGCAAAGATATGGTAAGAAGCTGTATAATGGTGATGTTGTTGCAGCAAAATTCTGATAAGTTTTTGCTAAACGTATCCAGGGAAGCCAAAATCCTATGGAGGTTGGTGGCCACTGAAATGCATGGCTACAGCAAGAGCTACTAAATTGATGTGCATGTCATTAGCTCAAAGCTATTCAATGCTCTTTCTGTGAATATTGTTCTGATTTTGTCTAATTCTTTGAAAAAGGAGTCAAAATTCCCTAGCACAGGAACCTTGATATTTCTGGTCCCATTTGTAAGTGAAAACTTCTAGCAAAGTTAACAGAGAACAGTTCTCCCTTTAGGCACATGTGCTTTTTTACTTGCTAAGACTTTAACTGGAATTTCGCCCTCTCTTTTATGGAATAAGCAAAAAAAGCTCCAAACAAAAACAGCAAAAACCCCCTTACTTTTTTTAGGTTTTTTTTACCATATTGTTTTCCTCATAATATTTCTACTAGCACAGTGGGAATTTGAGGTTTTTCATTAATAAGGATTCAATATTTATATTTAGAAGCATTACTAACTTAATTTCTGTGTTTACTCTGTATTTATTACAAATATATATGAACTGAATATTTACTTTTTAAAACCTGAAGAGTGCTGTGAAATCAGATGATAACCAGAGCTAAGAGATTAAAGAATTTGTGGTTTTTTTTTTTTTTTACTATGATCATCCATTTTGAAATGGAAAAGCTACACAAAGATGTTTTATTTGAAGTATTTTGAAGTTGGGAATGGTGCTGAAAGACAATAGTTTAATGAAGTGCACTAAGCTTTCCCACAGTGTCTGATGCATCTGCATGTTGTTATGAGACACTGATGCATTACAATATTGTCCTTCAGCCAAATGAAAGTGCAGTCAAATGTTGAACTTGAGGAAGTTGATGTCAATCTTTGACACCATGCTACCGTCATAATGTTTTAAATAGCAACACTTGCATTTGGAGTTGGATTTAGCTGTGTTCTAGAGCAAATTTAGTGTCATAAAATCATAAAATGACAGTAACTACAGTCTTCATATGAGTTTTTCTGTTTCTTTCTGCAAATTGAATATAAATAGCAGATGCATATTTTTGTTTTTGCAGTGCTTGAAATAAAAGGAAATAGGGTTTTATATGGAATGTAGCTCTTAATTTCTAAATATAATAGATTTCAATCTACTAAGATTTTAAAAGCAACCAAGAAAAGAATACACTTACAGTGCTTGAAGGGATTCAAAGGGAGAAACTTCAGTTTTTGCATAATAAGCATAGTATTCCGATGCTGACAGCATAAAAGCTTGGTGGTATGGGAGTAAGTTTTATACCTCTTAGGGAGAATTTAAAAAAAAATACTGTGGAAAAAAGAATTATATTTCAAGCTGTTTATACTTTTACAGAATAAAAATAACACAAAGGGCAATGACTAACTATAGATTCAAAAGCCACTCTGCTTCACAGCTGAAAAGTCCATCTGTAATCTGTCTTAACTTGCTCAAAATATAAGCACTGCAGAATAGCAAAACTATTCTTTAGTTCCAAAACAGGAAAGTTTATCAGCTTTTTCTAGACAACTGGAGACAAGCTTTTGTTGGATTTTGCATAGTATGCAATATATATTTATACTAAAAATATTTCACTTTAAAAATCTGGGTTCTAATTGTTTAGATACAGTTTTGCTACTGTGCATTCTTGGTGTAATGATTAGGTGTGTATCCCCCCTTGAATGTTTTTAAACTGTCCTTTATTTCACTTAAAGGCAAATTCTGCCTTTAAACATGTACTGGACTCCAGCTGCTGAAGCATATCTGAGGTCATAATTCCTGCCTTCAGTATTTGTCAGTAGCACCACACATTCAAAACCTAAAAGCAATTCTATTTTCAGTTGCAATCGTATGGCTAAGTTTAGTCCATGGGAGGACTTTAGGAATGCAGATGCTTTTTAAAAGTTTGTTTCTTAAAGTACCTTCTGTTGCTCTTTTCATTATCTTTCTTTGCTTGAAGATACATTAGATGTGACCTGTAGATTTAAATAAAGAATAAAACCTGATGACATTTAGAAAAAGATTTCTACAGAAACTTCGAAAATGTGTCTTAAAATCTGCCACCCAAGTAGTCAATTACTTTTCCAAAACAACACGTCTTATGTCAGTTATTTAAATTGCAAAAAATTAATTTGTGGTTCTTTTATCTGGCTTCTGTTCTATAAAACCTTTCCTTTGTAACTATATGTAATATATGATTTCAAGACCCAGTACAGGATTGCACAAGATCTCCAAAACATTTCCACCCCCTTCTGAGTATGGTTTTCTTCCACCGAACTTCCTGCTATCAGAAACAATAGGACAGGACTAGTCGCATTCCAAAAGACACCAATTATGCTTTCTGTTTTTCCCTGCAAAAGTGTCCAGTGGGACCTTAACTTAGAAGGAATTACACTTCCAAGATTACTCCCATAAGTTTTTGTATGCTGCTTCTAGAACAATGTAATCACAGGTTTCATGTACCCAAACCCCTTGGGTGCTGAAACACTCAAGAAGATCAATTTGTTCTCAATGAAAGGCCAAGCACCTTAGCACATGAGTTTTGCATATTTATGTAAAATGTAGTTAAATGCCTGGAAAGGCATGAGAAAATGGTTAGCAACTGACCTGTGTGGTCAGTGGTTGGAACAACATTTAAAGACTCGTTAGACAATAGTCATGGAAATGGAGACAGATGGTTTTATCACAACGATTTTTTACTATTATTGTGGTGACATAGGATCTGGAAAGAGATCCTGTGGTTTTAACATGAAATTTAGCCTGAATCCACAGCACGTTAGAAACAGCAGCTGCTGGGCTGGCATTGTGGAAAAGGAAAAGATGAAGCATTTGTCTTGTTCAGCTTTAATGAATCTCAAAGTTCCATTTGATATTTGAACAAAGGTTATAGCTATGCTTGAAATGATAGTGTATAAAATGAAGTTCGCGCTTAGGAACAATATTTAAGAAGAAACATTTACTTCCGTTTATGCCCTCTCTGGTTGCTTTATACAAAGATGTGTCTAGAGTGCAATAAACCATAGTAATTTGATAATTTCCAGGATTAAGAGACATCACAGGCAACAGAACAATTACGGGAGGGTATCTCTCCAGCAGGACCAGAATGGATGCAGAGGCGTAGGTAGGTCAAGCCAAACAGCACTGATGAAATCACAAAGGTAGACCCAGAACTAAAACTCATGCATTTTCACATTCTAGATTATTTCTTTATTTAACTTCCTACTGCTAAGATAGTTAGATCATGAAAAAAAATCTTAACTTTCACATATTTTTGTGTATACACATTTTGTAAAGTATACTTATCATACCTCTTAAATTTTTTTCAGGATACTATTTGTCCAAATTTATATTGTAAGTAATTTTTCTTAATGCATCTAAGACTGACTTTTGTAAATAAATAAGTAAACGTGGGGAAAAATATTTATTGATTAGAAATATGTTGTGTCACTGCTGTCAGGTATGAAATCTACTATCACTTGACTGAAATGAAACTAATTTTAATAGTGAATGTGGAGAATAAATTGAGATAAAGACTGATTAAATCTTCATACTTGTAGAATGTGAAGACATGCAGATATTACATAGTAGAAACATCAGTTGTTCAAGATGTGTGAAGCCTGATAATGAAGAAACCACTGCCAGGAAAGGGGAAGTATTAATGCAGTTAGTGAACATTAGTACCCTACCTCCATTTGTTCAAGGCCAGCCTTGCAAGATATGCTCCTGGGAAGAGTCCTATTCTCACCAATTTCAGTGAAACAGCCCACGGGTGCACAACTCAGATCTTAGGAAGGAGTTCTTTGATCAAGAAGTTGCAGAGATTTTTATAAGATCAAAGTGGAAAAGCTTTAACCCATCTGTGTGATGTGCATTTTGAATAAAAATGCCCTAATTCGTCTTTTGATAACAAAAAGAGAAGGCAGAATGAAGTGAGCAGATGAATAAAATAGAAAACAGAGAGCTTCACATTTCTTGGAAGAATACTAGTTTTTATAGTGTCTGTTTGACTTCAAATAAGAATGATAAATTATTCCAGAGAAGAATTACATAAAGTGAAATTGTGGTGAGAATAAAGGCTTAGCTTTTATGGCTGCACAAATTCCAAAAACTGTCTCATGAGGAGAACTAGTAAAATATAATCACAGATTTCAACTGTGATCCATTTAAAACTTCTTCGCATGCATCAGCCTTAACTTAATCATTTACTGATTCTACCTTATTGCTGTATTTTTAAACAGCAAGCAAAATGTGGATGCTTAGGAAATGCAGCAAGAGTATACAAGTGAGGTTGAATTCACAATGTTCCTTGAAGATGTATATGGCAATATGGAACTCATAATTATTCCAAATAAAAAATTATTAGTTTACAATTCTAAAGCTGGTTTATTTATTGCAATGCCTTGCTAAAGAAAAATTTCAGCAACCTGCTAAAAAAACCTTTTTTTTAATTGATTAAAGAAAAATTATGTGAATTCAAAGTTCCTTCTTCCTATGACTAATAGCAATCTAGTAAAAACTATGAATTTTCTGAAAAGCAATGTTTTGTTTCACAAACATAACTAATAATCTGGTTAGATTTTGAAATCTCTCTATGCATCTGCATAGCCTGTTTTCAGGACTGGGGTATCTTAACATCTTACATGCTATTTAAATAAAACAATGTAAATCTACAGTCAAAAGCAATGTAACCCATAGCTGCAGTGCAAGGAAGCTGCTGTCAAAACTCCTGAAGACTTTAGTTTGAACACAATGTATTTGCAGGAGCTCTTGACCAAAAAGAAAATACAAAAATCTCTTTTCAACTTACCAGCTAATATGCATATATAGATGTTCCAGGCTGAGCAGTTTCTCAAGGGTGGGATTCTTTTCAAATAAAAGTAACATATTCTGGAAACGAAGGGAACAAAGATTTGGTTCAAGTAAAGACTTTATAGAGCAGAGTACTACTGCCACGTGGATACTGATTAAAAAGTAGATGCAACTCATAAAATCCCTGGTCTGTTTTTAAAATAGAGCAGTCCTAGTGTTGCAGTCAGTGTTTGCTCAGCCAGGAATGCTAATTTGGCACTAAATTTTGTTAATCTGTTTGTGTGAATGTGGACAAAATTATTATGTGCCAAATACTGGCCTTTGTAGAAGCACAAAATTAAGCAAGCAATATCTGATGTGATGAAGAGCCTGTCCACAGGCAGGCTGTTCAATAATCCTGCCTTGCAATTCTCCATTTCTTTCCACTTGTTTTTGAAACAAGTTTCAAAACAAAACAAAGGAAAAGTTGTGTAAGGAAGTGGGGTGTCCTCACACTGATATGTGAGATATACTATATTTAGTGGAGTTATACTATATCTTCTGGAAAATAGTACCAATGATTTCTGCATTGCTGCCATCTTTTCCACTCAATCCAAGGTAAGGAATTCAACCTTGGTAACTTGGTATTACACCAGATCCCTACAAGTAAGGACTTGGTCACTCCATAAAACTTTAAAACCAGGTAGAACCCTTGATAATTGTTGCAGGGCATCATAAAATTTTGCCTGTAGCTTCAGATGATGACATAAAACTTTATCATTGATAATTAATCACTTATTATTTATTAATATTATTTAGCATTATATCTGATATTAACATAGTATGTTCAATTATAATATTTGAAACTTTGGAATTTTCATATCAGAATAACACTTCCTTCACTACAGAATTCTGCTTCCACCAGTTTTCATAAGTGATCAGCACTTATGGACCACCTCCAGATGGTCCTTGACTTTGCTGTAAAAAGGCAAGGATGTTGGCAGAATCTGACTGATATATTCTGTGATATATTCTTGCATATGTGCATGTATGAAAACTGAGCAAAATTAGGGGCCAACAGTAATGTGAAGCTTGTGACAATAAGACATGAGATCACTTGGTTTGGTCATATTGCTAAGAGAAGAGATTGAGGGGAGACCACAAGAGATCGAGGAGATGTCTTCAACATCCTCACAAGGGGAACTGGACGAAAAAGTACTGGTCTCCACTCTCTTGACAAGTGACAGGGCTCAAGGAACTGGCATGAAGCTGAGTCAGATGAGGTTTAAGTTGGATATTAGGAGAAAGTTTTTCAGCCAGAAGGTGGTTGAGCCCTGGAACAGGCTCCCCAGGGAAGTGGTCACAGCACCAAACCTGACAGAGTTCAAATGTTTAGACAACTCTCTACAGCACCATGGTGTGATTGTTGGGGTTTCCTGCACAGAGCCAGGATTTGGACTTGGTGACCCTGATGGGTCCCCTCCAGCTCACCATATTCTATAACTCTGTGATTCTCTGTCTGAAAATAAACTTCCACATTCAAAGTTAAAACAGATCCCAAACAGAATGTATTAAGCGAGGAATATAAATTCTCTGCACTATATTTTTTGAGATAAAAGCAACACTTACTTGTTTTTTGAAGTTTTTATTCCTTGTTGTGAAATGTGGGTGTTGAACTCACTAGAAAAAAAGAAAAAAACAAAAATGGAGGGGTTTCCAAATGTACCTTAGGTCGACAGAATATGTGGGTTTGCACCTTCTTATCTTAAAAGTTATTATCAGTCTAACTTCCCTCAATAGTCTCTGGATATGTAGGTTTTTTTATAAAAATCACCATGTTTTTCATGTGTTTTAAACTGTGTATGAAATCCAAGAACTGTAGAAAACATGATCTATAAGATGCAGCATATGTTCAGGGACAGCAATACAATAAAGACTATAAAAGAGCCATGTAATTTGATTACGTTGCAGTTTACACATATACTAAGGCCAAGGAGGAAACTGTGAAGATGATACCTGCTTAAAAGGACCCAGGAGATCAGGCAAAACTTTGACAGGGGAAACCAGAATTGTGCAGTCCAGTGAAGAATTAAACTACTGGGAGTAATAATATGGGCTGATGCACTCAATATAGCGGTAATGCCCTCCGAGAAGGGTAGGAAATAATTCAGTTCCTCTAGGCTGCACAGAAGCTAAATACAGTGTGACAAGAAATAGTAGCAGTACTCATTATGTCTGATTGCTAATTACCCCTTTGAATGATTCGGTTATGCCTGCTACTAGATAATTAGTTTAGTAATTTATGGCTGCAGCACAAACTAGTATCTTAATTTTCACTGAACAGTTTTCCCAACACCTACAGTTGAGATTGTATCTCCTTTTTTACTCAGTTTCAAATTGCTTTTTTCCATAACTGATGGAGGAAAAAAAAAAACCCTAGCAATTATTTCCATTTCCCAGCATAGCTTTAATGGTAAATTGCTTATTTTTATGTAATTGTATTCAAATGTAAATTATATAAATGTAGAAAACAACTCTACCTGAGCTCTTAACATGGTGTCTTTATAGATTTGGGGATTAATCCTTGAAACACTTGCCTGGGAATATTTGCTCTAGTAAAGTTATTCATTGTCTCTATTCAGAATAAAGTAAAACTACTCCTATATATGACTCTTGCTAGGATTAGACCCTTGGGATGAAGTAATTTTGTTTCTTTTTTTTTTTTTTGGTAATTACACAGATATTTCTGCACTCCCTGATTATTCTGCTTACAGGCATTGATTCTTCTACACAAGGAAGGTAGGAAGGTGCAGGATGCAACTGGTGACATTTAGAGAGCTGCTTGTATTTTATTGATTGGTTGGATTTTAAAGAATAATCAGTTTTCATGAATATTTATATTTCTCAAAAACTCAACTACTACTTAGTTCACTCAAGCATGAAAGCTAATTCTAAAAGGTATTCAGATATATATGTTTGGTAATTTGTGAGCTGTGTTGTTTTTCTAATAAAGCTGCCACATAGTAATTTAGACTGCCAAAGGAAGATGAATATCTGAGTACCACTGAGGATCAAAGTTGTATTTTAATTATTTGTAAAATGCTTTTAATCTCAATCTCACTTTTCTGGTTTAAGGAAAATTCTTTTCTTTTGCCATTAAGTGATTTTGTGTGTGATTTATGTGACTGTGTCCTCCCTTATGAACAGACTACCTATGTTTGATTCACAACATCACTTACTTTCAATTTTTTTAAAATATATTTTTATATTCTTTTTTCCTCTGGACTTTGGGGAGCATACTTTGGCAGAGCCTAGGATGACCTAAAATGAGGCTGCCTGTGCAAAGCACTTCATAAAGTAACAGTCAGTTTGCACAAGAGGCTTTTGATCTAAATGCACTAGATAAGTATGGGATTTGTTTTCACGTGTAAAAGGGGCACCAACTGGGTCACAGTAACTTGTTTAACTTGTCTGGCTGTGTGCTGCACAGCAGCAGCAAAGGCTGTGCATGCAACAGGGAATGTAGAGTAAAAGGAGGGAGGGAGTAAACATCCAGCCAGGAGAGAAAAGAAAGTCTACCCAAACCAAATAATAATTTTCATGGCTGAAATCTCTTCTTTTTTTCAGAGATCTCAGCAATTTTTGATTGCTGTTTCTCCCTCTCTTATTGCAGTCACCTTGTTTTAAGTAAACTGCTGCTGCTTCATTTTTCTCTTCTATATCCCTCTTTTCACAGTGACCATTTTCCTGTTTCTACCAGGAGAACTAGACTGAACCAAGCAAGTTTGCTTCTAAATTTACTATTAATCTCTGAGCTAGCTATGGAATGAGTGGGCAGAGAAATGAAAGATGACTGTGTAGGATACACCTCTTTTCTTTTCAAACAGCACAACAATTTCTGTGCTTCTCCTGCCCTCAGCAGAGCTTTTCTTGTCTCCAGTGGTGCTATATTTCAATGCCATTTTGTAATCCTTCAGAGGCAGGTCAGTGCCATCTCTCTTAGAGGAATAGCTTTCCATACCAAGCACTCTGCTTCAGAGTTTGGGAAAGACATCTTTGAACTTGACTTGCTTTGAGAAGTTCCTACTTCTCAAAGACAGCATTTCTTTTTGAGGTTTTTTTTCCCCACAACACCCAAGTCTCGAGCAAAGATGCAAAAAATCAGGAATCCTTAGTATGTGGCAGCTGCCCTGTTGTGCTGCATCTCATGTCCACCTCATCATCAGGTGCAGCCTGCAGGCAGCACAAAGCAGGGATGGTTTGAACCAAGGAGGAAAGGAAGGTAATGAAGGAGCTAAGCTAGAGGAAGGAGAGCTGTGCAGTGCCTCTCACCTTCAAGGTATGAATGTAAGCCTTGGCAAACTGTAATTTTAATATAGCTCTAACCAGCAATTCCTCAAACATGAGATAAAGCTGGCAAAACCATCTGCCTGTGCAGGATTTGTTAATGAAGTTTTCATTTTTTTGTGAACACAAGGTAATCTTTGGTATTTTGGGATTCTTGTTCCATTTCAATTTGGGCTTCTCATTCCTGCTTTACCATATTCCATGTGTTCCATGAAGCTGTGCTGGTTTGTGTCTGGTTTTATCTTATTGCTAACTGCTGAATCATGGGCAAAACTCAGTGTTATAAAGAAATTAATCTTATCTCAAGCTCTTTATTGTCTGGATTTTTATCTGTTATGTGAATCCTTTTCTTTATAACAGGAAAATTCACTTGCTGTATCACATTTTTGTCTCCCAGGGCTCAGTAGTTTGTGGGAGGTTAATAGCTTGGAAGGAGAAAGTAGACAAGCAACTGAAAACTGGTGCTGAGAAATTGGGCAGTGGATGTTTGTTGATTTCATAGAAGAAACCAAATAATTTGAATGGAGAACTGGAGGTAACCAACACAAATGAAAAACACTGTAGGAATGCTATGCACCGTTCAGCCTCCACATTCATATTCATCTACCTGAGAGGACCACTAGCAGGCTATGATTTTATCAGCACAAGACCAGTTTTATTGAAAATCTGTGCATTTGTTGGCTGCTCCATATTGAGTTTAGCATTTCAGAGTTCACATTCTAAAGAAAGAAGAGGTCCATACTAAACATTAGATTATTATTATTGGATTAGATTATGACAAGTCTCTTTGCAGAAGTAATTATGTGATTTTCTTGTTCAGGGGCAGCAATTGAGACACTTGGAATATTAAAGGAAGCATAAAACTGTGTTCAAAATCATTGCATTACCATTCCTAGCACATTAGCACTGTTACTGACAAATCAGTTGGGACTAGCAGGCAAATATTTAGATTATCAAAATGAGTTTTTCCTTATGAGCAGCAATGCATATTGTTTGCAGGTGCTGTATTACTGAAAAAAATATTTGGCAATATGGGTTCATCAAACTTGTTTTATTCCTGTTATTTTGTTTTCACTGCAATTCAATGACATAATATCCATGGCTTGTACTTGCAGCAAGCTTTCTGTCCTCTTTCTGATGTTTACCAGCACTGGATCAATGTTCTAAAGGGCAAGTCTGACAGTATTTCTCTGAACATAAAGCTCCTGTTTATTAATGAAACTACTCCCATTATAGACAATGGTCTAACTTCTGCAATATGAATTCTCTGATCTATTTGATGAGTGTTTTCCTGCAGACTGAATGTAGTTACTCTTCTCCATTACCAGTTACACAAGGAAGGAGTTGTTCCCTGCAAGGCAAGCTGTCTCAGCATTAGCCTGACCTTTCCGATTTTGTTTAGAGAAATGCTTTAAGTTTTTTCTACCTGGCAGAGATTTCCACTACCACAGTCAAAACAGCCTATCCTTCTGTTCTTTCTCTTAGCTGTCTGCTGCTAGACATGACTATTACATGAAAATAAATGTATACATCAGTATTCCACTCAGAACTTTCCTTGCTGTGTACCACGTTACCAGGTAAAAGCACACAAATAGGTGGTTGCAGGACTATATCCACTGCTTAGTTTCTGCAATATGGAGTGAGAAGATGAAGTATTTAGGGCCAGTTCTGTGTTCTGAGGATGCTGTGGGCAAAAGCAGCCTGGAAACAATAATATGGATTAGATTGTACATACAGAAGGCATTTTTTACTCTGTACGTGGTGAGACACTGGAACAGGATGTCCAGAGAAGTTGTGAATGTCATATCACTGGAATTATTCAAAACCAGGTTGGATGGGGGGTTGAGAAATCTGATATAGTGGTAGATGACCCTGTGTGTGGCAGGGATGGTTGGACTACATGTTCTTTCAAGGTCCCTTCCAATTTAAAGAATTGTGTGATTCTATATGGATATTTCTTCCCAGTATTGTAGGACCTTTGAGGAGCAATGAAATTTAGAGCAGCCATAAAGGTAAGGTCAAGGTGGTGCAAAGCAAACAGAAAGTAGTAAAATGCTAAAACGTTAAAAGATTCTTCCATATTCCTGACTCATACTTTAGGACATTGTTGACTCATTGCTGCAAGAACATAATAAAAATGGCTCTTTTTCTGCTAAAGAAAAAATGAAAAAATAGTGAACTTTGATTTTTAGGACCATAGTCTACATTTTTGGTCATGTCTATGCACTTAGTAACTCTACTATGATGCTAAAGTGTTTCCTGGTATATCAGCTAAAAAGCATTCTTGGTATTAGTATTTGAAGAATAATCCCTACAATGACTCATGAACTTGGATACTTTCTGCACTGTAATGGTGCCTATATAACCAGGTGGTTAAGCTTCATTTCAGGAGTGCTGTAATGTAATTAATTAAAAGCTCCAATCTGGATTTTAGTCTGTTTGTGTTAGATTATTGGTCCCACTGGTCCTCCAACTGATTTGATAGCTCTGCTCCTGATCTGCTGGAGGTGAGTGACTTAGCTACACAGGCAGGAGCAGTTCTGGACATGCACCAAAGGCAAAACTTCACAGACAGCCACCATACTTTGAGTCATAAAGTGATTTAGAGGATGATGAGTCACCACACTAAAACATAGAAAGTCAGAGTTAAGCACCAGAGAAATGGATAACTGCAAATATCAGCTTCAGTTCTGTCATTATGAAGAATAAACTGTAATAATTAGATTAGAATTCACTGTAACTGGGCTAATAAAAAGTCCTTGATTTACCTGTACCTTAATGCTTGCAATAAATAATTATTACTCTGCAAAGTACTTCTGCAAGTTACATGATTTTATGGTTTGGTATGCTCCCTTGAGGCTCGTCCATAATCTGGATGCATGTTTGACTATTTCTTCACTGTTACACTTGCCTTGCACACACCGCTCAGTGTGGGCTTGCCTCATGGTGCCAGATTTGTGTGAATTCTGCATCACAGCCAGGCTGGTGTAGAAATAAGCACCACCAACTCTGTCTCTCCAGCTAAGCCCTCACTTTCCTGTGTGCTCCCAGTGCCTTCTGATGGGGTACCACAGGGGCACTGCAGCACCAAAATTTGTTGTGTGGTAATTTGTCTGCTTACGTTACTCTAGAAAAGCCATAAGTTAAAAAAGCTTTCTCAAGACTATTTCTCTGCTAATGTGAGCAATAGCCTTAAGCCAAAGAGAGAATGTTTTTAGAATGCAGAATGGGATTTTTCTAGTGCAGCTTTGTATCAAAACTCAGATATCAGTATTAGGTCCTGTTTTCTAAATCATTTGACTCTGGGCCAGATCCAAGGGGTGGTCCTCAATTTGTTACTGCTTTTAAAGAAAAATACAAATTAGAGGGGGGGACAAAGTACTGTGAGGCTGACAAGGTTTAAAATGTTGCCATGCTCATAGTAGAAGACTGTATAGTAACAGATAGAAAAACAGGTTGTTCTGAGCTCTGAATACAAAATTGTTTCATTTTTTGGCAGTGGCCCAATCACATAAATATTGCTGGGGTTGAGAAAAGCACCCTAATAAATCAGCCGACATACAGAATACCTAGGTTGAAAATGTTTTTGGTTATTGTTTTGGGAAAACTTTGTGTTTATATTCTACTGTCTTTTAGCTGTAGGATAAAAAGCCCTAATTTTCTGGCTGTTAAGATGTTTGCCATGAACCCATTTGGGGCTGAGAATTTTATTTTTTTTTCACAATCAAAAATTCCACTGAATTTAATTTTTCTGCCTGTTTAGTTTAGATGTAAACATTGTAGTGAGAAGTAAACACAGCCACTAAAGCATTTAAGCCATCCTGGCTGGCCATATAGCTGCTGAAGCAAGAGGGAAAAACAGGATTGCAATCCAAGGGGAAAGTGTGACCTTCTGTCCTGCGTGACTGGACCTTGGAGAGCCTCTGGGGACCATTGCCATGTGTTTTGCAGTTGACTTCCTGTTGCTTTGTGGATAATAAGCCCTGAGGAGGGTGCTCTCAAAAGATTGTAGCTTGGAGCCTTGTGCTGCTTCCCTCTCTGTGCCGAGTGCCCACTGGCACCAGGCTGCTCCTGTAGCTCTGCTCTGCACATGGAGAATTTCTCATCCCTGTGGCTAATCAGGAATTGGGAAAACCAATTAGGCTGAAGGATCAGGGCCTGATGATGCTGGAGATAAAGATAAAAGACAGATGCAATAAAAAATGTCAGTGTTCTGTGTAACCTGCAGAACTGGGAGGCTTCACCCTCAGAAGCCTATCTAATGTGCCCACATATATCTCTTCAAAAATTAAATTAACATATATGTTCTCTTTGTTGATCTAAACTTCTCTCTTCACGATCTCAAAAGATGGTTTGCATTTGTAGTATCTTTGTTCCACAGTATGCTGAAAAGAGTTGGAAAGAGCCAAAAATACGGAAAGCTTCTGAGGTCAGGACTATTGAGGCATTTTTGGATTCACCAGTGGGTAATGGTATAATCTAGCCTTTCATGCTGTCTCAGATCTTGGGAATCAGACAGGTGTGGTTTTGTGAGTGTTTCAGGGTCTTGTGAAAGGAATGAAAATAAACAGGGGAAATTATTGGATGTTATTGTTACATGCATAACAGAGTACACTTTCTGCATATCATGTAATCTCTGAGAGGTAACAAAGATGGTTTATCACTGTTTCAAAGATTATTTTTCTACGCACAACTCTTAAGGACATTTGTATTACAATGTCCATTACTCTTAGAATGTAAAATAGAATGATGATTCCCTTATATAACGAATATTCAAACTTGCTTTTGTCCAACTTGCACTATTCCTCATTATACATTTACTTGTAGCACTATCTCTATAATATTAATTTAATTTAGATCAGTGGATAGAAGTTATTTATGATTTCAAAAAGAATCTCTTAGTAAGACTGTCTGTCATTAGACCAGTCTTTTAGGAAAAAAAGGTATCATCAAAAAATAATCTATATTTATATTTATTGCATCTCTATTGTGCTCAATTTATAGCCAGTGATATTCATGTGGGTCTGTGTGTGTGTGAGAGAGAGATACTACTGTGCAGTGACATTTTGTTTAATGCATTATAAAAAGGAAGAAATTGTTTGGAATTTAACCAAACTGGAATTATTTTAAATTACTAAGAATTAGAGTGAATGCATCTGGAAGCACATTTTGGTCTGACATTTGATTTTGGGAATTAGGACTGTTTGTTCCCTCTTCATCTCCATCAGTGATGGAAGCAAAACAAGAGAGCTGGAAAGAAACACAAAGTAATGTTTAAAAAAGATAGAAGAAGTGAAGAGGAGACACTATTTGGTTTATTTCATTGCAAAGGTTCTGTAAGCAAACACGAATATACAGAAACTTAAACCAGAAGTTAAAGATTATCTAGTCTGGTTGCCACTAGTATGGAGAAAACCTAGACAAAAGCCAGTGGGCTTGCACTGCATTTAAAATTCCTGTCCTCTAAATCCCAAGGGGAGGGTGTGCTCCCAGCTGCAGTAATGTGAGTCCTTCTGTTGAGGACTGGGAGCATTTGGGGTACAGGTTTCATAGCATTGCTGTGGACATGTCTGTGCTGGGTGGGATCCTATGGCCTGGATGCTCACCTTAACAGTGTCAAGGGCTGCAGCGCTAAATGTGGTGGCTCTCAAAAGCAAGGTCTGAACCACCCTAGCTTTAATTTTCTCTTTATTCGATAATCACAGTGACCATTCTGTCATTTTGGTGGGATTTAATGACCCTCTGTGGAACCACTTAAAATGTATGCTATGCATAAAATGTTTTTTTCTCCATGATTGACTGATCCATACAGAAGAAGCCAACCTACAGAACCATGGGCACCAGCCATGCCTTCACTTGAATTTGTACGAGGACAAGCAGGTCAAAGATGGGAATTTTCTGTTGCCAACTTCAAATCTAGTGGGTTCCCATTGTGAAATATGTTAGGAGATTGTTGTTAAAGACTTTATATTTAATCATCACCAATTAATTTAATGTCTGAAGACTCCTTTGAATAGAGATTTTTTTAAAATCTGATTGATGCTCAGTATTTCTCCCATCCTATTTCCACTGGCATAAGGTTCTGAAACAGGACTGAGGATTACTCTGAGACCATAATTAGATTTTAAATAGTAATATCTTCTAATATCTTCAGGCAAGGAGTTTGAATAGTTACTTTTTTCCACTAGCATCCAATTAATGATACAAAGTACAATGGTGAAATATGGCTGGGAAAATTTTTACATGCTTTATTCTTTCATTCACACAAAAAAGAAAATGCTGTCCTCTTCAAAGTTGACATGCAGAAATGGATTCACTTATCAAATGTCTCTGTACAAGAATGCAGAATATTGCCTGTGTAGGTACATTTAATTTAACACATATTTTATTTCTGAAGCTCAGAAAAAAGCAGAGTTCAATTTCTGCAAATATTTTCCCAGAGCAAAGACATGAATATAGGTTTCTTTTTGGAAAAATCTGCGCACTTTTATTAATCTCAAAATTATTGATACAAACATATTTGAAAAATATAGGCACAATATTATTTGTAGCAAGGGCCTATTTCAGACATTGATTACTGCACTTCAACTGCCTTTTTCTAAGCCAATAACAACGGGATGTTTACAATGTAAACTTAAGCCTGTTTGGGATCTAACTGATGTCTTTAAGATAAACACAGCACAAAAATAGATACATAGAAAAAAATGTCAATTGATCATCTCTAGTAGAGTTACAGCTGGTATTTGTGAGTTCTTAACCTACATCACATCTTCCCATAAGAGAGCTTTAAGTCATAGTTCCTCTGACTCCGTGGTTTTGTCTTAGTGCAGAGCTCCAGCCACAATTTACCCTTCTTATTTCTTTTGGATACAGTTCTTTGGACACTAAATCTAAAGTATTTCAGACTTTATAGGAGTCAACCTAATGCTTTTAGTTTATGCATCCAAAATGGCAAGATTTTCTAATGCACCTTCTGATGCATTACTTTATATTTCAGAGATACAGATCTGTAATGTTTTCTCCCTTTCCTACACTGGAAAAGAATTTATTCTGCTGACTGTATGTGTAGGCATTGTTCTGAATGAATTAAAGAAAAATTATGTGCGGTGCACTCAATTCTCTACCCTTAATTGGAAAATGAACGTGGATTGTCTTTGGTCTAAATTGATTATGAAAAACTGTGTTTGAAAGTAAAGATTTAAAAATAATTTTTAAAATTTTCATTTTCAATTTAATTTCACAGTTTATTCATACATTTATACATCTCTACTTTGAATCTATATTTTCTGTTCTGGGCCAAACAAACCCAAGTATCTTAGAATGGAAATTTAAATAGTTTACATTTATAATTACATGTACCAAATACATATATCCATCCTACAATTTATACTTCCTAGGCTTCAAAATAATTATGTCCTTAGCTGCTGGGTGGTGTGGTCCTCTTTCATGGAATTTGAGAATAATTAAATAATTTGATCAAAACATTAAAGCTAACATATCCGTATCTGTAATTGTACCAGTCTATAGAAAATATGGTTTAAACAGAAGAGAAACTATCAGTCAAGGGATCTGGCACACACCAGTTGCAAAACCTTTGATGGTTATGGCATTTTAGTGTGTATATACATATGTATAAACAAATTTATATACTTCAAGTATATATGTATTATATAAATTACACATGTATATATAAAACTTCTTTGGTTATAATTTTCAGTTGCAGTAATTGAGGAAAGCTTTTTTATTTTGTAAAACACCTTTGCAAGAGGCTAATATCTTAGCATGGCAGCTTTAAAATCTCATAATCCATGCTCCACAACAAAATGCAAATCAAATCTTTCTCATATTTTTATGTAAATAGAATGGAAGGTCTGTGTCTACCCACCTGGTCTGGTTACCCAGGTGAAGCTCCACTATACATCTGTACTCAAGGGAGACTAAGATGTTAATAGGCAAAATACTTCTCCTTTGCAACAAGTTCACAGTTCCCTCTTCTCCGCAGCATCTCTGTGATTTCTCTAAGCAAATCAAGTGAACTAACTGGAACACTATGGGATCACCATTACTCTTATGCTCAAAAAAAGGCATTTTTCCTGAGTTTTCCTGTCTGCTGGGAAAATTTGAGTTATCTTCTATTGATTTTTTATTCTTATCCAGGCATTTTTTTGAGTGTGTGCATCAACATCTGATGACTTTGGAAGACATTTCTATGTCCAGCCTAGTGACAAGGGTAATACCGCTCTGACATAAGTCCCCTAACAGGACTGTCCTCAGGGGCCTGAGGAATGTTCCATGGCTCACTGGTGCTCCCAAGATCTTCTGCCAAATGTGCAGAAATCGATGGGAGCCTAGTCCATAGTTCAGACTCAGAACTGCTGTGGCCATGCAATAAATGTGAGCAATAAATATGAGCATTAATAGAGAAAACATTAAAAAAAAAGAGGTTTCATCCCTATTTATGAAAGAGTAGATAAACTTCCTACTTTTTTATGTGCTTGTACTGTTACATTTGAATTGTGTTGCTATTTCTGGAGTATCCCATATTATTCTTGCAAAGAATAATGCTAAATAGAAAGAAGGATGCATATTAAAGCCTGCTGAAGATGAACAATGCATCTCAGACACCTCAGAGCCTCTATAGGGATCAGAGTTGCTGAGATTCCATCATGTCAGCTACCAGAAAGATTGTGAAGACATGGAAAAGCAAATATTCTTCATATGGTAAGAAAAATCTCACATTCATACCAATGGATGCAATGAGATAAAAATAACCTTCTAGTTCCAATGTGTTCATTCTACAAAAAAAATTTGACTTAGCAATTGGGCAAAGATTCAGACTTCAAAAAATTTCAGCTGACAGATATGTAAAATTAGTTAATTTCTTTTGCTTTGCATTTCAAAATCAGCCTTCATTACAGTTGCCACATTTAAATTCTAGTTAATACTATGCACCTTTAGAGCATGAGTGTTGCAAAATCTCTGTCCTATCTCTGGAGATAACTATATCAGATCATCAATGTCCCTTGGAATAACTACCTATCCATTTCTGCTGATATTTATCTCAGATGACTCTGGAATATTTTTTCCTTTTGATGTGTCTGTATATCTCTGTATGCAGTGGTTCTGGGAAACTACTCTTTTAGAGTAAATATTTTTTGCAATTATTTCTTTAAAAAAACAAAGCTAACCCAAAAAAACTGAGAGGTTTAATTTCCTTTCCTGAAGTGAATAAACACCTAAATAAGAATATGTATTTTCAGATGAGGACTGTGAAAAGGAGAATGTTGAGCTAGCAAAAAAAATACTTCTCCATTTATTTTTTAATTTCTTTTTTCCCCCACTTTATTTTCTTTCTCCACAGGCTTTTAGAGAAGCAGGGAGTGATGGAATGGGTACTCAAGAAAAACATCAAATTGGCAAAATAGAAGCTAATCAGGCAAGAAGATTAAGATGATTGGGGACCTAGGCAAAAGCTGCATTTGCTGCTGGAGAAGGGGGCTAGAGAGCAGATGTGGCCTATAAATAGCAAATTCTTTAACCCTCCTGTACGACAAAAAGCAGCAAAACTGTAGGTGCACTGAATAGGAGAGCAAGCCACAATGGTGTGAGGGCAGAAGCGCTGGAAGGGAGCTGTGAGGTGCTGGAAGGAGCGAAGGTGTGGGACGTTCTAGACCTATGAGGAGCAGGGAGCTGCTTTGAATAGCACTCTGCAAAAAGCAGCCACTCTGGCCAAGCTGTCTGGCTTGCCTGAAGCAGAGCCATCAGAGGTAGTTTCTCTCTTTTGGAGGCAGGAAATACGGAGGAGGTTGCAAATCTGGGAGGCAGATTCTCCCCTGTGCCACCTACTCTGCTAAGGGTGGGTGTAGCAAACCAGACTCCGTGTCTCACACCGCTCTTTTCTGTCACGCTGCATATTCATACTCTTTTCTTTCTCAGTCACACAGCAACAAGGTCTGTCCCTGAGGTAGCAAAACACAGAATCAGAAGATGAGGGTGAGAACCACACTTGGTGCAAGATACAGAATAGGAAAGGGTTGGAAAGGGAGCTGTAAGACTCAAGGTGTAATCATTGTCATGGGCCCAGTAGCACTACTTTGGGACTGAGAACAAGAAATCACTTCAGGGAAACCTTTTCATTCTCCTAAGCTAAATGTTCCACTCTTTCCCTAAATCCTTCAAACACAAGATTGACTGTACTGTTTGCTTTCAGAGTTTGAAAGGGAACATATTTTACTAATCCTTTCATGATTCCATATCACCTCCAGGGGTTACATATATGGTTTCTAGTTTCTGTGTGGTCTAACACCAGCTAATAAGACTGCTTGTCAAAAAGGAATAGAAATTATTAACAATTGACATCTGTTTCTTAAGCGTACTTTAAAGACATTAATTATATGTTAATTTAATAATTAATCTTTTTGTTACCTCTCACCTTTTGAAAACATCCCCTTGTGTCTTCATTTTAAATAAGACTTGTTTCCTGCTGTAACCCTGCCCTCAGACATCAGTAGTCTTCCTTCTTTCTCAACAAAATTAAACGTGACTCAAAGATCTTGATGGAACTTTATATAGTTTGTAAACCTTGCTTTTTACAGTTTCAGGTCAAGTTGAAAGTAAAGGCAAGAGCACATTTCTTGTGAGTGGGCACAAGTGAAAGTGTTGATTCAGCACTTAGCTGTTAGCAAAAAAAAATAAGCATGAAGAAAAGTCAAAATTTTTCTACAGTTCACAATTCTGTTGCAAAAATCCATTGTTAATGGGCTTGTGATTTTTTTTCCTTTACAAGATGCTCTCCTGCCCATTTGATATGTTATGTTCTTGACATGTTCCTTATTTTTTCCCAGTAACTCTTGAAATTGACATTTCTTTAGATCTTTTTATTTTATACCACAATACTACATTGAATCACAGTTCTCACTAATCATCTTACCTCTGATTTGTGTTCAATAGCCTGCTTTTCCAAGTCTGAAAGTTATTTCATGTTCCTTTTCTTTGCTTCTAATTCAACACTCATTGTATATAATTGCAGGGTAGAGTGATGATTACTCTCCAAAGAATTACAATCAAACTTGGCTTGTTAGTGTGTAAAGCTCTGACTGTTAATCACAAGCATTTAAACAGTAGCTAACCCTCACTGAAACACAGATGGCATGTTGTCAGCATTTCAAGCTACCCAACTCACTGTCCCAGAGAGGACTTTGTTATGCTTTTAAGTTCTGCTTCTCTTCCGTGATGCTGAACGTTATCTGCTGGATTTGATACTCTCTCAAACACTAAGGAGGAGCACAGAATTACTGTACAGCTGTAGCATCTCATGCAAATAAAAATGCATAATTCTTTTTTTTTGTTTTACTCAAAATGTAAAATTCAGCTGTACAACACAGAATGAATACAAAAAGAAGCTCTATGAATTAAAACTGCCAATATAAATAGGAAGTAATCTTGATTAAAACAAGAAAGTAATTTAAAATGTGTGCATATTTGACTTAAGAAAACAGTGGTAAGCTTGATCAGTAATGGTTATTGAGAGGGTCCCCTGATCTCATGGGAGTTCTCAGGTCTGGTGATTTTCAGCAAGCCATGAAATAAATAGGTAACTAATTTTCCAGTGCTTCTGACACAAAAGCTCAAATATTGCACATCTAGGAGTAAAACAAATCATATCATCAGTTCCAAGGCCTCAAGCAAGGATTTTCAATAAGAATTATTAAATGTCTCATGCAATATGACAACACAATTCATAAAAGACTGTGTTTCTTCAAAAACATGTGTTTTGAAAAGGTTTAAAATAACTACACCTAGAAAAGTTTAATTCTTACACTGTAGAAAAGGATCCTCTGAGGCCAGGTTACAGTGTTGAGAGCAACAGAAGACCGACTAAGGTTTTTGCTCCTGCAGATTCATTATGTGCTTGTCTGTCACTCTGTCTCCTTTCAAAAGCTACTCCATCAGTAAAACAGAGATTAAAAATTCCTTATGCAGAAGATACCTTTGGAAATTGAGTTGCTGTTTTGGGAAAAAAATAAATCTATTGTTTTAGATTAACTCTGGGGAACAGGAAAAAGAACCGGTCCTCAGTAGAAGAATATATTATTTAACTGGAACTAAACATGCATGACTTTTCATTACTATGTTCCAAGTTAAAAGCTCAGACATCTGGATGTGCGTGCTCCAGTGCTGCCAGAGTGCAGGAGCAGTTTCACTTTATACCTCCCAGGGTGCTGCGAGCAGGGTAGGCTTCACCAAGGAACACAATCCTATCCAGAGGCTCAGCCACATATTAGATGTTTTGTTTTTGAAATTAATAAGGCTTTTCTCCTTACCTTGCACTCTGATTTTTTTTCCTACATAAATTCCATCCCATAATGAAATATTGTCTTATAAAATCAGAAATTAAAAAAAAAAAAGGAGATTCCTGTATTCCTTTAGGCATATAGTTAGATAAGAGTTAAGTAATCTCTTCCTACTCTCAATTTCCCTCTACCACCTGATTCTTTTTGTGCATGTTTCACTAAAGACTGCTGCTTAGTTTGAGTAGGAAGAGAGTATTCAAAACAGTATCTAGAGCTAGAAGTATCTTTTTGTCATTGACCACATATGTTCTGGAAGGTGGCATCTCTGCTGCAAGAATGGGAGAAAATTTGATTCTCATTATTAGCTCCTTTAGCAATTAAAATGTCAGAGACATAATTTACTTAGCACAAAAAGCCATGAAGACTAAGGTAAATTGTATTTCCAAAGCAGTCTTTCTGTATTATTATCCATTCATCAAAATACCAATGGAGTTTATATTAATATTGATGAAATTCCTTATCAAGTTTAAATTATAGTCTTTGGTAAATACTTAAGTAATTTCTTTGCAAAGATTTCAAGATCAGATGCCATCTTCCATTTGTCTTTCTTCTTTAAGTTTTAAATGTGGATTGTCCATAAGGAAGTTTGTATGGACAAGTGCTAGAAAAAGTACTTGCCAACTCTGTGACTGTGTAATTATTAGGGTTTGTTGCATAGACACAAAAACCTATTGTCTTTTTGCTCTGGAGAAACATGCAGGAAAAATCACATCTACTGTAAGGAGCTGTGGTTACTGATCCTGCATCATATAATTCTTCAGTGGCAGTGGAAAAAGTTAAAAAGTTTTCATAGGGACCTTACTAATAGAATGCACATCCAGCCATTTTGTATCTGTGACTCAGGATCTTTGTCTCAATACAGTGGCACAGGTTATGGCATATAAATATACACATGGCATATACAATGGCATATAAAGATCCTTCTTTTTTTTCCCAGGGCTGATATGCTTTCAGATCTTTATTTATATAATTCATCAGAAGTTCACCTTCATTCGAGTTTAAATAAGGTGTAATACCCACATGGACGTCTAAAGAGAATATACTACGTGTCATATATTGCAGCTTGTCCACTTGCAAATAACCCCATCATTTCCCTGTTGTGCTTGATGTTCAACTTGATTTCTTTGATTTGAAATGAGATGTGATTTGAATATAATATGACTTTAATCCAACATGTTATAGCACTCAGGACAGATGTATATAGCTTGTTTTACCTCAGCGATCAGGAAATTGAAGCTTTGGGACAAATTCTGACCTCCTTGGAACATGCTTTTCTGCATCAAACACTTTGAAGTTGAGTTTATTTTTACAGCAGCAAGTTTAATGTTGAGTGCTTAAATGAAAATTGAATTAATTTGTTGCTTTCACTAATTGACCTCCTTTAATTTTCAAACTTTACATGTTTGTTTAATCTTAATACCTTTTGATTTATTCATGAAGTGTTGTTCTTCTGGCTTTGTAATAATCTCTGACTATTCAAGCATTTTAAATTCTCCATCCCAAGTTTTTAATGAGGTTTCTTATGTATGTATTTTTTAAATAAGAATTGTGGAGGTTTTCCCTTTTTTTATTCATTAACTTAATATTAGAAGCCATGCCTGGTTAGGAAAATCTCATCAACCTAAGTTTCCAGAATAGGTCACCAAGTGTCATTCCAATAAAAATGAAATTTGCATGCAATGCTTCATTTGCAATGAGTGCTTGTTTATCTTCTCTGGGATTTATTACAGTGATCAAGCAACTGAAATAATCTGCATATTATGCAAACTGGTCTATTTCTCAGGAAAGTTTTAAGGCTTTTTATATTAAGAAAAATTTCATACAAAGGCTTGTTGTTAGATTGCAATAGAAAAAAATTGGATCTTGTCACAAGAAATTCTCGTTACTGTCATCTCAGGAGACGAAACTATTTTGGGAAATTAAAGGTTGTGATATAATGGGTTACATCATCAAAATGTTTTTTGTGGGTGTTCTTAGAAGCATGAAGGAATGTTCTATTTTGCTTCATGGCTAACTGAATTATTGCCCATTCTACCAATGCAACCATAAAGATGATTAAAAGAACTGGAGCTTTAAAAAGGGGAGATTCCACAATAAAGTGGCTTCCTAGCCAAAGATCATTTCAGCAGGAAAGGTTAAATCAGCTGGGAAAAGAAAGCTAACACTACTTGTACCTTTAGAGTGAGGAAAGTGATGATATTGAAGGAGGAAAAGGTAGGTTATACCAGATTGGTATCACAGTATACCAAGTTGGAAATCACAGTTTATAAACTTGCAAAAGACTCTTTTTAATTTTGATTTAGGAATATCTGTGGAAAAGGTTTTTCCAACCAGATAAAATTGTTAGATTTAACTTCACAAAAACAAAATTCAAAGCTTAGCAAAAGAAAGCAGACTGCTCTCAGATTATATGTTTTTTGTGGATGTTTAGGTAGTGAAAATTCTTTTGACAAAGCTTTCTGCAATGGGGCTCCTTTTATGCAGTACTTGCTGCAGAATTCTTTCTACACAAGCTTTGTGAGTCACAGTGGCAACTCTTACATAGCTTTTCAACTTTTCAAAGGAACAGGCCTTTAATGGGTAAAATTATACTTTTTAACAAAATGCAAAGTTCAATTGATTTTAATTATAACACAGGAAGGAACAATATTCTAGAAGTAGAACTTCAACAAATGTTGAAAGTCCTATTGTCATTCTCTTAGTTGATCCATTCGATAACACTAAGGTTTTATGATATTAGTTGAACTTGATAATCTTAAAGGTCTTTTCCAAGCTAAACAGTTTTATGATTCTATGGAGAAGGAGAGTCCCCTTCAGAGAGAAATTCAGAACATTAAAATTGAGCTTGTGATCCAAGCCGCCCTCAGGACTTGGTAAGGAGCATAGGGAGACCAATGAGATATGCAAGGTGCAGATGTGTGGGAAGAGCAGGCACATTTCTGACTGTTGTGATATTACAGCAGTGGGAATTGTCCCCTCCTGGTTCACCACAAGCTAACATGTCTATTTGTCCAAATAGATGCTGCTTCTGGAATAACCTATCACTCAGATACACGATTGGTAGAACAATGGCTGTCTATTTCATGAAACAACTTTTTTAACATCTTTTACGTGATTGAAAGCAAAAATTTCTCTTTGAAAATAACAAACTCTAAAGCTATGGTCTGTCACTGTTCTGCCATCTACCATTCATTTGATTGCTATAACATCTCCTTGTGTCTTATCTGAAATGAGATCATAAATTCTCCAAGGAAGGATTCATCTCTTAAAATAGGACTTGTACAGAAATTAGCATTTTGTCTTGCTGAACTTTAATGGTGTTTTCTGATCTTTCCCTAACTTAGCAAATAATCACTGGAGTATGAAAAACAGATCCAGAAGGCATTTTAAGACGATATAATTTGTTCCCTGCTCTGAAACAAGGTTTAAATATATCTGTCAAGAATGATATTGATATATGTCCAATTTTAAAGAGCTCCAGAAATAGAGGTCTCATAACTTCAGAAGACATGTATATTCAGGGGGTTTAGTGTACATTTACACTGTATTTACTTTACATATTTTGCTAAAGTTTTTATCTGCTTTACTTTCTGTAGTTTAACTTAGTATTTTTTCTGTTTCTATCAGGTATATGGAGAGTACATTCTTTCCTTTCACAGAAGAAACCTTTTATTTATTTATTGAAGTCTAGCCATCTTCCTACTTCATGATTTTCCCTTGGCTATGAATTAAGTGAAGATAGTAAACAAAAATCCCATGTTGCTATAAAAAAACCTAAAACCAAAACCTGAGAGTTAAAGTTAGGGCTAGGCAGTATAAAGACGCTAGAAGAGATGCTGAGATTTTCCTTCTGACCCAGAAAACTGCAGAAACATAAAGTGTGGGGATAATTGTTTCATTTGCACAGTTACAATAGAAGGTGCCTGACAGTACTTTGTGGACTACAGAGGATATCACAGGAATGGTCTCAAGGGCTTTAGAACTAATGTGGATGTTTCCACTTCATTACTTTCAATGACCACAGTCTGATCTGTCTGCCTTAATGAATGGTTACCCCTCTGGAAGACATGCTACTGGTTATATTCTAATGATGACATAATTAAGAAGCAGAAATAGATCTCTGTGAGAGGACTGCCTGTAGCTATGGCCCATGAGCTCCTTGGTTTTATTGTGCGCATATTCAGGATTTCTGAAGCATGGAAAGATGAACTGTATGGTGTTAGAGGAAGCGTCAGAGTGGTAAAAATTATTATGTGCATTTTTTTGGGATACTTATTTATTGCAGTTTTGTAAGACATACAAATTTTTGGATGCTGATTTTTCAAGAACATTTTCATCTTAAGATGATATCTGAAGTGTAGGTGGGAGATCAGTGCAGCAAGCTGCACCAATAGCTCTAGCATTTGAACTATAAATTTTATTTAAGTATATAAATAGTAGGAAAATAATGAAGGTACAGTATTGTATAGTACAGTACAGTATAGTATAGTAAGGAGTGGATGAGGTTTTCTGAGAATTAAGTTTATGAACAAAAAGATCTTATGTCTGGATTGTAAAAATGATGCTGAAAGCAGTGTTGTTTTGAGGAAGACTTACAAATAAGCATTAGAATGTGATGGACAGAACAAATCAGAAAACAGAAATAATATAAGAAATATATTCTACACTGGTTGTTAAAAATTTGACCAGCTAGAAAGTAAACATAAGACACTTGTACAGACCACACCATGTCTCATATCTTTTTGTGTGGCTGAGCCAACTTGCTTACAGTCATTATTGCTTACAGAAAACTAAAATCCAAAAACAGAAACTGTCGTCAGTGCAATACTAAACATTGGGACTGAAATGCCCTTCTATGTGGTAACATCTTACTATGTAGCAGATGATAATTGATAAACTGTCTCAGATTATATGTAACCATATTTTCATTGTCTTTAATGCGGTAATCCAATAACAATTTAATTGACACCACGGGAAATTTAAAATATGCTAATTCAGTATATTAGCCAGATCTTTGATTTTGAGATGATACTTTAAATTATTTCCATTATGGTGTCAACATATTTATATATTTACAGGTAGACATAGCTGAAGCAAGTTATTCTTTCTTCTGCTCAAACACATTGGCTTTTTTGCTCTAAATGGGAGTATGTGAGCTAATTCTCTCCATTCTTTGCGAGAGCCAGGAACCACAAACTTGAGCAGCTTATGCAATATGAGTTAAAACACATTATCCAGAATAATAAGCACTACTAGTTGTATGATTATGATTCAATGTGATTTAAATGTCTGTTTAAAAGTAAGCAACAGAAGGCTTCTTCTAATAAAAGCAGCACAGAACAGAATGTTATACCAATTTGCCAGTTCTTTTCAGATTCATGTCTAAACTACATGTCCTGACTAGGCTTCCCATTTGCAACAAATCACATATTGCTTCGGCTTTTAAGCTTTTATTTTTGTATTTTTACATGCCATTGTGATGATTCCATCTCTGTCTTTATCTCCAAAGTTACACATGTCAAAAATATCGTTTTTGCTTTGTTGTCCGTGTTTATGTATGATACAGAATTGTCCAATTTTTTTATTGCAGTTTGTGAATGTAACTTCAAGTTTGCTGTTTGTAACCAACTTTGCTTTTTCAATTGGCTACTGCAGTCACATCATGTTGTGTTTGATGCTATCTTCAAGTTCCCTGAGGAATATCTGAGCAGAGCACCAGCACAGATCCTCAGACCAGTGCACATTCATACACATATTTATGAAAGTTTTTTTGTGGACAGTGATCACAAAAAAAAATCTGATTTTCATTCCACTTTGGAAAAGCAAAATAGTACTAATATTTTTTTATGAAAAAACAACTGAATTAATTGTTGTTATGTTTTGGCTATTCTGTATTTTCTATTACCATACCTCTGCATAGAAACATGGGAATTTGTATGTTTTAATAGAAAAAAAAAATCACCTCCTTTTATGCTCCACTACCCAGCCATAATTCTTACACTTAAATGATTTAGCTAGATCCCACAGCTTGCACTTTAAGTACTGCTGTACTCCATGGTCCCATTGAAATTGCGGGGATTACTGATGCAGTGAGCTTTCATTGAGCTCAGCTGAACTTAGCAGAACTGATCTCATACTTTTTCTAACAAAGACAAATTTATCTATGGATACAGTGGATTTAGTGGTAGCCTATAGTAGTTATTAGTACTCCTTGCTACTTGCAGGTAGAATTTTGTACTTGCAATATCCATTTGTGACACTTAACCTGAGACTGTGTTTAAAGCAGGGGAGGGAAACATGGCCATCACCCAAGATCAGTGATTAGGGCACTGAGCAGCTATTCTGGCCCACAGGCTGAGGAAAGACTATAAAGGGGATCTCTTGAAAGAGGGCCATAACCCACACCCTGTTGCTCAAAGAAATGGAGGTGTCAGCAATATCACTTTGTCTGGTTTCAGTCATTGTCCCAGTGTTGGTTCCCTGAGATACAGCGTGAGGCAGGCACCCATTGCTCCAGACCAGGCACTACTGGGAGGTCTAGATGATTATATTTTTTTGTGATGGCACACAGTGCCATCACAACAGCTTTTGTAGCTTTTGCTCTACTTGTTTTTATAAAAGCATTCTAATAGCTCTTCAGATTTGGAGGCACCAAATATCACAAAATATATGTGTGTGTCTATTATTTCATTTGTTTACACTCTGAAAATCAAATTATTCCTAGTTTTCTGACATAAGCAATGAGACTGGGAGAGGAGAATTTAATTTTCTCCTTTTAGGAGTATAAAATTAGGACAGATGAAATACAAGGTTCTTTCTGTTATGACTTCTGTAATTTTGGGGAATACCTATGCAGTCTTGTTTTCACCATCAAGATATGTATAAGTAAGTCTAGCCTAACTTCAGAGGTGAAACTGCATTAAGAACTGGACTTTCTTCCAATTACAGATTAGTAGCTCTAACAAGTTCTTACAAATACTTTAGAGAGTGTATGCACTTTATTCTTTCCTAATTTCCACTTTCCCTTGCTTGCAGGGTAAATTTATAAATAAAATTAATTATGAAGGTAGAATCTAATTTTTTTTCACTTTCCATTTCGAAGAGGTGCAGATCAACAAGGGATATTTCATTGTGCTATGTACATTTACAGAAATTTGGCCTAAGTACCATAAATTATATAATCTTATGCTATTGGCAAAAGGCAGTGTAAAAATAATATCTGCCCAGTACAGGGTGAGGATGGTCACCTCGTTAACAGGGACAGAGACAGGGCAGAGGTGTTTATCTCATTTTCTGCCTCTGCCTTCAACATGAATGATGGACCAAGGTTGTCTCGGTGACCTGAGCTGGAAGACCAGGACTGCAAGGATGATCATCTCTCAGTTGACAATGAAATTGTGCGAGATCTGCTGTTCCATTTATGGGTCCTCATGGCATTCATCCAAGAATCCTTAAAGAGCTGGCTGATGTCAGTGCAAAACCTGTCTTGATGATTTTTGTTTGGTCTTGGGAATATAGAAAGCTGTAAGCTGTCAAACAGTTTTCAAGAAGAGCAAGAAGGAAGACCCCAGAAACTACAGGTTTGTCAGTCTCCCTTCAGTGCCTGGTAAAGTTAGGGAGAAGATTATTCTGGGAGGTATTGAAATACACCTGAAAGTCAATGCAGCCACTGATCACAACCAGCACAGCTTCATGAGAGGACAATCCTGATTGTCAAACATTTTTTCTTTTTATGACAAGGTAACCCACCTGGTTGATCAAAGTAGCCAGTTGATGTGATCTTTTTGGATTTCAGTAAAGCTTTCAATGCTGTCTCCCACAGAATTCTTCTGGATAAAATATCCAGCTCACAGCTGGATAAACCCATCCTGTGATGGGTGAGCAACTGGTTCACAGGTCAGGCACAAAGTGTTACAGGGAATGGGGTGACATCAGACTGGAGACCTGTCACTAGTGGGGTTCCACAGGGCTTCACCTTAGGCTCTGTGCTCTTTAACAACTTCCTAAATGACCTGGATGCAGGACTGGAAGGGACACTGAGCAAGTTTACAGACACAAAACTGGGAGGAGCTCGAGGGATGGGGTCTCCTCGAAGGAGGGAGGCCCTGCAGAGAGACCTCGATAAATCAGAGGACTGGACAATCACCAACCATACGAAGTTCAACAAGGGAAAAGTGCCAGATTCTGCACCAGGATGGGGAAACCCAGGATGTACAGAAGGAGTGGGGAATGAGATGCTGGAAAGCCGTGCAGGGGAAAGGGACCTGGGGGTTCTGGTCGATGGCCAGTTGAACTTGAGTCAGCAGTGCCCTGGCAGCCAGGAGGACCAACCCTGTCCTGGGGGGCATCAGGCACAGCATCACCAGCTGGGAAAGGAAGGGGATTGTCCCACTCTGCTCTGAACCTTTGCTCTCTCCTCTGCATCTTGAGGCCTGGGGGCAATTTTGGAAGCCACAATATAAGAAGGATATTAAACCATGGTATTACTCTGGGGGATGCTCCTGTGCAGGACTAGGAGTTGGACTCAATGATCCTTCTTGGTACCTTCCAACTCGAGATATTCCGTGATTCTGTAATTCTATGATCTTGCATCACAATTGAACTTGAACAGGGGAGAAATATTTCTGGATTGGTATTACTTCTTATTTTAATGTCTGCACTCATTCTGAAGCCTCTTATTTTCATTGCTGTCTCCGACACGGAAGATAAAAATCATAGAAGCAGTGACTTGTGAAACTTGATTCACTTAAACACAGATGCATACAATGCTCTTCATGTAAATGAAGCAGTGTTTCCTTACTACCTTTCTAATTTAGGATTTTGTTTGTACATAATAAACATTCGCAAGTGAGTGCTATTTCTCACCATAAATATAAAGTGAAGTGTTTGAGTCTACTAAAATAATTTTTTCTTGGCCAGGGAAATAGCTCCCAAGAAACTCATTGTGAGAGTCATTTCTTGTTTTCACACACTTGAGAGTAAAATTGCTCCATCCAATTTTTTTTCCCAAATTCAGCTTGTTTTTCCACAGTACTTTTAGCCATTTGGATCTTCCCTGCATTGGGCACTCTGTTTACATTCAAAATTAGACCCCTGGTGATTCAAAACTTGGATTCAGTATATCATGGTTTTGCAATTGTTTGCTTTAAGTCCAGAGTTTTTCTGGGGACCTATACGAAAGAGACCAGAGTAGTTCCTGATGAGTTCTACTGAGTCTTAGACTGCCTTCATGGTTTTATGGATGACACAATGACATCTTTCTATAATTCAGTTAGAAGCATTGCTAGGCTGCAGCAAATTCCCTTGCGGTGCTTCTTAACTGTCTCATTTGCTTGAGTCTGAGGGGAAAAATATCTGTAGATAAAGAGGTTCTGCCTGATTCAATGGGACACAGGAGAAAAAAATTTTAATCTTAAGTCACTTCCAGAAGTCCTGCGAAATCAATTTTTTTTTAAAATATGTTATGTCTGTCTATGTTTAGTTCATTCATACTTGCCAGGCAGCATCCTAAGCACTCACAGAAATCAGTACAAGCTTTTGGGCATAGGAAGACTGTCCCATCATAAATAAAAATCAACCTTTTTCCTCATGGTACCATAGGTGACACTGTGGTTTTGGACTTACAAAGACCTCCTGCTCCACTTGAGAAAAAAGAAAAGAGGAAATGAGAGCTCAAAACATCAGTGGTGAGACACAATGCCGCAGTTTTGCTAGAGCTTTCTTCTGCACTGTAGGTATTAGTTGTAGCAGACTTATTTTCAGGATTTTGTCTTTCTTATTTCTGCTAAATGATGTATTTGGTGATATCAGCCTCATGCAATCACAAGAATTTTGTGAAAGCATTACTGGAAACATTGGCAGGAAAATAATTCGCTTGGAACTCAGGAGAAGCTGGATAAAGAAGAAAGTCATGTAGATATGGTTTTTTTGCATTTTAGGGTTTTTCCCTCTTGTCTGTCATGAAAGTTTGTGATGGGGACAGAAATGGGTTTTTGCTATATTGCGTGCTGCTAAAAAGAGAAAAAATCCAAAATAAAATAAGCAGTGGATACAATTCACTGCACTATTTCAGTCAGAAATTACTGCCACATGGACTCGGACTTTCTAATGGCTTTTCACAATCAGCCATCTGTAAGCCTCCGATTGGTATGGTGCCTACAGAATTTATTTTGAAATGCTATATAACCCACAGCATCTGGGAATACCCTCAACACACACTGTGCAATCACAAACTATATAAATGTCAGGGAAGATTCAACAGACTCTTCCATATTTTGTTGTTGCTGTTGAAGCATGCAGAAACAAGGCCAGAATGGAATAAGGTTAATCCAAGTGTAGGTAACATTGTGTGCATCCTTTTAAAATTGTCCTGTGATTGTGGACATTCTTGTTCTTTGAGATAATTTAATAAAAATCTTGATGACAACATTAGCAGATGTGACAATAGAGTAAAACAAAATATACTTAAGAGAGATTTTGTGAGAAGATATAATGGAACACTGTCATTGGTGCTCTCTATTCTCATTAAAGTCTTTCTGTCAAGCACTTTGGCTATATTTCAAATGGAATTACATGTGTGTATGAGTAGTTGTTTGGGACTTAAGGCTGAATCCATGTGTTTATAGAGATATTTTGAGACAAGAAATTTGTTAATTTGTTGTTATGCTGAAATAGAAAATATCCTTCCCACCAGGAGAGCTACTGAAAGCAAATTTGTTAATGTTTTTGAGGTGGTGCCACTAAGGAAACATTCCTTATATGAAGAATACTCATTGAAAAACTGCAAAAATTTTCAAACAGATGCACTGAATTTTATGTCAAATTTATTGTGTTCTTTCAGCATGAAAAATGGAGAGAATAAGTCAGATCACTTTAAATGGACACTTCCAAAATCGCACAGAATTCTACCATATATTTATGTTTTAAAATATCTGTCTTCCTGTCTTATTGTGTTTCTAGCTTTCATCCAAAACAGTATATTTCCTTCTGGTTGTTGCTATGGCTTTAGAGTAAGAAAGCATTTTTTCTTTAAATTGATCTAAAAATTTTCCTTTTTTAAATTTAATCAGCAATCTACTCTCCACAGCTTTTTTTCTGGAGCAGATTCTGTTAAGAGGTGGAACAGGCATTCTACAGCATCTTTTATGTCATTTAGTTGATTCTGTAATTTCAGATTAATTAAAAATATACCTCTATTTGCAAATTGTTATTGTCTAAAGATTCTTTAGATGTTACTAGCTGTAAAAATAATTGCAAAACAATACTTCGGCATTCAACATTTTTAGAGTATACTCTTTAAAGTGTACATACTTCATAAACATAAGGAGAGAAGTGTGTATTGGTATCATTAACTGAGCTTGTAGTAGTTTCTTAGTAATCTTTACAGCTGAGTTGCTTGAGAGAGTGTTGATATTTTCATATTCTTAGCAGATTTTTTCTGCTATTCACCTTAAACATTTAGTGAATTTCTAGTGCAGAGATAGAAAAAAAGAATCTCAAAATCTTTCTGAAAAATTAGCTAGATAGGGGTTTAGATAGATGGCATGGAAATAGTTTTTCTATCCTTGGACAAAGCTTTGGTTACAGAAAATTATGACTTCATGGATATATTTCTTCATTCTTTACTTACTGAAGTGTAGCATGAAGGCAAAAGCTGTGAAAGTATATATGGTAGCACTAACACATGAACCAGGAGAAGAGTTTTATTACATATATGGCATACTTTTGTCATTGATGCTTTATGAAAAAGTTCACTCTATATTTCATACCAAAATCCACCATCAAAAGTTTGAATAGATTGACAACTTTATGTTAAGTATTTTCCCATTTTTCTAAGGAACTCCTTGAAGTTATTGTCTTGGTAGAAAGAACTGTGAAGAAACCTGTTTGATTATTTAAGCTTTGCAAAGCAAATATTACTCATGACAAGTTTCAAATATCTGCTTTTGAAACAAGACTGCCTGTATTACTCATACTTTCGTGTAGACTAATGTACCCCTTCATAATCATATCAAGCAGTCCAAATGTGTAAGTTACCTGACTGAGGATTTAAATATCACAGAGCAACAACAACAGGAGAACAAGGTTTTTATTCGTCACACATCTTTACTGTCCTTAGATGCTACAGTCTACACCTTACCTTCAAAGTTAGTCAAGCATTTCACAGATTCTAGTATACCTTCTTCTGCAGGAAGAAAGCAAGAAACAGTGCAGATCTACATAATTTGTTGTTGTTCTGATGATATGTGCACACAGATCTCCTAATTCATCTTGGATAAAGATCTCAATTTCTGAAAGCACTTTAGCCTTTCAGAATGGATGGGTTGTTTTGAGGACTTTCCAAATATTCAGCAAGGAGAAACATGCACCAAATAGTAAATTGCTATCTTCAGATTACCAATATATAAAAACAGAGATTACTGCAATTTTCCACTCTTTCTTAAACACATTTCTTTGCACTCTTTTTTATTATACGCTTTAGAGGAGTTGACAGAAAAGAAATAGCTCAATAAAAACTACCAGAAACATCTAAGGAAATCACTTGTGAGAGAGAAATATTTTTGTGGCAAAATTTCATCCAGATCTTTCTCCTTATCATGACAAACTTTTCCATTGTGAAGGTACTTTTACTTTTATAGAAGATAATAGCACTTAGTTTCCCTATATAAATATCAAAGATAAGGATGAAAGTCACATACTGATTAAAGTGAGAGAAATAAAGGAATAGCAACCATTTCCTCAAACACCTTTCTCTGAAGGATTCTAGCTCCTTTCTACAGTGAAGAATATAATAATAGAATAACAAAGAGCATTGAATCAATACCTTTTAGCTGTAAATATACAGAAAATTCAGATAATTTTAGAAGCAATTCTTATATAAATTGGCAAGCATGGGTAAAAAATAAGAAAAAACAAAGATGATGAGATTTATGTTACTCAACTCCAGCTCACTCTTCCTTATTTGACAGTTCTCATCTGTTGCACAAATGAGATATGTAGGAAATGATGTTGTGTTATAAAGCAGTTATACACTTTTGAAAAGCAATAAGGTGCTCTTTAGTAAGAATTTTTTTGTCGTTGTTTTGGTTTTTTTTCTGAATTGACTATAAGAATGCATAGTCACATTAGAATAACTAAAAATACTATTGGAAATCCAGGACTGTTGTATGTAAAGTGATTGTGGAACTGACTTGTGTGTTAAAAGACAAGTGTATTCCCTGCTGAGTATATTTTAGTTCCAAAATAATTAATATTTGTTGACAAGACCAAGTTAAGAGCATCACATGTCTTTTAATTAGTTGTGATGATAAGATAATGCAGACTGAAAATAATCAATTTGAGCTGCCAAAGCTGATCACTTCAGCCAAGTGAAAAAACATAAGCAACATTCTTCCATAGATTTCCTGCACACATAATTAGCTTTGCCTGTTGCTTTGGTCTTTTTACATTTCAGCTGTGAATAGACAAGTTTCATTGGTATGGTTTTGAATGTTTATTTGTGAGCTCCCTGAAAAAATTTGGTGGGAGAAACACTCTAAGAGTCAATTGGAAGCAAATTACAACATTGAACATACTAGATAAAATTAAATCTATGTGAGCTAGATTAAATTAAAGAATATTTAAAATATTTAATGTTTAAATGGAAGTGCTACAAAATAGCTGTTCACAACTGATCTATATTTACAAGAAAAAAAAGTCCTAACTTACTGTGAACTGTTGAGTATCAAAACTTAATGTACACTTGTTCAGATTCAGTTCAAGGGGATACTGTAAAAGCAGTAGCAAAACATGTCTTGTTTCAATTTATACCTATTTCTCTCCCAATTAAATCAATGAAAGCTATACTGTGGTTTAAAGAAGAGTTACTTTAATAATTAATCCTTCTAATAATATAATCCATTAGACCAGAGATTAAGTATTATGACAGCATGAGATATAGAAAAATCTTTAAAGGATATAAAATTTGAGACATAAATTATTCATTCTAAGTTATGTGCTCTAACCAGCTTTTACTGCACTTCTATCAGATATTTTACAGCTCTACAGCATGATGCTGGAGATCAAGTATAATCAATAATATAAATTATTTAAATATAAGATTCATAGGGAGGTTTCTTTTTACTCAAATATTTCCAATTTTCTGTGATAGGGGACAGAAAAAATAAACTATATTTATGTTAAACATTTTGGATTTTTATGATTGCTACTGAGGTTTCTAAGAATTTTCTTTGCAGGCTTGCATTTTTTGCCTTAAAAATAAATCCTAATCCACTTTGCAATTTAAAAATTTAGTGGAAATATTTTCCTTGTTTATGGTCCTTCCCATATGTAGATACTGTGTGAAAACAGTATGGAAAAAACAGTAAGGAGAAAAACCAATATCCTGCATGCTCAGTATTATTAGAATAATTATTTGTAGTCTTTAAAAAAATGCTATGCAGCTGAAAGACTCCAGATTCTTTTTTATGAGGCACAATAAGGGAGAAAAATTAGATATAAAAGCTGTGTGACAACCTACATATCAGTGCTCCTCCCTCAGGTTCAAGGAGGAAGAAACTCGGCAGGAAGGATGGGGTGGCATGGAAAAAATAAAGTGGACTCGAGTAAGAAATAGTGTGAATGGACTGAAACATGGGGACAAGCAGAGAATATATAAGACAGGTGTTACAGAGGTATGGTGATGACATTTATAATACAAGAATTCAGTACAAGAAAAGAGCATGATGCTTTAGACTTATATCTGAATTGAAATTGATTTATTTTCTGAGCACTTTGCCAAGTATTAACCTAGCCCAGGAGTATGCAGCCAGCACTAAATTATAGAACATTAAAATGTACACAGATTTGGATCCCAGAGGCTGAGTTACCTGCTGAAATAAAATAATCAGACACTGTCCAGGAAAATCAATTTGCTCAAATATTTTACTAGAAAAGCTACACCAAAAGCTGAGTTTGTATGGTTTACATGCAAAAGTCCACCTTAATCTGGCTGATTGACATTTGGGTAATATTTTTAGGGGACCATTTTTGGCATATTCCTATTCTATGGTGTTTGTTTAAACAAGTCTCTAAAAGAGCATAAAATAAATAAAATAATTAGCTGAGTAGGGACTACATTGAGTTTGGGAATCAGATGTGTGCTAAAGTCATAGCTCCACTAAGAATTGCTATTATGCCAAACTAAATTAAAATCTTACTTGTATCTATTTGCTGCAGCAGAAAGTTATTGCTGAGACTACAAAAGTGTAGAAATATTGGGAAAAAAAGCTTCTCATACAATTTTTATGTGACTTTTTTCAAAAAGTTAAAGAGGAAGCAGATAAGACTTTTTGTGTGTATATACAATTTATTTTAGAAAGGAAAGTTAAAAAAGCATTTCAGGGGTTCTCAATGAAACATAGTATTGGAACACATTGCTTTTAACATTTTTCTTAAGCTATCTAGCAGAAATTTTATATGCTATGGGGAACAATGTAGGAACTGCAGGCTTTGTGATCTCTCAGTAGCAATGAAAATATTGTTATACTAATTTTTATTTAATTTCCATGTCTTAGCATGTAACTGAAAAACAAACAGACAAATATTAATTTTTTTTTTAATTAAAAGTACCTACTAGAGATTTGGCATGAATATTCACACAGATTTAATTACAAAGTAAATGTCAAATGTTCTTGAAGGTATTCTAGGAAGGGAGATATAGAGCTAAGAGCCTGAAGTGGCCATGCTACCATGATTGTTAAAAAAAGCTAAGGAACATACTCAGGAGACCAAGATGGCAAATTCTAATTTTCAGCAATAGAAAATTGAAGGAAAATTTCCACTGTCCCAGAGAAAGTCCTAAATATTTAACTATCTGTTAAAACACTGAGAAAGCTACTGCAATTGGATATTGTGTCCTTAATATTCACAGCAGAGAAAAATAACTGAAATAGTCTGTAGGCAAGACATGTTAATGCATGCATTGGGGCAGGCTTAAATATTCTATGTATCTCAAGCCACTAAATCTTGAAAACACTTCTTTGGAACATCAGCTTTCTTGTAAGTTTCAGAAACCAAATTGCAAATAAACTTCAGATGCCTTTATGTTCAGATAATAGAAGAAAAATTGTTTTACAGATAGCTTTGAATTTGCTTTTATGAAATGCCAAGAAGAGTCTATGGATCTAGTTTATAAGAACTTTGCACATGGTTGAATTACTGTGATGGAAAAAAAGCTGAATCAGATCCAAATACAAGACTTAAGACTCTAACAAAATCATCATTAGATACATATTCATATTTTCTATGAGTTTTTCTTTCTGCGTATTTTATGTATAGATGATGGAAATTCTCATTATCCTACACGGAAAATCCCATTTTCATATTTTGCATTTCAAAATCACATTTTCACATTCATTTCACACATTTCACTAAAGTTTATCAAGGAAAGAGATAGCAGATGTCTTGTATATCCTCAGTGGTGAGAAATTTCTTGTTTTTTGACTACCTTTATAATTTTAAACTTTGATATATGCACATGAGATTTAGGGTGTGAAAAGACAACAGACTTTGTAGATAGACTAAAAAAGCATTCAGCTATTTTGTGGTGAATGGTAGCATACTACCTTGGGTTCCTGACTCAGGATGTACTGTACAGGCTCAAGAATAAAAGCAAGGCTGTGCAGGGATGTGGCAGCCTACCAGATGTTGTCTGCAGATGTGTTTTATTTTAAAGATGCAGTTAACACCCAACCACTACAAAAATCTAGCCAGGCTGAATAAACAGGGCAAAAGAATGAAATGGAAAAACCAAAAGCACAGTATGTCAGTGATTTACTGCATAATATTGGGAAAGTTACTGGCAGAGTCAAAAATCAGAATTACTTTGTTGTCAGTAGTAGCTTGTTTTCCTGTAAGTCAGATGCACAGTGTGGTCATCTGGCATAAATCCCCAAGACATGATTGTGAGAGGGCAATTATGGAGTGAATGCAACAGAAGATATGATTCCAGTTTCACTCTGATTGTTAAATTCAAGTATTCTTAAATACTTCTCACCATTATGAAAGATCAAATAATTATTTTGATCAGCTAGTATGGGGGTTAAAACATAAGAAATACCCATTAATAGAAAATACTTAGAAATATACAAAAATCAGAAAAACAAGAATACCACTAATCCTCAAAACAAACTCTTATGCTTTCAATTAAACTGTATATTTTCTGTTACACTTCCTAGAGCTGCAGCATTTTTCTGGTGTTTTGCATTTTTAAATTTCTTTCATGCAACAACCCACTGAGCTGGAATATTGTCATTATTATTGACAGTTTCCAAAGAAAGAAGACAAGGTGGAGATATTAAGTGACTTGCACAAGCTCTCTTATCAAGTCTGTACCAGAGCTAGAATTACAATTTGGAAGCTCTTGACTTCTTGTTTGGTATTCAACAGCCTAGACCATGACATTCCTCAAATCCAATTTCAAACTCTTATAAAATAATAGAAGAAACATAAGGGAGCAAAATGCTAGTCAAAAATAATGCTACCAAAAGTTTTGCCAGAGACTTCAATAGCACAAAATTTGTCTACCTTTGAGCTGATTATAGCACTTCCATGAGCAATAAATAACAGTCTTTATTTTAAAAATGCATGACAAATTTTCCAAAATAATTTACTTCCCTTAAGAATAATTTGAAAAATTTCTTCATATCAGCTCTGCTCTGTTTAATGTCATCTGTCCCAAAACCAGCTTAGTATGTATCAGAGAAGGATTGAAATAAGAAGTGTGATATTGGGGAAACATCTGACCGTGATATTGGTACCCTTATTACAGCCAGTTTTAAATAATAGCTTTATATTCTAAATCATTAAAACAATTCATTAATTAAAATTTCAGAATATGTTGTACATTGTGACTGTAAACTCCCTTGAGGGCAGAGAAAATTGATGGAGTTTATTAGGAAGGTTAGAAATATGAAAAACAATAGTAGGAGATGATCTTACTTGCCAAGGCTCATTTAATCCTCACAGTGATATGAAGCTGAAGAGAAAGCACAAAGACAGAGGGAGGAACAGTGCCAAATGACACCAAGCATTTCTACTGAACACAAGATTAGCTGGAAATAACACATGACAGCAAATATAGCTAAGATTTTTTTTTTTAGGTGATCCATAGTATCACAAAGTAACCAAGTGACAAGAAAGACAGCAGTCCGGCACATTTTACTGCCACTGCTCCCAAAATTGAAGACTGAAAACAGATTGAGACAACCATAGAAATTCGGAAATGCTTTAAAAATTATTAAAAATTCAGCAGGAATGAGTGATTAGAGAAGATTAAAATAGCTTGCTGCATAAATGATAAATGATGACTTAGATGAGATAGCTGGCTACAAATAGATCTGGTCAAAATATTGGAGTGAAGTTTACCTTTTGCTTAAAAAAACAAACAAAAGACCCCAAACTTGTTCATTTCCTTCTCCAAGAACCTGTCTGACAGCAAGTAAAAGCAATGCATCCCAATACAAAAAATTTCCATTATCATTTCCTGGATAGACATAACCAGCACATAGATCCAAAGAAGACATGTTAAAGTATCAAATTTAACACATTATTTTAATTACTAATTAATTTAATAATTAGTATAAAAATGTCCAAATTGTGCTCTGTCTCCTCGAGATATTTTGAAACGTGAAGTATTACCTGTGGGACAATAGCAAAGGTCCCATCATGGAATCTGTTAAGTGACCTCAAAGTCCAAATCTCTTAAATATACCCTTGAAGAGTGTATCTCTTTAAGAAATTACACAGTTAGATAATGCATTATCTTTACTCCAAATTGAACCCTACTTAAAATTCTGAATAATTCTTAGGTTTTTGGTTATTTTTTTCCTGATTTCTCTCTATGGTTTGCACAGTTATACTGGTATGTGGTATCACGTTGTGTCTTGACAACATATAAATCAATTCTTGTCTTTTATAGGGTTTAAATAAGGTAGAGGAAGGAGGCTCATACCTGAGTACTCATCAAATATTTTATCAGAGAAACATATTTCTTCACAGGGTTATTTTCTAACCTTTACAGGGTTATTTTCTACATCCTGAGAACAAAGAGCATGTGAATAGGAGAGAAAATCCCTACTTTTCTGTGCTGACAGGTTACATTTCCTCCAGCCCATTAAAGGTGGGAGAAGGTTCCAGCACCATGAGTTAAAGAGGCTAAAGGTGCCGCTCCATCCACCTGTACAGACCTTCTCCTTTTTCCTCCCACTCCTTGCTGGTGGTACTACTCCTGGGACAGAGTGCATTTCTTCCCCTTACTGTTCCAAAAGCTTAAACAATTAATGTAAAATAATATGTCCTTGAAAGTGTTTATTTTTGTTGGTATGTTACTGTTAACCCCTAGTCATTTAAATTTTTTTCCAAGTAGATATGTTTTATTCACCTTCCATGAAGACAGTATTTGTCTCTTTAAGAGTGACAGCAGAAGATGAAGTGAGATCTGCTATATCATTTTATCTTTCAGTGCTTCATTTTCTACAAGATGTGGCACATTGATGCATATTGTCATTTATGCAGCTCCAGAAACGCCGACTTGAAGGGAGCATTGTCCGTGTTACAGACAAGATGTGTCAACCCCTTCTTTAAAGTAATTGAAAGGAAGCAATTAAAAAAGCTAAACCATATAAAAATAAATTAAAAAATCAAATTAAGTAATTAATAAATAAAAAGGCAGGATATCTTTAAGAGAGAGAGAGAGAGAGAAAGAGAGGAAGCATATTATTTGATTTTAATGATGACTGGAAAAGCCCAGAGTATTTTGATGTGAATTTAACTAAGCATCTTATGAATAAATTTTTTCTTTATTTCTGTGACCTAGATATAGTAATTCAATGAAAATGAATTTAAAACATAAAGAAGAAAGGATTTCACCTAGACAAAATATATTTTATCTGATAGCTTTCTGTCCTCTCTTCCCTCCTTCTCATTTCTGACAGCCATCATGAAATATCCAATAGTCATGTTTCCAACAGATATGAAAAATTTTATAGGGGTTTTGTCAAGTATTGATTTAATGGAGATAAAATACTTTTAATGACTACTTATTAAAGCAATTAATATAAATATTGAGTTTTCTCCATAAAATACCAGTAAAATACCAATGCGAGATAAATCTATGTGTAGGACATTGGATGCATAAATGCTTAAATATCTTAACATTTTTCTGCAACTCTATAAAAATATTAATGTTATCACTGTTTCTAAAAGTTAATTGAAAAGTAAAGAAAATATGTTATGGCATAATCTTTTTTCTTTATATAAATTTTAATAATTATTGATTCTTTAATCTCAAACACAGCACATCACAGAAAATCTCAGCTATTAAAGCAACAATTGCACCTTGATATTGACAAAAGTTCAGCTTTTGACTGAGACTGGATAGCAGAAGGGCAGAGATTGCTTGGAAATGCTGAAAAGAGCAAAACCTGAGGTGTTTTGGGCTCAGAGACTGATCACATCACATAGTGCCGCCTTTTGTCTATCTAAAGACCAATACTATGATGTTTGATTTTTTGCCAGAATGTTCAGATTGGCCCCCAGATATCCCAGCAATTAATTTCTCACAGTCTGTACCTCCTACTGTGGATTTCATTGTGGAAACAACATGAGTGTTCAACCCTGTGTCTGTTAAGGGCTTTATCTTTTTAAGAAGGATTTACAATAATCAAATGTGCACTGTGAATCTCAGCGTACAAGCAAAAATTAAGATTTGGAATTTAATGGTGTTTAGAGTAACTTTTGAGTGATGGAACTTTTCATATTTAAAAATGTTTCTCCACAGATTTACTCTTTTACTATCACACACATCTAATACAGGTTGTTGATTACTTACTGACCTAGCTCTAAATATGATCTCAAACCAATTTTTTTTTGTTTTGGATGGGGGGTGGTGGGAGAAGGGAAATGAAAGTGAGTTTGATTTTTTCCTGTTTCCTTTGTAAAAAAATATAAATACATGAAAGTTTGATATTAAATCTCTATAAAAGTAACACTCTTTTATTTAATTTTCAGAGAGGATTTTTTTCCTTAAAGATTTTCAATTTTATTATTTCAGTTTTTCCTCAGTAGACCCTATTTTTTCCTAAAGACACTGCAAGTAATATTTAGTTTGTTCAAATCTGTAGACTTTTCTTTATTTAGTTAAAAGGTTTTATTCTTGAAAGGAAAGAAACAGCTCTAAGATGAAAGAACATAAATACATAGAAACTCCTGGAAGTATTACTAAATTTAATGAAGACAATTTTTTTAAAGCAAAATTAGGTATAGATCTTAGGAAAAAATTAAAATAAGAGAAAATAATAAGAGAGAAAACCCAAGTCACCAATATAAATATTTCCTAGTCACGTAAAGAGATTTATCTTATTTTTCTAATTATAACAGGGTCATTACAGGTTAGCCTCGTTGGTTAATTCAGCATAGGAGAATGCATAAGGACAATTCCAGAGACAATATTTCAGTATTTGGTAGAAATTTTAATTAGAGGTCATGGGTTCCTCTCAGTATTTTAAAATAAGAAACAGTTGTACAATTGGGAAAACGCTGAAATGAATCACTTTCAAAATTCCTTTAACTAATATCCTCAAACTTTTATATATCTTTAAATTTTTCTTGCATTTTGACCAAATAGTTGTCAGTTCAAAGGCATATATTGCATTTTACTGTGTGAAGAATCATTGTTAAAGTGCATAAAGCAGCACAGGGAGCAGAAGTCCAACAGGACTTTTATGATCATGCCTTGACCTTACTCCCTAAAAGAAAAGCTTGGGAGTTACTGGAATGTAGAATTTGACAAGTTGTTCTCTTTCTCTTTGATTCAAGTTTTGTGTTTTCCCTGCACTGGGCCATGGCACAACTGGAAAGGGATTGTGGTCTTCACTTGGTGCCAGGCACAGCCCCAGAGGGGAAACAGCTGTGGCATGGAGCTGTGCCTTCACATATGCATCTTATGTGAGATGATGAGTTTCACAGCCGCAAAGTAATGCATTGTCCTGCTGGTGCTTAGCCAAACTTTGTCAGAAAATGCTGGAAAAGTGAAGGAAGCCAAGACTTAAATTCTACTTCTCTCTTTTGCACTTCAAATTGACTGGTTTAAACTTTTCAGTTGTGCATCCGGGATGATAGGAATCTCATTTTAGTAACTTGTGTTTTCATTCCAGTTTGACATATTACAAGTGCTGATGCTTAAGAAAGAGTTTTAGAGATCTATGTAGTAGAGGAAATGGCCTAATTTATAACTTTTTTTTAACTATACCAAGATGAACTAGTTACTTCTTGGTAGAATAATTAAATCAGCTACTGCATAGAACAGTGCTGTATGTAATGAAGTGCATTGAATAAATATGAAGTGCACTGACAGCTAAATGTTATTTGTAAACCATTTTTTAAAAGATATGCTTGGCATATAGGAGGTATTTATTACCAGAAAGGATCACTTCAATAATAGGAAATTAGCAAGATACCTTATTAAAGGCTGCAAGGAAATGAGATTATTTCAGATATGTTTCTCTCACTATTTCATTTATTTCTGCATTTGTATGAGGTACAATGTTTGTGATTTTTCTGATAGCTCAGAGAATATGGGTATTAGTTCAGTATTCACAGATATATATTGGAAGTGAGGTGTAGAATTTGCCATGAATTCTTTCACATTGTAATGAAGATCCCACAGATCTTTGATTTTTATGAAATATTCACAGTTGTATTGTGACCAGCAAGGCAATCAAACCTCAATCATTCATGTTAGTATTATTCACACCCTTTGAATTTCTGCAGCACGTTTTCCTGACTGCTCATTTGAATATGAGAGAATCCACCAGACAACTGCTTTTCTTTGTGCCAGAAAAATATTGTAAATTTGCATTGCAAAGAACAAGCACAACAGAGAAATATTCACTGTCCTATTCAAAGTCTATTTAAATTAGTACATAGAAAAACTGGGCAAAACTGAGGATTTTATGAAATAACAATAGTTCACCAAATCCCATGTTAAATGGCTAGAAAACAGAGGAAATACAGAGTGTAGTAGAGTGTTTAGAAAACATTGTGGTGGTAATGTGTGTGGTAGAAAACGTTGGTGGTGATAAATAAAGTGTTTTGTTGCATATACTTTTCATGGGAATCTTGACTTCTGGCAGATTTTCTGTAGATTTTTTTCTCTGTGGATTTTTTTAACGGTCTGTTGGTCATGCTTAAATATTCCAACTGAGGTCACATTGTTGTGTTAGAACTTACGTAAAAAAAACATTAAGACATAGCACTTGGTCAAAAAATGCTGGTCTGAAGATTGGAAAGTGGAAACAGAGGCACTAAAAGCATCTTACTGAAGAGTCATGCAGCCCTGGAAGAGACAAGTGTACCCTTCCAGGCTACTGCTTTCTAAGCCAGTCATACTTGTGATAAACTACCTCTGTGTGTTTACTAAAATAACCAGCTACCAGCTCAATCAATGTAGATAGTATCCGGTACTAGATAGATAAGATGCTAAGAATTGTATAAGCACAGATACAGCTTTTTTTCCCCGGATCTTCATAAAGATAAACACAATAATCTCCATGGTAAGTTTTCCCAATAGAGTGATATTTGAAGTGTTGCGCAACTCAGCAGCACAGGGGATACCAGTTGTTCTCTGTCCATCAGCAACTGCACTAACCTTGTTATTCTTATACCTTGTTACTCTTATACTTTGTTACTCTGCCACGTTACCTCTGCAGTTTGGGTCAGTAGGGCTCTTTAAGCTAGCACGGCCGTGCTACTGTCATTTTGACTCCTGTGTAGTACAGGTATATGTAAGATAGCATTAAACTTCCTGTGTCCCAGTAAATATCAGAAGTCTACTTTATGGCAATGTGGATCTTAGTGTGCATTATATTTACATTTTGTAAATAATTTGCCTTCATAATATTACAGTACCAACCACACGACTTTGAATGTTCACAATATTCAGGTTAGCTATATACAAATATAATTTCAAACATGCACAATCTGCACAGCAATCTAGAAATATACAGTATTGAATTTTTCTGATGATAAAGGTCAGAGGTTTGCATTCAAGACAGTTTTCCTTGTTTTCCAGGATGAAATTTGTTTATGTATGCAGTACATTATGTTCCCACAATGTATTTAAAAATAAGTAAACTTAGAGAAAAGCACCCTTTTTCTTATTTTCTTCAGTGATTTCTCTAAATGCTGTGACATAAACTTGCCATGACGAGTTGTTAATCAAGTGAAAGCTGTTTGACTGGCAGCTCTGCTGCATTCATTTAATAAAGCAGGTTGTTTGCTGAGACTTAGGAGGACTGTCCATACTTCTCTCTTGTAAGTTCTTGGCTGGAAGGTGGGGTTTGGATCCTCTGGGATGGAGGCAATCAAAGTGCTGATGGCTGTGACTGTGGCTGTTTTGTTCAGCAGGTATTCTGTGGAGTTCAGTGACAATGGTTCCTTTTTCTATCTTCATGTATGGTAGCTACTGATTTAAAATACAAAACTTCCGATTTAGATGCTCGGAATAGAAGTTATTGTACCTTCTCATTCTGCAAAATGAACGGAGTTTTAACTGTGAAAATTATATAACTGGATTCTCTTCTTGCCTGAGTTGTTACTCGGATCTAATCAAAAGTATGAACAGGTTAAAAAATAGTAGCATAGTTCTTGGCTGTAAGACATGGCCTATATTTTACTGCTGCCTAAATGACCTTTTTCTTACAAAATAAGTTTTCTCTACTTAAAGCTATGCATATTTTTTACATTTCTGTGGTCTACTAAAGCTAAAGAGAACACAGTGCAGATGTTGGACAATTTCTTTTATTTCATTTCCATCTAAGTAAATTGATGTAAATATGTAAATAGAGAGACCTGCTGGCAGGCAGAGTTTGCATATAAATTATGAAAATCACATGCACTTCAGAGGGGTCAGGCGAGATGAACACAAGAACTGTTGGGGTTTTTTTCTTCTTTTACCAAATCTTTCCCAGAAATAATGTGGTTATTCCCATCAGAGATTTACCAGGATGCATTTCTACTTGTAACCTCAGATAAAAGAGCAAAGAAGCAAGAAAATCTGTGTTCCTAGAGTTAAAGTGGTTTATTTTACTACTTTTTAATTCTCAGAACATAAGCTGCTGTCTTTTCTCACTTCTTTTTTGGTACTGAATTTACAGGGAAAATTGTTCTGATAGAAACATATTGATTGCAGTAAAGAATTGTATGTTACCTGCCTTGCACACCTCACAGCGATATTTAACTGGTGAGAAATGCGCTCTAACTGACATCAAACAAAAGCAGAGTTGTTTTTCATTTTAAGAGTTTGCTCTCTACGTGGCCTTGAATGTTCGTTTCTTTGACAGTAGATAATGATTCATTCTCTTGCTTTGCAGTTTCTAGATGGCTAAGTACTTAAAAAGTCAATATTGAATTTCTAAGCAGAAATCCACATATGATTACAGTAAAGCTCTGCTATCACAGCATTATATTAAGTGATGTATTGGTATATTCCACATCTATAAAAATAAGTTTAAATTTTACTTTTCAGCAGTATTTTAAAATGTGCTATGTTGATTTTATCGATAGTTTGCTTCTTCTGAGTCGAGATTCACCCAAAGTGAAAAATTAAAAGTGAATTATTGCTGGAAAAATCATCCAAAGTCAGGGTAACTGTATGCTTAGAAACATAATTCTCTTTGTTCTTTATTTAAGGTTTAAAGCCAAGTGATCCAACCATGACTGGCAAAACACAGACGAGCAATGTCACCAATAAGAACGACCCAAAGTCCATCAATTCCAGAGTCTTCATCGGTAATCTGAACACAGCTATTGTCAAAAAAGGTGACATCGAAGCAATCTTTGCAAAGTACGGGAAGATCGTGGGCTGCTCGGTGCATAAAGGTTATGCCTTCGTACAGTACATGAGCGAGAGGCATGCCAGGGCCGCGGTGGCAGGAGAGAATGCCAGGATCATTGCAGGGCAGCCACTAGGTAAGGATTTGTTAACACCATTGAAATGCTGCTTTCTCTTTCCCTTCTGTTTGAAATACCACCTGCCGATGGTGCCTGCAGGACTAGTGAGTTTGTTTGCTGATGTTCCATCTCAGCATATTTCCAGGATTTTGGAAATGACAGAATGTTTAACATATGATATGTTACCTAGGTGCTGCAAAATATTTAGCCCTATAAACTGCTTATTTGTTAAACAGATCACTTCTGAAAACTTTATACTTATTTGTAACTCCACTGTAGTGAACATGATTTCTCTTGTGAAGAAAAAATGACTATTTTTTCATAGACTCTAGTTTAGTAAATTTAGTGTAGTATAGGAGGGCTCATCTAATAGATGAGGTTATCTTTCATGTAATGAATCTAAAATAGCCCAATGATGTGTCAGATGTTATACAGAAGCAAAAGAATGGCTTTTATTTGTCCTTGAAATCATGCCAAATCAAACTGTAACAGTGTTATTTAGAGAAGTCTCTTATTAATAACTAAGATTGCAGGTTTCCCACATAATACTGTAAACATTGTTCATCTGAATTCCAAATAAACAAAAGAAAAAAAGTAATATTTTTCTCTTGTAGAGCTTTGTCATGAATGCTTAAGTAAAATCTAGTTGTTACATAATGCAACTTTTACCTCTGGAAACTATTTTTAATTACCTATGTAGGCTGTCAATGATAAGCTCTGGAGTCCATTACTAGACTTACTGTCAAATATATACAGTAGTAATGTGCAGTACAGAAAGATGTTTGGTAGGATTCAGAAGTCTTTCACTGCACCTCTGAACAGTATTGCTCATCTCCAGCCTCAAGAGTGTAATGGCTACATCGGGAAAAGGTGAGGTGTAGCCAATGTTTTGGCTGTAACAAGCCATAAAGAATCAATATGGCTTGGTCATTTTCAGTGTTGCAGGCTGTGGAAATCTATTTTTCTGATTGTTTGTAGAAACTGAAGAATTTGTGTTACATGGACTGTTCTTTTATCACAGTTGTTGAACAGTAATTTTAAGTTTTATATTTTAACTGCTACCTTTTGGGTTCAAGAGAAAAGCAGATTAAATAATTTCAGTTGTATTCAAGGGGAGATTGCTTTCAAACTTCATCAGGAAAAGTCATATACAGGAGTGAAATAAAAGAACTCAAGTGATAAAAGCAAGGCAGCAAAGTCAGTCTGTGGGACGGCATTATTAGAAGATGTTTCCCGGAGCAGCGTTCTCCAAGCAATAGGCCATGTAATGCCATCAGTGCATTACTTACAGCTTCTTACACACTGGTCTGACCAGATTTTTTAAACTGTGTTTTCCTAAGGCAATAGATCTGTTATTACTATGATTACTGTTGCTAGACTTTTAAAGTATTTCTTGTGGCATCTGTAATATGCCAAGCATTTTGTACAAGGAAATGCCTTTGCGCTGCTCTGTGTACTTTTGTGCTTTCTGTAGCAGGGAAGTGAATTTGTTGCAAAGGAAATTAAGTGACCAATAATTACTTGGATTGTTTGAATATTTTAATAATAACAGAAATGGTTTACTCAATATTCAGTTTCAACTGTTTAATCTTAAAATACTTTGATTTTTCTGCACATTGTCCTGATAGCATATTCATACCTCAGTTCCTAATATATCAAGGAATATAAAGAATAAGCAAGGTGAGATTTTCTTTTTTCCTTCCTAATTTGCTCTTTTTTATGTGTGAAATACAGTTGTTATCAGTACGGTTTGGCAAAAATAATGAATTTGTAAAAGTGGTACTTCTTATTAAGGAAATTGGTTCTATGAATTATTCTAATTGGCAAGAGTCACCACACAATAATGAGTAGGTGACTGAGAAAATTTACTTGGGATTTTGACCCAGAACGTCTTAGGCACAAACAGTGCATTATTGTGAAACTTCTTGATGAAAATTACTTTTTCTCTGTCCTGAGAGCTTTGCATTCTGAAATGAATAGAACTAACGAATTTATGTCAGCAGTCAAGTTATGGAAAGGGACAGGAAAATCCTGTTACAGATGTACAAATAAACTTGTTTAACATAGCTGAATTTTCTATTAAATTGAATTAGAATAAATTAGTAATATGAGGGCTGGATGATAACCAGATAAGGAAAGTTATTTGAACAAGGGAATATTTGAAAAACATTATTCCATGGTATATGCCTGATACTACCATACACTCTAGTACTCAGTACCTCACAAAAGCATAACTTCATTTAGATTATGTTAATAATGTACATTAGTTCTTTCGTGGTATGGTCACCTGAACTGTTTACATTAGCTCCTGCCTTTTGTGGACTAACGCCATTCAAAATGATGCAGCTTTATCAGAGTCAGAAACCATTCATGTGTATGTATCTGAAATTTAAAATTGAACCTGTAAATTCTTATAGCTTTTTAGAGTGCCACACAGTTCACTGTGTATCCTATCTAAATGTTTCCTCTGAGGTGAAGCCACGAAAGATTAGGCTCAGTAGGTATATTACAAAGCATTTTGTTTAGCAAATTCCTCAAATTAGATGTACAAATCTAAAACATTACCCTAAGTCTTGCCAACTTCCTGTAGGTCATTATTATTGGCCTGTTATTGATCTCATCCATCAACTCTGAAGTGTGCAGTGGTCAGTGATATGTAATGGTGGTGCCATGGATACTGCAACTTGACGGAAGAGGATTTCATGAGCTGTGTGTTTCCAATCTTCCTGTTTCATAAAGTGCAACACACTCTAAAAAGCTGTGGGGTAGAGATTGTAAAGGAAGACAAAAAATATGCTTGGGAAATTTATTGCTATTATTGTGAAGTACAGTGTAGTTTCTTGAAGTCATATTATGTCTTCATGGGAATAGCATGTTTTCCTGCCCTCAGGACAGAGACAGGTCAGTATAGGGCACAGGAGTCTGCTTCACAATGATTATTTTGTAAATTGCTTCAGGCTGGAGTTGAGAAAATATTGAAGTTGTTCTAGGACAAAACTGCAAGTTATGTTCTTTGTTGTGGGAACACATCCACACTATTAACTCTTCTCAAAAGTTTTTCACCCTTTTATGCACACTTGTGAGTTACAGAATATTTGTGCATATCCACTTCCTTTCCAAACAGGACAAAGAGACAGGATGAATAGGAATTATTCTGAGGAAATAATGAGTCTGTGAACTTTACCAAGGGTGATTTCATCCTTCTCTGGTGAGCGAAGGATTAGACACCTGCTTGCTCAAAAATGAATGGTGCAAGTCCTTCATTGCAGCTGTGGGCTGAGGAAATGAGCTGTAACCTTTCTCATAGTGAGGAGCCCAAGCCTGAACACAGGATTCAAGATGCAGCCTCACCGATGCCAAGTGCAACAGGATGATCACTCTCCTGGTCCTGCTGGCCACAGTTTCTGATACAGGCCAGGATGCCATTGTCCTTCTTTAGCCACCTGGGCACACGCCAGCTCATGTTCAGCTGCTGTTACCCAGCACTGCTGGACTCTTTTCCTCCAGGCAGATTTCCAGACATTCTGGAAATCATCCCCACTCTGTAGCTCTACATGGGATTCTTGCGACCCAAGTGCAGGACCCAATACATGGTCTTATTGAACCTCATCAATGGCCTTAGCCCATTGATCCAGTCTGTCCAGACCCCTCTGTAGTGCCATCCACCCAGCTTGGTGTTGTCTGCAAACTTGCTGAGAGTACACTCCATCCCCTCACCCAATCATAAATAAAGATTTTAAAATAAAGATATGTGCAGCAGCTTCTGTCTGAAATTCTGGTATAACTATCATATCAACTTCTAAATCATAATGTCTCTTTGATTATTCTTGGTTAATAGCCTTCTATTTTATAATACCTTAATTATTATGTCTATTTTTTTTCCATTTTCATGCACATTTTTATACCAGGATAATTTCTTTGACTTGAGAATTTTTTCTTCATTTGTTCATATAAGCCAGGGTTTATACAGGTATCTTATGACAAGTATCTTATCAAAACAAGTTAAATGGTCTAAGGCTTGTACTTTTGTTCTTTTTCATGAAAGACACATGGAATTTCATTATTGGATCCTTAGGAAAAGGAAAGATTATAGTACCGAGACTACAAGAGATGCTGTAGTTCTCCAGCTGATGCCCTTTTTAACTAATAAATTAGTTCCTCTGTAGCTTGAATCATGTTCTGTTGCTGCAAATATTACTCACCTGTGTTGCCTTCAGGTCTAAATTAGATGCAGTCTCTGAATACCAAGTGAGTGCATATTGACCCATAGTCTAGGGTAAGATGCTGGTTGCAGATATTTATTTTCAGAGACATACTCTTTTACACATCCTTTTGAGAAGCACAAGAGCCCTGAAGGGGCTTTTTAAATTATAACTACCCAGTAGAAAATATCCAAGGTGAATAGCAGGTAATATAGGGAGATTTTAGAGAGGTTCAACATATACCTTTGCTGCAAAGTGAACTGATGTGATAATAAGGCTGTTTTATCTTTTGTTTCTCTTGCCTCTACTCAAAACATATCTTTTCTATTTTATGTTTGTAATGTCTAACAACACTGAGAGACTTACATGTGTATTTGTAGAACAAGGACTCTCCAGACTGAAACAATTTTTCACCTCAATCTGAGCTACAGGAAACATTAATTGTGTCATGGAAGTTTCTGGCTTAAAAGGAATAAATACTTTTGTTGTTTTAGTGAACTAATTTGTGAAAAAAAGCATTTTGACTTTAAAAAATAAAAGATTTACCCAAATTTTCTGGATGACTAATCTTTATCTAAGCCAAAGATTGGCTAAGATAAGAAAGTCGAATCTAAATTAGGGGTTATTCCATTTCCACTTAGTCATCAGTTTTCAGTCAGTAGCATGGAAGCATACCAATCTTTTATTTGTACAAACATATGCCATGATTTATTAGAGCAATCTTGGTACTCTTACCCACCTACCTCCCACTAATGTAATGGCAGGATTTATCAGAAAAGCAATGTAGTCTTGTTTTAAAGACTATAGTGGAGCAGCAACTGAAAAAGATTCTTATTTTGCTTCTATAAATCTGTAAAGACTTGAGTTTTAATGTGGGTCAAAACATTCCAGGCAAGGGCAATGACTACCTAAAGCAAATCCCTTAACATGGGCTTTACTGATATAATAAAAAAGTGGGAATATTTAGATATTTTGATGTATATTTTAAGGAAATATTAAAAATAAAATAATTATATACACATAATTACTAATCATGCATTCAAATTGTGTTTTAAATCACATACCATTAGGAGATTGTACATTGCAATTTTCATATTACTGGACCAGGAAGGACAACACACTTCATAGAAAATTCTTTGGTCGGTTGTAACTTCTGCTCACATTTTGATATATTGTACTTTTACACCATGGAGCATTACACTATAGAGAAAATAATCTGAGAACTGTAACTCAGTAATATGCAGGTAATTTTCCAAGCAAGTGAGACTTAGAAAGCAAAGTATTTACATTCTGATAAGCCTATTCTGTGATAACTTTATAGCATATGGTTTTCAACACTTGAAAGTTGTCCTTCAAAGAATATTGTATTCTTCTGATAGAATAATCCACTTTTAATGAATAGTGTTTAAGCAAAAGCAAAATCACGCTTGTGAAATGCTAAATAAGGAATTATCATTATCATGTAAATTTGAGAATAAAAAAGTTTAATGAGCAAATACTTCAGTCAGTAAAATAAATTATCCATAAACCTATAAAACTTGTGAGATGTTGTGAGTCTTGGCTTACTGTGAGGATGACTTCTGCATTTGCTGAACTCATATAATTATTTGTTGATTACTTCAAAAAGTGATACCAATTTCTTTTTGTAAAATAGCCATCAAAATCCGGGCCAGGTTTCGAGGAAGTTTATTTGATCCAGTACTTTTTTATGTTGAACTAAACATAAAGTAACGATAAAGCAAAAAGACCAAGTGGTCTTCTTCCAAAATCAAACAAACAGAAACAAAACCCAAAAGATAACCCATATATAGCCAAGATGAGCATAATGCCTAATGTCACACTAAACCCATCTTTTTTCACACTAAAACCCATCTTAGTCAATGTCTTCATCATCAAGCCCTCAGGCACAACAGATTGTTACAGAACATCTGAAAAATCATTAATTATATTTCCACAGCTTAGCTCAGAGGAGCTAAATTTTGCCCACTAAAACTAACTCTTTTATTCCATTATTCCAACCTGTTTCTATATTTAGGAACCACTGTAATCCTGTTTCAGCCTACTCTGCAGGATCAGGGATCCTGGCCAAAGCAATCTCATATGTCTCAGCCTATTTTACTGAGACATTTTGCTACACATGCCCTTGTGGTCTTGATGAAGCCTATGCAGTAGCACACATGAGTGTCAAGTCTTACAGTAGAGGACCTTGGATACAACAATCTTTTTTCATAGAGTCCTCTAATAGTGGATAATTTTCATATGTCCCTTACTGTTACACATTTTGGTGTCTCCCAATACTTTATACCTTCCATTTTTGCAGTAAGATCCTGCAGCCATAGCATCAGATAATAAACCAGTTTCATGCTCTTGAACAGAAAAACATGATTAAATCTTGTTGTCACTCCACAGTCTTGTTTCTTGTGCATTTCTGTGATCAATATTTCCTCATCCTATAGTCACATTGACGCAAACCATTCCATGTGGTATCCATGCATGTAAAACAATTCGTATAAAGGTAGGAAGGAAATGTCATTTTTAACAATCATCCCTCAGCAGTTCAGGGCAGGGCATGGTAGCACAATTGATGTATGCTTGTTCCAGAAGAGCAAGCTGAATTCTTCATCATGAAAGAAAAATCCATATTTTAATAGAATGACCTGATTCCTTAGATTGAGAATCCCTGGACTAAAAAGGAATGAGTTTGAGTCCCCATATTTCACAAAAGTTTCTATTTCTCTTTTAGTGAGACTTGGTCAATTCCAAGTGAAACTACAATTTAAATCTATTTTTCATGTTCAGAAAAGCACATATCAATAAAATAGTTTAGTTATGAGGTGAACTGATGGGGGTGAAGTTTTCCTTATTGCTTGCTTGATGTTTCTTTCTGTGAAATTCTTTATGTTATCATAAAGTGAAAGTTTGCAATGTTCTTCCTGGAATAAGATTTTGTACTTTGAGCAGCCTGATGTCAGCTCATGCAAATGTTAAGCATACCCTCCATCATAATGCCAAAAATGATGACCTGATTGCTTGCCATCAACAGATGTTATTGAAAGAAAACCTTTCCTTCAAGGCTTTATAAAGCCTTGCATATAAAGGTACATTTAGTCTTCTGCATGGGCATCTCATCTTTAAAATCATAGACAAGGTGTTATTATGGGATCTTTCTGGGTCCTTCTCTGATGTTTGACATGTCTGTATATAGCACACAGTCCATCTGCATAAAATGTTACTTTTTTCATCATTTCATCCTTGGGTTTCATAAACACTTTAAGTCTTCTTTGAAGATGGATCTGATATATCCTTAGAAATTTTGTAAGAGTTTTTCAAAACATTTAGATGATGTTATCTCAAAGACCTCTGTATTAAACCTTTCTTATGTTCATATTTTGATGAGATTGTTGTTTTTGGTTGGTTTTTTTTTTGGGTTTTTTAGCAAACCATATCCAGAGGGTCCTTCTGGATTTGAAGTTAATGAAGTAAAGAATTCTTTACCTTTTCTTAAATTTACTTGCTTTGATTAGTGACTGCTGGGATCACTAAAATTGTATAGCAAATCTATAATGTTAAGTGCTGAACTGTCATAACATTAAGCTGTGATAAAAACGTTGTTGTGGTAAGTTCTCTCATAATATTCGTCTCCAAGTCCTATGTGGAATGCACAGTACAAAAACAAGAACTATCTCTAGGATGCTCTCCAATTTTTGGTTTGGTATGCTAGGACGTTTTGTAATCTACAGCTTCACTTTTTTTGCTTGATCGAGCTTGATGTAATTTGATAGACTATTTTCCATTCATTTGGCTTCTTTAATTTCAGACAGAATCTCAACAAGAATGAGTGATATTTTCTTCTTGATCATTTGACAACATTATTTCACTTGTACTGATGCTGTTAGAGTTGCTAATGTCTTGTCGCCTGTTTTTTTTTTAATTTGTGCCTGCCATAAATTCTTGTTTTCTCATTCTTTTTTTAAAACATTTCATTGGGGACCTCTTTCCAAAAAGCATATGTAGAAATTCATTTCTGCTATGGGTTGTATGGAAAGGGCAGAGAATCAGAAGATTTCTTATCTAAATCTGACAGGCCAGTTTTTATCTTTCTAATCTGTAATTTGAGGCATGAGGGTTTTCAATAGGTATTCAGCACTCAATGGTGACAGGACAGAATAATGCTATTTTAGTGTACTGCAGACTCTGGGTAAGCCCTAGTCCTGTTATTTGTCTTTGGACTACAATTGCTAAAGCCTTGAAATAGATTTACCTCTGAAGTTATCACTCAGCTGTTTGAAAGAGGAAGTATAGCAAATATTTTTCCTGCCAGAATGTAGCATAAAAAATTCTTCTTGTAATCATAGTCTAAATTCATGGAAACTGCTCTTCTGCATGATGAACTTTTAGGATCACTCTTCCTGTTTCTTTCCCTTCTTAATAGCAAGCTCCGCTAAAATGAAAGTGTTCTTTTTTTCTGTTTAGCTTAATAAAGACAAGAAATGTTTTGAGGGGACATTTGCTGTCTCAGGTTTGATTTCATGTCTTAAGCCTACTTGCATTTCACACCTAAGGAAAATACAGTGGAGGAAATCTGTTTCTTTCTCAGGTTTCACACTTAATCCTGCCATTCTTTCAGCAGCAGACAACTTCATCAGAAAAACAGTGTAAGTCATGTATATTGCAAAAAAACCTCCCAAAGTTAGTTGCTTAGAACTTATCAATAATTCAGTTAGTTTTCAGCACATCATACTGGCAAAGCAAAATTCACAAGCAAAAAAACAAAAGGGAAATTCGACAAATTAGATGCTCTTATTCTATACTACTTCTCCCTTTTCCAGAAGAAATCTTACTATTAATGAGCTCCACCAAAAGCTTATGAAGTTTCAAGTAAAAGTAATTTTTTAAGTATTTTAATTACTCAGAACTGAAAACTATTCATATCCTTAATTGTTATAACCCTTTAAGTGACTTCAGTATGTCCTAAAAAATTACTGAAAACTGAATCAGACATTTTTTCATGGCAAGACTTATAATTTTCAAAAGGCCAACTGAAAACGGATTGGGCTGGATTTTAGTTTTCCTTAGAGAACACATTGTTTTACTTAGAAAATGATAATATATCTTTAAGAAGACATAGTCTCTATTGCAACCCAGCATGGAATTTCTAATTTGATATACATGTAAATTCAGATATGTGAGTTCCTCAGCTTTCTCCCACTAAATGAGAACAGTCTGGTGGCTGAAAGCTGTGGATATACACTAGCTTGCCCCCAGAAGAAGTACAATAATTTCCACAACTAAAGACTAAAGGTGGACAGGAGTTCCTTGAAAGCCTTTGCTTCCATGAGTAAGATTTTTTTACTTTTTTTTTTTTTAATTTTTTAGGTGTGAAATGGTGCACCTAAAGACCAACTGTTTTCCTTTGTGGCAGTCGCAGTATTTTAATACCTTTTACTTTTAGTCAACTCTGTTGCTTGTTTACCTAGTCTCCACAATGTAAGTGTGCAGTGACTTGATGTTATCTGAACACTTTTATTACAAGCACTCTTATTCATACACATGTTTTTTATGAGATTAAAACCTCATAAAAAACAGCAGATCCAATCAAGCGTTGTGGTAATTTGTTGTAGATATCTGTCCCACCTATCCTACTCTTTGCAGTTAAATGTCAAATTCTAATCGTCCTATGCCTTGTTTCATTCTGCTTCTAATGCTTCACACAATCATGAAAAGGAGGAACAGAACGTAATAAGTCTGAAGTGTGGAATTAAATTTCAGATCTTGAAATAAACAGGGAAGTGTATAATATCTTCTATTTCTTCTACAACTGTAAGGTTTCTGGACTCAATGAAATCTATGTCTATTTAGTTAGTGTTTCATGGGAGGAACACGATATTTTACTGAAAATAGCAAGTGTAAAACAAAGAGTAGAGAATGAATAGACACTAGATGACAGGAAAACCTGCACTTGGCAAAATCTGAAGCCATTTCAAGCTGTAATTCACTTTTCAGCTGTATGATAATTCAGCATCTTAAATTTTAGAGATGCTAAAAATACTTCTTTATAATGATTTTTTAAGGTAAACTTTATCCCTTGATTTGATACTGTCACAGTTTTTGTGAAATTGTAGAATAATTTGTGTTGGGGGAGACTCATCTAGTCCAACAACCTACTCAAAGCAAGACTGACTCAAAACAGTGAACAGACCAAAAGGTTTGTCAGCCACTTTCCAAGTCATGCATGCAGCCCATACCTCCAGTTTTGGCTGCAAGGTTGCCATAGGACATTGTGTCAAGGACCTTGCTGAAGATGAAGGGCACTTAAACTACCTCTTTCCCCATCCACTAAAATATTCATCCCATCACAGGAAGCTCACTGGGCTGGTCGCAGTTTGCCTCACTAAATGTACTGACTGCTCCTCATTATCTTGTCCTTCATGAGTCTGGACGCAGCTCCTAGGATGATTTGTTTGTAGTTGTCCAGTTAGTTTGGTTGGGGTTGTCCACCTTCAATACTAAGTTTGTCCTGATCACAGAAGCAGGCCTTACATACATGTTGGTCAGCAACAGATTCACTGTCCTGCTCCAGGCTACACAGATCATGCACAGACAGTTTCCCAAAAAACTTGAGGACATTATTTTCTTTTTCATATATTTCATTTATTTTTTCCCTCCTCAACTTCTTCCAAGTTCTGCCCCTTTACTACATTAGTTCATCTTAAAATATTCTACTGTTGTCTTCCCCTAGCCCATTTTCCCAGTTTTTGTTAACTTTACAAATTTATTTGGTATTTATAAGAGCTTGTCCCAGAAATGTCTCTCTTATTCATGACTTCTGTCATGTCACACTGCCCTTATTTTTTAAATGTGTAGTGTTTTGCCAGACTCAAGCTGCTACTTTTTGGTGATGTCAGAGGCTGGGATTAATCATCTGCATGCAAACCTTAATATTTCCAATTGAGTGAGATAACACTGATAATGCCTGTAATTCTCCAGAGTCTATTTCTTATCTTTGAAGATGAGTGTGACATTTGCCTTTTTCCAGTCATCAGGGAGCTCTCCTGATTTCTCCAAACATTCAAAGGTGATAGAGAACAGCCTCACGATAATATTAACTAGCTCTTTTACTGTCCTGGATGCATTTTGTCAAATCTCATATTTATTTTTAACAGTAAAAATCTATGTTTCATTATATCATTATGAAAGCTTAACATTCAAAGAAAAGCAAACACCACATTAATTCCTAACAAAATCAGTCAATTTCCTGGTGGTTTCTCTTTTCCACAATAAGAATATCACTTTTTTTTTTGGTACTCAAGATTAGTAACAGGATTGTGAATTTAGATCTGATTTCAAAAGCTCCTTGTTTTGCAAATGCAGGTTATAGTTACTCCAGCAGCTGATCTGGGTGGTATCCATGAAGGCGGCAGTTCTCCTGCAAATGATGGCAGAACATGTATGAAAGAAGTAATGCAGTGGTGCTCTGAAAATCTCAGCAGAGTTACAGGCTATTATTTTGAAATCTTATGAAATTGGGCTACAGGGTAATAGGTAGGATGTTAATTTTCTGCACTAGTAAAACATTTGGGCCAAAAGAAATTAAAGAACATCATGTAGTAACAAGAACCATTGGTTAGAGAACTAGATAGATTTGGGAAGGAATATTTAGGTAAGGTGAAAGATTTATTTTTAATTGGAACTCCATCTTATAAGGCCAAATTACTCTATTGATTTAAACAATTAAGATGGTATTTTAAAGAGATGCAGTTTTAGAAATTCAGAACTATAAGAAAAGGTTTGTTGGCTTCTTTTTCTTCTTTTTCTGTTTGGGGTTTTTGATTATTACCTGAAGTTTTTCTGTTTTTGTGGGGTTTTTTTTTTTTTTTTTGTTTTTTTTTTTTTTGTTTGTTTGTTTGGTTGGTTTTTCCTAATATACTTCAGTGCATGTGAAAAATAGGACAAATTTGTGTCCTAGATTTACAGAGTCAGTCCTAATTGATATATATGGAGTGAAAATTACTATTTGCCTTTGTCCAACTTTGAAAATCAAGTTTGGCATTAAATGATCTTGCTGCAGTCCTAGGAATTCCAATTGCCAAAGTTTGAAAAGTTCTAGTTATTCCTTGACTTACAGGAATGATGTTTGATAACTCTGTAAATAAGACCAGATCCATGTCTTAGGCAAATTCTTAAAGATTTAGAGTTCATGAAATTGTATTGGGTTGTTTTAGTGTTTTTTTATCTGAGGGGGGAAGCCACTATTTTCACTATTTTTACGTTCTCTCAGACTTAAAGGGGACATTATTTTAAAAATTATTATTTTTAAAATTGTATTAGCAAAATCTAAAAAGTGCATTTTAATGTAGCTTTCCTATTCAATCCATGTACATGTATGAATATCTCAAAGTGAATTGTGATGAGGCTTCAACCATTCAGACCGTAGTTAAAAATAATTTCTGATAATATTTTCAAGAGTGTGGCAACTGAGTTTATGGAAACAGTTCCACGCTAACGTTCTTGTGAAACATAGGCTAGTTTTGTGGGGGTAAGAAGGAGGTTGTTGTTCTAGGGATTTTTTCTTTCTAGGGTTTATTTTATTTCTTACCCAGACTTTTAGAGAACATTTAAATGTAAACTTTTAGAGAAAATTTAAATGTAAATGATCAAATTACAACAAGATAAAATCAACACTCATACTAGCATTGCAGCATCTGGAAAAACAGTTGTGAATTTTTACAGCCTGACTTTAGAGGTCTTTATTTTCTGTTAATTGGCACTTATAGCTGCTTTATTTGTTTCCTCATCTTAAACTTTGATTTTGATGTATTTAAATCTACAGGCAAACAAGGAAGAAAAGGCAAAAAAACCCTGAATATTTTTAGATCTGGGTAGTAAAAGTGGTTATGTTGGGACTTTTTTTGGTCTAGTGTGCAAAATGAGGTACCAATTTCAATCTAATCTGATGTAACTTCAAAAATATTTTCGTCCTAGACCAAGTCTTTGTGTATAAGAAAAAAATAATAGACAAAAAAAAGACACTTACTCCATTAGGAGTATATTGACCAAAAAATAGTGGACAGTAGTAACTTTTACCATAAAACTCTGCTTCCTTTTTCTACTAATAGTAGAACAGAAATACTTTAACAGAAAAAAAGCTTCTAAATTCTAATTATATCACTTTTTCTCTTTTTACTTTGTTCTTCATCCTGAAATGCTCGATTATCACTAAAATTGACCACACTTAGAAAGAATAACTTCTTTTGTCCTTACACTGATATCAGTTCATTGTCATAGAGTCAGTCATACTTTGACCCTTTCAATAGAATTCCTCTAGTTCTAGTTTTTATTTACCTCTTCCAGAAAAATCTACTTTCTCCTTTTTCTTATAGCAGGTGTCAGTGTAACAAACAGCTCTTGCTTTCTTCCTACTTGCCTTGTTCCTCAGAGCTGTTCCTTTCAGGGTCTAATGGGAAGCTCTCATAATTCTATGCACTTTCAGTTCCCAGTGAGAGACCAGCATCCTGGTAAGGATGGAGGTGCAGAACTGCATGGTCATTTAGCAAAAGCTCTAATTCAGAAACTCTTGGCATGTTTTGGCAAGGGACCAAAAAGATTGGGAATTCATTTTTGACTTCCTTACTTGAAGCAGGGCAAACCCCCCCATTAAATCAAATTTTCTTGGAGTAACATTGTCATAAGTACTACCCTTTTACAAAAACAAAAATGTGATTTCTTCAATTGTGTTCAGACAACATGACTAAAGTGCATAAACTGGACAGAAATGTTTTGTAAAAAGCAGAACCACAGAAATTTATCTCACTGTTGTGATGCCTTGAGAAGGCTGACTTAGAACAGAGGCTAGAATGAGTTAAAGAATAAAGTAGGTATTTATTAAAAGGCCTCAATGGATGCACCTTGGGCAATACAAGACCTCAGCCAAGGCTACACCCAATATGAAACCAATGGTCACAAAATGTATGACACAGGGTTGCACACTCTTATAAGTTCTGGTCCATTTGCATATTGGAGTTAATTGTCCAGTTGTAGCTTTAGCTTATGAAGTCCCATCTTTGTTTTTCTCTCTTCAGTCCACCATTGTTTATGCTCTTGGGCCTGAAACGTGGATCAGTTGTCCTTGGTCCCAAGCTAGAGAAGGATTTTTTTTGTCTACTTTGTGAAGAGAGCTTACCATCCACTAATATGGAGCTCAGAACTTCGCACTAACGGAGCACAGAATCTGAAAAATATAAAAACTAAAACTTAGGGCATCAGATGATTCAGATTTAATTGACTGGAACAGGACCCAGAACAGGAAGGTGGAATATTACAATTCCATGTAATTTCATGTTTTTTCTCTCTGAAATTGTGTGCTGCCTTGATGGCAGTGCCTGAAAGAGAAACAGGTTCAGGGTCTAGCCTGCTGTCCCAGGCACTCACTGATTTAACTCCAGTCTCAAGACCATGACATTAATCCTGCACGGGTTAAGAATTCTTCCCTGTCCTGATCCATGTGCTCCGTGAATTCTGTGAAAGGGCAGCCCAGGGATAGTAATTCACAGGCAATGTAATCTTTTATTTTTAGTGGTTATGTAAAATTACCACTAGACTTCCAAGCCATCTGTTTTAAATTCTGATGGTATGCAGTATATCTATAGTGAGATACTTTGACAGTGAACTGCATTGTCACTGTACACCATATATTTGTTCCAGTAAAAGTTCATTAGTATTCACAGGGATCCTCTGGCTCTGTGATACTACCAGAAAATGTCAAATTGTTCTTAGAATTTATAAGAAGGTATAAAATTCATGAGCTGAGACAATGAAAATCCCAAAGAATTGATGGCTAACATATATTGTACTCATTTTGGCGTATGATTTTTTTATGCCTACAGAAATGAAGGCTAGTCACCTAACCTTTCATCAAGTCAGCATTTTCTGAAATACAAAGACATGAAAAGTGCTTACTAATGATTGCTTGGCACCCATCCTAATATATCTAGAATGAGAACAGAAAAAAAAAATACAGAAAGTTCTATAGTATGACATCCCAATTCCATTTTATCCTTCAATAAAACTTCCTTCAGTCTACATGCCATTATGCTCTTGAATCTTGATAAGAAGAGAATGTCCTTGTGTTCTTCAATAACCTAGAAATGTAACTTGGATTATTTTTTTAAGAAAATAGATATGTTAATGAGAAAGGGTACCAAATCTGTGTAAAAAGACAAAAAATAGACACTTCACTGGGGCATCTTGTGCCTAATTTGGACTCCAACCAAATGTCTATCTATTACAAAATGTAATTTTCTGATTTAAGAACCTGTTGCAGAAGAAATCAGGGCTGATAGATAAAGAAGAACCAATTATGGAGTAAATATGCTCTGGTTGCTTAGGTACAAATGGTCACAAGCTGCTCTTGCTTAATATGCATGCTGCTTATAATCCCCCATTGGATAAACCTTGAAAGTGGATATGAGCAAGCTCTATTTGGAGAAAGTTGAGGTAGACAAGTAGAAATATGATCAGGAAAGATTAAAGTATTTTAATTGTTGTCAAAAAAAAAAGGTAAATAATCATGGAAAGAGTATGGTGTGCTTAAAAGCACACCTTAAAAGTCATAATCAAAAAAAGATGAAGGCAACTAAAAAATAGAAAATATAGAAAAATTGGATTAGATTTATAAGTACAAAGAGAAAATAGATTTTTGAAAAATGTTTCAATGTATTTCTGGGAAGAAACATGGGATGTTTTTTGCTTTAGTTTCAATAGAGATAAATCTGTAAAGATTTTTTTCTCCTCTATTTAGAAGCTGACAGCTACATCCAGATCACAGAATGATGATGTGGCATTCATTCCAGAAATCATTACAGGGCTACAAAATAAATGATCTTTAAATACTTAAAATTAATTTTAATCTCTTCAGAATTTCATAAATTCAAAAATTTTATAAATTCAGAATTTCTGAAGAGATATCTGGGTTTTTCTTCAGGGAGGTTCTCAGCTGCTAATATTTAGAGAGTTACCTTCAGTAAATCTTGAACTGGAATAAGAGTTTGAGAAAGGTAGAATTTTTACAGGGAGAAATTATTCAGTTTGTATAGTTTAAACCAAACAAATATTACAGTGATTTATTGATTTATTAACACAAAATTAATTGGAACCCATGACCCATATCTATAACAAAAGATTATACTCAATTCTAGATACTTGCAAATTTTTATGAAATTATTCCAAAATTTTTAAATCCCTCTCTAGTATTAATCTCAGCAGAGCACATCCCTGCTGTGGGAGATGCATGCCCACGTTTCCCCCACCTCTGTTCTTAAAGGGCAGGTGGCAGCCAGGGGAGGTGACTGAGACCTGCTGAGGTGGAGATTCTGGGATGTTCCTGTGCTGGCATTGCACAAACTGGGGGCAGCAGCTGGGAGTGCCTACAGAGAAGCAGAACCCCCAGGCTGTGAAAAAATATCTAGAAGGGTCTCCACCCTGCTGCCCTACTCCTCTCCTGCTCACCACAAATCTATGCTTCATCTGCATTTCTGTTTAGCTGACTTTTTTTTTTTTTTCCAAGTATCTTCTGGTAATTCTGGTAATTACTCTTTAATTTGGTAAATGGTTGTTTTCCTTTTTACCTACATCAGATTTTGGCAAATACCATCTCAGGCAGTTTGGACATCCCACTCAACTGCATCCTTACACTCACTCCTGTCCTGTTGGCTGCTGTTGTCCTGGACTATTCCCCAAGACTGGACCCTGTGAACACACCCTCTAGAAAAAAAAAACCCATAATATAAATAATGTAAAATGGTAAAAGGGCCAAGCTGTGTGACAAGAACCGCATTGTAATTATCTTAAATTGTAGGAAAAAATAATGAAATTGCTGGTGCGGGACTTGAATAATCAAGAATTAACATGGGGATTACGTTACTAATGTCAGCATGACTTTACAGAAAATAGAGTTTGAGAAATTAAACATGTGTTGTCTTTTATAATTTAACACCATATAATAAGGCTGAACTGATGGAACATAGTTCTGCAAGGCACTTGATTCATTCCAAGTGGAAATTCGATTAAGAAACTGTCTTATGACATAGTTATGGTACATGCCAAATGGATTAAAAACTAGTCTCAAAAGACTGGTAAATGGGAAGTAATCATGCAGCAGGTGTGTGACTTTTGTGCAGTCCCTGATAGAATATGTTTTTTAATCATACTTTTACCCAGTTAAAAAGACAGCAGAAACTACTGATAAATTCTGTAGATGGCACAAAGATGCTGAAACTCATGAATGCAGAATAAAACAAGACATTGATATCAAAATAGAAAACAAATACCGAAATAGGAGTCAAAATGTGACTCCTCTAGCTATAACACTTAACACATTGATAATCAGCTCTTCGGCATGGGAGAAAAAGGTGTAACAAAATCTGAAGGCTGGAAGCTTAAGTGAGAAAAGCAAACCTCAAAATAGACAATATTTTCTACAGTGAGGCCATTAGGAACAGTGTACCAAAAGTTACAGTCAAAATTTCTAAAGTAAACCTTGGATGTTATCATAAAGGATATTTTCTAGCTCTGTCCAGACTTAATTCAAGGAAATTCTGTGGTCTGTTACAACAAACCTGAATGGAATTTTTTTCTGGACCAGCTGCAGAAACTTCCAAAGACAGAGATTTGCAGACCCTTAAATGCCTTTTAATTTTATTAAGGTCCCTAAAGATTTATGTCTGATATTAGTAATAAATCTATATAAATTACACAAATGATCTGGTTTTGTCTGCACCTTTGGAAATTAGATGAGTAATACCCACCTAATGACATGCATGGCTTAGTTTAGCCAACAAATAAGCAGGGTTTTTTCAATGACATTTCCAATTAAATAAAGCAGAGAGGGAATGGGACTTAAAAACATTCTAAACCACAGAATATTTTTAGATATATTTCTTACAAGGTCTTCTTTACATTTATCTAGATATTAACAAGACTAGTAATAATCTGTAGAATAAAATGAACCTGTGAATCAGTATTCTTTTATCTTGTTTTTAAGGAAGCAAAATATTTCCCTTTAAGGTCCATAACTTCTTTCTTTTATTGCAATCTACTTTTTCATTCCAGACAAGCAGAGATGTATTTGCACCCACCTTTCTGACCATCACAGGCATAATGTTATTTGTCCTTAAGAAAAAAAAGACAGACAACATAATAATGCTATTAGCTTAATACCATCCTAATGTCTAAAGTGTTTTTTTTTCCTTAGAATGAAATTAACACTGGTGCAAAGGGCTACAATCAAATTTGTTTAGAGAAAGTGCACTGTTCTTGCTGGAATCACTGCTTCTTGAAACTTCAATTAGTGATCTCATTCATCTTCTGTAGCACTTATGTTCTACTTTGTATGTCAAATGATGATCACACATCCACCACATTTCTGAATGTTTTCTCTTCAGATAAATGTTGCAAAATTTAGCAGAGAATATGTTAACAGTTCTCAAATTCCTTCCTCAAATGATTAAACTCTGATGGTTCTTTATTTTGTGTCTGGGCTGACACCAGTTCAGAAAAGATTAAGATTTTACTGCGCTCATAATTCAGATCATTATTTCAGTAGTTTCAGCCAGAATGCTTTCTCTTATATCAGTGTGTAGAATTACCATCCTCTCACACTACCCTGAAATGCTGCTCCCTCATGGGCATTCAGCAATTTTTCTTTCCAAGTAACCCATCTTTCCATATATGAGCTCAGCCGCACAGAGGTCTTAAAACGATTTGAAAAGTTTCGTTACTGTACTTTTTACAATTACTTATGTAGCCCAATGTATGTTTGTAAAAGCATATATGGAAAATAAGGTGCTTTTGTATGCATCTAAATAAAGCGTATTTTTAATATGAAATTTTACAAACAATATAATATTCCAAAATATATAATTTTTACCTTCTTCACCCAACTTCAGTCAGGCTGTAGCTGCAGAGAGAATTTGTTTTACAATGCAGGCACATCTCTAGCAATATCTTATGGCACAAAAAACCCAGTAGATTTTTAATTTGCATAACATTACACATATTTGCATAAAATATTGCCCAGTGGTACTAAGAGCACCAGTTTCTCCCTAAGCCCCAATTAATTAATCTGTGTCCCTCCAGACTTAAAACAATTTATTATGCATTCTTAGTATAGAAACAGCAATTAATTATATGCTTCCTAGCCCCACATCAATCATTGTGTGCCCTCCAGACAGCTTTGCACCTCTCCTAGCCCCACATCTGGATGGAAACACACCCTCCTCTTTTTCCATAGATGAAGAGGCCTTCCGCAATTTTGCCAGTCAGCAGAGAGCTCTAGGAGCTCCCTGTTCTTCTCGCTGTCCATCAAGGTCTGAAGTTTTAGGACTGGTAGGGTGAAGCCTTAGCAGCCATACTAATGTAAGCACTGCAAGAGGAGTGCAACTCATTTTTTGTCCCCTTTCCTTTTTTCCCCATCCCTTTTTGTGACCTGAATAGAAATGTTTGCCTATTGCTGCAGCCACACTTGCGAGCAAGAACTGCAGTCAGCCTGGAATGATCCAACCATATGAACCACTATCCAGACATTAGTTAAGTGTAGGGAATTAAAATTTTAAAGGGGAATATAAGTAGTAGATGGAGAAAATGCAGAATGTAAGTTGTAGCTTGAGAAAAATGGTGACTAAGGAATTATTTCGTATCAACCTCTTTACAGAATTAATTTGTATATTTGTTTATCATTTACTTATTATTCATGGTCTGTGTCACCCTTTGCTCTTGGGATAAAAAGATAAATGAATGCCCCATGTCTATCAGAGTGTTCATGGATTAGATTACAAATGTTAGATAACAAACTTATTCAAGGGTAGAGGTGAGGAAAGGTGAGGTTTCCAAAAGTTTCTCTTTTTCCTTTACTTTCAGTACAAAGGTGAAGTTCATGGCTGCAGGAAAGTGGTAGGGGGGAATTAAAACACTGCCTTCCTTCACAAGACCTCCCTTGGCTGAGTAAGGTCAATACACCAAGGAAAGAGCACTCTGACATGACTGAAAAAATTAAACCTTTCTTCTCTCCTTCCCTTTTACTCTAGCTTCTAGAATAACTTTAAATCCTTCTCCATGGTATCTGTTACTTGTATGGAGTTTCTAGGCCCCATTAGGTGCACTGCATTAGGTACATCATCCTTCAGTTCTGTTCATTAAATTTAAAATATGCATGCCATAAAATAACTATGGATTTTAAATTTGCAGGGGGAATATACTTTCTTTTTCCCTGCAATACTCCTTATATGTTGAATATTTATATCCATTTGTGTTTGTTCTGATACAAGAGGTATAGGCCTGCCAAAGGTCCCATTGTGACTATAAACTTAAGCTTTAATGAACTAACTTAACTAGTTTTTTATTAACTTCTACCTATCACTGTTCTTCTGTCCTTATGCTCCCAGGGCTGAATTAGCACCTTCAAAGCATTTCTCTGCCCCTCACTGAGAGATGGGCCCCAAAGAAGCACAGCAGGAAAAAGGTAGTATTTGCCCAGGACTTTTACAGACAGAATTGGTCATTAAGTTATTTTTAAAGAGCAATGAAAATGCATATTGAATGCTATAGACAAGACAATTTGGTGGGAATGGGAAAGAACAGACATTTTTCTGCCTTAGCTGGATGGTCTGCCTCTTTTTTCTCTCTTTACTCCTTACACACTGTCATAAAGACAGAGACCTGAAATGTATATTTGTTCAGCTCCATTGATACTGTGCAGTTCAGTAACTTACTTTGCTAAATCTACAGCCTTCACAGGAAATTGATTGCTTATTTTCTTTTTCAGAACTTTTTGGTTTTTTTCTGATTCTGTTTCAGGAGCTGCTACTAGATAGAATGTTTGAAAACTGTATGAAGATTCTGTTTCCTCTTTTCTTCTCTGTCCACTCCAGCATCAGTGATGGTCCTTCCTTTAAGAGGAAAAAATAACTCAAGTCATAACTATCTTCGACTCTTAAAAATATAAACAGATCTTTTATTCCATTAGGTTTCCCTCCAGAAAGCTTATTTCACTTAAGTGTGCTAGATTTCTGTGTGTTGCGTCTTTCCCTATGAACAGTATCTAAACCCTGGCTTGTTCAGTGCGTGGCTTCTGGATCACATCTAGTCCATGATGCTGAAATAAATGACTATTTTTGATAGTATAGAAAACTATATACATGGTTAGCATTGACAATGCTGTTGTTGAATAGCATTGTTAGGTGAGGAGGCCTATTTTTTGTCATACAAACTGGGAGCAGAGAGGTCTTGCTGGCTTTTGGAGGCGGTCCTGAAACCTGTGCTTTGTGCAGGAAACCAGACACGGCTTCCAAGGAAAGTGAAAGGATACAATGCTGGAAGTTTATAACTGAAAATTGGTCCTTTCCCTCCTGTGGCGGCATCGTGGAAAAGCTGGAGTGAAGTCAGCAGGAAAGCAGCATCTCAGACATTCTGGGAGGTGAAGAATATAGGTGAGGGGTGTGTGGTTAGAGCAGGGGAGTGAGATGTGTCTGCTGGCGTGAATTAGCACTCACGCTTGGAGAAGAGTGGAGCAAAGAACAGCTGGGCAAATTGGGAATCTGAGCACTAAGAAAGACATGTGAATGCATCTGGGGCAAATGTTCACAGATCTCACACCTTGGTTTCTTTCAGGAACGGAATTGAAATAAAGCAAGGCTGTCCTCAAGGAAGCTGTGGGGTTGCATGGATCACTGGAAGGTAGCTGCAAAAGGAACCAGAGGATATTTCTGAAAACATGGCATGAAACAGCGGATATTCAATCTATGATGAAAATGAGGGGAATATAATTTCAGAATGATGTTCTTTAGAAAAGATACTGAACAGCTGGCAGGCACTAACTACATCTCAATAGTGTTATTATCTGCCCTTCCTTGCTGAGTTTCAGGCAATTGAGAGGATCCAGGACAAGAGACATAAAGCTGAATGATGATAGGTAACACTTAAAACTTTTAAGTCTAGGAATACTTTGGTCTCAAAGAGATATTAAGGTTTCACGAGGTTTCTATGACTCATCCAAACACGTTTTTTCATATTAAAACTAAGTTGACTTCTTCCAAAGCTCTGCTTTCACAGCTAGACCTGTCTCTTTTCTTTATAAAAAGTCCAGAAACACTGCTGAATGAGAGTACAAGCAAAGGTATATGGCAAATGTCTATTGTTACTGCACCAAATATTTCTCTCAAATTTCACTAAATAGTCTTTCTCCTCAGTTCAAGGTCTTATGAAAGACCAGAGAGTGAGTGAAGATGAACTTCTTAACAGTTGAAGAGAAGGTTGATGTGGGCAAAAGGGAAAACTTTTAAAAATTCATTACCTTGAGATTTCATTCTCTACTGAACACATCTGTGCTTTGATGATAGGGACATTTGACAGACTTGCTTTTATACTGAACTTCTGCTGCTTTGAGAGTTACTGCTGGTTTTGGACACTAAAGTAGGCAAGGATCCAAAAAGAATTTATTTCCCACTAAGCTTGGAAGGGTGCTCTACCTTGTCACATTAGATTTAAACTTGTCCACAGTGATGCTCACCTCCGTGACCTGCAGGTATGATTACATGCAGCACCTATGAAAGAAATCACTATGCAAAAACAAGTGTTCTAGCTAGTTCAGTGTTCACAAAGAGCACATCACAGTGGAGCTGTGCTCTCTGTGCCTGTTCTCATAAAGAGAGGAAGATTTGTCCTCATCAGGGCCTTCTTTAGCACCATTTCCTCTTTTTTAAGTGACTACATCCTTCTGAAAATATTAAAGTTAACTGAAGCAACAGGATTATTAATTCAAGAGGCATATATATATTTAGTAAGTGGGTGTTTCAAAGACTGTCTGAGGAGACTAGTTGGAGACTTGATCTGGTTAGCAGTGATTCTCCTACAGAGCAAAATTCAAATATCACATTTTGGTCAGAGTATTCCATGGAATTGCAGGGTCACAAGATTGTTGTGACATCATTTAGTCCAACTTCCCTGATCAAGAATGCCTTAAAAATAATTTATTTTTATGAATTTGGAGTTACTTGGGAAAAAAAATAGACAATGCTTCAAATATTACTAAAGACAGGTAAATAGATAAGCAAATAAGTTAAAGCAAGACCATCTACTTAGCCTGTCAAATTTGACCAGTTACACAGTGCATTACCATAATGTTCAGGCCAAATGTTCTAATCTGCTCATATTTTATTTTGGTTTCTCTTTTTATGATAGTTGTTACTTGCTTTACTTGCTAGCTTTGCTTCAGATTATTGCCTTAGTGGTATTTGCTCTTGTCAAGGTTGCTGTTGCTGTTTTCCCTACCTGCTCAAAGCATTGTCAAGACAGAATTTGACAGCATGAGTGCACAAAGTCCAGTTTGTCTGGGAACATTCAGATTTACACATAAACCCTGCAAGGTACCTTCTGCCTGAAAGGCAAAATTACTGAATGGTTTGGGTTTGTTGTAAGACCATCTGTAAAACACAAGTAAAGGTGGGCTGATACATCCCACACTCATCAGACTCATTAGATATGCTCTCTTCTAGGAATAAATGTGGCCCAGTTGAACTTGCAGACACCTGACAAAATAAGTATGAATCTCATGAAACTTTTAATTTGATGATAAGATTTCACATTAAATAAGCATAGGATTGGACAGGTTTGATTTTTTCTTTTACTGTAAGTGCTCAGTGCTTGGTTTTTTTCTTAATCCTACTCTAAATTTTTACTTTTTTTTCATTTATTTGCCTTTTTGACAGGTGCAACAAGTATGGTTTATTGTTGATATTTATTATTTGCATAAAATTCCGTTTATAAATCTACAGCAAAAATTAAAATTACCTCTATTCCTTAATAAAGGAGATGTATGTTTTTAGGAATAGTGAGCGGGATTTATCCCATTATTATCAGCAAACAAGGCTTTTCCTTTTCCTGAATCATGAAAAACCTGTCTCAGACAGATTGCAAACCTATTTTTCTGATGCTTAAAATTTTTTAGTAGCCCTTGTAAGAGTGTTGCCTGAGATTTAGAAAGTCTTAACAGTTATCTCTCTACATCATTGCACTAATCTAGTCACTTCAGCTGTATTTTGAAGTTGGCAGATAATGTAGAAAATTAAATAAATTTTCTGGATATTTTGGAGGTCTCAACCACTTCTGCTGGGTAAAGAATAGCAAATTTTCTATCAGAATTTTCTATCAAAATGAATCAAATTTTTTATCAAAATTAATCAATTCCAGTTGTTATTAGAAATAACAACTACAGGAATTAAAGCGAAAGTCTGTAACATTATTTGACTGGTAAATAATTTTAACTAAAAAACCCACAAAATCCACTACTTGTTCTAGAATATTAATTTTCTCATTCAAAGTACAACTAGAGATGATGCTTGATAATGTTTATTTTCTATATCCTAGTACATCTGTTTTCTTTAAATAAGTTTTTTTTTTAATAGAAGTAATCTCTGGGTTACAAAACTCCTGCACATGAAGGTCAATATTACTTTTATGCCCACAGAATGTGTTTTAGATTTAACAAGTCATTCTCATCAGCAAAGCCACATTTTATTTCAAGGAGTTCAAGAATAAACCTTATTACACCAAACACTCTCAGGTATGGCATCACTTTACTGCACAAATGAAAAAATGAGAAATGGTTGAAGTCACACAGGAGCTGTAAAGCCTTTTGCACATCTTCATGGCTTTTATTCTTTGGAATAGCTATACAGCCTAGCTCTTTATGCCAGCAGTAAGGACAACCACACACAAACCCCTGTACACCCTGAAACTTCCTCGAGCCGCGTCTGGAGCTCAGCCTCTGCGCACAGCCTTGTCCTTGATCATACATCAAGTTATACCATTACTGGGTGGAGGTAAACTTGCAGGATGCTTTTGAAGTTAGATGGAGAAATTTAACATTTGAGAGGTATTTTGACGTGATTAGGCAAAAAGAAGTGTAATTAGATCATCCATAAGAGTTAAAATGTATATTTGCCAAAGTAATTCTGGATAAAACATCTTAATGCACCTATACTGCCAGCTGTTTCATTTGACTGCATTTGATTCAGATTTTAGAAGCAGCTTTAGCCTTTTTTCATTCTTTATGACCTTTATATGTCATTTTTAATGAAAATTGACTACTGATCAACATATTTTTTCTGTACTGAGAGCTATAACTCTGCAGGGCTCATATTTAAAGATGCTAAAAAGCTATATGCTGGAAAGCAGGAAGAAGGGTTGCCAATCAATCTACATACTGACTGTTTTCAGTATAGCAGTTGATTTGGAAGTTGCCAAATATTATAGTAGACAGCTTGCTTGCATATTTGTGGAGTAGAATAGTTTTATAAATAAAACTTTTTTCTCTAGATATTTAAGCATGAATTTAAAACTTAAGAAAATTAGGATTTTTTAAAATGTTATTGCATGCTTACAGAGAAGAGCTTTTTACCAGTATGAGAAGCACACTTGAAAAAAAGATAGCATGTATAGGCTCAGTGTGCTTTATACCGAAATCTGTAGTTCAAATATCCTATTGTTTTTAGGTTATACCTCCATACAGTCATTAACCCAAAAGACACTGCAGAAAGTTTCCTCTGAGAAGTTACTACAAGGAATATTTGGAGGGGTTTGTTTGTGGGGTTTTTGGGTTTGGGATTTTTTGTTCGTTTGTTTGTTTTCAATTGTAAACCACTCACTTAAGATGAGGCTTTTCTGCAGAATTTTAAGAACTGCAATGAAACTTTCCCCATAATGGTCATCCTCGATCTAGATGGGGTGTCTTCTACCACCCCCTTTTCCCCATTTTCTCTAAAACGGGAGAGAGACATTTTTGGAAAAAGATATTCACACTACAAAACACCAGAGTCTACTATTTACAGCACTGACCCAGATTAAGTCCTGGATCAGGTAGATACAGGAGAGACCTGAATCTGACTTTCTCAATTTTTAAGTGAATGTCCTAATTACAAGGCTGTAAGATTTTCTGCAGTCAGAATTGCTCCTCTTTGTAGAGTGAAAATGAGTGATGGGTCTCTATTACAGATTTTGAAATGCAAACTTTTTTTATTTCAATATTGAAAAGGAATGGCATTTTTCAGTCAATAGAAAAAAAAAACAAACAAAATGAGAAAAAATAACAAGAGCAAAAGACCACAACTTCTAACATGACAGAAAGGTAAATTGCCTTGTTATCTTTTCTGTAATAAAATTTCTGTATCATTCATTGGAAGGTTTTAAGTTCTTTTTGGTTTGCTTTGATTGTGTATGTGTCTTAGTTTGGTTTTACAGTTCAGCATTTGAATCAAAAACCATTAAAATACTATCCTGTTTTGAACTTCCATTTCTTGCAATAGTTTGCCAGCATCTTGAAGAGGTAGGGCATTAGAAATAGAAATAGTCAGCTGATAAAGTTAAAAGGAGGAAAAGAATACAAAAATCTTCTCAGTTATCCTGGGAGAAGACAGGAATAAAAAAAGAGCCTGGACAGATTCTTAAACACCTGTGCCTTTTATTTGGAGGATACTATGTTTATTTAACTTTCTAAAACTGCAATTATACAGGCTTGGGGCAGAAATATTTTGCTACTTAGAACTTAGCCATGTATTTGCCTTTGGTGAGTCCATCTTCTTACCTGCTTTTCTAGTCAGGAACTGCATATATCTCTTTCCATGGAAACAACCTTTATATCTGTTTCATCTTTTATTAATATTTTTATTCTGATTTCTAGCTTTAAGAATCAGGAGTAGTGGGGGGTTTGGTAGGGGTGGATTGGTTGGTTGCTTTGTTCGGTTTTGTCTTGGTTTGGGGTATTTTAATGAACAAAAGGAAGTTATTGGAAGTTGATTTTGATGCTTAGGGCTTGCAAAGATAGTTGCTCTGTCTCTTTTCCCCACCCTAGTTTTTAAACCAACACATAGCCTTTGTTATTAATCTTCTAAAAATTCATTAGCACATAGCCTGTACTATTGGTATAGAACGATACAAAATTGCAGCTCAAAGTGAATTGCTAATTTTTAGTGAGATTTCCTTAGTTTTTAATTCAAGAGTTCTTTTGAACAGGGAGGAATTTGGTTTTATGAGGCTCTGAACTAAGTTTACTACTCAGGGCAATATCAGCTCAAGACTTTTAGTATTCCTTGGACAGATGAGGATGGACAGCATTTCTTTCTCTCATTCATGTATAGGCATGTATGGGTCAACCATTTTACATTTTTTATGTAGAGTAACTGCAACCTCCAGAGAAGACAAAAGTCTCTTCTGGCACTGATAGCAATAGCTTTAACCAGGAAATTAAGCAATGCAGGGCTTATTGACTGTCTCATCCTGGCCCCTTACTTATTTCACCCATGAATATGCTACTTTCCAGGTTTTCTTTGTTGCCAGATGTAGAGTCTGATAGCACTTAAAAAAAAAGAGCAAAACAAAACAAAAAACAAACCAAACAGGAAACCATACTTTTTCCTTGTCATTAAGTTAGTTGTGCTAAAATTCCTTTTCAAATTTTTGCTCTGCGTTTATTAAAATTTATGTATAGATATGAAGATAACCAATTTACACAGATATACACTGCAGAATTAGTATAACCAATTTCTCTATGCTTATATATTACTTTTACAATTCTATTACTTGAAATTCCATTACTTAGATTGTAAACCTGGGTGACTAGAGGTAAGACTCATGAAATATAAATTTATGGCAGGAAATAAAGAAAATCACCCAGCCAGACCCTAGTAGCTTATAGGATATTAATTTAGAGCATGTTTTAAGTGATGTTCGTAATTTATTTTTATTAAGTATTAAATGTTAGGCTGGTAAAAAATGAATACAGATAGGACTTCAACAGTCATGGAGGTTAGTCAAAAGCTTCATATTTACCTTTATCTTAACTGAAATATTTTTAAATAAATGTTTTTCTACATCTTCAATTCTATGGTTTTCCTACTTTCCTCCTTCACCTCAGAACAGGAGAACTGTATGGTGAAAAATATATGGTAATAGTGCACGGGGTGAGCATTAAGGAGTAGTTTCCTTAAATGTTTTTATGTTTGCTTGAATATTGACTTGCCTTTGCAAAAGTGTTTCCATGGCTGATGCTCTTAGAATTTGATTAACATTGCCTAGCTTAAGTGCTTTTGCTTGCAAGGCATTTTTAACTAAGAATTTTGCTGATCTCTTTATATTTATGCAAAATATATTACAAAAACGTCTAAAAATATAGATATTGGAAACTAGGTAACATTTTAAGATAATTGATTTTAATTGTAAAATTACCAAACTCTTGCAAATTAAGTTACTTATCACATGTAACTGTAAAGTGAATTAATTTGTCATGATTAATGACAGTGAAAACCACATGAATTAATGACTGACCACCTACTTTAGAATGTTTCTAAACTAAGGCAATATCATGCCTATTGACTAATTCTAAATTACACTTTAAGTTCTAGAGAAGGGTAAGGTCATTAACGAATGACTGAAAGCCAAATAAATTAGATATTAAGTGTCTGGCCAAATGAGCAGCAAGTCAATTTATTGGGAAAGGTCACTTTAAAAACTCAGCTGCTGCTTTCAGACCTCATCAAGAGCTTATACATCATAGGTGTCCTGCTAAGCTGTTGTATGAAATAGTTTATATTCAGGATATCCCTTTATTAGAGTTAGATGAATGCTTTCCTTTCCTGATGAGAAGGCCTGGTGTTCAGCTCATTTTACTGCTCCTGATGTGGCCAGGAAACTTCTTGATTCTGCCATCACTGAGTCTGCTTGAAGATCTTGTAACAGCACTGAGCTGTCTGCACAGAGATGTGCAGCAGGTGCTGCAGAACAGTGTGACTTAGCACTGAGAAGTAATGGGGAAAGTATAGCAAAAGACACTGGGTCAAACAGAGTGCTGACAGAGGGGCTTCTAGACAAGTTGATATGTCCTGCATTTTGGGTTTAAGAGCAACCAAAGCTGAGTCTTTGCCTTATCCAACTCCTCTATTAACTGAAATTCCTCACTAAACACACTAAACACTGATCAGGGTAAAATGTCCTGTATTAAAAAAAAAACAAAAAAAAACCAAACAAATAAACAAATCAGCATCCTTTGAACTTTTAGAAATATTAATAAGCTTAGAAGTATGTTTTCCATAACACAATATCTTAAACTATAATGAGTCAGAATTGAGAAAGTATTTAAGTAATGAAATTTCAGGCTTAGTTCCCCATCCAAACTGTTTCATCCTAAGTCACATAGCAGGCTTCATCTTCACCACTGCATTATATAAATTGCTATATGCCAATAGTTATTAGTAAAACAGAGAATCTGAAGAAGAAACAGTTTGAACTAGCTTGAAGATACCACAAGGTGGGAAAGCATCACAAGAGCGTGTCTAGTTATGTACAAAAAGATTTATAAAAAATACCAGAGGATTCTATTTCAAATCTCTGCATCTGTTGTGTCAAAGAACAGGCTCTTAAATTTTTGATCCTTAATCTGTTTAAATGAATCTTAGAGAAAACTGTAAACTAGTCCTTGAGCCTTTCAGCTCTACACATGCCCTTTTTCTGAAAGCAGGTGAATAAAATCTCCATTAAAATAAATTTTTAAAAAATTTGCAACCAAGACTTTATTTGGATTGAAGGAAAATTTAAATATGAGTATTTATCTTATTAGGGTGCAGCAGGTACTTGTGTGACTAGTTTTTATATTAGCAAGAGTTGCCTTCACTTGTTTAATAAATCTTAAAAACAAGCCCTGCAGATATTTTTGTAGTCAAGTAAAGATATATTCCAGACATTGTTGAACAAGAAGACTTATACCTATTAGAACTAGATTAATGCCATGACCATGAGAACTAGATATCTTGTGTTAAGTGGTGAAGCTTCTGAGCTCTGTTGGTCCTAAATAGCCGGAAAAGCAAAGGACAAAAACTGGTTTCTGCCAAGTTAATTGTCATTACAAGTAAACCATTAGAGTTTATAGAAGGATAATCCAACATATTTGTTTCCAGCAAATAATTTTCTTGGTTTGCTTTCTTCTCCCCAACCTGGAAGTGGTTGCTACTGCCCCTTTTTCTGATTATCATCTCTCACCAATTTGCAGTACATTTTCAGATTTGAAATGTTTAAAGGTCTGTGGAAAATATGTACAAGGGACTTCCTGTTCAATTAGGTTGAAACACATGTAAATATCTATACAAGATGCAGAATATTTCTGAAAAGAAAGGGAAACTTGAATTTCTTTGCACAAGAACCCATCATCCTTTATCACAGTAGCAGATTTTTTGCGCTGTTCCAGGCAGTAGCTCCAGTCTATAATTAGTTACTTCCTTGCAGCTGCAGCAATGGATGTATGTGCTGTTTTTGCACACAGATGTAGGGAGATGGCTCAGTCAGTACCAGACTTTCCCTTCCAGCACTGGGTTCTCCAGCAGGAAGAAGGGTCGTGCTTATCACATAGGTAAATAACAGAGAGAGCTGTCTTCCATGATAGATACAGACTTGGACATCTGCTCCTTCCCATTAATCAGTCATGAGGGCTGATAGGGAAGTTTGTGACAGGCCAATGCAAGTTGGTGATTATTGAGGGAGGTGAAAGTGAGTTCTACAGCCTGAAATATGCTGACTGTTTCAGAGAGAGAGAGAGGAGAGAGAGATGCACTCAAATATTAGATAGATGAGGGAAAATAAAATACAGGAATATGTACAAATATTAACAGTTTCAAGGCTTTTCAGCAACCTCTAATAGCTCAGTCTGGGTATAAGTCTAAAGGCAAACACCAGTGTTGTCTAGGGTACAGAATTTTGAAACTCTTCTCACCAGTTTATAATGTGTATTTCCTCAGCCATATCCATCTCACTTTTCTTTCTTGCTGAAATTTCTCATAATTATTTTCTTAATAATGCACTGTGGTATGTGAATTTGGCATAATGTGAAGAGAATTATGGTAAAGTATTAGCTCCTTGGAATCCTCAGACAGCAAAGAAATGATGGCTGTGAGTTTCTCTCCTTTTAGGGATTGTCCATAGACTTATTTGAACACACAAAGGGTTATAGACATTTATGTCATCTTTGGGTGCAATCTGTTCACCTGAAGTGGTTTCTAGAGAAAGGATACTAATTTTTTTCTCCAGTTATGCAAAAAGTATAATAAAACTGAAAACTGTGGGAAGTGTTGTGTAATTCACTGCTCTTTATTCACTGTTAGATGTAGGAGTGGTGGTATTTGATTTGAAGTTTTCTAGTTTGTCTCAATCATAGCATACATTGGGGTTTTGTGATAGACTGGTTTCTAAAGGCATCCCAGTGAAGTCTATTAAATTTAATGTCCTGATCAACTTGTGAGGGTCCTCCTATTAATGGCCACACTCCCACTGGGGGTAGGTGGAATGTTTTTTCTTAACTTGGCTGATGCCAGGACACATCTTTAAGTGCTGTTATTTTTTCAGAAAGCACATAAAAGGAAATGGAGTTTGACTGAAAAGCCTGAGAGCTACAGATACTTAGGGTTCCCTTTGTCTAACTGTTTGCTCAACCTTGTTTATGAGCCAAAATCCCTACACATCTTGTTTATGAAGACAAGAACTTCTTGTTAGTATAACTGAACAGAAATCTCAACAATCTAATCATAGTATCATTTTTTGTCTCACACATTTGTTATTTCTTTGTTGGGTTGCAACTCTATGTTACATAGAAATGTACCACATGGCTACCTTTAAAATATGTTAAACACCATTTCTTTGCTCTCTTTGTTCCCCCTAAAATCAGACTTGTGCAGCTCCAGGTGTACATTTCTTAATCTGGCCATTGCTGAGGTTGTGCCCCCTCTCTTATAATCCTATGCCTACAGTCTTCTGCATACTCTGCATAGCTTCCTAAACCACCACTTCTCAAAGCCTCTCCTATTTTATGCAGCCTACATCAGTCAATACTCCTTCATTTCACTAGTCCCAGGTATCTTGTTCTACATACAGGAACTCTTTCCTTCTTATAACTGCATAAAACAGTGGTTGGGACATACAGAAGTAAACAGAAGTAAAACAAAAGAGGGTCAAAAAGAAAGGAAAAAAAAATTAGAAACATAAAATACTAACTTATGTTAGAGCTCAGCCAGATGGAAATGAAGTGCAGTCAGGTTGAGACAACTGCAGAGAGTTAGCCTGACAGCCCCAGTTCCGAGGGCCGTTAAACTCAGTAACTGCGTCTTTAAGTTTTTATTCCACATCACAGAGAATTTGGGAATGTACAGACATTACCTTTCTGTGCTTCTTTTTCTCTGTTGAGGGCATTGTAACTCACATTGTCCTGTGTTCCTGTCTGGAGTCAAATGTTACCAGCATCAGAACAGAAGGTTCCAGGGATGATTTTTATTCACTCTTTTACAGAATCTGCATTTAGAATGGAGGGAAGGATATATCCATGCCTAAAACAAAAGTCTTTCAGAGCCTGGCTCTGTGCAAACCACAACATAAATATGTGCATGGAAAACAAATCTCAAAGTACTGCTTAAGTAACCTTTCTGTTTGCTGTTGCTCCAAAGGAGTCTACCAAGAATTTAATCACATACTCACTTTTCATAATAATAAGCTCCCTGTTGGCAGACACAGGAAGTTACTTTCCCCAAAATGACCTTGGGCATGGAAGCTGCATTCTTTTTTCCAAGTGAACAAGCTGGATTTTGTATATTGCTGCTGGACAAGTGTTAAAATGAATATAAGCCAAGGACAGAAGGCTTCTTGCAGGCACAAGTGAGATAACAAGTAAGAGGGGCTATTAATACATGTAAGGTCCCAAACATTAACCCCATTTTTAAATCTTTAATGTAATATTTAAGGAAATGTCAATTGTTATAGTTTCGCTAACTGCATTTGTGAGGAGAACTTATTTGGTAGTCAGGAGGAAAATTATTTCCCAGATTTCAAAAGGTCTCTCCACAACATACTTCTGTACCCCGCTCTCTCTTATCCATTGCTCAAAATTTAGCAGACTTTAGAAAAAGTATATATATATTTTTTTTTTAGGTTTCATCTATATTAAGAAGCATTTGGCAAAATAGAAATGGACCACTAATCAAAGCAGTTGGCACTATAATTCTTGTATTTTCTGTGTCCGAAATTTGGGGATTTACTCCAGCCAAAATTTAGTTTGCCGCTGACAGCACATGCTTGAAGCCATCTGAAGGACTCTTCTTTTGTTCCGCCTCTGTCCTCATTAGATATGGGAAAACATTTGGTGCATGCTCGAAGCAGAGCTCACGTTTCAGTTTTCTCCCAAAGAGGCTGGGATACCATGAACAAATAACAGTCTCTGTACTGAGCCACCACACGCTAAGTGGGGACAACCAGTCTGAAACGTATCACTGTACCAAACATAGCTGCAGCCAGAAATCCTCTGCATTGCAGAAGATAAGAAAGCCTAAAATTTAAAGCAGAAACAAATGTTTGTTTCATCATCCTAATGTTTAATCATGTGAAGTTTGTCTTTTGAAGAGGCTGTCAGGAAGAGACATTTGGGCTGTCTGCAGCTCCCCGGGCAGCATCCTCTACTGACACAGAGCACTTTGGCTACCTCGACTTTCTGTTCAAAACAACTTCACCTGCTGCAAGCTTACTGCTTCCTAACAGCTCATTTGTCAGGAAAAGCTCATGCTCAGCTTATTAGCAACCCATTTTTACGGTCATTATCCATGCTTCCCCAACATCTGGCTAAGTGTTGTACTCCAGATTGCGGCTGTTCTGGGAAGTAGTTTCAGCGACTTAAAAGGCTGTTTAAGTCATGCTTATAATCCTCCCTCTGTCTCTTATCTGTGGGGTGATTCTGGGGAAGGGGCTATCTCACTTTACTTTTTGCATGCCCTTAACTGACACTGAACTACTCTGAGTAAGGACCATCACTTTATTTTTTCCCATCTGATGGCCTAGCTAAGTGGGTAGTCAACCTCAGATGAAAATTATTTTTTGGTGACAATTGCCTAGCAATACAGTTGTCCTATTGTCTCTGCATAATTGGTTCTGTAGTGCCTTAGATGATCTTGTAATGAACTGGAAAGGTTTTATTCAATGTGTGTTCTTCATGCATGCCACTGCTAGCAAATAACTTTGTCATGTAGAAAATATTCTGCAGAATTAGAACCATGTTCAAAGTTTAATTCTAGATAAAAACTTTAGCAGAATGCCTGAATATCAATTCTACACCATTGATTTTTATATATAATTTAAAGGAAAATGGATAAAAATATTTTTATATTATGAACAATTTCTTTGTCTTCTCAGGGAAAGGATACCTTAATTTTCTGAATTCTTTGAATATGTAGTCTTCCTTATTTCTATTTCCTACAATTTAACCTGGGTTTTGTTTTCATTTAAAGCTTTTCTCTTTAATAAAGAATATGGAGTGTTCAGTTATGCAGGTAGCAAAATACCCATCTGCTTGTTAGGATTTCCAAACTGTGCAATAATGCTTTGTCATTTCCCACCCATCAGCTCTTGGAAATGGTGCTCCTCCAAATGACAGTACAGCAGAAAAAATGTGATTGAAGTCACTCGACTCACTGAACACATCTGAGTCTACCAGCAAGATGCATCTGAACAGTCCAAACACTAAACTGCCAATTGAGACCCTGATTGGCACAGCTAGCAATGATTTCTGGCCAACCTGCTTTCTGACAGCCACAAACTAGCTTTCCTCTCTTGATTCTCTTGCCTTCCTTGTCGTCTTGCTTACTGAACTTTGGGTTGTACATTACAGCTGACAGGTGTTTTCCCAGGGGTGATAAAAATGCCCTAGCTCAGTCATTATCTGACAGTTTTCAGGCTGTCCCACACCAAGGGAGTGATAGATGGGCTATAAGACAAGTAGGCAAACAGTTACCCTTGGCACAATTGCAGGCTTTTCTGGAGGGGAGGAAACAGTCAATCTCACGATTGCACTCTGCCTGACACTACCCAACTATTTGCAAAGTGCATTCAGAGTGTTCAGACAAGGAATGGGGTTGACTGGCAAAAGCTGAGAAGAAAAGGCTAAATGTCAGGCTCTTTGTGGGAGCTCTGTAAGATCCTGGCAGATGAAGTAAAGTCTGCAATAAAGAATGACAAAAGAGTGATGGAAACCAGGAAGCAGGATGGCAGTAGTGCTGCAAAGGGTTATTTTTAAAATCTCTTATACTAGTTTGAATCAGTTTAGACTTTAAATTCAGCCTTTAAATTAATTGCTATTATTTACATTGTTGAATTTTATTATAAGCATTGAGGAATTTTGCAATTTTCACAGACTAGGACCTGTACAGTTGGTTCCCTCTACAGATGATTTTCAGTCTTTTTAAACTTAGGGGAGGTGATTTCAACAGCAGTTCAGTGCTAGGAGAAATCTGAGTGCATGAGTGGGCCACATATTATAGTAACATGCAGGAAAATGCACAGGAGACGTGATATATTCACAAATCTTAAAGCACGATCTCCCACAGCGCACTTATATATATCCAAACTGGTGACATCTGCATCAACGTGGTATAAAGTGGGTGGAAAATTGCCTAAACTGCCAGGCTCAAAGGATGGTGAACAGTGGTACAAAGTTCAACTGGTGCTTGGTTACTACTGATGTATCTCAGGAATCCATAGGGCTCATGCTATTAGTTTTGACACCATTTGAGTGGCATGTCCTCTCAGAAGCCTCTCAGAAGCCTGCAGGTGGCCCAAAACCGCTGATTTGGGATGATCGACTCATTGCAGGCCGGGGCTGATATTGTGATGGGCATGGACACCATGGAGCAACGTCCCGGCAGAAGCCTCATGACTGAACAAGGCACCAAGCAGGGTAAATGCTTTTATGTTACATTACAACAGAAATTGTTGGGCTGGTTTTCAGAAGCCTTAAGCAGACTAGTCAGTGCCCATACCAACAACTCTACTCATAGGAACACAAGCACCCTTTCTTTCTTATTTTGTTTTCAGGTTGTAATTTTTATCTACATTCCTATAGATTTTACTATAGGATTTTTGTAGTATTATCTTCAAACATTTTGACATTATTTGTAGACCTTTAAGTTGAAAGAGCATCAGAAGCATCAGAAAAAGAGAAGAAATAAAAAATAGAATGAGAAATTAGCACTTGTTAGACTACTAATTTAGAGATTTTCTCCCTAAAAAATAAACCTTACCCATTATTATAATCCCATGAACTTCAGTGACTTTCACTAGGAGTGGAAGATGATACTATTAGGACAAATAGACGAAAAGATGATATAATCCTATAATTTGAAATAAAACACAACTTGAAGAATTTCAAATTGGTAGTCTGGTTTCTAGGATGCAGAGCAGAAATACTTCACCTAATGCAGTGTGAATACCCAACAATTACCTCACTTTTGAACTTTGAGACAAGAGTGAGGAATTCCACTGTTTATCATTCTTGCCCAAATAACTTTGCAGTTAGAATTTAAAATTTCTGTGAAGGCACAGCCTGACCTATTAATTAGATTTTGTAAGATGTGTCTACTTTTTTAAAAACTAATAGTTTTTTATCTCTTTCATTATTTAATTATGGATTAACTAAATCTCCTTAAACTCACACAGAGTTTGAATTCTATAAACAGATAGTGAAGGTTTATTATAATGCTAAATTCTATCATGGCTATGCCCAGCTAAAGATAGAAGTTATCTGAATTACTCAAGTATTGGTTTGTCCCTAATTTTAAGATTACAGATAGCCCAATCCAATCTGAACAAGGTACCTTGCAGGCCAGTTTTCGTATTGTTATAGTGGTTTCTCATCATTACTGCAGACTGACAGACTAATAGAGATATAGAGTCAAATCTAATAGAATAATATATGCTTAAAAACACAGCTAAGAATTTAAAATATATGTTCAATGGCCTCCAAACACCACTATATTGAATGTGCCTCCTGAAGGTCTCTCCCTATATCCACGTAGATATTCTGACTAATAATAGATCACATCAGGTCAGTTGGGGCTGAAAGTGAATTTATCCACTTTAAGAAGAGAGGAAGAGTGAGAGCTGTTTAAAAAGTAAGCATGGCATATCTTAAGTTCCAAATTTGATTTTAACCTAAAGTTGTGTACCTTTCTGAGTTGGCTTGAGTTCTCTTTAGCATCTGGTGTTTTACAATATAAACCAATGGATAAACAAAGAAAGTCACAGCATTCTAGACTACCTATATAAAAATTGTTCAGAAGATCTCGGGAGAATTTAAGACTCAGCTGTTATTATCATAACAGTTCCAATTAGAAATAATAGTGAATTAAGACTCTGGGTATTCTGAAGATCAGGCAAGAGGAAAAATCTTATGTTGGTAGTTACTGAATAATGGAATTCTGAAGGAAATTAGAATGTTACATGTGCTAAAACAATAGTTGGGTTTAAAATCTAATCTCAGCTGAAAGGGGGCAATGGGCAATATAGGTTAAAGAATGATCTCAAAAGATGGTCAAAAGTAAATGCATTTACTGTAATTGCCACTTATCTCAAGACAACTAAGAAAGACACATTTATCAAAGTAATATTAGTAAATAAAATGGGCTTTGACCCATAATATCTAAATATTTTTCAATTTCATGGCCTAAAGTTCACAGAATAAAATTATCTTAATAAAAATCTGATTTTACATGCATTTTACATGGATAAAACACAGAAAACACATAACACATTTTTGCACATATAAAACACAGAATATTTTACTTTCTCTTTTTAGTTTAAATAAAGTTGTTGTTTCATTTATGATCAAGAAGATGGAGCATGTGGAAACAATACAGGAGGGTGGCAGTCTTCTGTAAGGTTAATGAATTAGAAGGGCAAATTCATCCTTCTCTTATCAGGTTTTAAATGGTTATGGTATTACAGACACTCTGATGGTATGTAATTAATTAATGATTATTAATTTGGGCTATAAAGAAGGTAAACTATGCATTTATCTTTATCAATCAACAATACTTTAAGTCATTATGTGGTTTGAGTTCAATTTTTTTCATCAATATTTGTAGTAAAAGTTTTTAGACATCTTCCATATGAGAGTCTTTGATCTTTGTAAGACATCCAAACAGGTTATGGCATTTGCAGAACTTTAGATAATGCTGTCCTCCCATTGGTCTTGTTTCCTTCTTTCAACTCCTGGCCTTGTTCCCTGCGCCTTGGTGCTACCTCTGATTTCTCCCTCCCGTGTACAGGGACCAAAGAAAAGAGCTTCAGGTCTGTGAGTTTGGAGTCCAGCTTTTCCTCAACATCTCTGGTACTCTCCTGTCTTCATGCAAGTTTCTGTAGTTTCATCTTATCTCAGAAATTCATGCCTCACATTGTGCTGCCACCCTCATTATAACTACTTTAATCAGTTTGGAGCTGTCATTTGAAAAACAGTAATGCAAATTAATGCTCAGTATTCTAAAAAATTTATTCTAGGAAAGCACTATTTTATATATATGTGTTATAAACACATTTCTTGCAGAAAAGAGGAAATTCTGTTTTTTCAGTGCACAGAAAGCTGTTGCAATGTGAGTAAATGCTGTTCATTATTTTGTATCATAAAAGTGAAAAGACCTAACTAGGAAAACAACATTCTGAAATCAGTTTCATCTGTAGTGATGCCTGTATAAGAAAATGGGTTTTATGTGCTGCTTTGCCTTATGATGCAGAGTATTTTACAAAAAAAATATAAAGCTGAATCTCTGTTTTACACTGAAAAAGTGAGAAAGCACACAGTCATTTGTCTGACGCCCTTAGTCAGTCTGCTTAGTAGGTCACAGTCTAATCAGCATTATTTCAATGTACCATCCCTTGGGCAACAGTCACTGAATTATAAAATAGAATAAATAAATAAATAAATTAGGATTTCACCTTTTAAGTCTTGATCAAAGGATGAAGGGGTTATGCTGTACCTTCTAAATTGTAAGGGTACAGCTGCATGTTTATTCACAAATTTTCCAGTTAAAATTTTAAAAAACCCAAAACATTAGAGGATTCATGTTTTCTTGGTTTGTGTTTCATTTGGTTTTTTGGGGTTTTTTCCCACATTTTTTATTTCATCATTTGGTGAGCTGGTTTGTTTTGTTTTCTTTTGTTTTTTGGTGGTTTTTTTTTGGGGGTGGGGGGTTGGTTTGGTTTTTTTGGTTTTTTTTTTTTGGTTTTTTTTTTTTTTTTTTTTTTTTTTTGTTGTTGTTTGGGTTCATTTTGGGTTGTTTTGGTTTTGTTTTGCTTTGCTTTGTTTTGTTTTGTTTTGTTTCTTTAGTGAGCATATATGTAATTTGGTTTTGTAAGGAAAAAGGAGAATAAAAAGAAAATATCTGATGACCCACTACGTCTATAGGTCTCAAAGGTATTGTTAAGTAGAATAGGTAGGGCTAAGTGCACTTATAGGTAGAGCTAAGCAAAACATAAAAGATTTACCACCAAATTTGCAAAATTTACCACCACTCTCACAAGGTCAGTGAGAGGAACAAGAAATATATAAAGATCTTATATTGCTGTTCTTGGTTTTAGAATGACATATCTAGTATGGAATCAGTGTAGAAGAATGAGGGTTTGGATGATGTCATTCTCAGGCTGTAAGGCATGCAGTGTATAATTGCATGCTAAATTTGAAAGTGAAAGAGGAGAGCCTTTTCTTGCAACACAGACAAATCAGAATTGTTGAATATCTTTCAGAAAAGTAAATGATTAGTTAAAGTACTCAACCCTAAGTTATTTTGCCGCTTCATGAGTCTTTTTTTCTTGTTTCCTTTTTTTTTTTCTTGTGAAGGCCAGGTTAGCCTTTTAAAAAAAAGACATAGTATTGAATATTACACATTGTCTACCTGGAGGTAAAACTACACATAAGCAAGGGACCTTGCAAACCATGAAAAGTTGATAGCCCTGCAGTGTCACTATCCTTATGGTAAATATAGACATTTTACTTGGAAAAATATGAGAATACTAGATTCTTTCATTTCTGTTCTCTTCAATCTTCACTTTTTTCATCATCTTCAGAAAGCAGCAGATAAAATCAGTGTTGGTGAGAGATAAGTGATACTGCATCAGGGTAAGTGTGGAAAGTCACAGGCTCAGCTGTGCAGACCCTCCACAAAGCTCTGAGGATGAAGGGCAGCTGGTAAAGCTACAGATGTGATAACCATCCACCACAAGCTTCACAAAGTATCCAGTGCCAGTGAATAATCCTTTGATATCAAAGCTAGCTAATGATTGCACACATGCAAGGACTAAGGATTTCTTGGTGGACAGAGGTGACAAGAGCCCTGTCAACCCAACCTCTGGTGACAGACAGATCCCTTCTTAGTCCTCTTTTAAGAGAAGGCTCCAGCCAGACATTATCTGGAGGAATATGGGCAAAAACTTTCCAAGACTTTGGTTGAATGTAGCTCTCTTGCCACTGAATAGGAAAACAAGGTGCCTGAGTCACTGCCTTGAGGGGTGAAATGGTCTTAAGCACACTATCTTCCTGTCTACCCTGTGTGTGCTCTGACAGGAACAGGGTATGTGAGGCAGATTCTTCTTTGAGAATGCAACTGACAGCTTTGAAAGTCATATTCATACTGAATAGTAGGAATTTCAAGGTGTTCTTGTACAACATATACATTTGGGGATATGTTTGTGTCAAAATATCATTTCAAGTAGATCTTGCTGCAGTGAGAGAACAGGCCTTTGAGAGTGCTCTGTCACATAGGAGTCCCACCAGTCCACCATTCTCTTGTAACTGGAAGTCTCTCTCCGTCAAAAGAAATGGATGTTCAAATAATGCCACAGTGAAGTTTGCAGTATCAGTAAAAGGCAAAATGTCCATGTCTATAAAAAGCAGGTTTCATCATCTAGTAAGAGAGACTAATATTTCCCTCTGACAGAAAGCTAGAAGTCATGAAGAATTCCTTGTAGAAAAAGGGGAGTCTAAAATACTTAAAAATACATAAAGATTCTTGAAATCTAAGAGGAAATTCTGTAGTAAAGCTCAGTAAAATGAATTTATAAATCTCTTGTTATTTCCATAAAAGAGGAACACTTTGAATGTGTGTGTTGAGGCCTGCTGAATAAAAAATAAAAAAATAGGAGATGAAAGAGGGGAAGGGAATAATTCATTACCAGCCATGATTACATTTAGTCTATGGTGTTAATTTATTTCTTAATTTTGTCTTGAAATTACTTGAATGAACCATGCAAGGTAAAACGGGAGGAAATTAGGATGAATATCCAGAATCTTCATTCCAAAGATGAAGGACTGCTGGGGTATGATGCATGTTTTTGTCTGTCGTAAGAGGCATTTCCTCATTACTAGATCATTTGTCTTTATGGCTCCTCTCCTGGACGTCAGAGATGTGACAAATGTAAAAGAGACCTCTCCAGCATTTCTACCTTCCTGTTTTCTTACCAGCCCCAATCCAAATGAAAATCCCAAGTTTCTTAAGGGCTGGGGTCCATAAAACAATCTTCCTCTTCCATCCCCTTTTCAGAGTGAAGGTTTATCTAGAGCCCTTCCCTGTGTTGGGGGCAGTGGCTGCCCCAGTGGCTCCCACTAGCCACAAACTTCATTGCTTCTATGCAGTCCTTGCATCTGTTTCTCACATTGCCATAGGAGATAAAAATCAGCAGCAAAAGCAAGGTGAGAAGGAAATATAACATCTCCCCTACCTGGTAGCAGGATTATTCAAGTCTTTAATAAACGTAAGTATGTAGGATCTTAATAATATGGAACATTTTCATGAACCTACTGATGGTAATGATGGTGTTTTTACATCTGTGCTGGAGACACATTCCATTTAACGAACATCTACTGAAGTGTACTACAAAAATTCCAATAGAAAAAAACCCAAAAAGATTTATGGTGGATTGTTATTGGAATCATGTCTGTTTTGATAAGAGAGGGTCCAGTGGCCCTACTGTGATAATGCGACATGGCGTGCTCATAATGCAAGTGTTAAAGAGATAAAAACAACCATGCATGCACGCTGCGTTTTGTAAAATATTAAAAAGTCACATATTTGCATATTATACAGCTGGTTGCAAAGACATCAATCATCACATTATCTGTACATTGAGGATGATAAATGGCTTTCATTCTAATGAGAGAATCTAATCACATGGAGAAATGAAGAGGGCACACAGCAAAAACATTTTGGATCCAAAAGCTATAGATTATTATTAATATTATACATTTGTCTCTGATTTGGAAACTGCTGCACTTTATTTGTACACATGCCTTTCTACAGTCATGATTTTGAGAGAAGGTTAGATTTTTTTTATTACTCTTAATAAAATGACAACGAAAAAGCAGAAAAAGGTTAAAAATATTAAGCAACTTGGAATCAGGTTATGTGAATTTCTCTAAATTATCTAGGACAGACCATTTATTTTCCATCCTTGATAATGTGGCAGCAGAAAAGGAAACAAAGGTTAAGAACAGGAAAGTAGAAGCCTCCTACTTAGGTATTTTTGTAAACTATCTAACACAGCTCTGTAGCAAATGACTCTGTACTATATTACTAGCCTGCTAAATGAGAAAGTGAGGTACTTATAAAAATGTTATAAACTATAAACTCTTTCATATAGCAGTAATTATTACTAGATAATTATAGTCATTAAAAGTAATGCCAATTATTATGTTTAGAATTCTCTTATGGTCCAATTGGAGGGAGGTAAGATCCCAGTACAAGGTGAAAAAGAAAAGGGATAGTATTCTAATGGGATGCAATGGATACAGACACTTGTGTAGGAATGGAGAGGAAGAAGGCAGAGTGACAGAGAGGTTTGGACACTGAGCAGCTGCACAAGTGAGTAATCAAGAAAAAACCCAAAAGGATATATAACAAAATATTTGTATTTCTATATCTAACTTTCAGAAATAATTTGTGACTTTACATTGTTTCCTCAATGTATTTAAGGCTGTGTTATATTTTAAATTTTCAAAAGCAAAATTAAGCAGCTGTCATTCAATATGAGTGAAGTCATTTGGTGTCTTAGATCCTGATCTGCAAAAAAAAGAAATAACTTTCAGGAGAGAGGAAATTGAAAGATGCATTAAGTAAGCAGATATTATCTGACCACTAATACAGATTTGCCTTTAAATTTGGGGAAAATATTTTTTAGGTTTTTTTTTTTAATGTATGCGTGTTTCAAAAGATATTTCGATTATAAGTAAAAGCTCAGAATTTGAATATCCCCTACTTTCTGTCACAACTTTCTCAAAAACGGTATATATTAGGTATAGAAGAACTGGATCCTCGCATAGATAAATGTCTCCTTACAGAAGATATCTTTATTAAACCATGTGTCTTTGTAATGTATTTCTTGGCTCTTCAGTTATAATACTGCAGCTGTGAAACACTCATTAATATACTGATGCCTTGCTGATGTGTTACTTTTGAAATATAAAATGTTACAGTGTGTTTACAGTATTTCTCTTTCAACCACAAAGCTCAGCAACATTCAGCTCAGAGTTCTTACAAAAGCATTCACTTCTGGTTTTTGTGTCCCAAATACGGTTTTACCTGACACACTTTAAAGGTTTTTGTGGTTCAGAGTCTTTATTAAAGTGTTTTGTTATTTTTCAAGTATTACATGACACTTGAAAGACATATAGAAGATTATAACTAGTGAATGCCTACACCACAGAGTCTATTCTAAGACTGTATGCATACCCTGATATGGAAGTTTGTGCAAGGATGTGAAGGAGAAGAGCTGCTATCCCATGAAATAAAAAAATATGCACTCATTTGCTTTTTATTTTAAGACACAGATCTGCTTTTGCAATGAATTTTCCTAATTAAACAAAAGATCATAAAAAAATTTAAAAATTGACATAGCTTCCTATTCTTAAAAAGTGAATTAGTACTACTACTCTTCAGATATAAAACCAGAGCATTTTTTGGCTGACTTGAACTTAGCGAGGAGGCCAGGAAGACAATAATGCATGTATAATGCATCCTATCTGCAAAAAGAAAATAGAAGAAATTTACCCTGGCTTTAAAGTACCTTTTTGTTTGCAGAGAATCTGCATAGGATTTCCTATGTGGCTTCTCATAGGAAGAGTATTGAAATGAAAAAAACTAGACAGTAAAAATTGCCAAAGAATTACATTCTGGAAATCTGTTGCTCTCAAGTCAAGCAGAAGCTTCAGTCCTGAGGTTTCTTTAACTAAGATATTACCCATGATTTTTTTACCCCTGGTCACTTACACTGATCTTCAGTACTTAGATTAATTTACAAAAGGGCTTAGGTGATGCCACCACACAGTGTAGGAAGGGATCCTTTCATGGGACAGATCTCTCCAAGTGCATAAGGAAGTGTTTCTAGGTATGAAACACGAATCTTTAAATGACAATAAATCTGGAGCATTAGAAGAGTTTTGATATAAACAACAACTGAGAATTTAGGACAAGATCTGAAATCTTTACAGTTAAGTTGTGACTTTCTAATACTGCTTGCACAAAATGTGTTTTATTTAAGCTTGTAATGATCTCTACTGAATTGGTCAGTACATGTCAAAAAGATGTTTTGTTTAAAAGAGACAAAAAAAAAGACAAGAAAGCATTTTATTTCAGCAGTTTGACCATGGCTGAATAACAATTGTCAGTTATAAAATAGGATTTTTTTTCTTTTGAAAGAGTAACAAAGAGCTCAGCTATAGTAGTGTACTATTACAATGCAATGAATACTTAAACCTGTTTGCATTGTAATTAAGAAAAAATGTGCAACATTAGCTAACATTTATTTCTCCGATACAGTCTTCTAATCTGGAACTGTATTACCTTCAGTATACATCTATCCAAGGTTAACCAAAATAAATGCATTGTATAATACTCTATTATATACTTCATAAATACAGCCTCGCATAATATGCACATGGATTTGAATGCAGTCAACAGATTGGCAAATATTTTAGCCATACCATAACCAAATTGCTGAGGGTTGGCATTAATCTGTATATTAAACCTTGGCTTTTCAGAGCACAAATTTTTATTTAATATTGAATTACTTAGTGCCTTCAAGATCTATTTTTTATGCCTGTTTGTTGCATGGCTGTGTACATTAGCAGCAGAAATCAATTGGCAAAATGGAACAGAGTTTGAAAGTGAAGACAATAAAATTACTGTGGCCAAAACCACACATCTCCAGGCCTGTCAAAGATACCAATTTAATCAAGAGAATGTGACATTGATAGGGCTTCACTGCAGGTAACACTGCAGAATTAAGAATTTTGTCTTTTAGTTACTCCTACAACCCTTTTTATGTAAGTTTCCATTCTATTTGACTCCAAATCCAAAACTACAGACTCTAACCAATGTATTTCATTCACACAGAAGTAAATCATCAAAACTAGCTTTCCAAATAGGATTAAGTGTCTTTGTTTGGAGTATGACCTTACATGCAGGTGTTTTTATTAGCCTGAATGTTTATAAGTAGATGACACAGCTGAAATAGTAAGCAATAATCATTATGTATCTGGCTCCTGTGTGTCAAAATGCATTGCAGTAAGAAAGTGAACATTTTATCAGTCTCCCTGTGTTTGAAAACAACTTAATTATTTCAGAGGGGAAAAAAAAAGCCTGTTCATGAAGAACAATAATAACGTTCACTTAGAGCTCCACAATGAGTTGAAGGATACTGTAATAATAAAACCATTGCATTTACTTGCAGGGTCAAAACCAGGCAAATTCAGTTCTTGTGTGCTTAAGGCAATAACATCCTGATGATGAGACTGTGTTAACGAGTATGTGAAAGAGACCTCATGACCTTTCATTATTTTTTCTGAAGCTCTTGTACATTTCATTGTACCAAGGATGCCATTATTTCCTCACTGATTTGGCTATGAGATTGTAGTTCTTAGTAGAAAATGTAATTTCTTTTAAAATGAGTATTTTGTTTTAATCTATACTTTCCCGCTTTACAGAAGTCAACTTTTTCTAGTAAACAGTTAGCCCAATAACTGCAGCAGAATATGTAACAACTGTCAGTTCCTGTCACTTCAGAGTTTGAGCTTATTGAAAATAATTAAATTTTAGCACTTATGTTTAAGAGCCTGTCAATATACTGTTAAAACTGTACTTCCAGTACAGCAGAAAGTGCTTTGGCTAGCTTGTGTTCCTTGTGGTCCCCTTTTTCCAATCTTGCCTTAGAGGAAAACTGAATATGTAAGCATGGTATCATGCTTTCAGAGCTGGTAGTTTCTTTATAAACATACTGCCATATTTTCCATTACTGAAAATAAAACATTTTTGTACTTGGAATAGAAATCCTTGAAATCTCTGATCATTCCGAGTCCTTATGGGCATTTTCTCTGGAGAAGGAGAAAACTGTCTTTTACACAAATCAGTCTTCCATTTATGATAAAGATCTTCAGTATTCAAAACTGAAAATTGGTCTAAAACTCCAAGTCCCTATGCTGGTGTTATAGACAATCATTCAGCTGCTCCTGTTCCAAGTTATTCAGTATGAATGTAAGAATGATTCTCCTTGTCTCCAAAAGGAGGAAATAAGATTACCTCTTTGGTTAACAGTGCTTTTCTATGAAGTGCATCACATCACTTTAAATTCAAGGATTATCAGGTTTGGTATATTTATTAAATGTGAAATAGGATTCAAAGACAGGCAGGATTAAATGTTGTATAAGTAACTTGGCTAAGAAATGCTACATTGCCTGATTAAAGCAGTATCACATATTCTTATTTGGTGCCTTGCTTTACAAAATTCACAATACAGTCTGATTTTACCTGTCTAGTTTCTAGCAGGTGAGAAATTTCTAGGATGGAGGCAGGCTGAGTACCTTTAATTTTTCTACTAACTGCTGAAGTATTTAGTACTTTTCCCAAGAAAAGGCAGAAGCAGACCACAACAGTAATGTGTTACAGACAGGTTGGTCCCAGAGGGAATTCCAGACAACAGGAAAAGGAGGAGAAGTGTTCCAGTTTAGATGCATTATTCCCCTAACTATTCTGTTTGTGAAGTTGGCCCTGGAAAGACCCTCAGAAGGTCCATTTCGCTACTTTGAGTCTGATTCAGTGATTTTGGTCCATTCTTGGCAGACATCTGGTTCAGGTCTCAAACTTACAACAAAGGGAATTCCATCATCTGCCTAAGAAATGCAATGCAAGAATCTCTTTATGTTCATTAAAATGATGACTTTGTTTAATATTCTATCCAGACTTAGATAACAATTGATTTTTTAAAGTTTTAAAAATATTTAAAAATAAAAGGTTTTAAAGTCCTTTTCTTTCTCTTTTTTCTAGACATTAGATATTTCAGTATTTCTCAGTACATCATGTTTTTTAAACTTTGAATCATTTTTATGTCCTTCTCCATATTGTTTTCTTATAGTGCTCCAGAACACAATGCTATCCTAATGGATGTCAGACTACTAACTAACTACAAACGAATAATTGTTCTAACTTGCTAAAAACTTTTGTCTTCATATATGAAATTTAAAGATACTACATTGAATGTACCTGGAAATTTTTTTTAAATGTGTTTCTTAACACAAGATAATGGACCCTCTTTTTTGTTTTTGCCAAAACAGTTTGGATCAGATAATCCTTGAGATCCCTTCTACCCTGGTATTCTGTGATTCTATGAACCCCTCAAAATTAATATTATTGTCTAGAATTTATCTTCTTATGTGCAGATCCCACATGATCAGTGCTGTCACTGCAATATGAGTAGTTTACAACAGAAAATATCTGTTCCTTACAGCAGCCGGTCTTTCCCAATGATATCCTTAAGAGATAATTATCAAAGAACATTATTTATGGTACAGGTTACAAGTCAGCCACCTACATGGAATAATATATTACAAATTATTTTAACTCTAACAAGTACCGCAATAACAAGGAAAAAAACAATTCTCAGTGGTCTAAAACACTTATGGATTAGTACTTGGAAATACTGGATATGCCCAAATACCAAGATTCACCAAAAGCAGACTTTAGCTTTAGCAAGCTCAGGCACATTGTAGCTTCTTGGGCTTTTCCTGTGACAATAATAGCTTCAAGATGACCTTTGCTGACTTTATTAGAGAAGCATTCACACTTAACCTAAACCAGAAGGGCAGAAATAAAACACATCCTGTTAAATGTGCAATAACGTATTTCAACTAAGTCTGACGAAACCTAGTGCTAGGTTGCCTCAGCCTGACCTCCTTTCTCTTGAAGGTGTTTTTGGTGATTCATAAAGAGCTTTCACATTTAGGGCATTTCAAAGCCACAACTCAGCAGGAGTTCAGTTAAATGCTCCTCAAAGAGCTTTGTGAGGCGCATGGATACAACTGGAGAAATTGTAGACTACTTCAGAAGAGCTATCAAACTAGGTTACCATTTAACCAATGATCTTTCCTCCCAGAAAAAGTCCTTTTTGGAGTTTCCAAATTGTTCATACCCTTTGAATCAGATAATTTGTTTTTGCTCAGTATCGTGTTCGCATGTACACTTGTGTTTCCATGGAGATACTTTTTCTTCATATGAATATTCTGAGAATTCCTGCATAGCAGCTATATGCAAAGCCTCCAATGCAGTGGGAAGCTCACTCCATGACCCTACTAAATAGAAGCTCAAATATTTTTAATGGATGTGTAAGAATTCCAGATGGAATTTTTGTTCCCGTGAATATACCGCAGTTCTATCACTACAGTGAACTCCTGGGGAGAACTGTGGTGCAAGGTGGGAGAACTCACAGGCAGCTTGTGTAGTTCTATCATATAATTTAAAAAATTACCTCCAAATGGATGGTTTCATCATCTTTGATCAGTGTAAATTATCATCAATTTTTATAGGAAAATTTTTTCATATTATATTTCATAGCCATACCAACATCCTTCCAAACTTGTAAGAACTTCCTGGTAATGATAATTTCTGGAAGGAAACAAACTTAAAAGCCTGGGACCTACATATATATCATTATGATGGCCCTAGAAAGCTGCAGAATATTTGGCTAAGACTTACTGATAACATGGTTTCAATGTGTTTGTGTGTGAGTCCACTTGCTACAGTTGTCTCACAGTGTTTCGAAATATTTTTTGTCCAAAGATGCTGAAAATATGTATGTATATTTCCCAGACTCTATTCACTTTCCATCCAGTTGTGAAAAGTCATCCTTCCCTATTATTTCTAATCCTCTCTGAAAGAAAATCAGGTAGAGCAGCATTGATTCCTACTACAGCTGCTGGCTATTCTTTCTCTCCCTTAATGACAAAACATTGCTCTCTTCACATTGAAACAAATTTTGGCTTGAAACCTAGCCTCCTTCATAATGCAAGGCAGACCTCCCCATGCCAGAACAGCCCATTAAATACTGACACTTGCAGCAATGGTTTCAGAATGGAGACATTTTGGAGCTGCCTAGGTATAGATTTAACACCAGGAAAGCAAGAAAGTAATTAAGCATTTGAGCACCAACGTGGATACCTACCTATTGCAATTATGAGAGCCCATTATTTCCTATTTTCCTAAAAGTCCTACAGAGACAAGTACATTGTTCTCAGTGGGAGAAAATTACACTCTGAATTAATTACTCACTAATTAGAGAAAGCTTTCTTGCCCCACACATTCTCCTGCTGAATTGTTTAGCATAAAACACTTCATATCTTACCACATTTGAATGGGTACTCTTTGCATCAGGAACTCGTAGCTTTTCCCTACCTTTTCTTTTTTTTTTTTTTTCCTAGACAAACCACTTACATGACGTTGCAGTACTCTGGCACTCAAAAGTTCTGCGATCTTTAATGCACTTAGTTTCTTATTTGGGGAAACAGGAATGCAACTACCTTCAAAAATGGATGCATGAGACATAAACAGCGCAGGAGCCAGAAGGGGCACAGCAAAGTTTGTAATTCCTGCATTTCAGCTCCCATGGGGTCCCAGAGTGCTGACTCGGTCGCCCAACATTCCTCTACAACTTGAAGTGCACTGCAAAGGGATTTATAGCAGCTGGCATCCTGTGCTGGGAAATGCCTAAGTTAACCCACTGTTAATACCAAGAAGAAGTACAGGTTTTAATTTTGTCCTACACAGAAGATTTGGTACTTTGTTCAGTTACCAAAGGCATTTCCTTCAGGAAGAACTCTGTCCTTCTGCACCCTGGTTGTTTCTGTCTCAAACAAGCAAAGGTCAGGGTCCTTCTTGGAGTATTGTTAGAGGAAGGAATGCTCTTTCTTCACACATTATCTACCAGATCAAGGTTACAATATCCATGCTATGTAGGGATAATAATTTCCAGTGCCACTCTGGCCTTTTTGCTACTTTCAGAAGAACAGAGAATGCACTGTTTGCCTGTGCAGGATTGAATCAAGTTTAAAATCATGAAATCCTCCACAGAAATATTTCCAGATTTACAAAGGTATAATAGAATTAACAGTGTAGATAACAGAAAATTATTTTATGTAAATCTTGGAACACTGCTATTACATGGAGTATTATTTACACTCATTGCTGATAATAATGTCTTATATATATCCCACCAATGGTATATATAGTACCAAGTCTGTATTTGGTAGTCTCTTATGGAGTAGGCAGAAAAGCAAAGAGGCCTCCAGTCTCAAAGGAATAAATATCACTAATACATCATAAGGTGCTGATCTGAAAACAGCACACAGTAGTTCATTCTGTTTCAGGGTCTTTGGGATTTCCACTGAAGGTCAAAACTTCCTTATTATCATTTTAAGTTTACCTTGCCTGTAACCGCAGGGCTTCTGAAGCTGAGGTTTAAAAAATAGCTAATTAAATACATAAATAATCGTGCCCTATGAAATTCAAGCAACCAGTGTTAAGACTTTGTTAACAAAATAAGGAGACCTTGAGGCGATATTTTTCTGGTGAGAGCTAATATCAAAGTTTGAAAGAAGTACTGAGTGTTTCAGTCTCCTGACAGAAAGCACCATATAAGTTTCTCACTGCTATAATAATTTTATTAATACCTCCTTTAACATCTTTAAAGTTTGTACAACAGAAATATTTTAGAGCAGTTTCTCATCACACTAATGCAGCTTAGAATTCCCTTGCTCTGTTCCTGTACATTCACACACCCTGTGTCAAAGGCTAAGTACCCCTCAGAGTATATGACCTTGAAATCATTCACATTTTGTCTGTAATACTTCAGAGCTATGCATACTTTCGTTATTGCAGCTGTGGGAAATTTGTCACAGTCCTATAGCAGACTCTGCTTCTTAAATAAGAAAAAAAATCTGTCATTTCCTTCAAATGTTCAAAAATAGGCTGCTTATAATTATGCCACACCACTGAGTTGTCTGTCTTTGCCCATAGCAAACAAGTATTTTCTTTCTTGTGTTGAAAATGCTTTCTGTGCGTGAATTTTCTCCACAATGATGCTACGATTGAAGAAGATGGAACATGCAGTTCCAAGAAAAAAAAAAAAAGCAGCTATGTTTACTGAGAGCATGACAGCTTTCAAAGAGAAAAAAGGAATGCTGTTCTCTTCCTTCCTGACTTACTTTTCTGTCGAGGGCAGCTTGAATTTGCCCTAGATTCTTGCAAATATTTTTTATCCCTATTAGTCACTATGTGCTAAGGTTCTCAGCAGTGCCTATCACTGTGGAGAGTTAATGACTCTCAAGTCCTTCTTGGTTTGGATTTTAATTGTTACCTTGTAAATCTTTACCAATTTCTGTTGACAGTTCTAAGTGACATGAAGACTTCTATGTTTTGCATGGTGCTTTAGACAATAATTAACCTAAATATTTCTAAAGCTATATGGCCTAATTAAGGACTCTAGATTAGTTCTGTTTTTAGGTATCTATCAGATTTTAAGCTTCCTCCCACGGCACATGAAAGAGTCAATACCGTAATAGGTTACATTGCATTATCCAGGTGCAAGACTTCAGAGATCCCCAAATGTGACATTTTTTTGGAACCATGTAAAATTGCATCATTGGGCTTCATTAGCTGTGGCTGTGCCCTCAGATTTCTCCAGGGTATCTGGAGTGTTTTAACTGTAGCTATCTGAAACACTTTGGTTCTTTTCTGTCTGAGTTGTTCCAGGTACTGACTGAGTGCATTACCAGTGTCCAATTCTGGTTTCTTTTTACTATACTTTAGAATTATTTTCTGCCAATTTTATTTAAAAATAGATGCACATTTTGTTTTAGTGTCATTATAATTTCTTCATAGCTACTTTATAATTTATTTAAATCTTGTTTTTTTCATGTTATGAACTATATATACATAGCCTACATTTAGAATTTAAGAAAAGTTGTGATCCCTTGCACAGACTAATCCATTAATGTATACAAAATAAAATGAGGCAAAGTAATGAAATAAGGAACACAAGGGTTCAAAGCACATCATCCTTGGTGTTTATGGGTTTTCATTGAGTCTGGATGTAATATCATCCTAGATAAAATTGTATGTGTATAAGTTCCTGCTAAAATACCATTAAATGCCTGTGCTACTATAATTTTGGAAAATTTCCTAGTTTTCCTGAGGTCTTTAGTAAATCAGTAGGGTAGAAGAGTATGCTTTTTGCTTGATTTTCAAATCCTTGTCTTGCAGTTAGGCATAATAATGATGAAAGAAAGATTGGCATGTTTTACTCCTCTGCTTTTAAACTTACTATCTGTGCTCCAAGCAGCTTTTTTCCTCAGCAGTTTATTGATTTTTCAGCAGAGCTGACTTATACTAAGCTTAGGTGACAGCTACCCCAGATGCCATAGCGTATCAGAGGTGGCTGTGCAGGGATCATGGCTGCCCCCTGTGCAGGTGCAAAAGCAGTGGTGAAATCGAGGATGGGGATATTTTCTCTTAGCATATTGGATATTTAAGTCATGGTGCAGAGACTATCAAAGACACAGTAGCTTAAAGGAAAGAACAAATTTCTTTGGATAGACTGTTTATAGCTCAAAGAAAACAGTGTCTGAGTCACAACTGAAGGCAGCCTTTTTCATGGAGGGAACTGCATGGTGACAGTTTAAAGTGGGCCACCTACAGAGAGATAATACTTAGTTCTATTTAATTGAATGGATCAATTCAAACACCTCCAGCAGACTTTCACATACAGGGGAGTTTCATCACTAGACAACCAAAGTCAATTTTTTGATTTTGAATGCATCATTCTGTTTGTATGTCATTTATGTATATTTCTATGCCTCACCAACCCCAAGACACATGCAAGTGACCTGAGCTGTATGCAGAAGGACCTTGCTCATCTGGAAAAGAAGTCTGAAGCACAGAGCAGAAGACCACAAAGAACCTTTTTTTTTGTCTTGAATTGGCATACCAGGCCTTGTGACTGTTGTAAATAGCTGGTTTGATGTCATTGGCCATAGACCAAGGAATGAACTGATGCAGTTCTGCATATCCAAGATAATTCACACCACATCGTCTCAGTGGTCTCAGAAAAGTTGTCTGTAATGATACTTTACATGACATTTTCCACTGGAGAAGAAAAAAAATTTAAAAAAACCCCAAACCCTAAAAGAATTACAGAAACCAAATAAAATCCTGTCAGAGCCTGCGATATACTATGCTAGAGGTAGAGACAATATGATAGAAGGAACTGATCAGCAGAAGTATTCATGAGATAGAGAAGGGAAAGCAAGCTAAACGGTGATCCTAGAAATGGGTACAGGTAGTATTAGAGCATCAGATGTCTTGGCAGGGTGATGGCACAGACCCTTCATCAAAATGTATGTGAAGATTGTCAGTGCATCCTTAAAATGCAGAGGATGAGAGTCAGGAATGAGAGAGTGTGTGTGCTTGGTCTGAAAAATTAGGAGACAGTGGGATACAGGCAACCTCTGGTAGATTCAATGAGTTCACTCCATGGAGATGACAAGGCCTTTTGATCCTTTTTTGACAACCTAGTGATATTTGCTGAATGCAAGTGAACAAACAGTGTAATTAGGAAAGTATATACACACTTTCTTGATTAATTACTATAGGCTGTCTTAGACATCCATTTTCTTCTGCATGACCAGTGGGGATCTCACACAGTCCCCCCAAACTCTTTAAACTTTGTGCCAACACATATATGCAGTCACAGGAAATTTGTTTGCAAAATCAGAGCTTTTTTCTGAAGTTCAAATCCAAAATTCACTATCATGCCCAATAGAAATTCAAATAATCTCAGCTACTGGTAAGCAAGTTATCTGCATAGTGACAGGAAAGAAACAATTAGTTTGGTCCATGTTAGTGCAATTTGCTATGAACTATATTCAGTTTTCAGACCATCTAATAGCTTTCAGTGCTGTTTTCCTTTTTTCCCTCTCTCTCTTTTTTTTGTTTAATTTTCTTTTTTTTTTCTTCTTTTCTCTATTTATTTTTTACTATAATTTAATACTACTTTTCTTTTGCTTTGCTTCCCTCCTGAATCCATTTTCAAGTCTCTCCTAGGCAATATCTGACCTTGCTGTTAATTATTTGCCCACAGTTGTGGAGCTCTAACATAATGCAGAGCAACAGTACTGAACAGGGCCATCCATCTTCAGCCTCTTAAACTATGAAATCTCATCTACAAATAATGAAAATCTTCTATGCCCTACAGGTTCTAGATTCAGATTTGATTTCTGACTTGCAGCTGAGCCCAAGCAAACACACAGAAAGAGACCTGCCTCTTTTGTCAGTGAAATCATTTTTATGTCAATGATACTGAGAAAAGTGTTAGTTATGAAAATAATACTTATTACCTCAGTCTATGTTAGAATTTATTCTAACACCTAGACAAAAATACCTATGAAATTTCTCACTATCTGGGGGATTACAGGCTTATTTTACCACTCTTTTATTTACTTGTGTGTTTTGTTTGCTTTTATTTACCCTTTTTTCCCTTCTGTTTTATTTTACTGTGTTATGAGTTACACCCAATACCAACAGGTTTGTTTTTTTGGGGTTTTTTTTGTCTGAGAAACAAGCAATAAACCATGTGCTCTCTATTTTTCCTCTTGCTGTAACAAATGCAGTGCAATATTTACTCCTAAGCATAGGTGGTACTTGAAATCAAAAGGCAGGGTGAGCGGCGAGAATGCTGAAGCCCAAACCCTGCAAAGTGCTTTACTGCCACCATCTGATACAACCTTCAACTGCGTTTGCTCATGTATCAATATGGAGAACTTCGGAGGGGTAGGAAAGCCCAGATTTGTGAAGGAATCTATGGATGATTCGTATCTACAAATCTATCTGGAAGTGAGATTCAAAAATTAAATTTGTAATAAATTAATTCCCAAGTTAGATACCGTTACAATTAATAGCCCAGTTTGTCAGAAAGGGACTTTTTTTCTTAAGTTGTCAGGAGAGAATGAGTCTTTCATGAGGCAAATTGCAGCAAGAGCTTTATTGCAATGGTCGAAGCAATTTACGTAATTTGTGTTAAGTCTTCAGAGACAAGCTTCAGGTACTCCATCACCTCTTCAAGTCATATCTTTTAATATGGCCTGTGATCTTTACCAGTTGGGGTTAAAAATAAACTCTTGAATTATTGTCTAATTATGCAAAGAATTTTTCAGGTGTATTGGATACCTAAGAAATTATGTGGTAGGAAACAGTTATCCTCTGTGTTAAGTCTTCAGCAGTCAAGTATAACAGCGAAAGATCGTCATGCATTCGCAGTAGATTTTGCTTTTTTAATTCCAAATAAGAATAGTTTGTCACTTTAAAGCATCAACACAATCTTACTATCATAGGACAGATGACTTTACCCATAAGGCATGTGTCCTTTCCTTATACTCTGTGCGACATAAAAGCAGATATTTATATTGATTTTTGCTGTCTCAGCATCTCAGCCAGACCCATTCTTGCATCTCCTCTATTTCCTGGGCTGTGTAGGACCCAAATCTGAAATTCTGGTTCTGCTTACATTCTGCTTAAAAAATGGATATTTGTTCCAACTGTTTTTGAACCATGTTTTTTGGTTGTAATGGGCAAAAGTAACAGACGAAATAAAATTCAAGAGGGGGGAAAAAGAAAAGGAACAGAGAAAATAACAGGATGAAACAAAGCAGTGAAGCAGATGTTTGGCATCTGGCCACAGTGGAATGAACTCTCTCCACACTGAATTCTGTATTTGTCTTACATTGAAAAATAATTAACTTGTAGAGCAGCAGGTTCAGAGAGCCGTGAATGTGGTGATCGAGGCAATTAGCCCCTATCAGAACCATTGTTTCAGGCTCTCTGAAAAGTCAACTGAGTATTATTAGCTAGCCCTCTGCAGTTAGATGAGTCAGACAACTCCTTTTTAAAAATAAAGTTGACATTCCAGAGCACTTGTGTGTGACAGGGTGAATTCAGTAGCAAATTCCAGCCATGGCATGTGTAAGCTCATAATTATGATATTTACAAAGCTGGGAGAGGAGGAAAAGTACTTTTATTTTCCTATTATTTATTGGATTAATTTTATGCATTGCTGACCACCCTCTCCAGTATTTGTTATTTGGGATTCTCCTTTTCTTACCATCTTTTCCCCCATTGCTCTCGATGTGACAGGTTTGGTGATGCACAGTGACACCCATTAACTGTACTACAGATCTTTTGCATTCTTTTCACAGGTTCTTTAACAATGATACTCAGAATGTATGTAGGATATTGCCTAAAAGGGAGAACAAATTACTTAATTTCCATCAGGTCAGCAGAATTTATAATTTTGACACTGTCTGCCCTCGCTCAATGGCTTTAAACTAAAAGAGGGTAGATTTAAGTTAGATGTTAGGAGGAAATTTTATACTGCGAAGGCAATGAGGCATTGGAGCAGGTTGTCCAAAGTGCTCAACTCCCCATCCCTAGAAGTGTTCAAGACCAGGCTGGATGAGGCTTTGAGCAACCTGGTTAAGAGGAAGGTGTCCCTGCCCATGGCAGGGATGTTGGAATGGATTTTTAAGGGATGTGATCTTTAAGGTCATCTACCAAAACCATCTATGTAATCCACTGATTCCATCCTTAAAAACTTAATAAATCAGGCAACCCTTTCCCTCTGTTCTGAAGCTTTACCTCTTTCAGAGGACATTAAATGGACATTTAATTGAGAAAAGCCTCAGCACCACAGTTCAACTACCATAAAAACCCAGAGGATGGTGTCCTAGAACTGAAATCTTTCAGATCTTTTTGGTTTTGTGTTAGTACGCTGAGGCAAAGTTTATAGAGAGTGGAATGGGCAGAAGCATGAAGATCTGTCTGATGGCTGAATCTCTTTCAGTCATCCAGGTTTACTCTCCTGTCAGCCACAAACTTAATTATTTTGTACAGAGGTTTGCAGCTGTCTGTGTTTGGTCTACTTTTATGCACTCCCATACATAAAATTAAGCTCTATAGATGCTCAGCGTACATCATTGCAGCAAGGGACTGGGCAAGCGTATCGGAAATCTAAGTACAGAAGTACCCTGAAGTGCACAGAGATTTATGGAAAAGCAAAATACTTAAGGTTGCTATGAAGAAATCTTGAATGAGGAGTGTTGTTCATTCCGGTGATTGTATTTTAGAGTGCTTCACTGTATATTGCCCAAGTGACTTCCTCCTGGTGAAGAATTGCATTATAAGGTTACTTTACAGAAAGCACATAGTTTCTAAATCAAAAGTTTCTATTAGTAGTGTTTTGCTCAAATTCTATGTTCTACTCAAAGATAGTGGGCTTCTTAAGATACTGCTAGTGTTCTGTAACATATACTATAAAACAGGGAGTAAATAATTTTACCACATATGTTTAATAGTAACATGGCAATTTTTAGTCCATAGGAATTCAGATTTTACTTTCCTTGTGCTCAAGCAACTTTGGGCTATGTAATATTCAGGGAAATTTTCGGCGCTTTCATTAATGTATTTCTTTTGAGACACTTTCCCTCTTAGCAGGAAACAAAACTCTTTCTAACCTAACAGACAGACATAATAAGAGACAGACATAATAATTCTGCTTAAAGAACAGTAAGTTATTCCTGTGGCAGCATAGTGTTTTAGTTACTGAAAATGGTCTTTGAATAAAAACTTCTTAAAATATGTTGAAATTGAGAATTTTGCTCAATTTCTTGGCAGGAGTAGTTGTGCATAGGTATATAATCAAAAGCCATCTTTGGGCTAGGCTGTGAGTCTGTGTATGGTCTAGTCAAGTTCCAGGGCTTGCTTGTTATTTTACCATGATCCTAATCATTGAAATAGAAAACCTGATAGAATGTGACAGGAAATATTTCTGTACTACTGTCACCCTGGTTTTTTAAGATTTTCTAAGCCTTCTGATGTTGACATTCTTGTAGTGAACTTTCTCACACACTTTCTGTAAATAACTCATTGTTTAGCATTGCTTTATGGAGGAGGAGAGAGTTGATAGACTGTTAGTTTGACCAGTGTCATTGGAGAGGTGTCACTGTCACCCTCCAATCTGCTGTCACTTTTGGAAAACTATAAATGTTAGAGTCAGAAAAAAAATTCCCTTTTTTCCTTCACCTTGAGAACGGTGGTGTGCTTGTGTTCTTTCGTGTCCTATAGTGACGTACTACAATTAGATTTTTTTCAGATGAGAACTTGGGGACCTGATATTTTCCTATGGTTAAGAACATGTTGCAACACATGCCTTGAACAGAGATTTTGGATCCATACCTCTGGCATACACTGCTGTGAATCCTTTAACTTCCACAATAAATGGGCACTAAGGTGTTCCCTAGGGACAGAATAAATTAATGCATGTTTGATGCTCTATGGAGTCCCTGGGGACCCAGTGAGGAAAGGCAGAGGAGGGGTTCAGAACCATACTCAGTTCTTTTCTATTCCACCTACCCTGCTCTGTTCCTGTCAGAATCTGCCATCTTCTTGTTCAATACTTCCCATGATAAAATTATTTTTCGACTGCCAAGACCACAGGGACATTGCTGGGAGATACTGTCTGAACCTCCCAGGCTGCTTTATATATGCAGCAAACAATGGCTATAAAGGAGTCATAAACATATATACTTCTATTTATATTTCTGGTCATGCTTGTTACGATCTTAATTTCTTTTTCTTAAGAAAAATTCTTGAGATATGTCACTGGTAGAGCAGCTCGGATTTTGAAGCTTGAATATTACTGCCTAGGTTCTCTTTGCCTAACTCTTAATAGTCATACAAAGAAGCTAATTATTAAGATGGACATCAAATTAAACCTTCAATTCAAAGATAACTCTTGTCATCCTTATTTATGACTTGCTTAATTATAATGATTGTTTCCTCTGATTTCAAGCGAATTGCCTATACTTCAGTTTCAACTCTGTGTTTTTAACTTGGCAAGAGAAATTTCATTAATCATGTACATATCCCAGAAATAAATCTACTGTCTTGCCCTTCATGTCATTGGCCTCCAGGTAGGGTAGAATGGATCTTAGTTTTATTGAGAAGTATTTCAACATTTTACTGACATTGTGTCTTTTTTTAATGATATAGAAGTTAGCAAACATGGAGTTTTAATATTTTTTTTATCTCACCTGAGCAGAACTCAAATGTTGCATATCAAATTTAGGCTTTCATGTCCTAATTTTAGCTACAGTGCTATGATAAACATTAAAGCAAGAGAAATAGAAAGAGAAATAGAAATAGAAACAGAAATAGAAATGGAAATACAAATAGAAATAACAGAAATAGTAGAAATAGAAATAATGGAAATATAAAAATCCTTCCCAGAACCTTTTGAGCCATGTCACATATACGTTCCTTTTCCTAATTCAATAGAACTTGAATTCTTTTGAATTCTCCTCAAGAAATTCTCCTCAGCCATTTTTTCTCTTCTTCAAGTAGGTAACAGAGAATAAGCAGATTTTTTTTGTTGTTGCTTTAGACAGAAACTTCATCACAATTAATGGGCATAATGTGCTTTTTATGAATAAGAGAATAATTCATAACTTAAGCTTTGCCTTCAGGATTCGGAGCCATATCCACTGATATAAAATGGACCTAAAAATGTTTGGCTACACCTAATGGTAATTAAGCTGAACCAGGGAAGTTCCCAGGCTCAGGATCTAAGTCATCCAGAGAACAAGTTTTTAGAATCATCCTGGGATGGTTTAAGCTTATCACTTATCTGGTAGCACAAAGGTATATTTTGAAAAAAATCTTGAGTCAAGGACCATATTTATAGGTACTCTGGTTGCAGCTACCTTGTGTCGGTATAAAAGTGTTTAATTGTATTGACGTGGGCTATTCTACGAGAGTCTGATGCAAGACAAAATTCCTAGGTGGGTTTCATTTTCAGGTACCCTGTATGGGTTGTTAAGGGGTCTTCAACATCCAGAAATTCTCAATTACATATTACTGCCAGTAAACCTCAATATTCCAGGGGCTGGGTGAGAGCTTGTTATTTGAAGAGCATAAAAAAAAAGAAAAATTTTTTGAGAATTTTTCTATCTCAACAGAACAGTAACAATAACTGCATGGGTTTATATGCAAAGCCCCACTGAAATTTGTTGCAAGCCTTGAGGAAAAAAAATACAAGATTGTGGTGGTGTTCACAGGGGTTCCAGGACGAGAGAAGAGACAAGGATCTGACTCCATGTTTCAGAAGGCTGGTTTATTATTTTATGATATATATTATATTAAAAGAAAATTATATATCAAAACTATACTAAAAGAATAGAAGAAAGGATTTCATCAGAAGGCTAGCAAGCAAGAATTGAATGGAATGATAATAAAATCTTGTGACTGACCAGTGAGTCTGAGACAATTGGACTGTGATTGGCCATTAATTAGAAACAACCACATGAGACCAATCACAGATGTACCTGTTGCATTCCACAGCAGCAGATAATCATTGTTTACATTTTGTTTCTGAGGCCTCTCATCTTCTCAGGAGAAAAAATCCTAATGAAAGGATTTCTTATAAAATGCATTTCTTCAAACAATAAAAGAACAATGTATAAGGCACATGACTGAATTTATGTCTCTGTCTTTATTGTATTAGCCAGGGGAATATTAGACTGGCTGCTTGCATAAATTAGACATATAATTTGGGCTAACTTTTTTAGCAGGCACCAATCACTACTGCACAGATATGGCCTTTTTATCTTTTCACTGTGATAAGTGGAAAGGCAGAGAGAGGATCCACTTCATCAAGTACACACCATCTGGACATTTTCTCTCTTTGGGAATCACTCTTAAGGCAGGGAGGTGGTCACCACAACTTGTGGGAAGCACCTGAAAGCAAAATCTGCTGCCTGTATCTCCTGTGCTCCCCATGGATGCTGCAACTTTCAAACATTTCATGTTTGGGCTTTCAGGCAAAATGAAGACCAGATATTTTGCTGATCCATAGCAGACTAAACAGGTTTTTGCAGCTCATCTAAGGTTAAACATTTGATAAAACCTTGTGAATTTGATAATAGAATTTCTTAACAAATGCCAGTTATTTGTCAAAATAAAATAGTCATTGCGTCTCCACTAGTTAACAGAGCTTGTCAGCTGAATTTAAAAAAAATGTACATCACACCCTATTGTATTCTTTCTTGCTCTAAGCCATTTCTATTCTTGTAGTCTGTAAAAAACTGGCAAAAGTGTATTAGACTTTCTTTAAACGTAACAATTTTTTAAATTTCTGTGTTTTTTCCTTAAATTCGCTGAATTTGCAGCTCTCCAGATGGTGATCACTATAGTATTTGCAATCTGAGTTTTTGTTGGACTAATAACTATCACTGACCACAAGATGGCAAGGTTTGTTCACTTTTCTGTGATGAGAAGACAGCAAAAGGAAAAGCAGGAGGGGTGCAACAATGTGGAAAGAAGGTCAAAGGAAGAAACACACATAAGGACTCTGATTTCTCTTATATCGGTACTTCCAATTTCACAAATAAACACATAAAAATCAGATCAGTGTTAAAATTCTGTTGAGATGCCTTAGAGTTTGAACAAAAATAATATATTTGCTAGTTTTTCACTAATGCATGCCACAGACATTCTTTTTCCAGTTAGTGTTGTCCATTTTTTCATACTGGAAAGTTCAGTATTTGCATTTTATGCTCTTCCCCATTGTGATGCCTCCCTAAGAAGATAAACCACTTCACAAAGATAAAGAAGATAATCCCACTTCAAGTGCAGTGGGATTAAAAGCCAAGATGTTCTTGGGTGTAATGGGTTTTCAGAGAACAACAAGTATCTTAACTAAAAACCAGCAGATCAAACAATTACAATGTCAAATTACAACTTCAGGGCATAACTTAGTCATGTTCATTTGAATTTAAGCAACCTGATTGTTCTGTGTTTGGAGTAGTTTTAAGATTTCACATAGCTCCTCTTTTTTCTCACTTAAACACAATAAGAATCAGAATCTTCTAAACATCCCCGTTTGTAATGTGTGATGGTGATACAGACAATTAGCTCTACTGAAAATCTCCACATGCCCACAAGGAACATAACATCTTAAAAGTGAGTGAAATTAATCACTTTGAAAAGAAATTTCTGGTGACATCAACTATTGAAGGCACGAAACAACACAATTGGCTTCTGGAGGAATCTTCCTCGGGAGTTGCAATGGAAGCTCGTGTCAGCAGATGGCACTGGAGACAAAGCTGTGAGACTGAACGGGCCCTCTGAACAAGGTCCAGAGACTTAAATATTTCGTTTTCCTTTGATAGAAGTGCCATAATTCAAGGGTACTCCCTCTGCCTTGTGTTATAAATCTTTTTACTAAGTCTGTGCCATCGCTTGTGTAAAAGTCACTGATGCAGACCCATGATCTCTTTTCCATACATGCAGTTCAGGCAGGTTGCAAAAGCAAACTGTTTTGTCACATTTTGATCTGTTAAAGTGTGCTCTGTGGGAAATAAAGACATTTTCTTTAAAAAGAAGAGGTTCTTTGATGAGGTGGGAGGCAAGAGAAATAAGCAATTCAAGTTTTACATACTTGCTATATGAAAATTTTTCCCAATATTCTTACCAAAAAAAAGGAGCAATAGGTAACTAGTGATCAGTAATATTAAAGAAACAAGATAGAATTTGTTATTGAAAACTATAATGATCGAAACATTAAATTTATACGAAAATATATAGACTCACAACATTACTGAGAGAAAAAAAAAAAGAAAAAATATCAAATTGGCTGTGCAGTTACCAGACAAATACTTAGAGTTATGTAAGACAATTTTTCTGTGGTGAGCAAACTGACAAAATAGCCTTTTGGATCAATTTTCACTTTGATAATAGAAATAAGTGGAGGGTAAAAAAGATAATTTTGAAAATTATATGGGAAAAAAGTAAAATCTAATCACTGAGAAAACAGTCATAGGTATGAATGACAGTTCCATGTAAAAACTGGGAAAAATAAGCTCACTTACTGAACACAAATGGGCCCATCTATATTGCCCATTCTGGGAAATTGACGTAATGGGTAGAAATAACACCTAAATGTAAAGAAGAAAGAAATTTCTTTGGTGTTAGAGTGGAAAAGAAGACTCAGCTTGCCAAAGAATGAGCTCAATATATTATCTCTGGGAAGAGGGGCTGAATACTGTGGAAAAGAATCCGCTGCAGAGCACTTATTGTTAAAAGTGCCTCAGTGGTTTTGTACAACTGGCCATGAGCTGCAGCTTAAAAAAGACATTATAAATTAAGTCCAAACAAAATAAGCAATGGTTAACAGCCTATCATTTGAAGGAAAATCACCTTTTATTCTTATTTCCCTTTTGTTGGATTTGTCTCAGGTTGCTGTCAGCATGATCAGAGCACAGATTTCTCATATTCCACATTTTGAGGCTCACTGGAGTGCAATTAATTGCTAATTTGGGTAGGAAATTATGAATATGTTGGTGATAATTCTCTATATTTGTCTGCAATCTGTCAATGTACAGAACTTAAAATTTAAGGGAAGAACATTATCGTCTTGGTCATGACTGGGTTTTAATTTGCAACTTGTCTCCATTTCAAATACAGTCCCATTTTTCATATAAATGTTGAATTACCTTTTGAATTTTACATCCAATTGTGTAAATGAATTTGTTCAGTCATTCACAAAGATCAGGATTTAATAAATGGGCCTATCCTGCTTATGTTTTCTACTTTCCTATTCCAAATAATATAGATCAATTATACACAGAATATTTTAGCATAGGCTACCTCTCTGGGTCTCCTAGCTTTTTACAGAATAGTTCCTACTGATATGTAGAATCAAGTTTGAAAGGGAAGCTTGGAAATTGGAAGAAGCATGTTTTTTTTTATGCAGCATCTGGTTCTGATACTTGCCTGTTATAAGTAACTTTGTTATTAAAAAAGGAAATTTTAAAATAATAAACTATCCATTTGTTTAAATTACTTAACATTTACCAGAAGAGATGAACTTTATCTGTTCAGCTTGTTGGAATTTTTTTGGTTTTTAATGATGTCTTTGTAGACAAATTCATGTATTTTTTTAAATTGCTGTATTTTTAAATTGGATTGTTATGAAATGCTGCCAAGATTTCTAATGAAGTGAGTCTTTAAAATACAATTACAATTTTGTTCTGGTGGAATGGAGCAATATGAGTGTATATTAATTTGAAATAATGACGTTTCAATATGTGTGATTTATTTTTGAAAGTTAAAGCCATTATTTCCATTATCTATGACTTCAGATTGCAAGAAAATATGCCTGCATTGCAAATTGAACTTTTAAAAATGTGTTTATCATTAAGACAATACTTTTGCAGTATTTTATTTTGCTTAACACATGATGCTCTATATTTGCTAGTATCTCAGGACAGATCCTAGATGGAGGTTTAAAGGTAGATCACTTTTTAGGTGCAATTGCTAAATAAACTCCTAAAACCTTCTTTGTTTAAATTTAGACACCAATTTCCAGCATTTTTCTGAAGGCCTGCACGTTAGTATATTCTAGTTCAGTTACCCTTAGAAATATTGAGGCCATTAAAAATTTCAAGACTACGTCCAGTATGATGATTTTAGCAAAAGAGATGAAATTGGGCAGTGAAATGGCATGATTAGTCATATGTTTAGCCAGAGATACCATTTATAGATCAAATTCCTACTTCTATTGGAAAGATTAGGTTAGTAAGCTCGCTGAATTGGAAAGTTAAGAATTGTGAGCCAAAAATTCAGTTAATTTAAATTAAAATAATCTTGATGATTTCCCTGGATTTATTTTTTTGCATAACATAGAACCTCCTACATCATGAAACTCAGTCATCCATGAATCCAGGCAACTAAGTTGTATAATAACTTCTAATTTACAACACCTAAAAATTTTATTTTCTTCATATTGAACTCAGTGATAAAAAATACTGCATTCTTGAACCTCCCTCCATGTTTTCTGCATGATAAATTAGAAGAAACATCATCCTATTTCTCTTTCCCCAAGGTCAGGTGTTTTAAATGCTATTAATTTGGTATTATTCAGAAGCAATGATTCCATTGACATTTGAGAAAGTATTTCACTAACATTTATTATCCTGAATGAGGGTTACTGAATAGATCTGTGTCTTGTGAGACTTTAAAAATCTTAATCTCTTTAATAACAATTATCACATGTTCTGCTGCTGTCAGAACATTGTGGGGTTTGTGGGCACTGTTCTACAGTGGGGAGTATATAACAGAAAATGTATCAAAATTCCTCTTGGCAGGACTATATTTCTACACTGGACCCTTCTACCCAGTGTATTCATTTCCAACACTTTCTCTTCCCATTTAGTCAAATCTGGTGTATTTTGACTGCTGTTCAAATATTCAGCTGTAGGTTGGCAGAAGGCACATGAAACTCCCCAAAGAGAAAATTCTCTTCACAGTACAGCTCAGAGAAAGCACAATGCTTTCTGCAATAACTTTATATCAGTTAAACCTGCCTCAGTTTTAATGTTTTTTATTTTTATATTTACTGAAAGTTGTTGAAAATGTCCATCATAATTTTCATTGTGTGTGTTTTACATTAAATTTGGAACAAGTTGATTTCATCATATGCTTGACATAATCTTGGGTTTTTTGTGTTTTGCCTTTTGCAAGCACCTATGAACCTTTGTCAGGTTCAATAAATCTGCTGGCTTCCTGGGAAAATATTAAAGCATCACTATTTTTCATTTAGTCAAACAACAATAGAATCACAGAATAATTTAGTTCAAAAAAGACCTTTAACATCATCCAGTTCAAATGTAAATCTAAAACTGCCAAGTCCTTCACCCAGATGAAGCCAGTGAAACCGCAGTGAAAATGTCAAACCACCACCAAATGTGACTGGGTCAGAGTTCAATGTCATCAGCAAATCAAATCAAAATATTCTCATTTTCTCTTTGCAGTAGCACTTGATTCCAAGTACAGCAGGATGTTTACTCTTCAAACCTCATATTTTAAAATATTTGGGCCATAAATATAGTGTCCTTCCACAATAAATAATAATCTGGACTCAGCACTTTAATTTTCTTAGTGGAATAGTCCAGATGTTGGATTTAAAAGATTTCAAAAAAGCATGGTACTGGTAAATTGAATCTGGACTGGTTTGGGATGGTTCCAAACAATAATGTGGAAGTGGCCTTAAATGAGAGATGTGGACTCAGTGTAAAATGCGGACTAGTCATAGCATTTTTTATGGTGTGAAAAAAAACCTGGTGGATTAATGTTTTGTCTGATATTAATTATCTTCCCACAAAGTTTAATGTTCCTGTCTACTTCAGAGAAAAGTTTCTCATTTAAGGTATTCTATTTGTAGTTCTCCTTCCTATAAATTAGCTGCAGAAAGCTACAGGCAGTGCAGGGTTGCCTCCAGGGAATCAGTAACTCTTATGACATCCTCAGTAGATTTAGTTCCTACTGGAGTGTGGGGACCCCTTGGTAATAACATCCACGCTTAGCTACAGAGCATTCCTCTGCCACTAAATTGGGAATTTTTGTACTACCTGGAGTTATTGATTTGGATTATGAAGGCAAAATACAAATTATGCTATGAACTCCTGCACCACCCTGCTTTTATACCTGCAGGTCAATGTATAGCACTCCTTATTCATTTTGCCGACAACACCCTTAGTGGTAAGGTTGATATGTGCTACAAATAACTTTGGTAGCACAGGTCAGCCACAGGTTTTTGGACTAGCTCTATTAGAACAGTTCAGCCAACCTTAACATGCAGTATGGATAGCAAAAAATTTAAAGGGTTTGTTGATACTGGAGCTGATGTCTCTATTATTGAAAGCAGTGAATGGTCTAGTAATTGACCCACAATCAGCCTCACATCGACCCTAATTGGGATGGGAGGGATGCAGCCCCCTAGACAAAGAGTTCACCTTCAGCTTGTCCTTGGCCCTGAAGAGCAAACTGCCCAGATTGCCCCACTCATTGCAATCAACAGGAGGGAGCTGTAGGAGGCAGGAAACACTTTTTGAAAGGACTTAGAACATTTCTTACCTTTCTTGTTTAGATGTCAGTATGGACAATACTCATGGCCAACCTTGTGCTGGCTTCTAAAGGCACCTTACTCTTTCAGTAATGACAGGAAGGATCTACATGCTCTGTGCAGGATCAGCTAAACTGAATCGGAAGAGAATTAGTTTCAAAATAATCCACTACACCTTTCATATGCTAAGACATGAGCAGGAATTTCAGTTTAGAAATTAAAGGTGAGTAGTAACACTTAAACCCTCTATTATTTTGCTGCAGCACCACAAAGGGATTTTTTTCTTATCTGTAAAAGTTAAACTTCATTTTAAAATATCAGCCTATTTTATCTGGTATAGCTGAACCAAGAACAAAAATCTGGAGACAGATTTGTCCAAAATTACTCTAGATATCCCTATAGTTTTGGTATCTTCTCTGAACAGACTATCTACAGAAATTGCTATTCTCATAGTACCAGAAATGGTTTTACCTTTCCAAGGTGCTATAGAACAGGGAACAGAAAACTTGTTCCTAAATTTTTCATTGCCTATGATTTTAGAGTACAGTTTAATAAAACCTCCTGGATACCTTAGCTTCACATTCTCACTTAGCTTCTTAACTCTTTACCTGGATAAGAGTGCATTTTTCCTGCTAAATCCACCAGGGGATAAAAGCATTCTTTATCTCCTCTACTGTACAGATATCTCTTTTTAATTAGTTTTCAGGTCATTGAGAACACAATTCTGTTTTGTGGGTTTGAACATCAAACAGAGTTGTTATGTGCATTTGCAGTTAATTCAAAATGTTATGTGAAATTCAGTAGTAAAACCTCAAGGTGAGGAGTAGTAGTCTTTCCAATTTCCTCTTCTTGTGATTTTGAAACATTCCTTACTAGACAATGTTTCACCTGGCAATACCTTATCATGAAAAGGCATATTTTGATGCCCTCTACAACTAATCATGATTTTTTTTTTATTTCTGTAAAATTTTGTAGGTATTGTCGTAGCCAGATCTCTTTTTTTAGTTTTTAATGCAAAATGTGCTTCAAATGTTTGACACCCTTACCAAAAACAGGTGAACATATTTAAAGCATTCCAGTGAAAAAACGTTAAATGCTATATGATACTATGATGTTATTATACCAGCCTTGATTTGAGTTTAAAACAAAACCCAATAATTTGGCTTGCTATATGCACAGTGGAAAAAATCATGTTTCCATACAGGATCCAATTGTCTCAGAAATTGTCTCTGAATCAGTTGCAATTTTTAGAGAAGTTGACATATAGCTGGTATATTCTAAAATCTGAATTAATTAATTCAGTGCACTCAAAATGGACATAATCCCACCAAAGACATGCAGTCTAATTTGGACTATGAAAAAAGTGCTTCCTCCCCTGCCATCCACCAATCTTATGAAGACATTAAATAAATTACATTAATAATTTTTATTTAACAACTCTTTCTTAGCCCTTTCCCCACACTGCCACCCCACACAAACACATGCACATGAACCCTTAAAAAAAACACAACAAAATGTTTGAGTAGTTGTGGAGCTGGAGTCATTCTGGTATTTCACAATTCCCTGTAATTCAAAGGATGTTGTCTTATGTGTGCCAAAAGCGCATCCTTTAGCATGGTCTGGTGGTGAATTGCTACAATACAGCTTTTTCCATCACTTCAAAAATCAATCTTCTTCTCATCTCTTTTAAAGGCCTTACTTGCCCTCTCAAGCCAGCGATTGTACTGATTGATTACAACTAAAATTGTCCTGAGTCCCCCACACTGAGAAAGATGCCATACAAAGAGAAAAGAAAGCAGAACATTTTCATCTTTCTCTTGATTGTTGTAAAAAAGTATTAGTCTGAAATGAAAGGTTGAAGCAGCAACTGTTTATTGGTTGTGCCATAAAGCATCATCAGTTTGCATTGCTGTGAGCCCTAAATTGATATTTTAGGGGCCTCATTTATTCACAAGAGGCTCTTTCTCAAGCTCCCCCTGTTCTGTTTTGGACACAGAGGGAGACAACATTCACTGCACTGAAGAACTGAAAATGCATTCTGAATCTGAGTTCAATCTGTTCCAATGAACATATAAAAACTTTAAAATAGGACGTCATAGTGCAATGGTGATGACAGCAAAGGGTTTCTTCAAATGGTTATTCCTGAAAAACCTGTTTGAAGTATTCGAGTACTTAATGCTTGAACAGAATCAAGGGACCTGAATTTGAGGTCTATTTTTGAAATATTCTTGGGTTATTCAAGAGTGGATTCTGTTCTCTAAGTTTGTCCCATTGAATTTAGCATGGTGAAGTGTTTCATCAGCGTGATAACTAAAACCAGCGTGAAAAGGAAAACAGGGCAGCATTTTATTGCATGGCTCTCCAAATTGAAACAGATATCATCTGTTTGGAGACTATGACACTGTGGGTGTAATTCCCATTAAAAACAACTTTTTATTTGGAGGTGGAATGATTTTGTAACTTTAGCAGAATCATGACAGATTAATAGAACTTTCTTAAATTTCTCATGAAAACTAACCCATATTCAGCACTCTATTTCTCTAGAAATTATATGTAAGAACATTTTGTATTAAATCCACAATTAAGTGCTTGATACACAATTAAGCACTTGGTAGTCTGTTAAAAGCCTAATTTTTTTTATTGGATTACAGCTGCTTTGGCCCCACATCTGGTGTTTGTCTACTGTTCTATATTTGCAGTATTCTGAGATGATAGAAACTGGTCCCTGTTAGAGGCACCGTGACTTATTTCAGATTTAACAAGGAAGAGAAAATTCTAACACTTGGTATCTTTATGACAGTTTTCCACAAGAATAAAAAAATTAACAAGTGAATAAAAAGTATTACATTTTGAAACATTAATTCTAGGTATGTTAGGATTGTTTCAAATACCTACTTAAGTTTTTAGTGTGGTCATAATTAAATTGATAACATTGTTAATTGTCAATTGATAATTGATAAAAATTGTTCTCTTAATAGACATTTTTCTAAAATTTGATATTTAATTAATATGGTCCCAACTACAGGTCTATGTTTGTCCTCTACTTAGGAAATTCAGTGAACTCTAACTTTGGCATGTTGTTGTAATATATTAAAGATTATGATCATCTAAAGGATTACTGTGAGGTAGAATATAAGGAATGTTTAATGGTATTATGCTCATATATTAGAATGCTAAGACATAGTTTAATGATCAGAAAAGTTGACATCACTTCTTTATACAACATCTGCATTCTTTACCACAATAATGTAAATTCTAAAGACAATATGGTTTTGTGTGGAATCAGTTATATTTGGACAAAAATTTGGAATACAAACCTAACTCTTTTTAATGGAAAGGAGGTGTGCTTAGTCCATAATCTGTGAAATTTGACCCAGACCACCACTTAGGACTGTCTCAATTGTTAACCAGAGGTTTAGAAATAATGTAAAAGTAACTAAGTATTGTTACTGGATGGTGAAAATCTCATCAAGATCAAATACAAGATAACGAAAGTCCCAGCCAAACTAGCAAGCAAAGCATTTTAAAAACCAAATTAAAACTTATCAAGGTTAGTTAAAACAGATAAAAATAACGTGGATAAAATAAAATTAAAGCTAAGATGAAAAGAAGCTTGGACTTAGGAAAAAAAGCCCCAAAATATTAAAATTGCTCAAAACCAAAAGGAAACTGGCCAAGAACAAACCCATCAAGAACTGAGATGGATTAGGAAAGAAACTAATCTAGGATGGGACGAGCACACTTATATCTAACGAATGTGTAAAGTAAGTGAAACGAGTTAGAACATAATTCATCTGAGATTGATTTACCATCTTTTCCACTTGCCAAAGCAGAAGGGAGGATGTTTTTCCACTATAGAAACTACCATATAGAATATCTAACTCTGAGCCTGAAGTTTAATTGATTTTTTTCAGACATTTCAGAGAGGAATATTTTATTGTACCTGGTTTAAAATAACAGAGAAATATTCCTCAGATTAAGAAAGCTTAATGCTATCATTATCAGTCTTAAGGGACCTGTATTTTTTTGCGTACAGTACTTTTTTGGAAGAACTATCAGGTGTTCATAACTGTATTACTTGTTTCTGGAATAGAGGAAATAACAGAATTGGACAAGTTTCGCTTAAGGGTTATATAAGGACAATGTGGACAATAAGGTGTGGGTTAAAGCTGTGAAAATATCAAGCTCTAGAGCCCCTGTCAATCTTTGGAACTGGTGAGAATGCTGTGGGGCAACTCTTGGTGAAGAAAACATCACATTCTGAGTTGTAAAGTGAAGGTTCAAGCTTACAACATATAGATTCATTGCAGCTGCTCTGAATTTGTGGAAGTTACTCAAATGTAATTGAGGACACATTGTAATTCTGGAAGATGTTCATAATGTGTATCTGTAGGTGCCTGAGTTATCAGACCAGAGTCTGTAGCTCCAAAGGTACAGAATATTGACACCTTAATGAAGGGATGGGACTACTGTCGGGCTAAAAACAATTTATTACTCAGATAAACACCAGCTTCAAAGGCTGTGGGATTTTAGAGGAGCTAGAAGCCAGCCATAGCTCAAAGCCACAAGGTAGTTACAAAGCAATATATAACATTCTATTCCAATGGAAAATTGCCACAAAGTTTATTTTGTTTTTGTAATCTTTACTTAATTCTGCTGCACTGCATGTACTTTTATGCAATTGGCTACTATTACATGTACACATCTATACTTCTATTATAACATGTAAACTCTTAACTTACTCTATAGAGTTATATTACTACACTATAAAACTCTTCACTATCTTACTCAATACAGTTTCTTACTTACTTAAGGCATATCCTTACTTGCAACTATAGGAACTTAGATTTATAATTTTTCTGCTTAATGTCTGTGTACTTTTATTTTTACATCAATCCAAGCTTCTTCCAAGGCTGCAAATCAAACCCTTCATTATCTGTGTAAGTTTCTATCTTTTAATTTCTTACACAGATCAGGGTTCAACCACTGGTGATCTCATTCATTCCCAGCTGAAAAAGCTGCTCCAGCATTAAGAGTAGAGGTTTGTTTTTCAATATTCCTTAAAAGTAGATACAGGACATTACATGCTTCACACTTGCTGGTGTTAAGTAGCCCATGACATACTAGTCTCCCCCTGCCTGAAATAGTCTGTTAGATTTAGGGATGCTGAAGGACTAAGATGGACTAAATCTTGGCCAGTGCTGAATCTTATGACAGTTGATATTGAATCTGGGCAAATGTGATCACAAATAAGGCTTGGAAAAAACTTCAAGTTGTCATTTTATCTATCTCTTCTGAAGGCTCCTCTGAGATACCTAATGTGTTATAAATCCTTTAGCAAGCCCTCTTATGCTTGCCTTTAACAAACTTGGTTTCCAAAAAAATGATTTAAATCTTTGTTTTACAGACTCTATTAACATCTAGACAGAGAAAATGGCTTATTCATGGCTTTTTTCCATCAAATTTTTGTTCAAGGACAGTTAAAAAGTAACTCTACTCGCTTGATTTAGGGTTTTCTCCTCGAAAACTTTTTCATATTTTGAAACTCCTTTCTTTAATAATAGATAACAATTTCACTTTTAGATAAGCACATGTTGATTCCAATGTTATATTTGTAGGAAGTGACACATTAAACCTTGGGAAATTATGACTCACAGAAAAATATCCAAATGTATTTCTAGTGTTCTTGTTGGAGGAATGAGAACACGCTGGGAAATGGGCAAGGGCCATGAGGAACAGCCAGTTTGAGCTCCTACCTGAGAAAGAAGGTGTCAGGCTTTGTTTAAAATCTCTGTGATCATATTGTTAAATTCTTATAGTGACATCTGATAAAAAGAGCACAATCTAATGAGGGAAGCTTGACAGTGAATTCCTTAAAGACTAAAGATAAATGCTACTATAACAATGAGACAAATGAAATACTAGTGAAAAAGCTTCATTGAATAAGAAAAAATTACCCATGGTGAAAGTAGGACCAGTACCATAGAGGCTTTCTCCTGCTATCTAAAAAGGAATCTTTTGTGGTGAAGTCATTACTGTCTGATAGCACTGAAGAAAAGTAAAATGGGTCAGCAAAAATGTAGAAGATAATAGAGAAAAGAAACAGCCAAAGTTTTCTTAAAATCAAACAGCTCCAGAAAAAAAAATTCTTCTGATTTTTTTTCCCTAAATTACTGGATTATGTAAATGGTGTGAATGTAGCAAATTTTATTCTAATGCATCATTTGATAAATACATGAGGTCTTTGTGAAATCTTGCAAACTGTATATTCTTCTGAATACAAACACTGGAGCACAGCAAAAAGCAACAGAAAAAATGGAAGACTTATGAAACACTTTAACTGCATTTTGTCTTTTGTAAAGAGGAGGATTGCTGATTTGAAAGTGTTATGATAAGTTGTTTCTCTTTTATCCAGACAATTTCTTAATACACACAGCTGTGATTATGTACTAACAAATAGAGGCCTCTTTGAACATATTTACAAATTCAGTTGCACATCATTTTCTCTCTCCATATAATTGCTCCTACAGTCAATCACAGTCTTGCAGGGTGAAGACCTGAGAGGTAAAGTTGAGAACACTTAGAAACAATGACCCTAAATATAAAAATGCTAGAGAATAATGGCAATCATCAGAGAGAGGTTTGAATATAAACTCTTTGGGCAGGGTTTACTTGCCTAGATATTTGCCTAAAGTCACATAAGAGAGTCTTGGCTTCAGAAGGGTGCTCCAGAAGGTTGTAGGATTTCCACAGGTGCTGTGCCATATTTTCTGGCTCTGTGTGAATGTCTCAGATACCATAAATCATTGAACTAGTGCTAGACATGAATGTTTAGGCAGTGAAATTGAGTCCTTTAATCTACAGCCAACCTATTAATAAACCTTTTCCTTCTTTGGCACTGTCAATGGTCTTTATTTCTGATATGTTTCAGGAATGCTAGACAGCTTTGTTGCGTCCTGAAAAACATTTTTGTAACACCTTGATTTTAACTTACAGTTGTAGTCATGACATGTACAAATTTTGCTCCTTCTCATCCAACTTGCCACTGTTTCTGCAGTATTTTACCAGTGTTAGGCAGGGTTGGTTTGGCCAATATGTTAAGCTCTGTCCTCATTACATCATAAAAAGAATATCTTATAAATCTGCCTGATTAACTAAGTGATATTTCTTGTTAAGGTGAATTTTATTTATCTAATATTACAACATTTATAAAGCAACATTGTCAGATATCTGTATAAGTATCAGTAAAAGGTGCACATACATGATTTTAATACATCAATAATTTTATAAAGAAGGGGTTATTACTTGGAGAAGGTTAAACATTGATGCTTACATATATCCTTTATTCAAAGAAAAAGCTAATTCATATTCAGAGATGTAATATTTTCTTAGATGACATCATAAAACGAACTGTAGTGGAAGCTATAAAAGATTATTGTCTGAGAAGACTCTTTGGGTGTGCTAAATTAGACAATGAAAGAGAGAACAGACTTTAGCTTCCTTCACCTTCATTTTCTGCCTAAGATCTGTTCATTAAAAATATAATTGGGCATACCACCTAGGCAAAGTGTTTATTGATGAGTAATATGTGAAATTCATGTTTGCAGTTATATGTTTAAAATATCTGCATTTTGTTTCTTCTCTTCTTCTTCTTAAAAAAAGAGAGTTTGATAAATTTGTTACAGTATTCAAAGAAAATTTTGGGACCTTATTATTGGGACCTATAAAGCGGGAAGGAGAGAAAGACAAGAGGTGTTATGAGATGTGCAGATGTGGACATTGTCAATTCTTTTACCACCAGCAACAATGACTGACAAAATTCATTCCAACATACTGTTTAAATAACATTTAAACTGTTTCAATCATGTAAGATGCATCCTTATAGAAAAGCAATAAGTTTAATGTGATCAGGTGATTTTTTGTTGCTCATATGTTCCATTCATTTCTTCCCACCTCACTAAGCTGGTTACATTTAACCAGCCATATGCCAGATTCTTACTTTTTTCCAAGGTGTAACACTGTGAAAGTGAATTTTAAAATCTCCTAGCAGAAAACAGTAATACAGAAATACAGGAAGATGCTGTGCCCACTCAAAGCTAGCCAGCACATTCAAGGTGTGGGGATTTTGCAATATTTTCTCATGAAAAGTCCTACAGTGATTTGCCAGACAGATTATATTTATTTTTAGCAAATGTCTTTCACTGCACTGAAGAATCAGAGTTCCAATTAACACAAAGAAAAAGACAATAAAGGCTGTGCTCTCAAGGATCATTGATTTAAAATAAATTAATCCTTACCCCATGAAATTCCCATTTAGTTTAATTTTTTATATTATACCACTGCCAAGATATTTCCATATAAATACATGTTGTAATAGAATAATGCATGAAAGAACAGTGGAAAAAATATGCAAGTTGTTGTAGGTGCTGTATATTAGACAACATTGAGAGTTAGTAATATATGGCTAGGTTAAACACAGAATAAAAATTGGGGGGAAAAGTAGACATTGATAACAAGACAAAGATCTAGGCTTTTTAATTACAATCTAATGTGAGCTGAGGAAAAAAATTGGAGACATGTTGTGAAATCAATGAAACAAGGAAAATTTGAACTGAATAATATGTTTGGGAGCCTTCAGGTAGAAGAAGGAAGAGAGCAACAAATGAAAAGATTGCTACATGAACCAGCAAATTTAAAGGGAGACCACAGATCTCTGTAGTTAAAGTCAGATCACAGATCTGATTTGGCTGCAAATTTACTCAGTGGGAAAATTGAACAGGGCGACTGTAGAATTATCCTCAGTTCATATAAATTGGTGCAAAAATATTGACTTCAATGGATATTAACTACGCAATGCTATTTGACTATAAGGCCTCCAGGGTCTTTCTATATGGTGCAGATATTTTGTCTGCTGCCATGTTTAGCAATTATACTAATTTTTTCCCTTCCTGTCACTTTTGATTTGTTTTGCAATCTCCCACCTTTCTGCTGACCTCAACATTTGATATGGTGTAATCTCAAGTCTGGTATTTTGAGACAACTGTGGGTGAAATACTAAAGAAATCTAAAAAAATTATCCATTGCTTTTGCTTTCCTCAGGCTACACTTTATCCTCAGCTTTGCTGATACAAATCCAAAGCAAATGAAAACGTATGTGGTCAGATTTTGACAGAAGGAGGAAATTAGATTAATAGAGCAATATAAATTAAAGATTTCGCTTCAGTAACTAGAGGCGTGTCAATATGAGGATTTGTGACTACTGAACAACTGAAAGGAGAATTAAATGGTGCACATGGTGCACCATGTGTACCATTTAATGGTTATATGGAGATATAAAAATATATCTGATATATCTGAGAGGTAAAAAATTATGAAAAATTTAAATGTAGGGCAGGCAGATTGAAAGAGACATTTCTTTTAATTTCTTTTAATTGTTTTTCATTAGAAAAGTAACTACAGGTCAATGTTTTAGATGAATGCTACCAAATTGTTCCTCTTTGACTGAAAAATGAATGATCCATGAACACCAAATATTATTGTTTTTTATGTAAGCCAAAGATATTATTTTTTTTATTTCTTTGAGTAGTTTCGGAGCTGCTGTCTAAATATGTATTTTAAGCAGGAGAAAGAGTACTATTACCAGTTTTCAAGACATTTCAGTGATTCTACTTTTTTTCCTTAGATGCTTCTGTGTTTGTGCTATCTGGGTTTAAGATGGCAAGCAGCTCAAAATAAAAATTTCCTAAAACTTTAATAAAATTGAGTGAATATATTTTTTAAAGACAGACTTATTGCTGAATGACCTGGAATTTCTACTTCTTTTCAACTCCATTATTGCCACTGGGATCTTCTTGACTGTAATCTAACCAGAATGGCAAATACCAACTCCAATCTCCTCAACACAGCAAAAATTTCCTCACCATTCACCTGTTCCATTTAGAAAGATATCTGGATTGTTTGAAATGGTGATATATGTAGATGATCATAAAATACTGTCACTTTATCCCTGTGACCTTCTGATTCAAAAGACTAGAGAGCAGTGAAGAAGCTACAAAAATGAACCATCAGCAAAATGTTATTCGAATAGCTTTCCCCAAATTAAATCATTGAAAGGTGATGCAGAAGTAAATATAGGTATGAAAAAAAATAATTTCATTTTATAAATGAATATTATATAAATTATATATTTATAGAATAATCTATTAATGAGGTCCAACATGCAGTCAGGATTTAATTGATCAACATGTGTTGATTGTTTTAATAGTAATTTGGAAATGTAATTGAAATGAAAATGTAACCAAAAATATTTTAACATACTCATATGCATAATTCTAAAACCTCTCAATGGAAAGTTAGTTTCTGTTAGTTTATGAGGTCATTTATACAATTTTGATTATGTCAGGGCTTTTTCAAGGAATCTTGATTTCAGACCATTGCATAGCATATTACCCCACTTTGTCTGATTACATGATTCTATCTGTGTTCCGGATTTTTATTAGCTGGTATCAAACACATTTGAAAAAAAGTATGAAAATAAATATGTTTTGTCTCTGAGCCTTGTAATAGAAAAAATAGCTAGAGCCAGTAGCAGCTCCCCTGGATTTTAGGAGAATGGTATTACCCTGCCTTTCTCCAAGAGATTGCTGGTTACCTTCTGTCAGTGAGCAACTGTCTCGCTGCAAAGCAGGAGCACGATCTCTTTTGTCTGTGGTCAAGGCAATTATTTCTTAGAAAGTGGAATTTCTTCACAATGACTATGTACAAGAGCAAACGCAGAAACCAAAGATGTAAGTAAATTATAGTTTTTTTAATATTCTTACAGAGGAGGGAAAATAAATCTCCAGTTTCATAGAAAACCATGTTTTACTTTACCCTGCTTTGCTTGAATTATACCAGGAAAACAGGAACAGTATTCCATGCCAATTATCCCACTGTTTCCTCATATTAGGTGCATGAAAGAGCTTTAAAATGAAAGGGAAAAAAAAAAGCTCACTTGTTACCATGGAAACGCTCAGAAAGTGATTGCTTGACGGCATCAACAAAGAAACAAAGATTAAATATAAGTTTAGTTCAAAAGAGCAACCTTTATTCAGGGCTTAATTAGTGGCTAGCTGTGACCTTTGATTTCATGAGGCTGACATGCTTTCCCCTGGTGGATTTTTTTGTGTGATTTGCATTAAGAAGACAGTGATAACAGAACTTTAAGGGCAGTGATTTTATTTTCCTATATCACAACTTTCAGAATTAACTAGTTTGCTAGCAGAGGAAAAGAGAAGCTTGCATGTGTGTCTGCTGTGCCTTTACAACACTCCAATCCTGAAAATTCACTGGCTTCTTAAGGCATGACTTTCCAGTCAAGCACCTCTTTGACTTTTTAAATCGTTACGGCATCAGAAGGGGGAATTTCAGTATCAATATTGCCTCCTCTGGAAGCTTATGGAACAGGTGACTGAGGCAAGTGAAAATGTGCTGTGGGTCAGGTCATGAAGTATCTGCTGCTCTAAGAAAATCTAGTAAAAGGCTGAGTTATGAAGAGAGAGCATGTCAGAAGCTGTGAAAAAAAAGACATTCCTCTAAGAAAAATGCCATATACACACTCTGTTTTCGGGGAGAGGGCAGGAGGGGCAGAATATCGAATTCAAAACCAGATAAGTTTGGACTTCATTTGGACAGGAGCATTGCTAGGGTTCAGAGGGATATATACAGCTATATCACTGACCTCAGTTTCTGGTCCTTGTAGATTAATCAGTGTAGCTGTCCTTCAGTTTGTCTTGCTCAAAAGAAAAGGATGTGCTGAATGTAGAAAGTTTAGCAGGACAGATCTCTGCTAAAATCTCTGCAACAGAAATCAATCATCTGCATCACATTCAACAAAATAAATTATCATAAATTTTCATAGCAGCAATAGAAGAAAATTATTTATATACGGGCAAATTATTATTAATCTAGCTCTTTTTAATGTATTAATTACTCTCACCATTATTATGTAAACCATGAGCTCTTTCTATACCCAGCTGCATTCTTGCAATCTCTCCTGTCCAAGCCTGGTTATAGTGTACAATAAAAAAATTTGTGCTGGGGTAGATGAGTTTCAAGGGGTTTTTGTTGCAAGGATACAGTAATTCACTAAAATGGCACAGGATGCTTCTAAGAATGCTTTTTTGAATAGAACCTTGCTTTCACCCCTACTGACCCCAAGGAAAATTTGTGATTTGTCCAGAGGCAAAAAACCCCAATGAAACATGATCAGAATTCATACTGTAATTATGAGGGTGGATGTTGCAATGTTTTCTGTTCTAAAACTGTCTTCAATTTTAAGATCCAAATCTAGAAAATATCTCAAGATTACATACATATTATATTAATTACATATATAGGCATATATATTATACATATATAGGTACGAGTACTGTATACATGGATGCTTCATTAATACATTAGCTAATTAGTAACTGAAATAATCCTAACAAACAAACAAAAAAGAGTACTTTTGATAATGCTCCTGTTTGTATCATTCAAAGGCTTTTTGAAGGATAGATTTAATCTAAGCAATTTTTATTCTGAAATATAAGGAATTATGGTAGCAGCTGCATTAAACAGTAGGTAGGTACTACATTTTCTGTGCATTTCTGGTGCCACTTAATAAAACATAAGATGTTGAGTATATAATAGCCAGTATATGTGGAATAAACCTTGGGATCCATACCTCCTTGCTATCTCTCACTACATCTCATTATCACACCTGAACTTGTGGCATAAAATGAAAGTGAACCTTGTGGCTTTTTCCTATTCACAGAAATTATGCTTCTGGATTTCATACACTCCTTAGAGCACTCTAACCATTGCTTTCCAATCCTCTTTTTTAATGCTTTAAAAAAGTTATAAATGCATTCTGTACTTAATTCAAAAGCTCATCTGATAAGAGAGGAAGATAGAAAACATAAAGATATGATGGCATTTTTCTAATGCAAAATAGAAGTAATCTCCATATCCAATTTCTATCTCAGGTACAAAACTGTGGCTAGAAGAATACATGAAAAAAAATGTGTTTACCTACCTGTCTGTAAGAATGGGATGGAAGTTTCCTATGCATATTTTCAGCTACAACGTAATACATAAATCTTCTAACTTCTAAGCTAATCTTAATGTTTTTCTTTCCTCGTAACTTTGAGCTCAATTGTAGAAAACTGGCCCTTATATTAAATACTTAGTATATTTTATTTATTCCATAAACATTGTAACTTACGAGGATTAAAACAACTATCACAACTAATTGCAAAACTTGTCTCACTGAATAAACAAAATTCCAATGAAGGCTATTTCTGTATGATTATGTGTATCTACCTCCCGACAAATACAGAGCCTCCATGCATACATTTCTCTGCACAAGCAGATGATAAGATGCTTGATCCTTCAGGATGCTTGATTCAGGATGTTATCTAGGTGATAGGCTGATTTCTCATTTCATTGCATGGGCATAATGGCTGAGTGAGGGGAAACCATCATAGCCAACAGAGTCTTGTTACTGGGCACTGGTAAATGTGTGATGGTAGAGTTTTCTGAAATAAAACCTTGGAATCTTAGACTGTCCTACTTTGGGGCTGCTGGGGAAGATGGTCAGGAAAAGTATTGCAGTAGGCTGCAGTGCAGCTGTGGGTTTTCTTCATGAGAGGCAGCCATCCACAGTCCCACCTTCTGGAGACACCATGCTTCCAGGCGTCCTCTCCCAAACTGAGCAGCAGACATTCCATTTCGCATTACAATCTTTCTTTTAGCCTTCACAGGAAGGCTATTACAGGAATCAAGGAAAGCTACTATCCCTGAAGAAAATAATATTGGAAAAAACTTACTTACCTATAAAGCAACTTTAAGAAACTCTCATTATTCTTATTTATTGGTTGTTTGTGTAGCTTGACAAGACAAATCACCACAACCTTGTGAAGGGTTCTGCATGAAGAGATGATCCTTAATATTTCTTTGGTCTAACACCATAAATTTGACTCAGAAGAAATGCAAGTGGAGAAAAATAGAGTAGTGGCTAGTGTGGCAGGCAGATGTATTTTGGGGAAGGTGTGCACCACAGGAGCAACACCTAGGAGGAAATGGCAGAGTGCTGCCAGAGAGATGCCAGTGCTGCCAGAGTGCTGAACTGGGGATTGGAAAGGTAAAGGAAGGATGGAGAAATTAAGGGGAAAAAATAGAATTTATCTCTTGCTTTCTTCAGTTTCTTGTTTTCAGTGTATCATGGGACCTCTCACACATGTCAGCAATAACAGTCAGAGCACAATGGCAGCTGAGGCGAAGATCTTTTGAATATTGGGAACCCTTGATAAAGTCAACAGCTACCATAAATGCAGCCACAGATACTGTCCCTTTCCAGGGTGCTGGAAATTGAATTCCCAAGCTTGTCCATTCCAATATGAAGAATCCTGTCAACATCAAATGTCCCCTGAAATTGTGCTCCAAATGCATTAATGACTTCTGCCATGTCTTGATGGCCATGTAATGTCTGCAGGTGCTACCTCATGTATGTTTGTGAAGAATCCTTGTCTTGCTGAAGAAAGAGTTTTGTGTATACTGATAAAGATGAGAAATTCTATGAAATTCCAGTTTGAAGGAGTAATTTGGACGATCTGAATTCTTTGGTCTATTGCATTGTCTGATATATTTTCTTTCATTGAGAAGGCCCCACTTGCAAATCTTCTTATCACAGATTTACTGTTCTTATGTTCTTTGTCACCCCTTACAGATGGAATAACCACTTTCAAGCTTAAAGAACTCAGTTGGCATCTGTTAAGTCATCTTATATTACAGTTTGATCAGCCCATCATTACTTCCATCTTCTTTTTGCCTCTTAGGGCAGTAAAGAGGCCTCAGTACTGAGGCTGTTGCTGCTCAAAGAAAACAGCAACCTTTAATATAGTGTGTGCTGGAGGTAAAGTGACAGGAAGACCAAATCTCATTGGGGAAAACAAGTGTAGTTACTGACCAGATACATATAAGAAAACTCTGCCTCTTTCCTTAAAACATCAGAGACCTAGACAACAGGGGAATATCTCTTCAGCATGGTATTGAGACAGCTTTCTTCGTGTAAAGCTATCCTGGAATAGCCCCAGGATATTTCTGCTGCTCCATACCTTTGGAGGAAGTAGAGTTCAACACAATTAAGTGTATCAGCAATAAAGCTGAACAAGAAGAAACACATGATCTCCAGGAATACAAATATCTTTGAATATTCACATCACATGGATAAAATTTTTATATAAATAAAAAATACAATTGTGACTCAATAAGGCAGGGGCTTCCGGGTTAGAAAATTTCTTCTTGTAGCTTTGAAGGGAGCTCATGGTGAGCTGAGAGGGTTGGCTTATTTGAAATTATTCATGCTCATTATTCCCATGTTACTAAGCAGTAAAACTGAAGGTATATGTCCCTGACTGAAACATGTTGTCTAAATGAGCTACAATTTTTTTGACACTTTTTCAAGTATCTGTGTAGACTTCCAAACCATACATGGTTTTTCTGCCTCTAGACAGTACAAATGAATCAAAAATATTGAAAGAGAACTGTTTCATAACGCATATTTTGAGAGGTTAGTAGTCTGACTGAACTCAACACGCACAACTTACATGATGCTTCCAACTGTTTGGCAGGAGTCTACCTCAAGAAGAAGAGTAGAATTTTTCTGCCTGTAGAGGAAATGCTGAAAGTGTGGAGAAAACCTTTACAAATCAAAAGCTTACAATCTGCCTTGAAAAGGGGAGAGAAAGGAATAAACAGTGTAGGTACAGATTCAGAACTGACTTTAAAAGAATTGTCTGAGAGCAGAAGTCAGAACAGCAGAAAGGCAAGTGGAGAACATAACAAAGAAATTCATCCAGCCACTTCAGTTTTATGGAGGAGGAATCTGGGGCAGTAAAAAAGCTTAATAATAGCTTTGACTTCATTAAAAGATTATGGTTTAAATGCTGGGGGTGTTGGGGGAGGTGTCTTTCTTTTGCATAATTTAGTAGAATAGTGGACAATGTACAACAATTCAACAAAAAAAAATCAGAAAGCTAGGGACATCTCATAGAAATGTGTCTGCTATTATTAAGGATCATAAAAAGATGATTATTAAAAAGCATGAACATATGCAAACAATGCAATTTGGATTATGTGATTTGAAGTGCATTAGGGGAATTAGCAAAGGATGTGCCACGCCATTGAACATTTATGTTTGAAAGGTCATTTAAAACTAGGAAGGTATCAGAAATATAGATGTACTACTGGTTTGCATGCACAAATAAAATTCCAGCCTGCACAAACTGGAACCAAACGCTGCTATGTTCATCAACAACACAATTTCTCATTAGTAAAACAGCACTTACTCTGTGTTTATTTTAGTAAAATTTTAAAATTGTTATGACAGCACTCCAATAAAGATCAGACATCTGGGAAAATCAATAAAAAAAACTTGAACTGTATTAAAATAAGAATCATTAGGTTGAAGATAACCATAGTCTGAAGTAATCTATATTGAAAGACAATTCTGATTGTTAACTTGAGCAAACACAAGCCTGGCTGTTAGAACCTAAATTTATATTACTGCAGGCTGATTTAAGATATAAATTTTCTGAGTGTAATCAGTCATAAAATACTAAAGGAATTTGCAGTTTGTCCTCTCCATCATTTAGATTTTGAATACAGATTTCTTATCTATTTTCTAAAGTCTCTTTTAAAGAACTACAGTAAAACCGATTGCAAAGTACCCAAATCCTAGAGTTTGTATGCAAGTTGAAAAGAGTATTATTGTCATAAAATGTCTAAAACCTACAAAACTCTGGAAATCTCAAAGGAACTACAGCCTTCCTCTATTAAGAACTCTATACACTGCTGTAGCATTGCCACCTACCTGCCTATTCAGAAAAAGGGAAGAATCCTTGAGAGATTCAGAACACAGAGAATCTATTCTCCTAAGGGAAAATCTGCTGTTGCTTACTTTCATATAAAATTCTGATTTTTTTTTAGATGAAAGAATTTCATGACTGCGTAGTTGTGCAGTAGAAATCCTGATTTTAAGAACAATTTTCTTTTTGCTTTTTTTTTCTGATCCAATTTTTTCATATTGCCTTAAATTTACTTTCTCTGTAGGAACAGCACAGGAAAGAATACCTCCACCTGACCTCCAGCACAGGTCTTAGCATCAGACAAAACCTGTGTCTGCCTCTTTTCATAATCAAAACTATTGACAGGATGAAAATCCCAATCTTTGTGAGAGATTCAACCTTTTTTTCAATAAATGAATGAAAGTTTTAGCATTAAATATGTTTTTCACATTAAATATGAAAAATAAAAAAACAAAGAACTTTGTATTTCAGTGACATCCCTCCAGCTTTGACCAGTCATAACACCAAGCACAGTGCGTCTGGTGACACCCCCAGAAGGAAAAACCCCATAGTTTTAATAAACATCTTTCAAGTACCTCAAAATATTAACCCAAATCTGATAAGTCATCAAAGGTATATTTACTGGTTGTAAAGTATCAGCCAAGACCTAAATGATGCATAAAGTCCATCATTTTTTTAGCAGTTATATCTTCAAAATTCTTCAACAGTAAAACTCAGATACATTTCTGGGGGTTACTTTTGAAACATTCTCCCTCCTTCCTCTTTGCACTTCCCCAAAGGGACAGAGATCTCAGACACATTAAAATGACACTACAATGTGAGCACAAAAGACCAATATTTAGCCTCTAGGTCCTATGAAAGCATTCCATGTCTCATTTTTACTTTTCAAAAGTTTATAGTTTTGGTCATAAATTTCTATTTTTCTCCATCTAATTTTTTTTTAATTTTTAGTTCATTAAACATTCTGAAAAACAGGCTGCATTGTCAGTAATAACCATAATTATAATGACAGATTATGGTTATAGATTTTTCTGTCCCCGTCCTTGTCCCTGTAAATAAGATAGCATCTCTTCCACATCGTCCTTTCCAGAAGACAGCAGCTATCTCTAGAATCTACTTAAATTTCCCACAAAATAAAGTTTGCCAAGGGCTACTTTTCACAATACATAAATAGAGAAATAAGGAATACATATTTTATCTTAAGCCTTCTTTTGACCCTGGTGAGTTAGAAACTGCCTTAGAAAATCATCCCAGTATACTTCTTCAAATACAACACCCATTGTCCTCCAAATTGCTGGTATCTGTCTCATTAATAGTGTCTGAAGACAATTCTATTGCTGATTATGGTTTACCTCCAGGACTGTCATAAAGCTTGAGCTAAGAACGGCATTCTAGCCTTGTTTTACTGCTTGCATTCAGATATTATTTACTTAGGACTGCCAGAAGGTTTAGCACAGCTGTTTATAACACTTTGATTTTGCCATATTTTTATTGTGTAACCACAGGGCAACACGTGCTATCAGCAGAGAGCTGAAAACTAATCCCAGAAAGTCTCAAAAATCAGAAATCATGTTTATTATTTTGAAAATGATCTTTAAGTTTTCATGGAATTATAGAATGGTTTGGGTTGGACAGAACTTTTAAGATCATCTGATTCCAACCTGTCCCTCACACAGACAGGGACTCTCTCCACTAGATCAGGTTGCTCAGAGACCCATCCAATCTGGCCTTCAACCATCTTCCTTGAAGGAAAAATGCTTTTATTAAACATGTAGTCTACAATTAACAAAAAAATATCAGATAGGGAATGGTAGGGTAAGGGAGGTAATGTCCTGCTTCCCCTCAGTGGCTGAACTAAAAACCAAAGAAAATCTCAGTGGCTTAGTACTGGTCACTTGTAAAGTAGGATGCCTGACCTGAGAAATAGAAGGATATGTTATGATTTCATTTCAGATACTTGATTTAATGAACCTTTCCATTGGGTATAATTTTACATCACCTTATATACATTTACAACAATACTTCTACATTACATTATCACAGTTACATTACTGAGTCCATCCCCTCCAGAGGCTTTTCCTGAAGCACACAGCCAGAAGCACCTGAAGCTAATCCAGCAGCAATCCAATGAAGGATACTGCTACTAAATTGCTACAGAGCCCTGGCACATCCATAGCTTCTCCAACCCTCTCCTGGGGTCTGTATTCTTCTGGGATTATCCCCTCCAGAGGAACTCACCATCCTCTTCTGTGACTCTCTTGGTCCTCACCCTCCCCCAGGGTCCTCTATCCTAGTTCTTACCTTCTAACCCACCCCCTGACTCCACTCTTTTTATGCTACTTGTTCTTAATTGGTTATAGGTGTGTATGCCACTTGTTCTTAGTTGGTTACAGGTGTGGGCTGTTCCTAGCAATCAGCTGCAACTCCTTTTGCCCCCCTACAATTTTATATTTTCAATTTAAGATATTTGTTAAGCATTAAGCCTTATAAAGATGGACTCATGCTGGTATGGATGTAGTTTAAACACACTTTTCCTAACTCCAATACTTCTTAAAATGATTATTTTCTTCAATCATGTTTCAATATGTTTGTCTACAAATCACTTTTGTGAGAGTAGAAAATCTGCCAGACTTTTAGCACTGTCCTTACATCCTTGGTACTCTGAGATCAGCTATTTAGAAAGAAGCTCTTACAGTACCAGTCCCCAGTAATGTATACATTAATATATCTATATAAAAGTAGTCTGGGATGTGCCACACATGCTGCATTGCACTTCACTTGGCAGTGATCAGCCAATAGATTTTTCACAAATAGGACATAAAGCATTTTTTCTGAACTAGTTTCATTAGTGAGTAGCCAGACAGGCAACAAGTAGATTACACATAGCTACCAGTGCCCTCTCTAATAATTTGAGAGCAATCATGCAATGATTTGAATTTTTTTATATAATCTCAGACAAAAAAAATCTGAGCATCTTTGCAGAAATTAATGCATATGACAGAGATATTTTGAGTGAATTTTTAGCATATCTTGACTATCACACAAAAACTGGTGTTAACACTCATGGTCAAAATTCGCCTCTTAGGGTTCTTTATAATGTCTGTCAAAAAGAAAATATTTTGCTGCTATTCACACATATTTTGCTTATACTTATGAAAGAACCCCCAAAAAGTGGAAAATTATTTTTTTCTAGTTTAGAAAGTATTAATATATGTGGTTTTATGATGTATGTCCTATACGTGAGAACAATCCCTTCCATGATTAATTGAAAATTCTTTTTGTCCAGATTGATATTGCTGTAGCAATGCTAGGAACATTTTTGAAAGTAAACATGAAACCTTTTATATTTCCCGTTTTATTAGATGGGTTTTAACCAGGATATATTAAGAAATATTAGAAGGACAATATCTCGTTAAATGCAGGGTCATTTGGATTGATCTGCCTACAAATACTGCTTGAATTTCCTTATTGCAAATGTTTTTGCAGTCACTGTGAAATCTGGTTTCATTCTTCCTCTTCCTAAAAATACATGCGCATGTGCATTTACATCTTTTTTTTTCACCTTCTCCTGAATATAAATACACATTTTTACATTAACCAAGACTGCTTATTATAATTCAGTTTCAAAATATTTGAAAGCCCTACATAAAATGTGCTGCTAGTTATGCTGGAGAACATGTTTACATTTACACTTAAAAACTGCTTCCACAGAATGTACTGTATGTATTCAAACAAAAGATATCTGCTACAGAATTATCTATATTTTGCTAACTGGTCAGTTACTCTCCAGAGATACCATTAGCTCAAATAGGTATCCTGAAGCACCTAAAGTGTCTAGTGAAAAATTTTGCTTGCTAAAGAAGTTGTGCATATATAAAAGAAATGCAGACTTATGGCTGGGGGGTGAGAAAAAACCCCATACATGTAATTTGTCCTTATTTTATGAAAAAAAGGTTATGCTGTGAATAGTCAGGTTACATGTAAGTGATATGCATTAAAAGCCATGGCTGTCAGGCATCAGAGACCAGAAGAAAGAAATATTCAGTGAGCATTTTCCAACTAACCCCTCTTAAAAGTCCATTTAGCAATTGGGCGTTTAATAGCATATTTTGCCTCTGAGCATCTCCTCCAAGCATTCTTTTTGTTTTATTGATTATGAAAGTTTTGGTCATGCAATAGTGAAATTAATGGCAACCTTCACATTGATTGACATAGCATTGAATCAAGTCTTTGTTGCTTAGAAAAGAGTGACAATTATGTTGTCCTTCATACTGCAGTCACAGAAAACAGCCACACAACGTGCCCTAGGAGCCTTTCTTCTCGGATTTAACTCCAATTTGAAAGAATGTCTTACAAGTGAATGTCTTTTTATTCTGTTTCTTCAGCTGCTTTTTTGGAGCATCTGTTGAAACTGCTATTAAAGTGTCCAATCTACCACAATTTCCTGTAGTTTTTGGCTGAGAAAAAATTAATACAAACACAAAGCTATTGAACTTTGGAGTTTTAGAAACACAAATGTTGCACCATCAAAATGTACTTTAGTCTTGCAAGGAATCTCATTTTCCTACCTGTGACATTTTTAAGTTCACGTCTGCTGTGTACATAAACAATCTGCCAGCTTATTATTCTTCATATATTTACATATAAATACACATGGAGCCAGAATTTAAACTCATTTCTGAAGTCATTTCTCCACAGACTCTTGGTTAGCTAAGCACATCATTGTCTCACCCAACTCCATACTTAGGTCCTTCTCTGTGGAGAGCAGAGTTTAGTAATGGATAAAAGTGAGGATGTCAATGGAGTCCTGTCAATCAACGATTTGGGATACTGGAAAGAAAACAAGTTTGTCTTGTGCTCAAAAACACACCTGTATCCTTTAATTTAGGTCATGTAACTATCCTGTCATTCACAGCAGCAGAAGACAAGTTGTATTTATATAATTTGCAGTCAACTTTAATTACAAAAGAGAATTATTGAATTAGTATATTATGAGACACAACATTTTAGGTAATCCTTGGAAAATTATTTAGTCAGACCTTAAGAATGGACTCTACATGAGATTGACACTTTTTAACAGGCATAGTTTGTTGTTGGGCATTAGCTGTATCTTCAGAGATCTGTCTGCCATGTTGGTCTCTCTTCTCCCCATAGAGGCAAAAGAAACTGCAAGATAGTTTTGTATGTCCTGTATCAGACAGACATTAGTAAAACTTGTGTATATATTTTCAGTCTCTCCTTTCTGAAAAACCACCAGCTGAATTGGTTTAAAACACATTTAGTACAGGAAAAAGAAATGTTTGGCTCTTTTTTTAACAATGACATATTTGGCTGTTCTTCAAGCACATGCAAATTAAGCAGCCAATTTATAAATCCTGCCATAAGTGGGTTTTTTTAAGGGAAGCTACAATGCATTTGGAATACACTCACACTGCTGACTATTATAGTACAAATTTTCTAGACACAAATGACTCAGAAATATTAGGACATTAATGTTATTTAACAATTCATATGCCAGTGCATTGACATGATGCTCTGGGCTCTAGAAAAGATGAGATAAGAAGAAAATAGTTTATGATAGAGTTTGTGTCTTCACTGAAGTTCAAAGGATTTAATACCATCCAATCAAGGTGAAAGATTAAAAAAAGAATATTTAGTGACCTTTTGATGGAGAGCCAAATGGTACTAGTGATCTTTCCATTTAATGCTGTCATGATAGAGTCAGTGATTGAAGGATTTGACCAACGATGAACTAAAGTTATAGAAACTAGAGAAATTCTTGTAATGTCCTTACTAACTAGCTAAAAATAACACCAGCAATAATGATAAAGCTCACTGAAAGGGTCTATAGAGACAAGGTTGTAGCCTATATAAATAAAATATTGTCTGATGCTGTCATCTCTGAATATAAACTCTTAATGACAAAATTCATGGTAGAACAAGATGATTAAAGACTCAGAATCTCAGATCCCTCCATTTCAATAACATAATTTACAACTTTTCTATACCTCCAGTAAGAATTAAGGCACGTATCTCAAATATGCTTTTATTTTCATCTCTTATTAACAACCTATTTCTATTTATACTAGAAACCAACCATTTGTGGCTTGAAAGGAAAAATTTGTTACTTATTTCTTCAAAACTATCCTGCATAATTAAATGCCATTTGAACCTTTATGCATTAATTTATGTTTCATAATCTGTTTCTTGCAATAAGCAAGCACGTGTAAGGAAAAGGAGAAAATGGAAAAAAAACAAGAAACTGGAGCTCAGTTCCAGGCTGTACTGAAAGCATTGTGCTATTGTGGCCAGAAGTTTGCACTCTGGAGAAATAACAGTTCCCTTTTTCACTGTACGAAAAAACAGCATCCTGTTTGTTTTTTGCTTGGAAAAATATCATACACTTGAAGCTCTATCAATGCCCTTCCTGAGAGTATTTGAGATTAATTTTATTCATTTCTCTAGTGGAAGAGTTTGAAAGCTATGTCAGCAATTCTGGTGACATCTGTGATATTTATAAGGCCTGAGAAAGTTGTACTCTGAAGGAAATTGTTAATTATGGACCATAACTTCATCAGTTTTTTTCCTGATGTGCAATCAACCTGCTATTTGTCATGGCCTTAATTTTATGGCATGTTAAGCTGCTACATAGTTTTAAATAATGTGTGTCTAATTAATACTCCTTAACTTCAGCAACACACATGGGCTAATCCTTCTGGCACCTTTCTTTTTTATGAGTGCAATAATATTGTTCCAGTTTGGTACATAACAAGCTTTTTTCTTTTTCTTTGACACACAAATTCAAGCCTTATCTTGTAATGTATAACTACGGACAAAGTCCTTAAATAACAAATGAGTCTGCAGCTCCATGACAAACGACCAACCAAGAATACATGCCAGCCACACCTGTTTCATTTCCACAGCTGTAGAAATTTATTTGTCTCAAAGATGGTTAATCTGATCATTGATTCATTCTAGTCAGGAAAGCAAAGAGTAGAAAACATTAATAAGCTTTAGATGTCACTCTGTGAAAGAGCAATTAGCTTGATGCATGTTTTACTCAAAACTAAATGCAATTTGGCCTTAGCCAGATCCAACTTATGCTCATGTGCACTGAAGAAATATGTTTGTTCAAAAATTTTAAATTCCTTTTAAACTTATTAATCATGAAATCTCTGCACCATATTGTGGGTGTACAGTGAAATCACAGAATCACAGAATGCTTTGGGTCAGAAGAGACGTTAAAGAAGATCTGGTTCCCAACCCCTGCCATGGGCAGGGACATCTTCCACTAGGCCAGGTTGCTCAGAGCTCCGTCCCTACCTGGCCTTGAACACTTGCAGAGATGAGGCATCCACAACTTTTCTGGGCACCTTGTTCCACTGTCTCACCACCCTCACAGTAAAGAATTTCTTCATAATATCTAATCTAAACCTTCTCTCTTTCATTTTGAAGCCATTGTACCTTTTTCCATTGCTACAAGCCCTTTCAGCTTTCCTGCAGGCTCTCTTCAGAGACTGGAAGGTCACAATTAGATCTCCCCTAAGCAATCTATTTTTCAGGCTCAACAATTCCAATTCTCTTAGCCTGCATGCAGAGTTAAATTGGTCAGCACCGAGGCTGCTTAACAAACTGACGCCTTAGAGGTTAGATAAAAATGAAGTTTGAGAAAAACCCCAGTAGGTTACTAAAAAAATTTTCCAAACTTACAAAAATTTGCATGCATTTTTAGATTATTTTAAAAGCAAAAAATACCTGGGTTTTATTAATTCAAAATAAGATCAGAAATATTCTTTTTTTATACATCTTTAAATGAGTGAAGATGCATATACCTATAGATGTCCATGTTTTGTGGCTGATTTCTTTTCCAGTTTGTGCCATTTCTCGTCACTCTGGATGGTACAAAATCCTGTGAATGTATTAATCCCTCTATATCAGAACTAAGCTGATTGCTAGCTGAGGCTTAAGAAGATAGTCCCATTGTAGGAGATATGTGCTGCCAGTATGTATCATCAGAATCCCCACAGAAGGTGTTTATTGTGAGCCATGTGCTTCCAGGCTAATGCAATTTTTCCCATAGCCACCTGTAATAAACACACCCCATACAGAAGGAAAAAAATCCTCTATCAGATCTCCAAGCAGATACATTCAGTTGCTCCGTCTGAACAAACATTCTCCTTGTCTGGAGTTCCACTGTAACTCTGAGAACAGAAGTTTTCCTGGGGCAAGCTGACAGCTTCTATGGGGAGTTCATTTGAGGTAAAAAAGCCTTCATGTCAGGAGAGAAGTGTTTACCAGTTCTCCAGTGTTTATTGACAGGTGATCTGGGTCAGCTGTGAATTTAATCAGAGATGGTGTTGCAGCAGAGGCAAGGAATTTTCTATGCACATGTCCTTGGGTTCAGAAGACTATTTCATTCCTCCTTTGAGAACATCATTCCATTATTAGGAAGTATTAGAAATGTATAAGAGGAAGGAGAAGGATGAGAAAGTAAGACCTATGCATCACTCCATGACTCAGGTGGGAGAGGGGGAAGTGTTGCTTCCCTCTTCCCACGAGCTCCCAGGTGGGAGTTGGCAGTGGCGCACATGTATCCTACACATCACAGCTTTCCTTTTCCAGTGCACTCTGCCTTTAGTCAATGCTGTGTTTATGGTCTCAGAAGATCCCTCTGGTTTCCTTAATCCTACCAAAAGATCCAAACTGCTTAGAAATAGCACCATAATTACATTAGTCATACAGTTTGACACCAGCATGAGAATTAAACTATGCAAAGGCTTTTTCCTGTCTGTGTGGCACAGTTGTTATTTCTGTCATCAGAAGGCACATATCTCATTTATCATAATAACTTGTGTTGAGAGATAAAAGTCTAACAGTTTTAATTAATCACCATGCTAGGAATTTGAAATTAGATAGAAACAGTTTTGACTAAGAAATTTACCATGATGTGGCTTTCTTGAAGTTATTTTCCTTAAAAGAGAGTGCTGGTGTACTGCCAATTTTTGCCATCCTTTTCAGTTACAATAACTGAATAACTTCAGTTACAAAATCAAGTTTTCCTGAGGGCAGAATCCATCAATAGAATGCTTTCACATGCTGAGAGAAATTACTCCCAGATAACATTTCATCCAGTAAATTGATTCTGCATTTTCTCAGGAACATTATTTTGCAACTATGATGAATTCTTACCACATCTTATTTATTGTTTTAACATTGTATTCGAACAATAAAAAAACACCGAAATTTACTTTTATAATGTTCTTTTCAAATGGAATTACTGAATAAAGGTACTGGACCAGGAATATGATAAGTGACTCTTAAAGGTTTGCAGTGTATTTCTAATATATAAGCATAACAAGCTTATATTATTAATAAAAAATTTCTTCCAATTTTTAACTTTTGTGAACTAATGCAGCTGATCTACAGGAGCAGCAAGAGCTTTGTTCAATACAATGGTTAAAAGACTGAATTCTGGCTACATTACAACTTCTGCCATCACTATAGCTAGTTTTGGATTACCCTGAATACCTAGCCATTATGTTTTTTAATGTTATAGCAACAAATGATAGATTGGATTCTCCAAATGTGATATTTATACTCTATTATTAATTGCTGTTGTTAATGGTGAGCACTTGAATATGCAAGCAATAATTACAAAAGAGAACTCACTGGTCAAAGCCTTTTATACAGACAATTTCAACAGTCCAAGTCTGTTGGCTTCTTATTTCCCAAAAGATATTTGTTGGGAATATTACTTGTTGGGCAATATGCTCAAAATTATTAATAATAATTTCCTGCAAAAATCATCAGAGCATTTAGTTAATCCAAATTTACATGTTTTGCTGATGATTTTATTGGTGATCTATGTAGGTAAGTGCTCACCCTGATAAACCAGCTTTTAGAGAGACAAGAGACATTGTCTTCCTACATCAATTTTGTTTTCTTTATATTGAATAGGAATCAGAGATTGATATAATACTGCTGCACTCATAGCTAGTGAAATATGCACAACAGCAGCTGCTGAGCATGAGAAAATTAATTCACATGTGAATATTTTTAGAGCAAAATTGGAAAAATATAAACAAGGTCCATATTTAACCTCTTTAAACACCATTGTTGTATGCACAAAGTAAAACATGCAATTTTTGAATATATGTATGCAACTATTTTGAAATCTTAGTATCTTCAGTAGAAACAAGTTCAAGATTGCTATAAGTGATTATACATTTATTGTCAGAAAATTACAGGGCAATACATAATCCCTGACATTTGACATATGAGAACGTAAGTCATGTTTGTTTTTTTGTGTCAGTGGCTTTATCTTGCAGGATACTAAAAGAAGATCAAGTGGTAAATATGCTAAGTCATAGCACAAGGGGCACCCATGCAGTCAGGAGGAACATGCCCAGAGCTCAGCCCAAGCATGATGTGAGTGGGACTGACAGGACTGCGTACAGAGTCAGAGTGTGAAAAGGCAATGTTTAGAAAAAAGTGACACAAGTCAAATGCAGTGTATTACTGATCACTAAGCTGCAAAATCCGTGCTTTAACACTTGACAAATTAAAACTTTTTTGTGTATCTATGTTGCTGAGGCAATTTATCACAGCATGACTTTACGTTGGCTATTCATAGCTCCTTTACTAGCGCAGTTGGATACAGCTCAATAATAAAAATATTTCTACTTTTATTCCTGTCTTTGTTCCTGCTGGACTTCTCATTATCTGTGATCACTAACAGCTCCTTCTTGTTTACCTTTATGGGGTTTATAGAGCATAAATGATAACTTTTTCTATTTTTCTTTCTTCTTGATACACCACTTTGCTGCTGAGATGACAGAAAGAGGTAATCATTGGAGTGTATGGGTACAATTACTCTTTCTTTCTGATTTAGCACAGTACTCAAAATTTGTTTATTTGGTAGGACCAAAGATATGAAAAGCACATAAAGGATATTTTTATGTTCATGAAACATGATACTTTTGATCATATACAACAAGGCAATTTTTGTCATATTTTTTAACTTGTGTGTACAATAGAGTGGATTAGTTTGCATTTGAAATGCCTCTTTCTCTTGACTGTCTCTGTCTCTTCCCATCACCATCATAGTCTTTAGATCATTGTCAAAATTTTGGGTGTTTTCCCTGTTTTTTGGTAGTTAAAGTATGTCAGTTTTACAACCTTACACATAGTCATCCTTTAGTTGATTACTGTTCCTTTAAGCAGAAGTATTAACAGAAGAATAAATCCCTAGGCTTGATAAAAGCAAAGGACAGCAAAACTCTCTTAGCTAAATTTCAATTTCACAGGTACAAGCATTTTAGATATTAGGAATAAATGAAGTACCAGTTCTCTTCTTTTGAACTAATTCTGTTTCTAGTATAACTAAATGACATGCTCCACTGACCACGCTTCCTATGCCAAATGGATTTTCTCTTCAGCTTTTACAGTTTTAATATCTGTGATTTCTCAAATGCACACCTATAATTTGGTTTTTTATTGCTTTCAGGGTGCCATTTGGGAAGACTCTGTCCTTTTCTTTGGTCACCATGCTTACAATTATTATCTAAGGTTACAGATGAAGTAAAAGTATGTTCAGGAGGGAATTTAATGGTGTTAAGATGGCAAAAATAACTGCTGTCAGCAAGAGGCCCATGATTAGAAAGGAAAGAGTAAGCTAGCGGTTCCCTACTTTTCCTTTTTAATCGCCTGTTCACAAGGCCTTCAGTTTATTATCTTGTTTCTAATCTTTTTCAAAATGTCAGGAAGACTTATATGTATGTCATAGGTTAAGATTCCTGAACTTCAGTGAGCTTTTTCTCCAGTACTTTCACAGCAGTTAACAAGCCCTTACTTTATATCCTAGTTAAAATGGCAGAGTGCAAAATGCAGTTTCAAGAAATTATATCTATATGACAAGTTTAAAGAAATTGTGTAAAAAGAGAAACTCTTCAAAGTTAATTATTAAAGCCCTTATCCCAATGGCCATTTTCTTTCTAAAGTGTTTACAGATTTGACCTTTTTCCTAAAATATATTCTTTGTTCAATTCTAATTAAAAAAAAATCACATCCAAATAGCAGCAATAATCCATTTCATCTCACTGGAGTTAGTTAAAGAAAGAAAAGCTGGTCTCTTTCCCTCAATTGCTGTGAGAGAATCTAAACCCAAAAGCACAAAATATGTGAATACAGTCAAGTGCTTGGACATTTTTGTAGAAGTAAAGCCATATGACACCTTTCATATATCCCAGAAATATGAAGGGTAGTGCCTTCATATTTGAGTGCCTTCATAGATGAGGTTCAGAAATGGACAGCAGGAGCAACTCTGTGTATGTCCTTTTTACTCCAGCTGTGGACTGCAAGTTGCACTAATGCAGCACCTTTGGTTAGTCATCTGTATTCCCTACCCAGAATTTGATTTTTCAGCCCCCAATGGCAGCACAAACTCACTGCAGATACACCCCAGAGACAAGAGGCACCTTGAGTCTTTCACAAACTGTTGTTGATTATATCTGTGTTATCATACAGTAATGGGCACAATAATCAATTTTATTTGTAATATTCAAATTTTGCCAATTTTTTTTCAGTTTCATGTGGAGTGATATAGGAGAGAATACAGGAAAAGATGGAATGGTGGGAGGGCTTTGTTGAGGGCCTGATTGTCTTTTAATGGCTTGGCAATTTGTCTTTTGGAGTAATCAGTATATAAACATGCATACCTGAAAAAATAAACAATATTTTGTCTTTCATTGCTCAGCAGGTGAAGCCATTGGGACAAATGGAAACTATTGCACTGCTAAAAGTATTTTTAGTTTTGACAAAGCTACAACCTAGCTGCAGAGAGATAGCTCTGGTGTTATATTTTAAACCAGCTTATTGTTTCCTGTCTTGGTTTTGGATTGTAACTTATGTATGGCCATGTCAGTAAAAGGAAGCTGCTGCTGTTGTTGATTTGCTGGGTTTTCTACTGAACCCTGCTGTGCAGTAACAGTGTCAATAAGTCAATATTTCAATTAGCATTGGAGACACCTGTGTGAAATGTTCCTGGCTTTGTGGACACTTCCCCAGTGCTTCACTGCCACTGTGCCAACACGTGTTTCTGCTGGATTAAGCAGACACCAGCCGTGGCAGCGTCTGTGAGCCCAAGGGATGGGTGACTCCTGGATGGGGTTGTCAGGGATCCATGTGGTTCCAGTGTCTGAATGACAAAGGGGGCTATGGGGTACAAGCATCACAAGGAGGCACCATGTGCTTCAAGGTGCCACAATAAATATACAATCTCATGGCCCAGTATGACCTTGTTTCTTGCAGTTGTGGATACAGCTATTTCCAGAGAAACCTGTCAAACAGGTTCAGTCTGCACAATATGGATTGCCTTCATGAAACCTTAGCTTATGTGTAGCTCACTAAGAGAAAAGACCGATTTTTCAGGAGTGATTGCATACAATGGGTCCTGTTCTTGGGAATAAAAAGGAAATAAAGGGTGCTGACATTTGCAGGCATGTCTGTAGGAGAAAGAAGGGGAGAAAGAGATGAATTTTAAAAGTAAATAAAAACTGCACTCTTCCTAATACAACTAGTTCTGTTGTTCTGTTTTGTTATTTGTCATTGTGTTGGGGTTTTCTTTATCATGTGGGGTTTTCTTTATCATGGGGTTTTCTTTATCATTTCTTTATCATGGGGTTTTCTTTTATCATGCAAATTGACACCCAGATTAATGACTGAAAGATTTTTTTTCCAAAACTCAGTCTTTGGGCTATGCTACCCACTACTTAGTAGGGGTATGTCTTCTCCATTGCATGTTTGACAGAATGGTGGATCTTTTACTTCCTACCTCTGTTGACAGTACAGGGATTTAACACCAAGGTTTCATGTGTGGGGGTCTTTTTTTATGAAACAGTGAATTAACTTATTGAGTAAGCAAACATATATACACCTACTAAAAAGCAGAATATTTTATTATTTTTATAAAAATTACTGCATATTTAACCAACATTAAACTTTAAAAATTGTTGCTGAGGTGTATTTTCTAAGATATGTAAATGAAAACTCTGTCTGACCTTTGAACAGATTCCTTTCATTGCTATGTTGTCAGTGACTGAACTACAGAAGTGAGTACATGAACGAAAGATTTGTGATTCACCTCTCTCCCAATATCATCCAATATCAGAATAGAGGTTCATACTTTTAGTACACCAGCAAAAGAAAACACTAGTAAAATCTGCCACACTATTCTGCAGTGACTGCATTCTGTAAAACTGCAACATTTTGCCAAATGCAGATATAAAATTTAAAATATTAATATTTAAGCTATATTGGTATATTAAGCATATTTACACCTCTAAAAGGGTAGGTTTCCCAGTATCTTCTGTTTTTTGTACACTGATTTCATTTTTACTATTTCTTTCATTTTAAAAAGAATTAAAGAATTAAATAAAATTTAATTCTTTGTGATAGCTAGAACCTTTCCTTGATTAGAGAAACTTGGAACCTGGTAGTCTGCATAAGTGGGAGGCTTTCCATATGCAAATGGTCTAGCAGTTAGCTCTCTTGATAATGCATGAAAAGTACATTCAGGTATTTGCAAATGCAAGATTGCATGCACGCACCATAAGACTTTGTTACACTGTTCTGTGAAAATCAAGACCTTAGTTTCATCCTCAGAGTCCTAAGGGATGCCTGTGCCAGGCTAGATAATTTCTGCATCCACGCTGCTGTGATACTCTGTCACACATGCCAGAGATTTTTTCATAGACTCGTATGTGAGCTGCCTGAGAAGCACCCAGAGGTGTGGAGAAAGGCAGAAGTAAAGCAGGATGTACCCAGTTTATGAACATTATCAGACCTGAGTGGAATATTTATATTCTTAATGGGATGCTTTTATTTCACTTTCCCTCCTGTTCCCCATCTACTCTGCAACAGGCTATACCCCTGTGTGACAGCTGAAGCCTGTGTCAGTGACAGCACTAATCCCTGCCACACCTGCCCTCACTCGTTGTTCTGACTCATTGAAATGGCAGCAATACCATTTCACTTTTGCTTGGCATCCTAGCAGACAAAAATGTGCTGTGCACCATCCATCATGACCATCCCTGTGAGCATGTGTCACCAGGGGTAGCATATCCTGAAAAGCCTGCTGAACCTAAAACTGAGCCACTGTTATCTGCAAATGGGTTTTGTATTCCTTTGGGGATAGATCTTCATGACTCAGCAGTATCACTCACCTCCCCAAACTGTGCATGTATCAGAGAAACAAAACACAGAGATTTTAGTTTAGAAAGAACAGCTAGATAGTAATTATTCTGTTGGCATGTTTATTTTACTCATCTTGGAATGAAGGATTTACAGACTTTCAATATCTGAACAGGATTTGAGGACCTGTAATCTCTTAAATGAAGTATGTTTGAGTACTGTTTTAATTTAAAAGAGGTGTCAAATATTGATATAGTTATTTGAATGTAAGTAAAGCAAATATGGGCCTTTCTCTGTTACTTACTGCAAACAGAACAAGAGTTAGAACAGACTCTATTTCTAGAACAACGTAAATGAAAAACTGTAAGAAAACTTTAATAGACTCCAAACTGTATTGCATCCCTCACACATCAGAACCTGGGGATGCCTTGAAGTGAGCACTAGGTTTCTGGTGGGTAACTGATGCTTGAATATCTGATGAGTAACTGATCTTGGCCCAATCCTCTTCTATGAGCTGAAGCTAAGAAGCATTTCCATGTTACGATTTTTTTTTAATTAGCTCAGCCTTTTGAACTCTTTAAAGTGCTCAGGGAAAAAAGGCTTTTGACCAAAATAATGAGCATAATTTGCATCAAAAAATGCTTAATTGTCATTAAAGTGTTAATTTTCCATTGAACCTGGGGCTTCTATGGTGGTGACTCAATACTCTAGTGAATGGCATAAAATGAAGCAATGAATGAAGAAAAAGTTGTAAGGTTGAGATTACAGCAGAGCACAGGTTAGCACAGCTGGTTGCAGGCTGTTGGGTCTGTTGGGTCAATATATACCAGACCAGCATATATATTTTTAAAGGTTTAGTTGTATCTTTAGCTTTGCTTGAAAGTAAAAAGAAAAAAAAAACCAAAAAAAACCCCATGTTGTTAACAGCAGTGACCTAAGTGTCCAAGCGGGAGTTAAACACAAGGAAGCAAGAGATTAGTAGATAGTATGCTGAAGCATTGTGTTGAATCACATTCATTTTTATTCAGAGGGATCATTCAGCCCATTGTTCTCCTCTGGCCATTCTGTTTGTTGCAATGTAAGATTTAGGGACCTTATTTATTTTTAAAATACATTAAAATAGCAATGCAAAAGCTTTAAAAATCTGCCTGCATTTTCATCTCTCCTTGTACTCCCTAAGTCATTTTAATGACGAGCATGAGATTAGTGGTTTATGCAGTATGTCCAGAAGATTAATGTTTCCAGGTGATCTTAGAGAGCTGTTTCATTTGAACAGCCACCAGAATTTCTTCTTGCACAGAGCAGGGAAAAAAAAGAAGAAACAAATAATCTAACCATCTAAAAGCTTCAGGTACTGAGATTTAAGACACATCCTTCCACCTTCCTTTAGCAATAATGCTAGATAAGGATTTCAGATTTGTTATTTCTGAGACTAAGGCATGTTTTGTTTTCTATTTAGAAGCAATTGGTTCCAACATCCACTTCAATACAATAATTTAATCCTGGATTCAGGCATTCAATATTCCTGAGTGTTCCTATGTAATCTTCGATTTTCAGAAACTGCATGGTAAAGGTGATACGCAAAACTTGACAAAAAATTTTCCAGGTGAAAAAATGCATGCTTCAATTGCAAATGTTTTCACATACAAGTATACACATACAAATATATAAAGGAAAAGGAAAATGCAAGAACTTTGGGTAGGGGTTTGCAAGGTGGGTGAAAATTTGATTGGGGGTGAGGGTTGTGCCTTGTTAACTTCATTATTAAGCTGCAGAAAAAATGCTATAGCTTCCAATGAGACCCAAAGCAAAAAATAAGGATTCTGAACTCCTTACAGGAATCTGATATAAATCCAAAATGCCTTCAAGGAAGCAAATGTCCAACTGGTGTTCACTATCTTGTCTAGCTTTATGTATTTCTTATCCCAACGGCAGTAAAGATTAGTTTCCAAAGCCTTTTTACAAGCATTTGTGATGTGTGTTTATGTGCAGCTTGCTCAAAATAATCACATTCTGAAAAAAAATGGAAGCCTTATGGTCCCATGGATTTCCAGGGAGAAGAATTAACTCAGAGGTAGGGAGTTCTTGGTTCTTATGATTTCTGAGCCAAATTACATATTTGCTTTGTGGGTAATAAAAATAGACAGTTTTATGGCAAAGCTGGCTTAGACAGAAAATGTTACTAGGAAGCATAGAAGAACACAAGCCCAATTAACATAAAAGGTAGTGAATGTTCACTGAGAGCTTCACTAGCACTGTGTACTAATGTGGATGGTAATTATACTTTTTCTTCTTTGAAATTCAACTGAAATATGTCATGTGGTCCTTTTGGTAAAACTTTTGATATTGAGACTTGATTTAATGAGGTTCAAAATAATTATTTTATTTCATAATAGCATTTTTAGTAAGCTATTACATTTTGTCCTGTTATTGATTCTTTATATATGCAAATTAATGTCATTGATAATATGTAGTATATTAAACCATTTGTGAGAGAACCTCTGAAGCTGCATGTAGAGTATATTTGCATGCAAACCCAAAGGTAGAAACACAAAGTAAACGTCAGATAAACATCCAATAAATTGCATGGAGACGCATGATGTTTTATGTTTCAAGAATGGGTTTCTGACATGACTTGTATGATTTTTGTTATTAATGATGAGTGAAATAGTGTTTGAAAAAGGATTTGAGGCAGTGAAGAGTAGTGGAATTATAAAGCCAAAACAAAGCTCACTTTGATTCAAGAAACATTTTTTCATTAAAAAATGCACCAATATGATATATCAGCAAGAACAGAGTAATAGGACATTTATGTACTCAGTAAGGCTATTTGAAATTGTCATGATTTCCAGTTCCAGCTCCTAACAGTTAGGTACTGACAAAATCAGTAAGGGAAGAAAGATAAAACATCATGCTTTAGGACTTAAAGTAATCCTAACCCTGCTATGCATTTTAGGAGGAGAATCAAGCTGAGATGATAAGAGAGTGGAGGGAAAATAATCTTATTTATACCTAGTTCATGGTTCTTGTGTCTTCTTCCAAAGTATCTGGGGCTGCTGAAGGCAGAAAATTACACTATATCAAGTATCAATCTGACAAGATATAGCATTTTCTCTATTCCTATCAACTCTTCCATTTTCCTTGCAAGAATGCCACAGAGATAGAAATAAAACAGTGCATATCATTAATTTTGAAGATTTTTGGTATTTTGGCATTTAAATATCTTGCTTTTGCAATAGACCTCCATCCTTTTACTGTCTGATCGCCAAATGGAATCCACTGAGCAACTTCAAAAGCTGCCAATGAAAGAGAGTTAGAACATGGTTAGAAACTAAGCATTGCTGTTAAGGAAATTTCAGATTTGACATAGCCGATTTTGCATATCAACTCCACAATAAAATTTCATTCTATGTGCCAAATTCCAATGGAATTATCTCCACTTTATCTTCTTTATGTTACTGCTATATTATTTTATAATACAAAAACTTTTATATATATATATTTATATATTCTTGTATAATACCAAAACTGTAATAGCATTAAGGTAATATTTATAGTTTTTCCATGATAAGGTATGAGCTAATTCCATCATATGATTTACAATGTTTGTGTTACAAAGACAAAACTTTTCAGGACTGTATTATGTGATATATTGGATATAAGGAATTTTTTTCTCAATGATAGTGGGAAAGCACTGCACATGTTGCCCAATGCTGGAAGTATTCAAGGCTTGTTTGGACAAGATTTTGAGCAACCTGATCTAATGAAAGATGTCCCCTCCCATGGCAAGAGAGTTGGACAACTTGATGTTTAAAGCTCCCATCCAACATACATTATTGTATAATTCTATGAGTCTATAATATGGACCACAAGTTTACATAAAGCTGACACAGGAAAGAAAATGCTAGAAGACATGCTATGCAATTCCAAAGTAAACTTGGAGCTTGAAAAAATCCTCCTCTATAGATCTCTAAATACACAAAACCTGGAACATGAGAATCATGAGCAGAAAGAGAGTATGTAGAAAGGAGAATTGAACAGCTGAAATTAGTTGAGAGTAATTGTTTTGGGTCAATGTGTTTTTTCAAGTGATATGGAGCCAACAGGAAAGTCTGCATCTTAGATCAGCTGAGAAGCCAAGAATGCTGAAGTTTAGAGGAAAGATTTCCGGTCAGAGAATGAGGGTAAAACCAGACATTTTGGAGAGAAATATTATTGGAAAATGTTGAAAGTTCATTTGGGGCTGCAGAGGAGTATTTCTGTCACTCCCACCAGCTTCCCTGATCAGTGAACGCCATTGTTCATGATTCAGTGAAATCCACAGCTTGATTCCTCTCTAATCTGTTGTGAGCCTGGATGAAAGCCTCTAGTCTGTGGGAATACTTTCAAGGTCAGACCTCAGCTTGAAGGTTTTGACAGCAAAGTTCAGGGTGCCGAACATACCAACCCCTCAGTGATGACTGTAAACCCAGTCCCAGCCAGCCATTCAGAGAGACACTGCCCTCATACCTAACAGCACTTTGAAGGTGTCCATCAATGTTTTCTGCCCCAAACCATCCCCTACTGCCTCGGCTCCCTGGCCCTGGAGTTGCTGAAGCCTCCTGCCCCAACCAGGAAAGGTCCCAGGCTGCAACATGTAGAATGATATGTGCATTGAAAAGTATCTCTCTGGAACCCACTCTGCCTGTGATGCCCAGAGAGCCTTGGCTACATTCACTTTGCAAGATTATGAGAAAATGCACTTCACATGCAAGCAAATTTTGTTTTAATGTTCAAGAAATATGATTAACTAGTGCAGATAATGTTGGTAATTTTTTGCAAAGTGTTGTTATTGTGATTGCTATTTTAGAAAAAAGAAATTCCTCATGTTTGAGTTAATAAAGTTGACCATCTGCAGGAGAAATAGTGAGTAAGACAAAGGATTGGGGCAATGGGGATTTTGAACTCTTTTGTACACTACAGATTTCAATTGTCATGAAAAACTATTGCTAGGAGCATGAAGTTAACATCAGTAAGAGAGTCAGATGAATGGCCATGGGGCAGAGAATGTAGCCAAGTATTAAAAGAGAGAGAGAGAAAAATGTAGTCTGAGGACAAGTTGAAAATTACCAAGATTCAGGGCATGTTCCCTAGAATAAATCATACTGAAATCTGAAAGAAGTAGATGAGGGACTTTCATACTCTATCCCCACCACACTGTTTAATGTTTCTGCTTGGGGCTAATTGCAGTGCTGAGAAACTCAGACATCCAGTCAACAAGAAGCTTTGTCTGAGTCTCATGGTAATAACTATCTTTTGTTATCAGAGAAGAGCGGCAGAGAGTTTGTTGCCTGCTGCCTTGTAATGATTGCACTTGATCTGAAAGAAGACAGATGCTCTACATTTTATTTGTAAACAGCATCTTTACTGTGATCAAGAGAAAGCAAAGGTAATCCTTGTACTCCTCACTGTCGGGAAAAAAAAAAGCTGTAAATCAAGGACTAGTTCTGTTTCCCATTAACAACAGTGAGAAGGTAAAAGTGCAAAAAAGGTTTGCAATCATATGAGACTCCTTGCTTGAGCTCTTTTTGTTGGTTCATTTGCTTGCTGGCTAGGCTTACATAAAAACTGTTTCTTTTTTCCTGAAGATAGCAGAAAGTTCCTGATGTACTTTTCTTTGCTTTGTTTTACCCTCATGTCAACATTAATTTTCTGCATTAATTTACTAGTCCACATGTTAAGCAAGTACCTAGTAGAAATCTTGTTATCTTGGTGAGAAACAGAAGCTGCAAGTCTGATTAAATTAAAAGGATCTTCTTACACAAAGACTATACTTGCCTGCATTTATAATTTGGCTCTGTTGGGGTGAAACATGTGTGACAGTCAGCTTCATGGCTGCCATGGCACAAACCAGGCTGTGTTTGTACAGCAAACACCTGAACCCCCGCAGCTCTTACAGAGCTGCAGATAAGTGGCTATGATCACAGCCACATAGTTTCTTTGAAGCTGAATCTGATTCTCTTGCATCTGCAATTGTCGAACTTCCTCCAGAGGAATGCATAAGCCCTGTGCTGAGGAGGAGGAGGAGTGGGCAGGATGGCCAGCAACAGGGCTGCTCTCCTTCCCATAGGAATCCCTTCACAAGGATGCCATATTCTCTGTGGTGAGAATAGTGAGAATTCATTCCCCTGCAGCCCAGTACCCCAGGGGGACTCCTGCCACATCACAGTAATTCCTCTGCAGAGATTCAAGCACCAGAAGAGAAGCGGTTTTTAGGGTCTTAGCCACAGATTCTTTAATCACAGTGGAGTCCATAGACAGTCAGTCCGAGGGCATGAATAAGCATTGTCCCTTTCCCCTGGCAGAAGTGATGCCTCTCCCTAGGCATGGACATGGATCACTGCTGATGGCACAGCCAATGGGGCCAGGAAGTTTGGCCCAGGTTGTGGTGTTACTTGGGATGGGAGGTGCAGGGATGGCAGCAAACAGACAAAAACCAAGGCAGACCAATGCTCCCCTTCAGCTGTGAAGTACATTGGCATCCGTTCTGGAGCTGAGACTTCTGTCTCCAGGGCCCTAAAGGAATGACTTGTGATGGGCATACAGACAGGACAGGATTTCCCCTTTTAGCTGTTGCCTGTCCTCACACCAACTCAATTCCCTGGGGAACAGAAAAAATTTCCTGCAAGACAACTCCTGACACTTTTGCTACTGAATGGTTTTAAGAATGATAGCTTATATAATCCTATAGCCTCATTTCATTTTAGCAGTATTTAATGAAAGAAGAAATGGTTTAACAAAGCAATTTCATGTACTATTCAACAAGCAGCTCTTTCTGTATGAAGCATTAACAATAGCTGTCATCTGTGTACAAAAAAAGGCTTCCAATTATTTCAATGCTAAGAGAAAATCCAAATACTGAGAGTCCCACAAGAATTTTTAATACCATTATGGAGAAGGAAAAGTTGTGACCCTGAGCTCCATTTAATATTTTACTAGCCTTGAGAATCAATTTGAGCTTGTGTTCAATTTTCTGGAAAGTTTCATCTTTTCAACTGTACAATTTGAGTACATAATGGAAGAGAACAGAGATCTGTCCTTTCCTCTCTGCTTTTTTTCACATGCTAGAGATGGGGGAAAGGAAGGACATGACATGTAATCAATGGAACATATAAAGAAGAAAATAAGTTTATGATATAAAAAATGTCATATGACTTCTTTAAAATTTCTTTAGCAGGCAGCAGGGAAATTTATAAGACTAGTAGATGGAAGCGTATAAAAGAAAGATTGAGTAGCCTTGGCTTTTCTGGTGTACAGTTATGCTATAAACCATATGGCTACAAGCTTTCTCTAAATTGCATCTACCTCTTGGTCTTTCTCTTCTATCCCAAATACTTTTAGTCATCTGAAAGAGGGAAAATGCATCCTGGTCTCTCTCTATCAATATCTCCCTCTGTATATAGCTTATACATTCACTGTGTGAATTCCCTCTTATATCCTAATTTAAATTACCATCTCTTCCATTAAATATTAGTCTATTTCCAGCTTATCTGGAAATACACAATGATACATTTTTTAAATCAAAAATTTAAGTCAAACAAGTGTAAAATTGTTCAAGGAATGTTTCCATTTCTATAACCATTCACAAGAATGTGTGGAAGAACACCTGATGAAACATGTCTTGGAAAATCATCTTTTGAGCTCTAAACATACTTGGAGTTTTCTTGGCTCCAGGTTTTGGTTTCCAATCTTTCTGATGTGAAGCCCGCACTCAGAAGTCACATACTTAATATTAAATTATAGGTACTAATTATAGATATGTGGATCTGTTCCCTTTCATGGGGTGAAATTTCCTGCAGTGGTTTCTAGGTCATGTCCATTCTCTACCTATATCTGGAAATTGCATAGGATAGTACTTGTAAACTGTGGCTAAAAGTCATGGAAAGAAACAATTTAACACAACAGATAAAAGAGTACTAGCGCCTTAAAAGGGCTCCATTTAATTTTGTAGGTTAGATGTAGCCTGAGACATGGGCTCTGGATTGTCAGCAGAAAGCCTCAAAATCCCTGTTTTCATTCATTAGTTAGTGCCTGTTGAAGCTTCCTCTTATGGCATTTGTTTTTGTGAAAAAAATTATTTTGGTTTTGTTTTTTCTTTTAAATAACACTGTTTAAAGAATCTGAAGGGTAAGGATACCAAGAAATACTGAAATACTCCTAGGGTATGAATGCTCTTTAGGTATCATTGCTTGCATTTACAAAACCTGTTTTAAGTCAGTTGTTGTCTTCAGGACCAGATTATCAGATTCCTTTGCTAAGCAATCTGGGAGCAAAGCACAAGGACTAGCAGATAGTGCTTCTCCAAAAGTGGGAGGTTCATGTCTGGAGGAGGCAGGCTGTCAATGGTAGAAAATCGTAATAGGAGAAATGTAGATCATGCTGTGTTGAGTTGTCTTTTCAGACAATTTTATGTAGCCTCTCAATACAATGAATGCCCTTCTAAAATGGTAATCATGCTCTTTTTTTAATTATTTTTATGTTTTGTCATTAATCACTAGGCATTTTCATACAATTACAAACAAAAATGTGCTCAAAATCAGATCTATTCTGCTGATGACACACAACCTTGAATGAAATCTAAATCTCATTCTTTGACTAAGCTCTGCCATGATAACAAGAAAGTACAGAATTAAAAATGAATTTCTTTTGATAAGGAATGTAATTTCATTTGATTCTGAAAAGCACATAAGACCGGGATGCTGCATTACAATGTGTTGTTTTCTGCATATTCACTTTTATATTTGTAGTGTTTCCATAGTATTTTGAATTTCAGTGATGAATTTATCTTGGCATTGATTTCTAAGTGATCATTTCTAGTACACAACCGGAGTAAATAATGCCCCTGGGCTGCTCCATTCCTAGACAGGCACATAGGAAAGGTGCCTGTGCCCCCTCTTCTCCAGGCTGAACAACCCCAGCTCCCTCAGCCTGTCTTCATAGGGAAGGTGCTCCATCTCTCTGATCATCTTGATGGCCCTTCCCTAGACTTGCTTATAAAGGCCCACATCCTTCCTCTGGGAGCCCCGGAGCTGGACACAGTGCTTTGAGAGCAGAGCAGAGAGGCAGAATCCCCTCCCTTGCCCTGCTGGCCACACTGCTTTTGAAGCCCAGGTTACAGTTGGCTTTCTGGACTGCAAGCACACATTACCAGGTCACATCAAGCTTCTCATCTTCACCCCCTAATCCTGTTCTCAATCTATTCTCCACCCAGGCTGTGTTAGTGCTTGGGATTGCCCAGATCCAGGTTCAGGACCTTGAACTTAGCCTTGTCGAACTTCATAGGGTTTACACGGGTCCACTTCTCATGCCTATTAAGGCCTCTCTAGATGTCATCCCTTGCCTCCAGTGTCCACACAGCTTGGTGTCATTGGCAAACCTGCTGAGGGTGCACTCAATGCCACTGTCTGTGTTGCCTAGAAAGATGTTAAACTGCACCAGTCCCAATACTGGTCCCCAAGGAATGCCACTCATCAGTGGTCTGCAGTAGAAAATCTACCTATTTAATACATTTCTGAGTGTGACCGTGAGCCATTTCTATATCCATCAGGTGCAAATTAATCAAATCTGTTCCTCTCCAGAAGAAATGTGAATGTCTGTGTCCCTTGTGAAGGAAGTTGTCTGGTACATATTGATGTACAAGTGTAGTAGCTAATTTGACAGCTTAAGGAGTGATATGTTTCTGCATTCCTTGGGGGGGAATCATTAGCACAGGTAAATCTCTGTGCTGCTGACAGCAAATTTATTTGACACTGAGTTTATGATCTAGTAGATGTAAATGTCTGCTGTGAAACCAGTGATGGATGAAGGGAGAGAACAGCTTATCTCACAAGATTTCCAGTTGGGATAGAAATAATCTATCTTGCGAAATGTTGACAAGTTCACTTCTAATCTTAGTTAGAAAATTGAGGCTGGAAGAGATAGTGCTGAAAAAATAATAGGGTGAAAATCTTTTCTAACTTTTCAAAGCATTTCCTACATCCATTCTTAACTTGCTACAAAGTGCTTAGGGAGTTGCAGAGCTATTCAATCACTTTCATATTAACAGAAAAGCCCCATGTGTCCAGCTTTTCTAAGAACTATTTCCTGTGCTAAAGAGAATTTTGGGCTATTACTATCTGTATAAAGTAGTTCACTGTTTAGAGATTTATTTAAATGTGAGAGAATCTTAACTGATTCTGAACAGCTTTGCCACTGTGCCTCTTACAGTGTCACCTTTCTGACATTTTTTGATGGAAATAAAGAGAACACATAACTAACAGCCCTTAGCCTTCTACGCTACTCAACTTTTTTAAAAGTGGGTTTTGTAGAGCTGCAAATGTAGGTCTATAAGAATAGTCATCAAGATAGTATTGATCTGTCCCAGGAGGATATGAAAAAGTTTTTTAAAAACTGTAAATAAGGGTTTAAGGAGAAGAACATTTAAGATGTAACTCTGAAACAGTAGAAGAAAGACAAAAAATATGTGAAGATTATGGTATTGTGAAGAGGATACCACAGCCTCAGATATTTCCCAAGAGCAGATTATAATTCTACTTTTTTTTCCTTAAAATCTGTCCAACTTTTAGTAGGAGATGGTGAAAGCCAACACAGTCAATGACCTTAAAATGACATATAAAAATAGTATGAAATTATTGCAAAGGTCACAGGATAAAAATTTTATTCCAATTCTGTTGTTTCCAGGAGCCGATGGAAATGCAACAGAGCTATCAAAATTCCTCATTGGCTTTCAGAAATGCTTGGTATTTACTTTGTTGATTCAACATAGTAGAATTTGTATATCTTGCAATAAGGGCATCATAGCTGAACTTATAACAAAATGGAAGACAAAAGTAATATATATTTATTAAAGCACTTGCTAAAATTAAGGGAAGGAAAGCATTTCAAGGAGGCATGAAATCTGCTTACAAATATTTCTCCAATTTCAGAGAGGTAGATGAAACAAGAAAATTATTATTTTATGAAAAAATATGATTTAATAGTAATACAGCTCCTACAGAAGAAACTGCAGTCAGATTTAATACCAAAATATTTTATATAGGAAAATGTTACTTAAGTCTTTTATATTATATATTTCTACATAAAATCATTTTATATCAGGTCCTTGTATAATTTTAAATACATGTTGACTGAGCTCAAAATACCAAAAATAAGTGCAAATTTTTAAAAATTCTTTTAAGTATTTGAAGTTTGAAATTTCCATTGGCCAAATAATTTCTGTCAAAAAGAACCCTAAAGGACATGCATTTTCAATAATCCTGATTATTTAAAAAGGTCAGATTGGGAGTTTTTTATTAATTTTGTGTGAAATAAAAATGTCCAGTCAATAAGTCTCAGGCTTTTACTGCATCTTTTGAGGTCAAAAATAATAAATAAAAATGTTTGAACTTTTAGCATCACTGCTAAAACACTGGGCTGTGTTTATCCTATTCCTACACCTTATCTTTCTACATCTCTCTCCACCACAGTCAATTTCAGGGTAAAATAGACTTTTCATGTAAAAATAGACTTTACTAAAAACATATGTTTTCTTGCAAGTCTCAACCACCACGTGATTCCACATTTAATAGGATATGATGTTCTGTCACAGCAATTTTACAGTGAAATAATTCTGATGATTTTGTCATTCTTTTTTTATATTATTGAAGCTGAGAAGAGATTTAGCTGCCACATCCCTCAAATTACATGACATTTGTTTCCTAAACAAAAGTTTCACCTTATCCATGTGATTCAGTGTAAAGTCAATTTTGCAACATTTAATCAGAATGGAGGAGCTTTTTAATATAGATTTATTTTCACACAGACAGCTTCCTAAGCTCCAGAAGGTATTTTCCTCAGAAGGGTCTCTGCTTCTTTCTCCATGTATAACTGTTCTAGGAATCATAATGAGACATCTATCTCTTGGTATGTCTTTGAGTATGATTCCAATGAAAAGACAAATTTGAGAACAAAAATAATGTGTATAGAAGCTATATATCTCTATAGAAGCTATATATCTGTATATCTACATCCAGCCTTTATCTATGTAAGGTTGACTTTCTTTTATATTTCAAGCATAAATTTACAGGTAGAATGTAAGTGAACTTTCAAAGCATTCACAAAATTTCTGATCTTGTTGAGAAGAATAAGTATCTGCTTAAGAGAAAACATTTGCAAACCCAGATTTTCTCATTCTCCAAGGACAGATGCATTTGGGATGGGAAATAGATACTTTCTGAGCGGATGATAGAGTAGCAGCTAAAGATCAGTGTGCATTTCTTTAGATCCTAAAAGGGAACTCTCCAGAACAATTGCAGTCCTCCTCAACAGATTTTGATTTGAGATCATAGTTTATTTCACCAAGTTACCATCCAAATTTTCTGTATTAGAAATACATTATTTGCTTCACTAAGTAGAAACCCGTGTGTTTAAAAAATTTAATTTCTCTCTATCAACAATAACTGATATTTTGCCTAAATTCCTCATGCATTACAGTAAAAATCTTTCTGAAAGTTTTACGGCATCAATTCAGAAGAGGTAAAAACCAGACTGGTGTTTTAGATATGCTGTCCATTTTTACTGCCCATTACTCATTTTCAGCGACTTGAAGGTGCCTTTGCAAAATTCCAGATGTTTGACTTACTGATATCAAATGTTTGTTTTCAGATATCAACATGGCAGGAGAACCAAAACCATACAGACCAAAACCTGGCAACAAGCGGCCTCTTTCAGCACTTTACAGGCAAGTGAGATTTCACTTTAACTTGTTCCAATACAATTTTTATCAGAAAGATTATGGTAACCTAAAATGTATCTACCAATAAATATTGAAGCGTGCAATATTTACCAAAATTATAATGAAATCTAAGTACTTATTAATGCTCCCACTCCTAGTACTGTTATCAAAAATTTTTATTTTTTCTTAATTGAGTGTTATTTCAACTTTTAGTCCTTATGATTCTTTTGTTGGCTCTGGCCTCATTTTTGTGAATTTTTTATTTGCAATGATCAGTGAAATAACTAACTATTTCAGAACAACAGAATTGGTTTCTCACAGATTTTTCTGTCAGGGGTGAGAACCAAGTTCTGACAAAATCTGGATTTCTTCCTTGGCTGTTCAGGAGGGCATTGACAGTGTCTTTCTCATATTCCCAGGTGCCTTTTGTCATAGAGCATTTACAAACTTGGGGAAAGATCCACTTTTTTTCAAAATCAATTATTGTTTAGCGAAGCATTACAGATTGTTAGGGCTACCATGCCCACAAGAATTTCTGCTCAATAAACTTTACATCTCATAAAAGTAGTACAGAATTTATGCTCCAGATCCATGGAAGGGATTAGGACTGATTTCTACTGTAGCTGAAATGTAGATAGACTGGCTCTGAGAGCAACACCTCAGGAGTGAAATCAGACACACTTGACCAGTACTTTTTCATGCCTTGCCTGGTCTGAAGTCTTCAGATGGAAATTCGAGGGTGGCATCTCAGAACAAGACAACCAGAAGCATTTTAGGTCTGAGCCTCCATGCTACATAGAAGAGATTTGAAGTTTTATCATATAGCTGTCCTCAGCTGAAGTGATAGAAATATTATTTTTGGAGAAGAGAATCCCTGTTTCATCATTACTCTCAGCTACAAACCACTAAACTCTGTAGGTGTTCCGGGTAACCTTGGTCTACTCTGTCCCTGTTCCAGTATTTCAAAAGATTTTGAAAGCTGTTTTGTGATTTCTGGCATTTATATTCATTTCTACCTCTGAGCTTTTGAAGGCTTTCTCATAAAAACTTGTTCTACAGAAAAGATAGGGATAAGAGAGACCTATGGAAAGTTCTAAAGGAATTTTAAAGAGGAAAAATATCTTAGATTGTGTCCTTTCATGGATGTAGTGCAAACTATTTCTCTAGAAGATCATGAGGCTTTTATGAGCAACTAAGAGAATCCTTCCATTTCTTCCTTCATCTTAATTTTTCCTCTGCTCTGACCTTGTAAGACCCCACCTGGAGTACAGCGTCCTGATCTGGAGTACTGAGCACAAGAAAGGACCTACAGGGGACTTATAAAATTTTACATGGGCAGATAGTGATAGGATAAAGGAGGAACAATTTTCAACTAAAAAAGGAGGGATTTAGATTAGATCTTAGGAAGAAATTCTACACTCAGAGGATTGTGAGGCACTGGAACAGATTTCCCAGGGTAATTGTGGGTGTCCCATTGTAAATATTCAGGGCCAGGCTGAATGGAGTCCTGAGCAATCTTATCTGGTGGATGGCATCCCTTTCCGTGATTTGATAGTTGTAACTAGATGATCTTTAAGGTTCCTCCCAACCCACTCTATCCCTCTATGGTATGGTCCCTTCCAACACAAACCATTTCATGATTGTATGATAACAAGGAACATTTATTATCCCAGTGTCGCTTAATCTATTATGTGAGATCAGTGACTAATAAAGTTTTGCCAACACTGAGAACATTTACTTATTTCAGAACACTGTAACTGGGTCTGACTGGGATGGAGTTAACTTTCTTCATAGAATCCTGTAAGTGTTTTGAATTTGTTGCTAAAACACACCAATGTTTTGACTGTTGATGAACAGTGTTTGCACAGCCTCATGATTTTCTCATTTTCCTATTCTGCCTTTGTAATTAATAGGCTTGGTGTGGGCAAGAAGTTATGAAGCAATATATCTGAGACAGCTGACCCAACCTGGCCAGAGGAATATTCTCTCATATAGTCAGAAATAAAAATTGGGAAGGTTTTTCTTCCAAAGCAGCTGTTAGTTGGAGATTGCCTGGATAGCTTGTGGGAGGTGGAAAGTAATGCAAAGGCAATCACTTGGATTTTTTTCCCTTCTCCCTTCGCCTATTACACTGCAAATATCTCAATCCATAAGGCTTTTTAACTCTTGATCTCTCCTTCATCCTGATAGGGGACAATGGTAGGGGAGTGAGAGAGGGACTATGTGGGTGCTTAGCAGCTGGCCAAGATCCGCCCAAAAGACTGAGACAGATAAGAGGGAAGTGGTTACAGTAGATTTGATTTGCTCTAAGAGAGTCATTGGTTAAAAAAATTATTTGTCACAAAATAGTCACTGTTAAAAGGAAGGACTGGAAGTAGAAAGAGGATAATGGATTTCAAAAAGGACAGAATTAAATGAGCTCAGAGATCTGCTGAGTAGAAAGATTCTTGGAAAGAAATTTGAGGGACAAAAGAAGTGCAGAAAATCTTGCACTGAGTGTGCTTAAGGTAGAACAGAAAATTCTCCCAAAGCAAAAAAAAAATCAAAGGAATAATACGACAGCATCAACTTTCTCTAACATTCTAAAAATTGAAAAGGAATTGTGCAAAATGTGGAATCAAAATGCCATGACTGGAAGTAGAAAAGAAGAGCCGAGTCATCCTACAGGATGTCAGAAAGGTTGAAATATAGAATCATACAAAGTACAAAGGTAACAAAAAATTGTCATTAGACTAACATCCTCTGATTTTGGTTAGGAGGAAAAGAGAACAGATGATACAGAAAAGAATTCTTTTACTTCATCAAAAGTGGTTAGCTGACCAGTTGTTAAAGAAAATCCATTTTTACCAGAGGGTATGCAATTAAAAAAATTGTCTAATCAATGTTTGACTAAGTGAATATGATGGGCATGATCTGATAACATTCACAATAGTGTGTTCAAAGGACTAGCTGAATCTGTGTGTGGACTATTAGTGATTCTTTCCAAAAACTTATGGAGGTCTTGTATGGTAAAGAAACAGTGGGTATGGGAAGGTGTTATACCTATTTTTAAGAAGAAGAAATACAGAAAATTATTAGATGAGGCTAGCTTTGATTCTAAGAAATGTACTAAAACACATTATTAGAAATCAATTTATCAAGACAAAGAAATTAATAAATTGGTCAAAAAATCAGGAGCGTATTATGCTGAAGCAATGCAATTTCCTTATTTGACAAGACAGCAAATTTAATGTAGAAAGAGATACGCTATAAAGTCATTGTCATGGTTTAGCAATGACACTCCCAATTTAGTACCCTCTGAGACTCTCTCAAATGAGATTCCACTTGCTCGCTCACACCCCTTTCCTTCCCCCTTCCTGCTTCAGGGATAGAGTTGAGAATTGGAGGCACAAAGGAGTGAAAATTGCAGAGACAAGAACAATTTACTGGCAACAGCAATGAGATTAAAAAAAAAAGGAAACAGTAACAGCAAAAGTACTAATAACAAAAGGTATAAGACAAAAATTATTTACACAGAAAGCCCATGGCCAGTACCAACCAGTTTTTCCACACCACACCACACCGCACTGCACCGCACCACACCACACCACACTGGAAAAGGAATGCCTTTCTTTCCAGAAATCAGAAAAAAATCCTTTTCCTCTGTCCCTGGCAGTGGTGTAAAATGTTATTCAACAATATCCAGGTGATGGCCAGGCCCACCCAGCAGAGCACAGAGCAGCCCATAGCTGCTGGGCTCAAGCAGTCTGCTCCTCTGGGCTCAGTCTCCTGGTAGCTGGGACCACAGGCACACACACCACCACTCCTGGCTAGTGTAAAAAAAATAACTCTGTCCTCGATGAAACTAGGACAGTCATTTAAACAAAGTTTGACGCTTACTTTTCAGTTTTCATAAGCATGATCAGGAAAGTTGTCTAGAAGAAGCTGTCTTAAGGTAGAGAGCCAATGGAAAAACAGTGACTGTGTACAACACAGTATTAAGGATAATAACTGTTAACTTTTCAGTTTCCTTGGTTAATGATTTTTTAATGGTATTTTTTATACATGAGACAACATAAAGAACAATTTTAAGATAAGCAAGCAGGAGTGCTGCACAGGCTTGCAGGATTTTATTTACTTTGAAGTACTTGAGGCTTCAAAAGTGTTCAAAGAACTGTATTTCTGAAAAGAAATTTGTATCACATTTATAGGTGGATATACACATAAGTCATTAATACAAAGCAACTGATGTCTATGATGTGCTATATCCTCATAATTTGCTTGTGTGTCCAAGTCATTAGATTCATTCTTTCCTGTAATGGTATAATCCTCTTTTATATCTCAGTTCAGGATCTACATTCTTTTATTTCAACTTTTCTAGTTTTATGATCTGTGTGAAAATAATCTCATTTAATCTTACCTATATGAAATTTATCATGAGCCTAAATGTGAGACACACAACTTTTTTTAGGCGCAAGACAGATAACTAAAAAACAAAAGGACTTCCATTTTTTTATTTAGGCCTTAAAAAAATTTCGAGAACATTTTGTCTTTGCTTCAGAAAGCTGTTAAACACATTATTAATTTTAAGCATGCTCATTGAATATCTTAAAATGTTCTTAGATTAGTGCTCAGGAATCAGTTAAATACTAACATAGCAGTAAACTCCATCATCATCCATCCTAATTTGCATTGCATTGAGGGGGACCTAAATCTCAGAAGATTCAAAATTTTTCTGAATTTTCTTTTAGCACACCACTTCTGCAGAAAATCACACACTTAAAAAAAAATCTACATCTTAAAATTGTTTTGCATCTCGTTGTATTGGTCTAGACTCCAGCAAAAATTAATGGTACCAGCAGCAGATCTTAAGATCTTTGAAACACAAGGTGAAGATTAAAGGTGCTGACACAAATGTGTTAAAGCACTCTTTGGGAGCAATGTTTTGGTAAAATAAAACATCACACTTTGTCTTTTTAATTTAGTGGTGTTTTGATCAGTATTTCACTAAAGAAACTCTGCGTCACCATATGAAAGCCCATTTACTGTTTTTTTCCGGTGTTTACTCTCCAGTATACCAAAGTAGAATCAACATAAGTAGTCTGATGGACTGTTATTCTGCTTCTCTTCCTCATAAAATCCTTTAATTATTTGTTGTTCATTTCAGTCCGCTACCATGTTATATTGCATATTACATACATTCCTGAAGGCTTTTTCTCCATTTCAGAAGCCTTTGTTTCACTTTCTGACTTTGGAAGCTGTTGATGGTGTGCAACCATTCACAGCTGCTCAAGGAGTGGACCCAAGCCCCAGGACAGGTGGAGCAGAGCCACCATACACATGCTGCCCATGGCTGGCCCTCCCTCAGGGCATGGAGCATGTCCTTTCTCTACGGCTGACATCCTGGGAGCTGGCTAAAAGTTTTATCTGACACCCCTCTGATAGTAACAAGGTTGAGAGGGTTTGAGAAGGATGACAAGGGCACCTACTTTTGAGTCTTTTGAAAAAACAAAAACACTGTGCTACATGCTGGCCATAATGGCGCCATTTTTATTGCCATAAAAATGAGCACAATTACCGCAGACTCTGCTGCATGAGGTGGTAGTGGGGTTCTGCTGGAGATCACATTGGGGAAGGGGAAGTCAAAACCAGTGTGGTGGTACTGGTATAGCTGAGAGTGCAGTGTCCCATATCACATCCAAGTCTGCTTTCTGAGAAAGCTAGTTACTTGACAAATCCCCAAGGTCAAAGTGATATTTGTACAATGTGGCAAAGCAGGGCACTAGGATTTGGAAAAGAAATGGAAAGGCAAGTGTGACAGTGTTCACAGGGGTTTTCAGGTGAGGGAAGAGACGAGAATGTTGACTCTATGTTCAGAAGGTTTGATTTATTATTTTATGATATACATTACATTAAAACTATACTAAAAGGAATAGAAGGAAAAGTTTCACCTCAGAAGGCTAGCTAAGCTAAGAATAGAATAGAAAAGAATGATAACAAAGGCAGCTGCCTCAGACTCTCTGTCCGAGTCAGCTCTGCTGTGATTGGCCATTAGTTACAAATAAGCAGATGAGACCAATCACAGATCCACCTGTTGTGTTCCACAGCAGCAGATAACCATTGTTTACATTTTGTTTCTGAGGCCTCTTAGCTTCTCAGAAGAGAAAAAATCCCAAGAAAGGATTTTTAATGAAAGATATCTGCGACAGGCAAGTTACTGGGCTCTGCCAGGATATCTAGTCAATCTCTTTGCTCTACACAATTTAACATTATAGTTGACCTAGAAATTTTTCCAAAACTGTTTTATCCAAGAAAAGTAATCCCTATGTGGATTATTTTCATCCTTGCCAAACTTCAAGCTTCTTTGGAGTGCAACAAGCAAAACTGGCAGGCACCAGTGTCACATCTTGAAGAAGACTCAGTGAGGAGTTATTCAATCCCCAGACCTCCAGTATTCTTATTGCTGTCTGCGAATGAAGCTGGCTAGCCTAAGACCCATCCTGCTGAGGCACATCCTGGAGTGAGACAATTAACAGAATGGATCTAGTGAATAGATTAAGAAAGCCAGGAAAACCTGAGTGAAACACCCTCTCACTATGTTGGCTTGGCTGTAACCAGAACCAGCCACTGGTGTTGAGTTCCCACAGCACTGTCCAGATGTAGCACACGGTGACCCTGCAAAGGCTTCCCTCCACTTTTTTTCCAGCTGTTCTCTGAAATTTCTGGTGTACAGTTCAGCATTGTGCTATCTACAGTTCAGCACTCTCTGAGTGGTGTTAGATAGCACAATGATTTCCCATACCACTCACTTTGTCATGTAATGCAATTGAAATGTATATTTAAAACGCCTGATTTAACTTGCTACTAATTATCTACATTAAACAGCATTTACTTTACAACTTCATAACTTCCATGGCCTCTGGAACAAATTATTTTATTTAAATGGCTAATATTAGTATACTGGAAAGGGATATTCTTTTATTTACATGGTATGGTTATTTTTTATGTGGGGTTTTTTTGATACAAATACTTTATCAATTTCCTCAGCACATTTTACTTTTATAATCTCAAATACAAAACTGATTGAATTATGTTGCACATCTTGCTTTTCATTTGGTTTTTCAGTCTTATAGCAGAGGCTGAAAGAATTGCTTGTAGTCCTTCTCTACTTGCCCTCTGCTTCTTACATTTATTGTAAATATAGTTTATAGAGACCAGTGTGGTCTGAATTACCTCAGAGCCATCCATTATTTTGAGATGCTTTCATGAGCACTCCTGAGCACCCTTCATTTCAGGAAAAAGTGTGAAAAGGACACTGATGAGCAATTCGATTTTGTCTTCTAGTATAGGAATCTTCTTGAGGTCATTCCTCCCTCTTGAAAACATTAATATAAACCCAACAAGATCTGCACCAAACAAGAATTACCATTCCATTAGAATACTGCAGGATTTAGCATCATTACTGTAATATTGTGCCTCTGATAGTGTATTATCAATCTTTTGAAACATGTCATATAATAAAAGTTTCTGCAGGTATAAGTGTCTTTCTTAATTTAATACTGTCCTAGATTTCCAACAACATTTTTCTTTTAATTTTCTTTTTCTTAATGAACTTGTGTGTCCATCATAATTACTGATCTACAAGAGACTAAAGACACAGTCCAGAAAACAGAAAAAAAACCTTATAAAGTATTTTCTGACACTTTAGTCTTACATTAAATTGTGGTTACAATCCCTACATTATTCTATATGCTGAATGAAAACAAATATATGTTTATGGAACATAATTTTTCTATGACTATATTATATTAACACAATATAGTGTGATGTTTATTTTGAATCAAAGTGATTCTTTTTCTACAGAAATGTATCCTCCTGATGCTTTTGATTACTTTTCTTTATGAGAAAAGCTATTTTATTTCAGTACAGTGGAATGGCCTTAAGATAAATGTTGTTCTGCAGCTCTTCTCCTGACAAAAGATTTAGCTTCCATAAAAAATCCCCACATTTCTAGATATGTTTAACTAGAGAGATTTTAAGTCCAGCAGGATATTATTTGCATTCATTTCATCAAAGAATGTCACCGGTGGTCACATTTGAAACAGTCATTACTGTACAGAAAAAATATAATTTCGTTTCAAATTTTTACTTGAACAGTACAAATTTTACTTGTGTTATGAATATAAATACTATTCTCAATTACATTAAAAATCTTAAAAGGTAGAAATACAAGCTATAGCAGACCCAGTGATTCAATTTGAACCTTTGTTTGTTTGTTTGTTTTCTTTCAATAGGAAAGACCTCCATGTCAAATAACTAATATCACAGGAATATTTTTTTTTTAAATCTGCTGATGGAAAGCAGCACATACAAGTCTTCATTTCTAAATTATGGTGGTGTAATTGCAATCAGTTTTATCCCATAGATGTTTAAAACAGTATATGTGATCAGAGGGCCTGGGAAAGGCAGACAAATGTTTAGGTTTACCCTTTCGCATGATTCAGAGCATGATTGTACAGCACTTCATAGCTTTAGAAATGGGGGAAAATGGTGGAGGGAAAGATATTTCAGATCCTTAGCAACAGGAAAAACTTTTGCTTCTGTTTATTTTGAAATAAATCACAGATAAAGACCAAAATATATAAAATGCAACTGGCACCTTGATTTCTTCATTCAATCATATTATTCCTAATCTGTGGTGTAACTCCAATAATAACTAGGACAACGAAACTTTTTTTTTAAATCTTCCTATTCACTATTTTAAAAATACTGCTAACACCCCTTAAGGAGGAGACTAAGGCAGGTTTTGCCTCTCTGATCATCACTACATGATAAATCTTACATTTTCCTCATGTTTGTTTGCTTTTATTCACCATCAGTTTTTTAATGATGGCATTGACACAGATCCATTTAGGAAGTCCTGTTTAAAGACTAGCACTTGTCTTTGTAACAATATTCCCTCAAGTTATCCCTTAGACTTATACAGTATTTCCTCAGGTTTTTTTTTCCTCTTTCAAGAGGATGACTCCAGCTTATACACATCTGCACAGGAGCTGCATCCCTCTTTCTACCTCAATACTCTTCCTCTTGCATAAGGTGATATATGGTATCACATGAATGATCTTGTCTTCTTCCACAAAAGCCCAGACACCATAATCACATTCATGCTCAGAGACTGGCAAATTTGGAGAATAGGCTGTTCACTTATTATTGTTGGGTTTTTCTCCTGGTGTTTAATTTTCTTTCTTAGTTTTTACTTCTGCTATGAAGCCTGAAGAAACTATAGATAAAGTATCTAACTGTAAACTTATCTTTTTTTTTTTCATGGTTTTTAATCACTGTTTATACCACAGTAGAACAGAAAACATATCCACAATCTTCTGATGGCATTGAAATTATTATGACTCTTTTCTTATTCAATTGAAATAATTATGACTCCTTTCTTAGCTGAGAATTTTGGCAGCTAATATAAATGAAAAACTTTGACTTATAAATCAAAAAGGAAATTCCTAAAAGATCCAGAGTATTGATGGGTTTGCCTGCAGGCAAACAGAAACGGTAGTTTTAGTCACACATTTGCTTTAAATCTTGACAGCCTGAGGCCTATCCCTATCCCTTATTGCAATGTGAGATTTCTACCCTTTATTACTGCATGGATTCTTGCATTTAATATAAGAAATAATCACTTTGGACTCATCATGTCTTCCATATGAAGATGATGTCTTCTGTAGGTATTCTGGTGCATTTCACTTAGGATAAAAAGGCTAGTGCCCTCAACATATTAAAAAATCAGAAACCGACAACATGATATTTTTCTACATTTGAGTTGTAGTGAAAAAGGCATAATGGAAACAGTATCAAGAGTTGCAGACACCGCTGTTCAGAAACTGTCCTATTAAGTCTTATGCTCATGACAGAGAATAGAGAAGGGCCTGTCTGGGCATTGCAAATGAACAGAGGAATTCTTCATTTTCAGGAATTTAGTAAACCCTTAATTGCTGCAGTATTCAGAGATGCAGAATGCTGTGCTTCAGAGAACCACTTAGTGGACTTGCAATTAGGCATTGGTTCTCACATAATGTAACTCCTCTAATTATATTGAAGGCTGTAATTTGGTCTGGGAGATGCTGGTGTACTGCAAGGGCACCATTTAAGTGGCTTACAGAGAGCAACAGAAATATGATGCTGGGTTATAAATTTAGTACTCTGTGAATAAGGAAGGTTGGATATACACACTATAACACATTTTAAAGTCTTATGAATTACATTAGAAGAAATTTAAAGTATAACTAATTGGAAAGAAAATGGATTGCTAAGTAAAATTACAAATAGCATGGAAGGCTGTGTGAAACACAGAGGACTATAGCAATATATTATTATACAGTGAATTACAAAAATAAAATTACCATTAACCTTTATTTCTTGGTGAAGTCTGTTAGTCTTGGAGCATACTGTCTGAAGATATGCTATCCACCCTACCAGAACTGATACTTAGTGCTGTTGATTCATAATGTCAAATGTAATTTTGTTTTTTAAAGCATAGGGTATAAATTGCATGCCTTTTTGGTATTGCATGCCAGTATTTCCAAAACTTCTGGGAAAAGCATTGGATATTTTATTGAAAAGTAAAAATGTATTCATAATCATATGTGATTTGAGTCCTAAAAATGACCATTTTCTAACACCTATTGTCATAAAAATGTATGCTGCATTTTTCAGTTTTGCATGAGTGAGGTTATTCTAGGAAGCAGCATGACAAACATGAATCTTACATTGTTAGAGAAGTGACCCTCCTGTAACTGCTTTAAAGTGTTAGTATTGTCATTGAGGGGAAAAGGGTATTAAGCCTCTACCCTTGGGATTCCCAAAGGCAATGCCTGCATTAACCTTCATCCTTGTGTGACTGCAAATAGCCATGCAGCAAAGTAGTATTGATTGTGTGCATTAGATCAGTCAACACTGTTTTGTTCAACCCACCCTGAAGAAGACATTCTAGATGGTTTTAGATCAGAACATATTGACCTGAGTGTTCTTACTCTGCTTTAAAGCAGAAGAGGGTCAGGTGAAATCAACTTCATGCAAAGAATGATTAAACCTGTAATGAAGAGATCTCTAAGGCACACTACTTAGAACACTACATTTTTCTCAAAATTCTGGCTTTTTTTTGGAGCATACATTTTTGCAAAATTCAGCAACTAGTAAAAATCATGGGAAAAAGCAAAGAAAAATTGACAGCAGCATGGAGTTGTTTTCATTCCTCAGGTTTTGTTTCCTTTGCTTTCTTTAACAAAGGTACCAAACTGAGCATGTTTTGAGTTTGGGAAACTTGCAAGAATATCACTATGAATCTAAGTTTGAATTTCTTCATGACTGGAAACATCATACAGTGATGTATGGGTTAAACACAGTTTAGCTTATAACTCTGTTTAGCAACAGAAGACTTGGGTGGCATGGGAGGAACCTGGAATCCAGTATTACCTAAGAAGGTTTTCAAATGCATAGTCCGAATCAATTTTACTCCAAATCACAATTTCGTTTTCCTCAGACATACTACCAGGATTTAGTCAACTATGAGAATCCATGCCACTGTTCATGTTATCTTTGTAAGTTTTGGATTCATACATAAAGATGCAGCAAAATCTAACTTGTAAAATCAGATAGGGTACGGTTTTAAAATTACTTAGAGCTTTTAGGTTTCCCTCTCTTCTTGCTGCCTAAAATTTAGGCCACCCATTTAAGAATATTATGGGAAACTGCTTCATTTTTTCCTTTAGTTCCCTTGAGTTCTCCACGTCACCCTTTCCTACTACATCCCCAAAACCCTTCCGTCCTGTGTTATAAAAGTAATGCATTCAGTATCCACTATGACAATGTACATTTCTATTGGTATATCAAAACCAACTTTTGCATATGCTGGTTTAAGTCTCATCCTAGCCTCTTGCTGCTGTGAAAGTTAGCACAGGGAAGAGGTAATCTCTCTGAAGCACTTCCTCACTGTACGTAGAGATACGTTATATTCAGTTTTTCAACTGTCAAACTTCAAAGATAACTCCAAACAGGTTATTAATTACATTCTACTAACTAGTGGTGAAAAAGTTCCTATCCTAGCTACCCATGGGGTAAAAAAATCCTAGTGACTCCTGTCACTTGTACTCATGACAAGAATTTCATGTTTATAAAAGATGTAAGATACACATTTTTCTAGGAAACTAGCTAAATTTGGTCATCTGCTACGTACATCTGATACATATGGTACCTATGCTACAGATCAGTACAGACTGACATCAGGTATTATCGACAGAATCCTGTGCTAAGTGTTCCCTCAAAATCTTTTCCTACAGAAAGTGCTATGGCACTACCCTGTCCTGGGGTTAGGAGTTAAGTAGAACTGGCTACTTAAAATGTGCTGTATCAATAGTCAGTGGTTTTTGCAACCTTTTTAAAAAATATAATAGAATTTAGTTTAATTTAATTAATTAAAAAAACCTTGCACATATTTGCTGTTGTCCAGACATGTAAAGTACTTAAAAATCACATGTTTATATATATATATATATATATACACACACATATATATATATATATATACTGGGACAAAATTCCATTTCTTTCACTTCAAAACCCTGAAAAGACTAAAGGCACCTCCATCTTGCAGCATGTTAAATGCAGAGTAAGTGCATGAATGCAAACCAAACCCTAAGGTGAGCAGAAGCATTCCTAGACAGAAAATCAAGCTGTCTTACGGGGACAACCTATAATTTCAGGTTTCTCTATCACAAAAAATTAAGCTGCATAAGATCCATATCACCCACAGATGTCTTGGGAAGTTAGTTTCTTCTGGGTACAACTTTTTCCTCATGGACTTGGAGAAAAGCTGGTGCTTCAATGAGTGATCTAAGTTATTCTCAATCTTAAATAATTAACCAAGTCAAAAAAGTCACAAAATATTATTAAAAAATGTATCTTTTTAAATCAGTCAGAATGTGTAATGTGTTGTGATACTTTCAAAAGGGACTAAATATGTATTATACATCTATTAAGGGTTATGTATAGATCTGTATAGAGAGAGGCTGGTAGCCAAAGGGATAATCTTGTTTGATAATCTGTTTATCCCTAGAGTGCTTACTAGTGTAGTAGCTTTCTTATTGAATAAATTCTTCAGTAATTAGTAAAATTTAGTTTTAGTACACTTGAATATTTCAGTTGTGAACTTTGATTAACCATGATCTGAGACTAGAAGAGAGGAAGCATGTGCTGATTAAAGGACACTTCTCAACCAGCTCTGAGGAAAGATGTTTTAATACATCCCCATAACTAGGAGTCTCTTGTTACTCAGTTCTTCCTCTTTTAAAAAGTTTTTTTGCAATACCCAGCTAGTTGTCCTTCATTTCATATATGTATAAAACAATTCTTGTTCTCGAATTCTCATTCTGCTTTTCTTTTTTAAATTTCATCACACTGAATTAATGCTAATTCTTCAATTTATATAAAAAAATATTTTAACTCTCTTCACTGGATGATTAAAAAACAGCTTTTTGGTACCTATTTTACATGCAGTAACGTCTTTGTTAAAATGCTTTATGCACACCAAGGTTAAATGAATCATAACACTGAGTGTTCCTATTACTTTATGTGTCTCCCTTTCTCTCTGACATAATTCTTTGTTCATGGTCATGCTGGGGATAGATTTTATTTTCACAGCTTGATTATGAGGCTCTCATATCAGGCAATATCAAGAACTTTAAAAATGAGACTAAGTCTTACCTATCATCTGTCTTATCATTTATCCACCAAGCATCAAAGGAATCAGTTTGCACTGAAAAGTGACAGTTTGAGTTCTCAGTATGTTAATTTCCACCCATGGCTTAAGTGATGTATTTTATTTTGTGTTAGAATCTTTATATTTCAATAAATAACAGAAACACTTAGGTCTGTCAAATACAACCTCTTGAGGTACTGCAAAAACTTATACATAGTATATGACATTATGCAATGTTCATGAAAACAACAGTTGGTTGTTGTTGTTTTTGTAATCTGAATTATCAATTGCAATGTCAAACACCAGATGGGAGTGGAACTTATTAAATTTGTTAGGGACAATTGTAAAAATTTACATAAACATATAAATTAGTCTTCCATTCCCTCTGCTTCTTAAACACTTCTGATAGATTAGATCTTCTATACAGACATTCTACTATTTATTTGTTCCATAATATGGCAGAGTTTCTTGATAAAAATTGTCAACATTTATAAAGACATTTTTGGAAGCTTCAGAAGGAAAAATGAGCTTCTTATCCTATTCTATTTGACAATAGTTGCTGACAATGTCCAGGAAAATTATCTTGGATTGAAATTAAGTCACAGAAACCAGAAAGGAAGGATGACCTAGTGTGCATCAACAATTGTTCTTTCAGACCCAATAGATAGTGGAAGTTATATGAAATTATATTTCTTCTGAAAATTAAGACATGCTTTTATTAGGCTTGCTTGCATTGAATAGAAATATTGGGAGGTAGCAAAATTTATAATGCACATGCTTTAAAAAAATTAGGATGACAATATATAACACTACTTAAAAAGTTCTGAAGATGGTTTTTGATCACTTCAAATCACAAATTCAACATTCAGAAAAATGCATCCATGTTTGATTATGTGGATGGAAACTTGTTTCTTTTGAAAGGTCCCTTGAGTTGTTCTTGTCATTTTAAAATTTAATGCATTGAAAAACAGGGTGAACCATAAATCTGCATATTCTTTCACTATGCAAATTTCTGCTAAGTCTTTGGTCCTGCTAATTATTTGGTTCCTAAAGCTGCACAATGCAAAAAAGACATACTTGGCAGGTAAATAAGTCAGCCACATCAGTTAGTCTAAATACACACTAACACTATACTGAAGTCCAAATTGCTTTACAATGTCCTGACTTTCCTATCTGGCTTGAATAAAAATGCTCCCAACTCCCTTGAAAACTGCAGTCACTATTCACGCATTTTATAGTCAAACAGAAAATGTCTGATGTCAGCTACACAGCCAGCTAATCCTCCTCAGGAATTTTGATATGAAGGTTGTAACCTAAAATGATGACTCATCTGAAAAAATATTAGTTCCTGACCCCTTTCTCTGATTCAGGGCAGATGGTTTTGTTTTTTCTACAAGTCAGAATAAGAATCCTAACAAATTCATTAAATTACATGTGTTTTTCCTACTAAGTGCCTAAAGATGAAATTATATGACAATCGCAAAGAAGAATATATTGATTGGTAATTAATTACCTTGGAGAATCCTTGGCTAAAATCCATTTGCTTGTGTACTGCATTTATATTGTTAGAAATGTTATTCGCTTTGTCCTGTACAGAGTTTTGGGAAGGAGAGGAGAGGATTCTTTAACAAGTAATTATATAGATTTATGTATCTTGGATCAGGCCTCAAATGCAGAAAAATTCTTACCTGTAATCTTAATAGGACAATTATGCAAGAAAGTAGAATTTACTTTGGGCTCTGTCATTCCATGATTTGTTTGCAAGTCAAAGAGGAATTCACACACCCTTATGTAGTCACATTTCCCTGTATGTTTGTCTGTAAACCTTGAAAATTTATCCATCTGAATGTTCAGTCCGTGTCAAAGATGGAATTTAGATAATTGCCATTTATGTAAGAAACCTTAGCAGCAAAGAAAATAACGAAGCGCACAAGTGGGCTAATCAGACTTGTAAAATGTCTCAGGATGCAAGGAGAATAACACAAAATGGGAAATTTGTAGGGTTCTTATTTTAAACACAGCGTGACAGGACTGTAGCATGTCAATGGGTAGTAATCAATTGCCTATGCCTGTTCATTTTACAGTGTCTGGTTTTAATTGAGCAACTGACATAGTGTAAAAATTCTTTTTCCTCCTGAAAAACTTATCTATTATAGGTAGATAAGGAAAATCTTAGCTGAAAATCAAAGTAGAACACCACCTCAGTCTGCCATGTCCCAGTCATGCTACTGATTAGCCTCCCTCCCTCCTATTCAAACTGGTATATTGCCTTGCCATATTGACAAACTCATCTTTTGTGATGGGCCATTTCAGGAAAGAAAGAAAATATCTCAATCTCTTCTGCTTCACTACCACTCCTACATAATTAAATTATGATTCCCTTTGTTTACTGTCTACTTAGTATTTCTTGGACACAAAAATATATTTTTGCAAAGACATCTGCTTTAAGATTTTTCCTGGAGGTGTATGACAGACCTTCTGAAAACTTATCACAATTAGTCTTTTTGCAATATCATATTTAATTTTTCAAGAATTCCTCAAAACTTTGGAAAAGTCAGTATACATGAGGTTGAAAAGAAAGGTAAAAAGTTTTATTGACTATTGTCACCAGTAAATTTTATATAAGATGTTATTTCATATTGTGTTGCAGTTTTAAACCTTTATATTAATTTGCCACATACTGAATTACCAAATAAAAGACCAACAGATAATTGTGTTCCTTTACTATGAGGAACACTTGAACTAATTAAAAGTAATTCAGCAAATTATCTAAAACCATTTAGTCAAATATAGAGAGAGGTCAAACCTAGAGCAGCACTATTTAAATCAAATTGAATTCCAGCTAGAGAATGGACTTCAAATAGATTTTTAATTGCAGTATTTTGTCCACAGGGCCGTCTATCACACACACTTTGTTTTCAAGTAAAATCCACCAGAATATCCTCCATCAGGGTAGTGCTATGTCTCTCTTGATTACAGAATTTCTGTATTATGAAGTATGTAAATACGTTCTAGGGTTTTCATTCTTTGGCCATCTTGCTTATAGTTAACCTCTCCAGCCAAACACTGAGTGCTTCCCCTGACTGATTCATTTCACTAAGTAGGAAGAGCGGAAACCAAAACACGGCACCAGTGCACAGAACCTGCAGGAGAAGGGTGAAATCCTCCATGAAGGGCCCTGTCATTTTATTGCTCTCAGTCAGCACTGCCTGAGCACAGAGAATGCCAAGCTCAGATTTTCTTGGGACTGCCCCAACCACAAGGACATGCAGCTTTGGGCTTCTACTGCGTTTCCAGTTAAATGCAAAGCCATCAGTGTTTCCTCTTCTATTCTTTTAGTTCCATGAGGATTTCAACCCCAGAAAGAAAGGGAATGTTGAGCTATAATCATTAGGACAACAGAAAAGGGACTGTGTTTTCAATGTTTTGGATTTTAGAGGATGGTAATAATTAAACCGGTCTATTGGTTTGTGAGTTTTTTGCACAAAACCTTGGTTGGATGAATAATAACTGCAACAGTATTCAGTTTTTTTACAAAGAGGACTTTCATGAAACTTTTTCCTTAAAACATTTATTATTTAAAGTATCTTTGTTTACAACTGATGTTAATTTTTTAAAATTAATTATATTTCAAATATTTTATTGTGGGTCTAAATTGGCTTCAGATTCATAAATTAAATGCTCAGTTCCACATATAATATGCTTTGCTGCATTAGAAGGCTACAACGAGGTTACAAAGAGATATTAATGACCTGGGTGTTTATTTTCCTCTCTTTCTTATACAGTATACTCCATGGGAATCATCACAACAGAACATTTTTGCACATCACGTAACCACTCAAAATTACTCAGCTGTCAATGTGCTTTAAGCATGTTTATAAAGGATCCTAAAATCATATACTAATGGTCTTATCAAGCAGCTGATATTAGTAAACTCACTGAAGTCAGAACACTCTAAAAAAATAAGGGCAGCCAGTTGCAGATACCAGGGCAGGAGCACTGCCTGATAACACAGATGAGGACTCTTGTATCTGCCCTGGCTGGATGGAAACTCCCAGAAGAGGCTCCTGCCAGTGTGCAGGTGCTGCATCTCCTCACAGCCACAGCAGCCACATCAGGGAGTAGGAGAGCATTTGAATCACTGGGTTTAGAACTGAGCATGATTCTGGATCTACCAAAACAGTGACACCCAGACCCAGCACAAGGCCAACTCTGGCAAATGGGACAGAAGTTCTCATAAGGATGAAGTAATCTTGTCATACGAGCATGCTGGAAGCCAAACAAAAAAAGAAAAATAAAAATGGCAACAAAAAGAATGAAAGAACAAAGTATTTCTTGTTTACTCTGGACATTCCATTCAAATACCTACACAAGTCATCTCAATCTGTGAAATTCAAAGGGCCTAGATGTGCAACTTTGTAAATATTTGATTTCTAGATCAAAGTTCCATTGGCTAAATGGGATTTTTTCCAAGTTAAGTGGAAACTAAAGTGGAATACTAAAAGTGACTACTAAAATGAATCAGGCCCTTCTATTAATGCTAAATTGTGTAATTAAATAAACTTGACACTAAAAACAGCTGTTTTAAATTCATTGCATAATTGTTTTTAAATGCAATAAATACCTATATTTAAAACTTTTGTTATTTACTTGACAGACTTGAATCAAAGGAGCCTTTCCTGTCCGTTGGGTAAGTAAGAATATGTATATTTTCGTGGATGTTTATATATTTAACAACCATACAATATAATTTATGAGATTATGTTGAGCATAAACATCCTAGCAAACATTCAATATTATGGTTATTTACTATACTTAAGCTTATAAAATGCAGCTTTTAGTCAATAAAGTCAGCAGTCATGGATATTTTCCTTCTCAAAAAGAAACTAAGTATGTTTCACCTTTATTGACTAAACAAAACTTACACTAAAATACATATAGGAGTTAAATGTTGCATTAAAAGGTAGCTGATTTATTAATTTATTTTCACTGACTTTGTTCAGAAACTATTCTAAATCTCATCTATTCCACTTGTCTAAATCATGAAAAAATAATTAATATTGTCCTTTAAAAAAATTGCGATACTTCAATAACAGAAATAAAATCAAATTGATGAAATAGAAAAAAAATCACATTTTAGCTTGATTATAAATCACTGCACTGATTTGCATATTTCAGCCATAGCCTTCATAGTGTCAGAGTAACTTAAACAGTTATATATTCTCTATATATAAATGATAATTCATTGTACTTAAAAATTATTTTAAAATGTGTCATATTCTAAAAAGTATCATTCTTCTATAAAATGTAGACTAATATATGTATTAGCGGTAATTACCTGCTTTTTACTTCTGAGCCAGAATTTCACTTTTCATGCACAGTTTTCCTTTCAGCTTCTTTCTTTAAAGCTTTCCAAAGTGTCCTAACATTCTCCCTCCTTGTTTTCCTTCAGAAGTGTCTTTTTTGTGCGTCTTTACTCTCATCTTCCTTTGTTCACACCATACTTTGTGCTATCAAGAATATAAAGTGCAGACAAAAGATCCCATACAAAATAGTTATTTAAGAGTTAGCTCTACCATGTAACTATCAGTGACTTCTGAATTGCTGTACTAACTGCAGAACTAGAAGTCAACTTCAAACTCTGAAGTGCAGAGTAAACTTAACAAGCAAGAAAGTGTGTAAATTATGATCAAAAGAGCTCTACAAATTAGCATAAACAGGACAGAGATACATCTTGGTTTCTGTAGCATAAAGTAATTATGGTTTGTTGGAGTATATTTTGGATTAATTTTTTGTTGTTTCTACTTTCTACTAGCTCAAAATTGTTGGAAAATATTTGGAGGGGGCATGGAGGGTACACTGTGCTTGTTTTGCATGCTTTCAAATGTCCAAATTTACTATCAAATTCAGTCTCTTCTGTTGATAACTATCATTACTCCAATTCGTAACTTATCCTATTAAGTTGGATTTTTGAGGCCTCCACTCTCATAATGAAGTGATTATTTGAAAATATCAACTTAAAATTAAAAAAAGAAGTTGCATGCCATTTTCATTGAGAAGCAAAGTTCTAAGTACAACAATCCAGCAAACAAATAAAAACACAATGCTAGTGGTTACATTATTTGCCACAAAATAGTAAACCCTATTTCTTATCATGATCTGAAGAACCATGCTGGCAATTTTAGCTTATTTGCCTGGAAGGAAGCATTGTGTTTTGGCTTTGGGTTTGTTTCCATATGAGCAGACTGGTGGCCACTATGTAAACACACATTACGTCCACATATTTATTGTATATGACTTTGTCTCTAAAACTGATTCCTCTTGGGAATTCTAATCTGCACAAATAGACTTAGCTTTTTTCCAGAACATTTCAGAAGTTTGCCTGTAATGTACTTGAATTCTTTTATGCAAGTTCGTAATAATGAAGATAGATAAAATCTCTCAAAATTATTCCCTGTGTGCTGCTTTTGCCTTTTATTTCTGTATTTCCTCCACTCCCAAGGAGGGCATCAGAGGGTTAAACCACCATGTTCTAAGGAGGGGCCCAAACCAACATCCACCTCCTTGGTACCACATAAAAGAGACCATCCTAGTCCCAAAAACTGGGGATTTCTTGTTTACAGAGAATGAGTTCTTGTTCCAGGATCTGTATCTGAAGTTTTAGCCCAGAGAGCTGCAATCACCAGGCTTTTAAAATACAGTAATGTTTGCAGAAGAAACGCTGACTTAACCACTATTAAACAAACACATGGGTGCCCTTAATAGCTCTTGCTGCCAGAGTTTGTCAAAACACCAATCTAAATTACTTTTGGCTGCCTCCAGATGGCTTGATCCTGTGCACCAGCCTCCCATTCATCTATCTTCTGTAACAGAGATTTGTTTCCACATTCTCATTATGCTGCCTGCAGGACCTAATTAAGCTTTTTCATTTTGCTGTGCCTAAGCATACGACTGCTTGGTGCTTTTCCATTGCTAATTGTTTTGGCAGGGGAAGAGAGCATGAAGTGGGGCAACCTAAGACCTCAAGTCTGCCACAAGTTTTTTCTGTATATGCAGAGCTGCAATTGTCCCATAAGAGATCCCACAAAGGAAAATTGGTTGATAAAATGTTGCATTTTTTCCCCACTCTCAGAAAGCAGCCAGAGAGAAGCAGAACCCAGCTCTTACTGTTGTCCTTCATATCTCAAATGCAGGGACAGAACACCTCCTGTACTCCCTTGGTAAAGACAATTCCATTTATCATTTTTTCTATGCAAAGTGCATAGCAAAGAAGAAAAACCCACTTTCCTTTACTCCATGTGCAAGGCAGGGGTGTAATTTTGCACTGAAGCCATAGTAATGTCTTTAATGAAAATCTTTAATAGTAGCATTCAGAAGCAAAAATTCATCAAGAATACAGTCTATTCAGATAAGAGTACCTGAATGCAATACTGTGATTTTGGGCTAAAATACAAAATTGAATTTGATATTGTATTGTCTTTCTTTGCCTCTTAGTGATGAAGATACAATCTTTAGGGAAGGCTGAGATATTTGTTAGTGCAGACTACTCAGTGACAGCCTGTAAGGGCATAGGATAATCCTCTCCAGAAATGTTATTTCCACACATTTTGGGGTTTGTGTTCATATTCAATATAAGCAAGACCAAGAGGTGTCTGGATTTTCTTTCCTTTTCATGTTATATAGCATTCATGCTCATGTAGGTTTAGTATAAAAAAGAAGTCATGCAAATGCTCAAAGTGCCTGGAAGACTTTAATATCAGAGGCAGAAATTTTGGTAAATATCCACCACTGAAAATGCATCAAATTAGTTTAATGTAGAAAAGTTTGAAAGTTTCATACTTAAAAAGGCAAGGCAAGTCAAGAGCCTTGATAAAAAAATATATGGATACTGCAAAATGGACACTGCAAAAAGAACAGAGCGCCACCTCATATTAAGTTCATCCTGCTTTGTGCAAAGGATGTATTATAATTTAAAAGCAATACATATTTAAAATACCAACATATTTTAATTATCCACATCAGCTCTCCATAGCTGGAAATTTCCTAACAGTAAAGATGCATAATTATCACCTCAACAAAACAGTTATAATTATCTCTAGATAATTAGATTGGTTATTCAATTATTAACCACCAGCTATTTCTTGGCAGCTGATTTATCTTACCTATCCGCATTTAAGAGTTTAGCACCTGATAAATTTCAGCTAATACTGCATGCAGATTTGTAACTGGTCATTGGCCTGAGCCTTAAAATTAAAATCTTATTTTGTAAGACACAGAAAATGCAGCATCTTTTAAGGCCTGTAATAGTATTATATGGTGAATAGAGGCCATAATTATTTTGTAACTGTGTTGCACAATAAATTCTTTGAATTAATTATTTTTGGTTTCTAACTATAATTGTATGTAACTTCCATAATTACATGTGGTCAATATAACTTCACCATATACAGAGGCAGAAAATTCTCTCATAGCAATAATAATTTTGTCAAACATGTAAAAATATTTCTCTTCTCTGTCAGACGTCATTTACTAACATGTCCATATTGCTGAATTCAGAATAGACAGGGAGAGAAAAACAACTGATTTTTTTCTGAGTCTCCTGAAAAGAGACTCATTTACTGCCCACTGCAGAGAATGGGCTTATTTCTGGATAAGCAGAGAATAGTGCTTCAGTGAGATGGTCTTTGAAAATTACCATCTCCAGCATTGAAAAGTACTTTTTCAGGTTTTTTTGATTGATTGTTTCCTATAAGCACTATAATTTTAGGTGGAAAGCCCAGAGGGAAATATAAGAAAAAAATATTGCATTTTATATATTTATGTAATGATGAATAGTTTGTCATTTAAGAAAGAGAGATACAAGTAAAATTAGCACTAGTTAATGCATTTTTTACATTCTTAGTGAAAATACTAGAGGTCTAGTCTACTACTAAAGTAGTAGTATAAACTACTACTTTCCTCACCGAAGTCCTCTTTCTAGAAAGTACATGACAGTAGAAAATACTGAAAAGCCATGCTTTTTCCAAATAATATCCTAATTGCAGTAACTTTCAAACATAGGAACTTAATTCTGCAAGAGACAGAATAATTTTGGTGGACTCAGGTTCTTGGAAGAACTTGAAAATGCTTCTAAACTAGAAAAAGTAAATTTCATTAATTTTCTTCCAGAAGAATAGTTCTAAGATACATAAAATAACTCAAATTTGTCACTCACATTTGTTCCTTTTGCTTAGTAGTATTTTCTTTCCTGCAAGGCCATTTTGCAGATCCATAGGAAATTCTGCTCTCATCCATTGGTTTGAGGGATCACATTCTGCAGAAGTGAGATAGTTTAAATAAAAGCCTAGTGTTTGCAGGGTCTGTTATGATAATACTCAGTCCACTTCCAAAATATGCAAGTTTTTTCAGTTCACAGTCAGTTTTTGTAGGGGTTTGGTTTGCTGTTGATTTTTCAATGGCCAGTAGGTTCTAAGGCACAAAATAGAATGTAGCCATGCAGCATAATCTGTAACAAATTCCATCTCTCTTGTTCCTCATCCTGGTTGTCATGTAGCACCGGTGGAAGGAGCAAACATTGTTCCTACTGTTCCTAACCAACTTCTGAAGAGAGAGAGCTAAGAAAATTATTTTTCTTTGGTAGAGGAATAATACAATAAAAGGAGATATTGGACTCATTTTGCTCTGTTATTATGACTCAAATAAAACTACCAACCAGAACATAACTTGTAACTCTCATTCATATTCAGGCCAGGTATTCAGGAACTGTTTTCATGAAAATCATGGGAGGACTGAACACACCTGACAATTATTTAAACTCATTGTCTAGACCTAGGCAGTAATTTCTCTTGCTTAAAACCACTTTGGTTTTCTGACTTATGCAGGCAGTAGCGGATTATCTGCTTTTGCAGTCAATACCCTTTGAAACAACTGCCTCTGATTATGTGTGAGGTTTAGCCTAGAGGCAAGAGGCACATGTCAGGGCTCTGCAAAGGCTCTTTACTGGATGAGACTTTGTGGACATTCTCAGAGAGACAGGAGGGATTTGACAGCACATACGTATACCTGTGGAAGATACTGAGAATCTATCTATACCATTTAATTTCAGGTAGTGGTACTGGCCTCCTTCTCTTCCAACTTTCCAAATCCCACAAGACTTAAGCTTTTCTATAACTGCCCACTTACTGCTATTTTAAGACTCTGAAATGGGCATGAATAAAGCTATTTCATAAATTTTTTGGTCCACTCCTGGGACTGAATTTTTCAGTGGTTTTGTGACAGTACTCATTGTTTAAATATCCTAGATTATGTACTTTTCCTACTGATCTGCAGTCTAAATCTAATTATTTCATGGTTTCCCTATTTGCCTGATTTTGTCATTCTACATCACTTCCACTTTCACACACAAAACAATATATATATATTACATTAAAAAGACTAATTAATTTGGCAAAAAAATGTTATTTTCCTAATTTGTAATTCCTAAATAACTTTCATTTCAACAAACTCAAGAGATATTAATCTTAATAAATAATTTTTCCCCTCTCTGACCTTAAAAATATCAGTAGCAATATTCTTCATAATTGGGAAAGGCAAGAGCATGAGATCACTTTTTTTCTTCTGGTTGTTCTATTTCCCTTTCTCTTTTTTTACTGTCTTCTATTTCTGTCTTTCAAGACTTCCCTTTCCCTAGCAATTCTAGAAAAACAATACATTTCCATATAATTTATGTGTTGGTTTAATGATGAACTATTCCTTAGCACTCAATATTTGTACTCTCACCTATGTACAAGATAGCCAGGAGGTTTTCTAGAGGAGGGAAAATTATTCGCAAGAGAATGTCTCTGAAGGAAGTTCAGGAGCCTGAAATATTCAGGGAGTGTAGGACTGAAATCTGGGAACATAATAGAGAGTAAAGTCAAGGGAAAAGGACAAAAAGTGAGATATTGCCTTACAATGGAAGATGGAGGGAGGAAGAAGGACAATATTTGCTGGGCATGTACCCTCACTGTGGGGCAAAACAATTTACATCTAATTTCCTTTTTTTTTCCCAAACAGCAGTGACTGACCTACAATTTATAAAAAATAGTGTTTGAAAGGTCTATGATAGCAGTATTCCTATTTCCTGTTTCTGAGGTGTCAACATAGCATCTTGCCACAGCAATCTATACAGGCTTCTGTGAGTATTCAGTATGAATAAGTTTACTGAGGCAGTTACATGCAGAAATATCATGAGACCTAGATCCCAACTCAAAACACATCTGAAAATTCAAACAGTTTTTCATGCTTCTTATGTCTGTTGGATGTGAGAGACTTTATTTATTTTCACAAATTTCCAGATCATTACTGTTATAAATGATCAATTGAAAGCCAAATTATCAAAATTGCAAAAATATTTATTTATCTTTTTGTGCAACCAAAATATGGTCCTCAACACCACAGCCAAAGAGACAGCGTCGAGCCCGGGATCAGCGCTGGGTGAACCTGGAGCTGACCTCTATCGCATTGAATCCCGCCTCGTTCACGAGAGCCGCTTCTAGCGGGGATGTTTTATACAGTTTATTATGCCCGAGCTGAAGGAGTCCCAGTTTCTTTTGTAACTCTGCATATTCATAGTTGGTTCTTTCACTGTGCAGACTTGGACAATCACCATTGCTTGGTTGATAGCTAGCGTTGATCAAATCTCGGGAAGCTGTGTATTCACATGTATCTTTCTGGTGACTTGTCTATCTTGATTGATGTCATCTGCAGGACGATGATTGCTCTTAGGCGGTTTCCAATGACTCAGGATAACGGTGATCATTGCACTGCGTGCATCTATTCATGAGCTAAATGCCAATCCTTGTCTGGCTGCCTTCAGGAATTTTGGAGTTTGAATAGACATCCGCCTCTCAGGCTTCTCGTGGTCAGACTCGTTTGGATTTCACAATCTTTATAAAATACATTCTTTTATAGCGTGAATTATTTCTAACATATATTACAATTACAAAGAAGTTTTATCTAAATTTCTTCCTCTTGATAGATATTGAAAGATATAATTTTGAAGTTTTATATTTTGAGTTTCAAATTCCCTATAATGCTGTACAAATTATCCTGTGTCTACCCCTTGCTCTTCTGCATGTGTTTTTCTCTAACTACTTTGGTACAATAATAACAATTTAAACTCTTCTTAATATTAAGTTCTTAGCACACTAGGCCTTAAACAAATATTTGGAGGGGATGTGATGGTTGATCCCTCTGATTCCGTGCTTGAAATCAATTTGATCTTTTTCACCAGAAACTGAAATTTGATCCATCTAACCTGACATCTTGCTTGCACTTGAGCTACAAGAGAAAGATTAGTTTAAGAGAGTAAATGCTAGAAAGACAGCCAGTGCTGCTGTGTGAACTTTTACTTGACAGTTGCCTTCCCACCCTTCTGTTGTAATATAACTGCAGTTCCTTGATAAAGAGATTTCTTCTTTGGAGTTCAACCAACTGTAATCATAGCAATCAGCCAGTGGACCTGCTTCAAAAGTTATTGCTCTACACCAGCCTGTGCATTCATTGGCTTTCTAAACAGTAAAGTCAGGAGAATGAGAGGAGTGCAGAAAGAGGCATAACAGAGAGAAACATTGCTTATGCAGAGCAAATTGGAACTTGCCAATGTCTCTCATGTTTGTTAAAGATTTTTAAAAAGATAAAGAGCTTCAGGCTAGGTGTAATTGTCTTTAGTGTTGCTCTGTTAATAGCTTTTTGTGTGATACCAAGGAACAGCTACTCATATCTTGTTTTACTGGGTCATTCAGCTGTGCATTCGCATATTGTGGTATAACCCTAATTGAAATAAAATCATGATATGTCCTGGTATCAGGCAAGCTTTCAACTAGTAAAATGAATTGGATCATAGATTGTTTTCTACGAATTTATCTTGGTTTGAGATTTGACCTTGTTTACAAACCACTTTCCAATACCTTGGAATAATGCTTTACAGACCATAATTTGAAAAGAAGCGTAACTGTATCAGGGGTATTTATGATCATATTCAATAGTCTCTGTTTGGCCCAAACTGGTGTTGATTTCAAAGGTCTTGATTTTGGTTGTTTTAGTTTCAATCTATTTGGGGGAAACTTTTTCTTAGTTTTAATTATGAACTATAGCTCAAAAGCACTATGTAGCTATCCACTGAGTTCAAGGTTCAACTTTTTCTACATCAGCCACAAACACTCTATGCGTATGCACAAGTTTAACAGGTTATAACAGATTCAATGCTGATGTAGCATTAAAAAAAAAAGATAATTAGGTTATATTCTGCCTTATCAATTGTAGGATAAGAGTTTTATTGCTAAGAGTTTAATTACTGTCCTTCAAATTTAATTTTTAAAGTTTTCAGCTTTGGTTCTGAAATCAAAACTGGACCAGTTTTGCTCAATAAAATTAAATCCTTCATGACATATTAAAGCACAATTAAAAGCTGGAGAATAAACCTTAAAAGTGAAGTAGAAATATCAGAGTGAATCTGTCATACACAACCAGCCACTGACAGTTGACATTGTTATGGTGGTGACTGTTGTTAATGCTAAAGCATTTGTTTAATTTGAAAGGTATAAAGTGATTTCCACCAAAAAAAATTAAAAAAAAACCCAAACATTCTGAGCTTGCCACACTTGAATCCTGTAGCCTTTATTCTAAAGAAGGATGGAAAGTTGAATCAGCTGCCATCCTGTAACCAGCTACTTTTATCAAAGATTTTGATAACCACAGAGATAGATATCAGAAAGAAGTTGTAAGTCCCAACAATTATAAATTTTTGTAGGTTGACAGAAAGGTTTGGGTTAGAAGGGACCTTAAATATCATCTGTTTATAACTAGTGCCATCCAGTAGACCAGGCTGCCCAAAGCCTAATCCAATCTGGTCTTGAACACTTGCAAAGGTGAAGCATCCACAACTTCTCTGGGCAACAAATTCCAGTGTCTCACCATCCTCACAGCAAATTTCTTCCTAACATCTAATTTGAATCTGTCCTCTTTCAGTTTAAAGCCATTCCCTCTTGTCCTATCATGTAGTGACATGCCTTTGTCAAAAGTCCCTCTCTTATCCTTCCTGTAGGCACCTTTAGGTACTGGAAGACTACGAGGTTTCCCCAGAGTCTTTTCTTCTCCAGGTGTAGCAGCCCCCAACTCTCATCCTGTCTTTGTGAGAAAGGGGTTCCAGCCCTGTGATCATCTTCATGGCTCTGCTCTGGACTTGCTCCAACAGGTCCACATCCTTCTTATGGTGGGAACAGAGATGGATGCAGTGCTCCACATGGAGTCTCATGAGAGCAGAACAAAGCGGGGGAATCACCTCCCTCACTTGATGGTCGTGTTCCTTGTGATGAAGCCCAGAATATGGTTGGCTTTGTGGGCTTTGAGTATGCACTACTGACTCATATAGAGTTCCTTTTCAACCAACATTCTTGATACCTTTTGCCAGAAGCAGTTATTTGCCAGAAAGTACCTACTGGATATAGCCTCATTTTCTTGCCATCTAAATGAAGTGACACAAAGTAAAGAGAGTTTTCCAGGCAAACTATGAATAACAAATAGTCAAAATGAAAAATTACCAACTTTCAGATTGCATTTTTCGCATGAACTGTTTGTTCTGACCTATTTGAAAGCAGCTAACTGTCATTGCAGGCCCCCAGCTGGGTAATAATTAGCATTGACTCCATGATTCCAGAAGGCTGATCAATCGCTTTATTATACTATACTTATTAAGAAACTCATCACCCTTCCAGACAGTCCAATACAGACAGATCCAATTGGTCAATCAATCCAAACACCATCGCAAGTGGCCAATCAAGAAATCACCTTTTGGTAAACAAATCTCCATAACACATTCCACAGGTGCACAAGAGGTGCAAGTGGAGATAAGAATGGTTTCTCATTCTTTTCTCTCATCTTCTTACAGCCTTCCCCAGGAAAATGCCTAGGAAAGTTGTGTGCTGCTCTCTGTAGCCAGACAGAGATGCTGCCACAGCTAACACCTTCACAGAAATTCAGATCAATATACAAAGGAGGAAAATTGAAGCATTTCTCAAATAATCTAATTCATTCTGCAGATCTCTAATTTCTTGGTGTACAAATGGATATGGAACTGGAAGCTACATCTTCTGAGATAGTGAAGTTACTAAAACAAAACTGGAGCTCATTATTGTGGCTTATAAAGCAGTTTTGTTCCAAAGTGTTCCCATTTCTTTACCAGAGATAGAGAACCCTGAGAGGTGTTGAATAAGGCTTTGTCTTCTTGCAAAATTAATCTTTTCACTTGTATACACATACACAAATTAATCATGGTTATACTTTAAATCTGGAGTCAAGTATGATTTAGTTTCATGCTGACCTTGTCTAGTTGTCAGTAGCTAGGGGTATTTCATGTTCTGGATGACTCTTTATAGGCTATAAAACTAAAACTGTCTTGCTGTGTAGAGCATTCACAGAAAAGTAAAATTCCAGCCATGTAATTGTATAAGGATGAGTAATGCTAATTTGGTTTTGCTGGGAGGAGGCAAAAATCATGCAAGGGCAGTTCAGCAAGAATGTAACAGGGTAGGAAGGAGGAGTCGGAGAGAGCGAGACCTTAACAGTGTTCACTCCTTCACAGAATCTTGCGACTGGGGAAGAGATGCTAGAAGCAATTCTCAGAGCTAAATTATTTTGGTAGCTTTAAATTCTAATGTGCATGTCCCACAGTGGTAAACCACTTGAAAAGAAACTTTAAATGTTTGCTAGACATGGTGCATAAAAGTGCAAGAAGAGGCCTCATCTGTCAGGGACTGTGACCACATAATCCAGTGAAAAATGTTACAGAAAATGGCAATAAAGGAAGCATAAAGTTCCACGAGCCCAATTTTGTGCAAATCATAGGATCACAGAATGGTTTGTCTTGATAGGGACCTTAAAGATCATCTAGTTCCAATCTCTCCTGCCACAGAGGCAACTTCCACTAGACCAGGTTGCTCAAGTATTAGTATTATGTTCTCAATGGACAATAACAATCAGACAATGAAATTTACCCATCTGCTGCAAGCAAGTTGTCAAAATTTCAAACTGTGCAACTGCTCCTGGTAGCCTGAAACAGCAATATGAAGGAGTCCTCAGGAGAAGTACTGTAGCATTCAGCAAGAGTAAGGGAGAAGATGAAGGGCAATCCCATAAAATACATACTGAATTCCCCAAATTTACTGTGAGTTGGCTCTTTTATTTTTTTCTTCTTAAGATACAGCAGCCAGAGTGGAACATCAGTTAACAATCAATTCTGCTACCAAAATATTTGACAGTGTCTACAACATGTGATTTAAAAAATATGACTTTTGTATTTTAAAAGAGCTTAGACATGGGAAAATCAGGTTAAATCTGAAGCCAAAAATGTAAACCTGATTAATCTCTACATTCAATATGCTCCTCAAAAATCATCAATGAGGGAGAGAGAAAATTAATACCCATATTCTTAGGTGCCCTTAGAATCTGGAGGTAATCACAAAGAAACATGCCAGGCAGAATAAAGCAGGAGAGTATCCAGACTGCAGTCTTCCATGCTATGGAAGGTAGGAGCGCAAGTGAACAAACTATTGATACCAGGATTGTTTTCACATGGGAGCTTGCAAAGTGCTAGATGCACTTGGAAGAAATGACAGGACAGCCATCGATCTAACAGAGCAGGCCAGATTTTATGAGGCCTTTATTTTACAATTTTTCCACCTGAGTGCAACGTAGTCAACCTAGAACTGGTCTAGAGGATACACAGCTGGTTGTGTGATGCTTGACTGTCCTTTCCACTCATCTCTGACCAGACTGGAATTGAATCCAGTTCTGTGCTCGGTTATAAAAGAATCTCCTTATCAGATGTGCTTGCCATGGAAATTATTACTCAGTGGGTCAGGAGTAAAAGAATGCTTTTGCAGATTCACAGAATCTGGTATCTTCATTTATATTGTAACTCCACTTGCAAAGCATCGTCTGGGAAAAACAGTCACTATGGTTTGACATCACAAGCAGTTCTCAGGACCCTGAAAGTTCTGTCTCCTTCACATGTCCAATTTTCTGCTTTAAATCTTGAGTTGCTCAATCCAAAATAACAAAATTACCTATTAATTTAATCAGTAAACTTAGTTTAAATGAGAACACAAATTTAACTTAAGCCTTCTGACATTTTGAAAAATGGAAAGCACGTGATCCAATTTTCTACTTTTTTTTTCTTTTACATGAACTCTGACATTGTTGCATTCCAATTGGTTCTTTTTTTCTGAACCGTGCTTTTGTGTTTCATTCAGTGCTTCTAAGACAGCTTCTCTGAAAAGTACATAAAGTTTCAGATTTCTGGTTTTGGAATCTTAAAGAGTTAGTCTTTCAACTCCAGTGCTACCACTATGATTTTAATTTAAACTGCTGTTCAGTGAAATGCTATGGAAACACTAAACCCATCACTTAATCCTGCACCTGTCAACAAGAGTCTGCTGTAGTTGTCAAACCAAGTCAAATGACACTCCTTCAATGTACACAAATTCACTCCTTCAATTATTAGCAAATTAGATAATCAGTCACATGTGTATGGTTTGACAGTAGCACTTTGAACACACTGAATTTAAAACAGATATTTGAGAGGCTGGACCCATCTCTCTTGTACTAAGGAAGAAAAAATATCATAGGGACATTGCAAACTCCCCAGTCAGACTACACAAATAAAGGACACCTTGGGAAATGGTTGGGCCACTAGAAATCTTTTTCTTTGCCTTACTATGAAATGTTCCCACAGGAAATATAAATAATTGGACAATAGTTTAGATGTCAGAAAAATAGCTTTGCAACAGGAGAAAGTTGGGGAGATATTAAGTAGATTTACACAAGTATCTTTACATTGGAAAACTACTGTTTTGTTTCTAAAGACCATCAGGATAACATTGTTAAGCATTGGCTGTGCCTGCAGCCAAAGTAGTTTTGGTTAGGAGGAATTCTAATACTTAGCTGTACAGAAAATTGTTGGGTGTTAGTTTTGCCTGCATCACTATTCTGTCTTGCTTCCATAAACAGCTCTGAAACCAGCTGATCCCCAGAGTCTGAATATTGATCTCAATGTCTTTGTTCTTGTCTGCTTCACAAGCTTTGCCTAATCCTCTACAGAAAAATGCCTTAGTGTTTTAATTACCTGAATGTGTATATGCAACTTTGAATATTTGCCCAAGCTTTGTCTAAAATTCAGGTTGCACAATAAGTTCAACAGTTTTCCCAAAAACTATTTCACTGGGATAATAGTTCTTGGAACAGAGGATGAGAGTAGAGAAGGAACATGTCTAGAGACAGAAAAAATACAGCCTAATCATATTGCAAATAAATTCTGCCTAGTGCCTGCAGAAAGATACTTTAATGGAAAATGGTGTACTGTATGTCAACTTTTTAATGTATACATGTACTCCTTGGACAAAATGCACCTTTTCAGATTAGAACTAGAAAAAAATTTTCAGTTTTAAAAAAAAAAAGAAATCCACTTAAAGTATTACATTCCGTGCTGCACTTTTTGAAACGTAAATCCTTATCTTTTCCCCACTCAGGAAAAAGTACATCTTGCTCTTATTAATTGAATAAATGTGCAGAATTAGGGAAAAAAAAAACAAACCCTTTTATTAACTTATGGTTACAAAGTTAATATGCAATTTAACCATTAATTGCAATATACAAATAGTAGGTTATGTTCAATTTTTTGGCATTTTGGGACAAGTGATTGGCAATTTTGATGTTAAGCTGTTCTTTTTAGCTGTACCTATTTGCCCTCGTAACTTCATTATGGAAATGAATGTAAAATACTTCTCTGTAACTATTTTTCCTCTTTTTTCCTAGTTGAAAGAATCACTGAAAATAATTTGACTTCTGACAGTAAGTCTGTCAGCAAAAAAACAGGCTCTGGAGAATGTTCTCTTTCTCTGCAGAATATACAGCCTGAACTGCAAAACAGCAGTGTCCCTCCACTTCTATCAGCATCCTCATCCTTACCTAAAATAGAATTTTCTTTCAAGTAAAGGTGGGATTCAGCCCACCAATTTGATTCATGTCTGAGAGTGTAGCAAACCATCCACTGAAAAGTGGCCTGAAATCTCCACCATTTTTTTTCAATAGCTTATGGAAGCAACTTATATCTGATTGATTTTCTAATGGGGAAAGTTTCTATCTCTAAATGCTTCTTCTCTAAATCATCTAGTTACCCTCATAACTTCCTTTTTAACGTCATATCAGTATAGACTGATTCTTTTTCGCTCTCAACAACAAAAATTTCTAACACTCTTTTCCCATGACATGAGAAATTATTTCACAAATGACTGGAATACTAATTTCAAACATTAGGTTGATATGTGCTTCCCAAAAAGTGTTTGATTGAACAAATATTGCTTTTATATTTAATATTTTTATTCAGGTCTCAGAGAAGAAACCAACAGCATAAATGGTAATTGCACTGTCAATTAAATTAAGATGCATTATGCCTATTTTGTCAACAGTTATGACTTAAATGTATCTTTGTACCTGTGGAAAGAAAAAGTGATATTAGCTAAGGCTGATAATGGAAGACAAAAGCTTTGTTGACAGAAAAAACAAAAGGTATTTCTGCTCTGTTCTGCATTAACCCTCCTAAAGTTAGAACTTAGAACACCCCAGAAGTCAGCTACACCACTGATGTTTGGAGCTACCTAAGTTAAAACAGGATGTGATCATTAGTTTATAAACATCTTTTGAGGGCATAGCATAGAGGATGGAAAAAAGATTGTACTTTTGTAGCAATATGATTTCAACATCAGGTATATGAAGACATAATAACATTCATAAGTTTATTTCAAAGAAGCAGAAGCATAACACTCTATTTGCCTGCCTGGCACATGTGCAACTGCTGATATGTACAGGAACTTTGAATACACACAGCATCATAGCTCTGAAAATATGGTCATAGGGGAGGCATTTATTCTTCAGGAGTACACAGTTTTAAAGATGTACATAGTGCTTAGTGAAACCGAAAAAGACAGCTTGTACAAGATTGTCTTGGTGATACTAAGTTAGGAAAAGGAGCCATGACTTTTGCTTAGTAGAAGCACATTTTATTGATGAGTTTTCTTTGCCTCATTGTGAGACACATGTAAAGCAGTGTCTTTTACTGTCTACTGCATTAATATCAGCATCATCCAGGCAGTTCTATTGTTAATATTGTCGATGGGTATTGTTAATATGTTTGTGGGTAAGTAATCTGCCTGTTTACAGTGCCATTAGGAAACTGCTGACTCCAACAGTTCACAGGCTTGTTTAAACCTTTCTCTGCTTCTGACCTGCTGAATATCTGGTATTCAACACTGTATGAGTGATTACCTGTGTCCTCCATTACTCAGTCTGTTGTGTTGCTAAGGAATAACTCTCAAGAGGTTAAGAGCCTTGTAGTCACCTTGATCTCATGCCAGTGATTATCTGTGCTAATTTTCTGCTTGGTGTTATACTGCAGCACTGACCAAGTCTTATGTCTGTAACTTGACATGCAGAAGTAGGAAAAATTATGGCTGTAGATAGAGAGATGTACTGGTTGTTTTCACGTTATAATCTCTTCAACATATTATTACAGATGAAACATCATCACTCAACATAAAATTTTCATACCCATTGAGGGGCCAGCAGTCCTTATTCCATTCTGTAAGCCAGATCTGAGTTACTACAGAAAAATATAGTCATCCTTCAGTCTTACTCTAACTGGTGCCAGTGAATTATTCCTCACCAGCTTCATAGTCTTCAACCTTGAAAAAGTGAATTTGTCCAGTCTTTATGCAAATTAAATAAATGTCAACTCCAGGCAAAAGGTTTTATGTGACAGGGCTTTAAAATTTAATATTTTTTCTTCAAATTGTCTGTTATCTTCTACTTAAAAACACACATTGAATATTAACTATGGGCTAACTGAAGCTATTAATCATTCAGCTATATAAAACCACTAGGAAGCTGTGAATAACTGTAAATAAAATAATAGCTTTGATACTTGCTACTTCTTAGTTCCTTGCAGACTGAAGTGAAAGACAAAATAAGACCTATCATATAGTTCAGAAAAAAAATTGCTACTTTTACATAAAGATGTAGTGATGCATCTTAAGATACAGACACACGATCACTATACACAGTCTACTATTATTTACATCCTCTGCCGCACACAGCTTACCTGCTGCTGGTTTCTAGTCTCTCAGGCTTGTTCAATTCAGTGTTTCACATGATATGTATCTTAGGATTTCTTTTCTCAAATAAATTAAAGAAAGGGCCACAGTTGCCTGCAGGTCTCATGATCTTCTACTGCAATATTGTGCAGGCAGACAGTACAATTTATTCTATTATTTGCAATTGGGCACTTGCATGTGAAAGAGGTGTGGCAGTGACAGAAATTGTGCCCTGACCTGCTCTGGTAGAATTCTTTACACATTCTTCAAAGTATGCACTAAAAACCCCATTTTGCTCAATGTTCAAGAGCAGAAATTATCCACAAGTCCATTCCCTGTGAAGAAAAGCTTCTTTAATATGTAGTTGATCTTTAAGGTCCTTTCCAGCCTAAATCACACTACCATTCTATTGTGCCCCTTTATTTTCAGGGAAAGTTTTCTTCTGTGTTTTGTCCTTATTACCTCTGTCTTTTCTAGCTTTTTTCCTTTCTCACTTAAAGCTTCTCCTTCTTTTATGATTCTTTCTTCATGTTTCTTACCTTTACTATTCATAATTGTCCTTCTCAAAACAGTAAAAGAGCATGTTACTAGGCAGAGTATGAATAAATCCTTGTGACTTTTCCATGCAGAGCCTTTACTGGCTCATTGGTTTGCTGGTTTGGGTTTCTTTTGGTTTCTTTTTTGGGTTTTTTTTTGGGGTGTATGAAATAGATAAGACTTCTTTGTTATTTCTTCACCACAAAAGTAGAAAGTTGCTAATGGAATGCAAAACCAGGAATCTGGGATTGACTTTGCTATTAACAGCTCAAAAGTAGTTTTTTCATGAACCTGTGTAATTTCTCATTTGTTCATTTCCCTTGATGGTGCCTGTCTTTTCTCAGATTGGTATGTTTATTCTTTCCTGAACCTGAGAGGAAATGCATCCCTGTAACACTTATTTAGCATTTATTGTTTTAACTTTTTACTTTTTCTCTTTTTGATGAAAACAATTTGGTGGACTCAAGGACTAGCAAGAAGTCCAATCCTTTCCATGTTTTTCTAAATCAAAGTAACTGTCTTAACTCACCTTCTCACTCATTACCCACTCTTTCATGTATTTAACTGTCTTCCTACTCCACTGATGATGCTATGATAGAACAGAAAAGAAGAGGGTGTCAGTTTTGGAATGCTAACTTAATTTGATCACTCTCACAGAGAATTACACTGTAATGATCCTCTAATTACAGAGCTGTCTCAATGTGTTAAATCCTATCTGTGTGTGCTGTCAACTGTTTACACAGTTCTGTGTGCCCCAGACCTCACATTTCCAAATATACAGTGACAGCTGACAGCAGCATTGACAAACATAATGTACATTGTACACAGTACCAAAGATGTGGAAAGACTTTGAAGAAAGCATGTACATTTGAGAGTAAGCCAATATTACCACAGAAGTTTTAATCAGTGTGTATTTTCCTATAAAACAGCACTTTCTTGTTTTTCTGTGTTTTTCCACAGTGGTTATGTCTTTGATTATGATTACTACAGAGATGATTTCTACAATCGGTATGTGTGCCTGTATTTTTGTACATCCTACATAATTTCTCATGTTTGTTGATAATATAATCCCATTGTTTGGTTAAACAGGCTAATTCTGATTTTATTGATTATTCATTGCATTATTTCTACTATTTTTAATATCTTGCAAAGATCACCACCACCAAATGTATGCTTACTATGTAGGTCCTTAGATTTTATCCTTCTCTAAGAGCTTTTGGGGTATTTGCTGTGCTGAACAGTTTAATGGTAGTTTCATAGAGTTCTTCCAGGCTTACTTTCACTAGGATGTAAAGTGGCTGTGAAATTCTTCAGTATGATGTTCCTGGCTTTGTCCAGAAGAACTTTGAAAGAAGCAAAAGCGCAAGCTGAACAGTATGTTCCTGTAGGACAAAAAGAGATTGGAGCAATTGGAGATTTTGCCTTGAGTAGTTACACACAGCTTAGCTCAGCACTGTGAAAATGTATTTATTCAGATGTAGCAGAATCCCCACAACACAGTAGTAGCAAGAATGATCACAGATAACCAACTTGTTAGCCAGCAGTCCTGTGTCTTTGCATTACAGCAGCTTGGTTTGTCATAGGACAGGTGACCCAGAGAGGAACAAAGCATTGCTCCACCTACCTGTTCTAATCTGATATTTCTTCTATATAAAGCAATGGACAGTAGCAGGGGAACAGTTTACACCCAGAAGTTAAGTTAGGTATACGTGCTGTATGCCTTTCTGCTTAGGAACACAGTAGGAAAAATGTAGAAACAATATTTTCATGTTTGTTTTCTCCTGATGTGGGTTCAATTTGAGCCACTAGTTTTAGTTTTGTATATAAATTGCCATGCCCCCTTCGGACAAAGCTAGAAATAGTGAGATATAGCATAGCATATGAACATATGAAATAAAAGCCATCAAAGTAGTTTAATCTTGCTCAGTCCAGCCTTTGCAGTGGGAGTAGCACATGTCCTCTAAGAAGTTAGTTTCCATAGGCTTTTTTTTTATTTTTTCCAAGGTTATTTATTTTTTCCAAGCTCTGAATTTTGTCTGTGGAACTGTATGTTTTTAAACAGAATAGTGTTTCTCATCTATGCCCCACAAATATTAAAGGTATATGTCTAGTTTTTTCCTCAGTTCTGTATTTTATGTGTAGCATAAATGATAAACTGTAATGGTTCATTTTCACCAAAAAAAAAATTAAAAAAACTTATTGGACGTTAAGGGTTGTTTCTTGGTGTCTCTCTTGATGATTGCATTGTTATGGGAAACCATTGACAGTGAAACGTATCCGTAGATCTATTCAATAGTATAATTTTTTAATTTAGAAGTCTTTCAGAATTAAGACAGCAGAACTTCTATGGTAGAAAACCTGCATATGAGGTTGGCCTCATTAGGCTGGACATGCTGATATTCTGAAAATAAAAACTGTATGATGCGAACAGTCTCTTTTAGATACCAGGTGATGGAAGGGAAAGATGAAAATCTCAATATAGTAGTCATGGAAAAGAAAATCCCATGGAGAATTTGGTGTACAAACTACTTATAGGAAATATAAATCAAGAAATATAGTCATGATTCTTTGAATTTTTGAACTTCTGAACTTTCTGAATTTCTATGTTTTATCCCAAACCATAGATCTTGTTCCCTAATATTTCAACTAATTCATGTTATTAGCTTTCCAGACTCCTTGAAGGGAGAATATGTCTTTCTTACCTTGACTAAAGCAGTGATGGGGTCCGAAAAGGGTGTCAGGAATGGATAGTTCTTTAAAATAAAATCTATATGAAGACAGATTGGCAAGATCAGAACTGTACATTTAGAAGGGTGACTGAAAGAAAAGGCATAGTTGTATGCACACTAGTGATTATTGGGGCAAAGGATTGCTTTGGGACTGAGCATTTCTCTTTATCATTTCTTGTATTATAAGCACAAGAAAAACAGACATGGTGGTTCAAACCCATAAATAGAAGCATTGTTTTTTAAAAGAAAGCATATTATTGGAATATAGAGAACCTGACAAAACAAAATACCAAGACCAAAAGCTTTGCATGATTTCATAAACAAAAGTAGGAATAGATTGATGACAGTCATTTAGATAAATGTTCTTTTATATATTTTGAGAAAAGGAAGCATAGTTTCACCTTTCGCTATATTATCTAAACACAAACTATTGAAAGCTAAAAAAATATCACCTTTGGACCAATAATCATATTATGAACCTTTTCATGACAGCTTATAGCACCTCAGAAGCATTTTTTCCCAGTAATATCAAAAAGGAGTTTATGACGAACCTGCAGATCATTTAATATGATAAATGATGACTGGCAATAAGCACTAATATTTGTGTTAAAAGTAGAAAAAATGGTTTAGTGTCCATCCTCACACACAATTCTTTAGTTATGCTGACAGTGGCTAGAAGCCACCCATTTGTGGGATTATTTGAGGCCATGGATTTCAGTCATTGAGTGTAACAGGATCTCTATATCACATTTTGTAGGCAGCTATGGAAAAGGAGGGAAATGGTTACACTGTCTGTAGGATTACAGTACAAACAGAAGTGTGGTTTGATTTAAGTACTTTGTATGTACTTACCAGAAAATGGGTTAGAAGATTTAAATTTAACTCTGTTCTACTCATCATACTGTTAGATGCTGTGGTGAGTGCATTACTGTTTCTTGTGTGTTTTCAAATGTGTATCTATCTTCCCAGCTGGGTGACAGTACTCACAACTGTGAAAACTAAACATGTGGTTATAAATTTCCATAATTACTAGTTGCAAGTAAATTTGAGAATATTTTATGAGGTTGTTGCTTCAGACTGTGAACTGGAAATCTTTGTTTTTTGAACTTTCTTCTCTTGACCTATCATATCCAGAACCCATAGATTTTATGTTCCAAGAGTATCTGTAGATTTGATTACCTTTTTCACTGCCTTTATTTCCCTCTACATGGGTTAGTTACCTGCTATTAATATCTGTAACATTAGGATTAGGCTATTCTGTTTGGGAACAAAAGTTTGTCATAGAGTATCTTTGGCAAAAAGTCTGAATATCTGCCTGCTACAGTGGTTTTGGTTTGAACAATTTTTTTTTTTTTTTTTTTTAATTAAGCATGCTTGGATATTTTAGCATTTCCGCACCAATTCAATCTGAAATAAAGAGAACATATGCAAAGACTCTTGTTATTTCAAAAACGGCAAGATATTTCTTTAGGGTGATGGTTGTCTTCAGGAAAGTTTTCTTTTGTTCTTTACTTTTACATCTTTAAGAATAGCAGATAGAAAACTAGAATTTAAGCCATGCATATAATAAAGGAGCTGAAATGTCACAACAAAATATATTGCTGTTGGCTGTGAACAATGAAATGATGTGGACCTGTGGAAAGCAAGCTATGGATTTTCCATATGGCAAATTGCAGAGTCCCATAATACATCCTTCATTTGAATGACACACAAAAAATCTGAGCTGGTCTGTGCACCAGTGTGTGACTGAAATCTGAATAAGGCACTTAATGTGCATGGGTCCTTGAAATCTAATTTGACTTGATATAAAGTGATTACAGTTTCAAAGGGTAATTTTCTCAGATAACATGCAAATTTAGTTGACAGAGCTCCCATGACATGAAATCATAGAGGGTTTTATGGAGTCCAGCTGACTTAATCTTTTCTAGGTTGTTTGATTACCATGGCCGTGTCCCCCCACCGCCCCGTGCAGTGATTCCACTCAAACGTCCTCGGGTGGCTGTGACAACAACTCGTAGAGGCAAAGGGGTTTTCTCCATGAAGGGAACATCACGGTCCACTTCAAGTGGGGCTTCTTCCTCAGGATCAAAATGTGAGTTGCTCATATCAGTTGAGTATTTTTGAAACAATGATTCTAGCAATTTCTGCAAACAGACACCTTCCACTATATAGATAGCCCTATTGCAGTAATTTCCTAGCCTAAATCTCTAGCTTGAAAAACTGGTTTGATTACCAAAGCTTCCAGCCTCTCCTGCAAGTCAAGGAGCACATTGACGACATTTTTAAAGGAAATTCTTTCAACATTTGAGACCTGCTCCCTCAGCCTCAGAAAAAGGCTTTTTAAAATCGCCTCTCAACCTGACTGCTCATTCACCATGAGATCTTGTGAACTGCTGGTAACAAAAAAAAAATAAAATCTTGTTACAGACAGACAGAGGCACATTGATTTCTGTGGAGACCTCAGGGTTTTATGTAAGCTGGTAGGGGTGGACTGGGGCGGGGGGGCAGGGGAGTTTGGGTTATGCGTATTCTTTTTTACCAGATTCCTTTGTGTGTAGAAAGAGGCAAAGTGTCTTTGTTTTAAAGGAAGTTCAAAACAGGATTGGCAACTTGGGTTTATTTAATCCTTCTTTAGTGAGTTGGCCCTAGAAGAGCTGATGAACAATAGGCATTCCCTCCTCCAAGCTCACCAAGCCCCCACTCCCTAGTATGTCCTGGAAACTTCATCTTCCTCTTCGTGCATCTTTCAGCACCCACTCGTCTTCCCCTGCCCCTTTTGTGGAGTGATACTGTCCTTGGAAGCATCACTGGAAGAGGAAGAGAAAGATCAGGTAGGGATCAGATATTAGAAGGAATGAAGGAACTTCAGTAAGTCTTTTGCAGTACCAGAGTGGCCAGCAAAACATCATGCTTTCTTACCATGAAATAGGTGAACCCATCAACAGTACATCTTACTGCCAGAGGAGTTAAATTATGGCATCAACAGGACCCAGTCATATACTCTGTTTGAATAACATAGTCGAGTCTTACATGCTAGTATCAAACAAAGAAGATGGACCTTGTGAGCCCATTAGGATCCATCCTTGATCCTATTCCATGACCCAACGATATCAGAGACCTTGAAGGAAAACATGTAATAAACATGTAAATGCATGTGACTGAAAAAATGGACATGTGGTAAACATATCTAAAGATAATGTTGTGAGCTCAGGAACAAGGAGCTCAAGACATTCCTCGGAAAGGATGATCTGACAGAGAGGCCATGTTGTGTGTACAGTTAAATCACTTCCAAATCTCAAGGGAATGAATGGGCTGGATATCCATTACCACTAACAAGAGCTTTGATGCCTAATACACAGGAAGACACCTAAATTTAGGTGTCATATTATAAAGCTGACTCAAACCCTAAGAGAATGTCTGGGAGTAGCAATATTTCCTTTGTTCTCTGGAAGATGAACATGAGTCTAGACATTTTCATACTTACCTTGAAGTAACTCTTTCCTCAGTATTTTAAGTAATAAATTATGTTTTCTTCTATTATTATAAAAGAAAGGATGCAGCTCAAGATCTTCACTTTAGGAAGCTTTGTTAGTCCTTTTCAGTCCTTGAATCTTTGGGGTTTCACAAAGTGAATCAAAGCTTTAGTTAGATCTCAATTGTTCATTGGTTTCTGTTGTCTTATCTACATGAATACTTAGTAGTATCAGTACATTCAAATGACTAATTGTCCTAAAGTATACATTAATAACAATGGGGTTTTTTGCTGCACTTGCCTTGAAAAGAGAGTTTATTTTCAGATAAGTTCTCTATATATTTTTCTCATTATTCAGAACAAGAATAACTATAAAATTCTTCTAGAAAGCTGAGGATCTTAGTGTTTGTATCCCAACAGATGTCAAGAAAAGCTCTCAACCAAAAATCTGAATTTCTATAGTAGTGAATGAGGCAGAGAATATTACATTAATATTCTCCTCATTAATATGTTCCTCAGAACTACTGCAAAATTGGCTTCTGCATTTCAAAAAATGCTTTGTAATAGTGTGTCAGGACTTAAATATTGCATAGCATAGATTATAGGATTCAACCCTAGTCCAAGTATCCACAGGCACTTGCTATAAGATTTTCAAAACACTGCCTCCAAAATATGGCAAATATTGCAGAAACTATAAATTATTTAATGGAAGTGCAATCGGGAGTGTCCAGGTCCAAACAGACAGTGTGATTCCCCAGTGGAGGTATCCTTCAATGTGATCTGAATTTTAAGTGTCAGTCTTAGAGCTCCAAGTGACAAGATCATCCTTGGATCAAGCTCTTTAACTGAAAAGAGAGCTGTAAGATGCATCACTTAAAACATGGGCTTTTTGACCTGTGTTAGGTTTCTATCCTCAATTCATTGCAATGACAATTGGAAAAAAATGCAGACTTTTTATTGTGATAAAATAAATTGCACAAAATATTCTTTCTGCATGCAGCACATCTTTAAAAGGAGTCAGACACCTAGTATACAGGTTTTCATGCCTAATTTTCCCATAAAATTACTTCGCTTTTTGTCAGTTCCAGTCAATCCATCATAAATGTAGAAATATGATTTTGTTGACTTGGACAGGAATGTAATCAGCTTATTGTAAGACCTTTATCAGAGAAGTAGTGGAGCCATTCTCTTAGAACTTCAATTTGGAAAGTAGAGAAGGTATGTTTTGCAACTTCCTTTGCCATTTTCTTGGAAAAGTCAGTTATATTGAATTGTGGGAGAAAGCAATTTGATATTTTGTAGCTCTTTACACTGCTAATCTGAACCCCTTGAACTAATGGACTGTCAATTCTAATGTTAATTTATTGTTAGGTAAATAAGGAGTAACATTCAACAAATTCTTCAATAAGGAGAAACCTAGTTCATAGGAAGGAAGCTATTTTGTGTTTAATGAAATTTTAGACCATAAAACACCTTAATTGCAAGTTTAGAATTAAAAATGTCAAAATGGTATTGACTGTGCCTTGAAGATTTCCCCCCGTATAGCAAAACTCTCATGAGATCACTTCCCTTAAGAGACCTTTCAGATGTAAGTAGAAATCTCATAGATATAACTGTTCACACTCAGACCCAGAAAATGAACCCATGCATGTCATATTAAAGGTCAGAACACCAGATTCCGCATTCTGGTAAAATCACCAGATTCAAAAGGCCTCATTTCAGAAAAACAGAAAACCAAAGGCAGAAGTTTATTGTTGTGAAGATATTACAAAAAACATAGTATCAAAAATGCCTTGCTCATTGATGAGCATATCTGCAAAAAAAAAAATATCTGCCAGCAGAGTAAACTCCTGTTTGACCAAAAAGTGGCATTATGTGTTTTAAATCTGCTTCTAAAACATAAAATACATTAGGAAGATTTTATTTCTTTCCTAAATCCATAATTTTTCCAGGAACAGTTATCAATATTTTGTTTTCTTTTTAACTCCAAAGACTAGAAGAACATAAATCAGCATTTGCAAATCACCAGAAACAGCTCACAAAATTAAATATATTGGTGGGTAAATCACACATCTGTTCTTCATGTTAATGGCATGAAGCAGTACATTCAAATTGCTATTTAGAACTGGGAAGAGCTCACTTTTTATTACAATGTAGAAATTGAAGGGCTCAAAGTGTGCACTGTCATTTTACGCATCTGAAATCAGGAGGAAAATATTAATCATATCTTTTATATTCTGTGTGCTTGAAATTAAGGAGTAGGCACTTCAGACATTAAAATATGTATTGAATTATGTCTTTAAATGAATTAATTTTGACTCATAGAGTTTATATTTAGCCTCCTCAGCTGATCCATTTTTCAGTGATATCTACAGTAATAAAATATGATAAAATATTTTTTATTAAACATGAAGGGCTTAGTTAAAAATACATGACATTTCTTCCCAAAGAAATCTAAATCATGCTTTGCAGATGAATCAATTTGCAGTTACAGCAAAAAATATGTTTCACAAAAAGCCATAATTCAACAATAGCACTTTCATTTTTAAAAATGCAATTGACCTTAATTTTATTTCTCTTATAATGCACTGTATGTGACAGTCTCCTTTGGTGTTTGATGCTTCAATTAAAGATTCTAGAAGGGCTAAAAAGGGTCATTTAATCAAATTCTTACTCTTGCAAGTAGCATCATCATCTAATCCTTTAAGATACACCTTAAAAATAGCTAGGGTTTGGGTTTTTTCTGTTTCTTGTAATTTCCAGCTCTGTTTGTTTCTCATTTATTCATATTCTCTTTTTTTTTTTTTTTTTTTTTGTTCCAACACTGTCTTAGCATAAAATTGTTATTTCTTTTTACCTTTTTTGTCTTCAGCAAACAAGAAAAATGCTTCTGTCACACTAAAGACTTTCCATTTTTATGGTCATCTTCACAGCTGCTCTCCACATGTACCTGCTAGAATTCAGTGGTTCAGCCTGTACTCACGAGGTACAGAGACAATACACTTCTTCATCCTTAGCAATGCATCGTTTGACACACTCTAGCACTGCATTTTCCTTCACATGGTTGCAGGTAGTGGTATTCTGTTATCAACCCAAGGATAATTCTGTCACTGTGTTCTTCTGCTGATGAGCCTTGGTGCTAAGAGTAGGACTTTTGTTGTTAAGTGTAGGGATTTTTTCAGTGAAATCTCATCATTTTTTTCTAACATAACATTCCTTTAAATCACCTGACCTCTTCTTCCATTCCAGTTTATTCTGAATAAGTGGTATCTTTTAATTACATGTCATCAGCAAATTTCACCTATTTACATTTTTCATTGGAGTAGTTGAAGATATTTAGTCATTACTAATTTCATTAATAATTTTTCTCCCTTTCAATATGTGCATTTCTGTTATCTGCTGTCCTTTATTTTATCTCTTGACTGGGGAAAAATTCCTGAAGAGTAAGTCACCTTAATTTCCTACTCCATTGCTCAAAAACAGATGGACAGATATTTTGGATACATGCATGTCATGTGTCACATTTACCAATGGCTTTGTTTCTTGCCTGAGATCAATTTAAAAAATATACATGATGTTTTAAAGGAGAATTTATATAGTCAAAACAGGACACCTAGAGGACAGAATTTATAATCTTTATGTTTTATCTTTGTCATAACACTGCTTTAAAAGCCTAATGTTCTTGCCAAGTGCTATCACAGACACACAGAATGGCTGAGTTTGGAAGGGACCTCTGGAGCTCTTCTGGTGCAAGTGCCCTGCAAAACAAATTTCCTAGGACTGTGTCTGACCACACCCATGGGAAGAAAAAATAAAATTGTCATGTTTAGATGAAATTTCAAATGCTTTAATTTATACCAATGGTCTTTGGTGTGTCAGTGGGATCTACTGAGAAGAGTCTGGCTTTGTCATCTTAATTTCTTATTGTACTGGGGAGCCCAGAGGTGGGCACAATGCTCCAGATGTGGCCTCACAAGTGCTGGGTAGAGTGGTGTGCTGGGTGTTGCTGGGGCAGAGTCAATTTTCTTTTCAGCAGCTACTATGGGACCGTGTTGTGAATTTGTGCTGGAAACAGTGTTGATGACACCAATGAGCAGGATGGAGATGCACAAGGAACTGGGAGGGGACACACCTGGGACAGGCAACCCCAGATGGCCAAAGGGATGTTCCAGGCCATGGTATCAGCTTCAACAAAAAATTAAGGGGAAGGCTGGCCAGGGCTTGTTCAGGGCATCTGTTGGTGTTTTCTTTTGCATTGCTTTTATTTCTTGGACTTTATTTCTCTGTTGTTTTCATCATCATCATCATCATCATTAGTAGTAGTAGTAGTAGTAGTGTTATTATTATCACTATTATTATTATCACCATTATATTGTATTTCAATTAATAAACTGTTCTCATCTCAACCAATGAGTTTTCTCACTTTTACCGTCCTTATTTACTTCCCCCCACCCTTCTGTTGGAGGGAAGTGAGCAACTCTGCAGTGCTCAGTTGCTGGATGCAATTAAACTGTAACAAGGAGAAGATCTGTCTCATGCTTAACTTACTTTGCATCAGGGTCCTTCATAATTTGTCTTTAGTAGTTGCTGCTTACTACAGAAATACCCACTACAGTATAAGTGAGAGTGGAATTTCTCTAGGAGAATAATTTTGAAGACTTGTACAATCCTCTGCAAGGTAAAACAGTAAGCAGCTCAAATAATTACACCATCAAAATATTGGAAAGAGAGTGAAAGTTTGGCACTTGTGCAGACTGGTTGAGATCTTTTTCTTTTTTCTTTCAGTCCTTTTTAGTGTTAACTTGAAGCAAATAACTCTATGATCATGGTATCATAGAATCATTTAGATGGGAAAAGACCTCCAGATTTTCCAGCTCAGCCTTTAACTGCTCACTACCTTGTCAACAAGACCATAGCATTAATATCAGATAGCGCTTTTTTTGAACACCTCCAGGGATGGTGACTCCGTAAGCAGCCATTTCCAATGTTTAACAACCATTTCCATAAAGAAATTACTTCTAACATCCAACCTGAACCTCCCCAGGTGCAGCTTGAGGCTATGTCCTCTTGCCCTATCACTAGTTATCTGGGAGAAGTGGACACCTCCCACCTATCTACAACCTCCTTTCAGTTTGCTGTACAGAGTGATAGAGGTCTTCCTTGAGCCTTTTCTCCAGGCCAAACAACCCCAACTCCCTCAAGCACTTCTCATATGAATTATCTCCTAGACTTTTCACCAGCCTCATTGCCTTCATAGCCCTCCTCTGGAGACTCTCCAGCACCTCAGTCTTTCTTCAACTGAGATGCTTAGACCTGGACACAGCACTCAAGGTGTCTCACCAGTGCTGAGTACAGGGGGACAATACTGCCCTGGTCATGCTGGCCACACTGTTGCTGACACAGGCTAGGATGCCACTGGCCATCTTGGCCACCTAGGCACACTCTGGCTCATGTCCAGTCATCTGTTGCCCAGTACCCCCTTGTCCTTTACCACTGGGGTTTGTTCCTTGAATCCTCATTGTTGTCTTGTTCCTTCTGGTGCCATCTTCTTCCCAGCCTAGTTCTTCCAGAGAAACCACATGGAAGACCCTGTGCAGCAGACCTGAGCTCAACAGCAGTGCCAGGCATGAGCATATTTCCTTGTCAAACTCAGAAGTGCAAATGTTTTCTGCTTTGCTTAGTAGACTGGAAACAAGTACCATTAGGTCCTTGCAGTGTCACTTCTGGGTCTGACCTTTCAGGCCTGGCCAGCCTGCAGTTTGCAGATTAAGGGAGCATCCCTGACACAACAGTTTGGCTGCACGGAATGTGTTGCCAACAGGCTTCACAGTGGGTTGCTGCCAGCACTTAGCATTCCCCATTGGAGCAGTTCAGACCATTTCACTCTGGATTCTGAGCTGCCTTGCTACTCCAAGATGGACCAGCCACTGTCCCTGGGAAATCAGTAACCGTCTAATTGTACAGTTGTCAGACTCTTAACAAATTGTTTCAGATCAGTGGGATTAGAGAATGACCCGTTATTTCTCTAAGAACATTTTAAAGCCTCATTCTATAAATACACAAAATAATTTCATCAAATACCATATAGCATATAAGAGTCTAGCACAGGTTAGTTTTACGCTTTTTTCTTTAAGTCCTTCTGTTCATTCCATTTGAGATGAGAGGTTTCAGCCTATACTGTGAGATAATGTAATTTCTCAATATGAGCACAATTCAACAAGTGCATTACTGCATATAGCAACTTACTGCCTTTAGCTGGCACATTATACTATAATGCACATTATAGTATAACACACATTATAGTATCTATGCCCAAACTCGAAGATAAAAATCTTTGGTTTCAGCCTCAGTGAATATGCTTCAGGTTTGAAATAAGGCTAATTTGAAGCAAACGCCTATTCATCAACTATCACTGAAGTAGGCAGTACCTTTTCTTCACATTTCATCATAAGATTGATTGCCCAATACAAATTACCTGAGCCACCATGATAACAGACATGGCCAATGTCATCAATGAACAGGACTGATGCAGCAAGATGCAGCCAGAAGACCCTTTTGACAGAAAGGGAACATGTTCTTCTTCATAGCAGAATATCCCTTTTCCCAGGCTCGATAAGAACCCGCCTTGTTGTGCGTATCCGTGCTCTCGATACACACACCAAAGTCAATGCACATCCTCCTGCAGCAGAACTGGAGGAGTAACACAGCTCAGTGCTCAGTCCCTCATGGGGATGGTCCATTTCTTCCCATAAGAGTTGTAAGAGTGAAAGCTCTGTTTCCTACTCTGCTCCTTTATAAATGGCTTTATTCTCCCATGCTAGCATAGAGTCGCCATTTTCTCCTCTTGATCTTTTCCACATTATATCCTCACACAAACAGGGCAGGTGTATTTATTTGGGCCACCTTCTGAGCCTAAAACACATGTTCTGATAATGCCAAAATAATGAGATAATTTATGAGGGCTGCACCACTCTTTCCTTTGAAGCCAAAACATCTCCAAAGCAGTTACTCCTTCTTGGGTTAGACAATGGGAGCACATTAATAAACAAAAATGAAGAGTAAAGCAATGCAATAAAGATTTGGAAACTTCAGCTAATAATTTATAGGTGATGCCTTCATGTCCTTGGACGTGATCATAAAATGAAATATTTTCATGTATTATCCATAGCTGGAAAAATTACAAAAAATTGCCATCTGAAACTGAACTGAAAGCTTTTGAAGCAACAAAATGTGACACCTCTTGCAATGAGTTTTTGACTGGAACATAACCTTGCATTCCTGGCTGCCCTAGATTTATATTACCATTCACTCTTGCTGAGAAATACATACTGTAGGGGATCTATTTATTATTGTCAATACTATTACAAAAGAGTCCAAAAAAAACCACTGCAAGACTGTGACATGTCTATCATATTTGAATTATTCTTTCACTATAGGCTGTTTTTAAGTAAAAATTACTTGGATTTATGAAGATGTTTTTGAGATGTTTTTCCTGAAATTACTGTTACTGAGCAACACACCTTTCATGGATTTTTGCCAATAAGGCTTAGAATCCTGTGGTTTCTAGGATTCTGCATTTTTAACTAACAATGCTAATTTTAAAAGGTAAATCTCTGAAAATATTGACAAAAATGAGAGAGTGGAATTTCTACTAAACAGAAAAGGAAAAAAGAACATGTTTTGCTTGGGGGGGGGGGAATGTTACCAAAAATATAGTTTATTTCATGTTTTGCATTTTGCTCTTTCCACAGTGAAATCAGATGAGTTGCAAACAATCAAGAAAGAATTAACTCAAATCAAAACAAAAATTGACTCCTTGTTAGGGAGACTGGAAAAGATTGAAAAGCAGCAAAAAGCTGAAGCAGGTAGGTAAAAGCCATTTTTAGTGAAATTAACTAAATTAGAACCTTGTTACTAGTCAAGCAAGTCAGACCAAAGAGAATGGAAGTTTTCTGAAATGTTGGTAATTAATGGAGGCCTGAAGCAAGGTAAATCAACTCTCAGGTAAAACTACTGGCAGAACAGATTAATATTCCTCACAGAACATGCATCATCATTTAAGAATAATTTTTAATGGTGTAGTAGGAAAAAAATATTCTTTCCAGTTGCTCTGGAAACAAAACCACTAAAATACTGACTGAACAGACTTAAGCTAGACATTTTTGACCATGGGAATGCTTGTGCTAGGCACATTAAGTATTAATAGATGGTGTATATCAAGAATTATTGCCTGGGCAATAAGCAGTAGGTAATAGTCACAAGCTGAAGCAAGAAAAAAAGCCTGTTTGATATAAGGAAAAGAGATGCACCTAAGCAGTATAGTGAGTTGACCAGAGAGACCATACTAGTTCCATCTTGGAAACATTCAAAACTCATTGGGCTCATGGACCTATGGAACTGTGCTAAAACTTGAGTTTGTCCCTGATTTAAAGAGGGATTGGACTTGGAGAGCCCAGAGATACTTTCCAACCTCAGTTAATGAGTGAAGTTTGGGCCTCTTCGTAAAACTGGTTACAGCTCCAGTTTAGCTTTTCTCTGGCTTAAAAAGTTTTGGTTTTAGTCAAACCTTGGGAATTAAAAAATCCAATACTAAATGAAGTCAGTGCATAATTCATTTTGTTAGATGAATGATCTCACCGGGCAGCACTTTAAAGTCATTCTGAGGGATAAGGTTGCATTTTCGCCACAGCATATATAAAAAACAAACCCAGTTCTTTTGCCTGTCTATGGTATTTTCTTTGCTATTTCCTTATAGATCACATATATATTTTTACAGGGGCTTTATATTAGTGAGCTGATTTTGTGAGAGTCAGCATGGACACCTTGTCTCATGAAAAACTCAATTTTTTTTTCACCCCTCCATTCTGTGATAAAACCTTTTTCTGAATTTTGTGTGAAATGTGTGAAAGAAATTCTGCCTCAGAACCCACAACTGCCTGACTGTCTGGACAGTAGTCAGTTACATGAAGCCAAAAGCCCATCAGAACACATAAAGAGAATTCCATCAAGACTGTCTAAAACATTACTAGGAATTAGCGGTTGAGGGTTATAAACCTGACACAGTCAAAATAGGAATTTAGATAGGGATGTCTCCTGTTCCCAAGTAACTTTAAAAAAAATTGTTTGAAAAATAACCTACCTTTTCTTTACAATCATTTTCTTAGTTGACAGATAAGGACCAGTCCCCCAGATGTTACTGTTTATCTCACAAAGTTGAGGGCTTTCTTCAAGTCTAAGGTAAACCATTAGTAGAGAGTGTGATTATCTCTTTCAGATCTGTGCAAATATGTATTCATTAGGTTCTATTTTGTACTTTATGCAAGTTGGATAAAAGTTGCTATAATTGGTGAAGACATAATTGCAAGGCACTTCATGGAATCACTTGTGCATTGAAATATTCCTGATTGTGCTACCGTGGGGAGTTTTTATAAAAAATCCATTACTATGCAAAACAATCTGCAGATCATTGTACTTCGATATTCAATTTTCACTTTTGCTAAAGGACTATAGTGGTCTCATTTAAATTGAAATCAGGTCAAAAAGAAAAATGTTGATTCGTATTGAATCACAGTCTTATGGTTTCTGAAGACTTGCAATGAATATCCTGAGATATTAAAAGATATTTTCAAAATATTGATGTTTTAAGACATCAGGTGCAGAACCCATCCCTCATATTCTTTGCCTCTCATTGGAGGGTGTGAAGAGAAAAACACCTCAAAGATACCAGTAAGAATGGAACCCCATTTAAGTTTCCTGAGCTGATGAAAAGGGTTATGCAGTCTAGATTATTAGTCTGCAGATCCAAAAAGATTTGTGTAAGCTACATGAGTAGCTGAACTATTTCATTTAGAGTGTCAGATGGGAGATGATGAGATGATTTTGTTCCTTCTCTATGGTTTGGCAATGTTATTTTTTATTTTCCTCTGCCAGAAGGTGTGGCCTCCCTAAGACTGGGATCAGAGAGAGGATCTGTTTCTCATTTGCACAAAGCAAAAAATCAAGCCATCATCTTGCTCTTTTGGTTTTCTAAGTTTGACTCGCTCTCCTGAAGAATATTTAATTTTTAATCCTAAAAGTTGTTACATCTGGAGGAATGTGACGTTACAGGCTGGACAAGCTCAGTGCATATATTGGTTACTGCTCTACAGCTGCATGAAAACTCTCCTTGCAGTAAAAACTGATGTTCTGGCTTTTTCTATTATCAACCCCTAACCTTTCCAATAGGTGTAGTATAGAAAATATGATTTCCTGTACATAGGAAAACTGTAGAAATAGCTCCTTAGTTCGCAAAAATCAAAATCAAGGAGCTGGGAATAAGCTGTTCTGACATGCAAAAAAAAAATTAGGGGCTATTCTTCCTGTGATATTAGAGGTTAGGCTTTAATTAGGCTCAAAGTTAGGTACTTGCATTTAGCTTCTCAGAAGAGCCCAGAAGAGATGAGTACTGAGACAATATTTTAGCCTTCTCTGAAGAACCCAGTCTACGTTCTCATTAAGACAATAAAGTGACCTAATTTTTAGCAGGTGCATCTTAGATGGTTTCCCATTTAAATGTATTTCCTCCCAATTCAATAACCTTGGTTTTAAAAGGCTTAACCAAAACTGATTCAGTTGTTATTGCCAGAACTGAGCGATCTCAGAAGTGGCTTAAGACAGGAAGTGGTAGGGCCAGATATAGAAGGCACAGGTGATTCAATCCATACTTCCTTATGCATAAAGGAAGTAAAACAATCACTTTTAACTAGCATGGCATTGTATGAAGCACCTTACTAATAGAAGATAAAGCTCCATGGGGTGAATCTTCTGCTAATACATATGACTATAGTACTGTCAGAGCAGCTGTCTAGGATGACTTTGTATTCTTTAAATCTAAGAACCTTTCTGAAGACATTAGGTGACTGAGGGGGGAAAGCTTAATTCTTCTGTTTCTTCAGTAAGAGAAGTTGAAAATGAGGGACTAAAGACAAATGAAGGCTAAAGAGATGAATGTAAATGGCAAAATAAATGTGCAAAGTCAAAAGGTAAAACAAATGTCTTGCTTTAAGACTATGGAACAGAAAAATGCCATCAGATTTGAATAGTATGTGTAGCTGGTAATAACTTATGATAAAAAAATAATAGAGCTTCAAAAATATAGAGCTTCAAGGCAACACTTAATTCATTGGTTGTCCAACAACATAGGTAATGAACTACTAGTGTTACAGAGCAGTGAGTCTTACAAAGCAAGAAATATTTTGTTCTAGAAATTCTGTCATTGATCACCCTCAGACTGAAAAGACATTACTTTTCTAGCTGCATGCAACCAGTTCTCTGGCCTGATTCACTCTGAGTACATAAAGTGTTTCATATAAGTTCCTGACATGCATAGAAATAAGACTCTGATCCCTCCAAACATTCTTCTAGCCAATCTCTGTCATTCTTCCATCAATCTTTCTCTGGATTTCTGCTGTTTGGATGAAGTACTTCAGCATATCCAGGAGTTTACCAATACCTAGTCACAACAACACAGCTACCCTCATGAATTCAACCAGAATAGATTCTTCAGGCCTCCATGGAAATGGCCTTTCTTTTTACCACTTTGCAGAAAATATAGGAAGCCAATATTTGGTTGATTGGAAGGGGACATTCTCCAGTTATTTCAGCCCATTATACCAGTGATGAGTAACAGATTTTACTCCATAAAAATATGCTTATCTGTCTAAAAGTATTTGTTGATTACCTGTATGACTGTTAAGATATACTCACAGAAAATTAATACAAATTCTTATTCATTTATTGGCAATTAACAGCCTTCTGCTTCTCAGAGCATAGATAGTCATGTACTTCTCATTGGCTGCTCATGAATAAACATCTGGTGACTGTGGCAATTGAATTCCTAGGCAAAGTCAAGTACAGAAAATCAAAAAGCTGGATCTCCTGGCAAATCAAGCCTTCATCCATTGCATGGCATAGATGGGGGAGATGATCATATTCATATTGTGATTTATTTATGCACTAATTTTTGAAAGAAAAGTTTTCAATCATATTTGCCTGGTAGACATTATCGCAGAGAATTTTACAATCTAGCACATCTGGAGATGGAAGCTTAGGTTTCTTCTGTAGAGCACTTTTGCCACCAATAGGAAAGGTTACTGAATCTCCATAGAGTATGTTTTCCTTACAGAAGCCCAAAAGAAACAAATGGAAGATAATGCTGATTTGATTCAAGAGGAATGCATATCAGAGAATGCAGATAACTCTACGGAAGAGCCAATTGAAGGAGGGCCAGATGCAGATGGGGATGGAGAAGATATGACTGATGGGATAGAGGAGGATTTTGATGAGGATGGCAGCAATGAGCTGGTAAGGAATAATCATGACCTGTCTGTCTATATGGTTCCTACAAGTAACCACAGAGAACCAACAGTCTGCATTAGAATAAGCTCAGAGCAGCACTGTGATTTTCTGTAATTAGTGCCCAGACCTGTACTCCTCATACACTATAATATCAATTAAGCAGAGGAACCTCTGAGGAGAAATAAAAAAAATATATTTTACTACATTTGGTAATTTTAGAAAGGAAATAAAATGCAGTTTAAATTGGCTTAAATTTATTATTTTACACATGTAAAAGTGTAGAGTGCTACTTTTTCTTTTTTTCTTTTTTTTAACTACTGCTTTTCAAAATTAAATAAGATTCTAAAATGGTGAACTTTTTCATTATTGAACACGTGCTTTCCATAATCTTGAGTCTCCATGTGGATACTCTGCAGGCTGTATTGGCAGATATAGGTTTTTCTGATGAAAGGCTTTTTCCTTTAGGTTTTCCGCTGCACCCTTCATGAAATAAAAGCATTTCATTTAGCACCATTATAATGCTAAACTCCTAAGTTCTTCTAGAGCGACATTAAGAAATATTTGGAAAGTGACACTTATACCTTTCTCTGCATTCCTAATAAGAATGGAACAGTCACAGTGGTTTAGCCTCCATAATACTCCCCCTTCCATCCTCATTTTCTTATTCTGCTTTGAGCTGAAAGAACTTTTGTGCAACTTTTGTTGCTCATTGTCATTGCTCGCATTTAAAAAATATTTAACCATGTGTGTACAGTAAAAATCTTTTAGTGAAGCAGCAGAAGTCAGTTAGCAAGCAGAATCAATAGCAAGTCTGGAGTAATGGGGCATATGTATAAACAGTGGTTTGTGCTACTTACTGCAAAAGCAATTTAAACCTACTTGTAATTTTTTCATGTTTGTGTCCCGTTAGCCAGCCCAAGATTTGAATTTCTATATCCTGCATTATTCCCGGAAGAAGCTACTAAAGCCTGAATTGCCTCATTTTTTCAAATGCAATGGAGAACAGACGACATTATCCCTTTTTATTAAAGAGACAGGTTCTCCTCTTCTGATATAAGGGATGTCTGTAAGAAACTACCACTCTGAATTTGTAGGGAGTTGAAATTTTGTAATTAAGAAATACTTGTAAATATAATCTCCCACCATGGCAAATACCTGACCAACTGAAGTGATTTTAGCAGTAGGGGTTTATTACTAAAATAAACCAGACCAGAGTTTAACAAGAATGGTGGGTTTTGTGCTAATTAGGCACCATACTCCCCATTACAGACAACTAAGTGGAGATGTTAACATACAGTGCATTAGGCTCTGATTGCTTAGTGCTGTCATTTCACACTGTGGATTTGACATACTTAGCATATATCCACACTATATGACACAAAAAGTAGAAGAATTTTTTCATCTATCAAAGGCCTCTGCGGGAAAGGTTCTATAAAGCAAGCAGCACAGAAAGAATTCATTAGCAGTGAAAGTCTGGAACTGGCACAGGCACATTTGCACACCACTGCTTCCAAGTTAAACGGCCTTCCCAAGATTCCTGTTATGGAATCAGTTGAAGTGCAGTGCAGTGCAGACACAGCTCCAAAGACAGCTCAGAGGCCTGACACACGCATCTAAGGCAGGGTGGGGGGCCAACTCCAGTTTCTCTGCCTGTCATCACTAAGTGCACGAGTGCTGGGAGGAGGTAGCTCACTGCATGTGGAGAGTGGTGTCCTCTGCATTGCATCCTGGCACGAGTGGCATCCCCCCCATCCCAATATGATGGTATCAAGGAAAGGCCGAGGAAGAGGACTACTGTGCATTCTCTCAGTCAGGTGCAGCCTGGTGCAATGCCAGGTCAGTGAAGCCAGTCAGCCTCATGCCTTCCACCTTCCCAAAGGCTGAGACCCTCTAGATGAGGTCTGGCAGTACTGTAGACTTTAAAGCTTACAACTAAGATTGTCACTGATGTAAAATCCCTGTCCCTTTCTTCTTCCCTTGCCATTTCCATCAAGTTTGGAAGAGGCTACTTCACCTTAGTTTTCCTGCCTGCTGCGATGTGATAACACTTTCCTCCTTTTGCAAAGCCTAGGGAGATTAGTGAATGCAAAGTTGCAATGGATAGGATAAAGGATTGCTCAGCAAAGGATTGCTTTAAAGAAATCTCAGGGCATGGGTGTTTTCCACGGAAAGGCAATTATAAATTGCCTTTCTGTGGAAAACACCCACGCCCTGAGATTTTTATGAATTATGTATATTTCCTCTACAGTTTTTACCCAAAGAGTCAGCAGTATCAGCCTGTAGTTATGATATGAAAATGGTAGTTTTTGATGCATATTGTAATTTAGACTGTTTTATACTGACATATATTTATGTAGATATACTGGCCAATTCCTAGAAGATTTAGTTCCTATTCCAATCATTGATATCTCTGTAAAGGGAAAGACAGTAACAATACTACCAAATATACAGTGAATACCCCCGTAGAAATACTTGGCAATTCAGTCTGCTTCTACCTATCCTGTGTCCTCTTATCTGAAATTGCCCTCTGTCTTTTGAAAAGTAAAGTAGATATATAAGCTTGTTGTAAAGCAAGTTCTAAGAGATGTTGTTATTCTCTTTTAGGAAAGAAAGCTGACTAAGAGCAAATATGTAATTTTGGAATGGAGACAGTTACAAATCTTTTGAGAAAAAAAGAAAGGTTAAGAATTAAACACATTAAATGTGACAACAGTAAGAAAAAACTTTCCACATAAGAAAAACGTTACTATTTTGTGTAAAATAGTAACATTGGACTTGTAATTTTAAAAAAAATTCCTCCAAAAGGCTTTTTTTAAATGAACTCTATAATGTTTTCCAAATATAGAGCTAAAGGAATTTAAGACAATGATTAAGAAAATATTTTCTCTCACCATTAAGACCAGAGGAAATAGAAAAATATTTAAATGGGCAAATCTAATGCCCTGAAGTAATTTCAGCAAGAAAATTTAATTGTGAGTCACTAGTATGAAAAAATATTAATAGAGGGAAACAGGGAAATTACTTAAACTTAGATATTAACCTTTAGTGAGTTCTTCAGATTTATCTGTAAATCTTCTGCCTGGTCATTTCCCAAAACCTGTTGCTGGTTTGCAGAACAGAAATCTGTTCTCCTAATGCTGTCAACAAAGGAAGGTATTCAAAAAGGTCACATCCACTGCCAGAGTCTAGGGGCTGCCACAATGGAGCCTCTGAATCCATATATGTGTCTCCATCTTTGCTGCAGAGGACTCAAAAATACATTTCTTTCTTTATTTCTAACTCTAACTTGCAAAGGAAGTGACTACGCAGGATGTATGCTGTGGGTTTAGGCGGTAGGATCAGTTCTCTAAATTCACACCGTCTATTTGAAGGAACAGGTTACTGCACATTAACTGAGTGATGGCAGCTGTCCTCATGCCTGCTTTCAGCCTAGATCAACTGTAAAGAAAGACGCAGTCTGAGTTAAGTCAGGCATGGATTTAAGAACCCTTCGGTTGTCCTCCTGGCTGCACACACAAAACAACACCACACTCAACAGCTGCACACCTTCTTCCTCCACCATATAGAAGAGGATGTTGTTCAATCTTGCATTGTAATTTTCAATGACTAAAGACATGCCCACAAACAGTCATTATGGCTCAGCTAAAGTGTAAAAAATTTTAATGCAGCAGTAACTTGATTGCCCATCTGAACTCCAATTCAAGACAGGATGCATTTAAGGCACCTGCTGCAGTCATCAAATATCACCTCTTGAGAAATCCTCTTTTGTACTGTTTCCCCAAAAGTGTCTCTCAGCAAATGTCTCCAGCATTTCAGAGACTCTGGCTTGAAGGATCTCCTTAGAAAAATTCCCAAAGAATTTTGCTGCATTTCTATACTGAAGAGTTCTTTAAAAGGTGATCTCAGAAACATGATCCATCTATGCATGAATATGTTAAAGAGTTGGCATCGACTTGCTCAGTGAAGTGCACCATAAGCATTCATCCACATGCTCTCACACAGCCTCTCACTCCTGCCTGTACAAGGGCATGCATACTTTGTAGTTTTATATATATATATATATAAAATAGTCACTGGTTTATTATGTAGCTCCCGAGCTTACTTTACAATTCATGTCACTTAACTGACCATCAGAGGTAGTGAGAGGGATTGAAAATTTCAGATCTATTTCCTTTGCTCCTTTTAGATAAAAAAACAATTAGTTGGTTATCCTGGGTTTTACTGGACCCATAATTCAGACTTTCATTCCATTCCTAGGAATGGAAGGAACAGTTTCTAGTAGCAGTGAACTTAAAATTCCTGTGTTCCTTCCTAGTGCATTCCTTTTAATTTAAACTGTCCCTCAACAATGTTGTGATGAAGACAACATACCCATCCCATTTTATGGAAAATGGGCTCTCATGAAGAAAGGTCTTTATGCTTACTTAATTAAGTTCACACAAAAATCACAAACAGGTCACAAATTACTCAAACACAAATCTCCAGTGATATCAAGCAGGTCTTGTGTGTCTGCCATGGCTTTAAATTGTAAGTAGTGGGAAGGAAAACAAATAACCTTTTCTGTGGCTGTACAGGGGGCAACAGAAAAGCGACCTCTGCAACCCAGTTCAACATGTTACAATATTTGAGCAGCAGCTTGTCCTCAGTCCCTCAATAACAAGTCCCTTCTTAATAGAACTAGCATTAATATTGTGCGGCCTGGCTGAAAGATTGAAGGAAGAACATTTCTGAATTAGCACGCTTGGTGGTTCCCTAATTCTGCTGATTTAGCACACGGACAACCCAGTGCAGACCCAGAATATTTCATATATCTTCTCTGAACTTATTTCAAAGGGTGTTGATTGATCATTGAGGAAGCACTGATCGAGTCATTGCAGCCCCCTTATAAATAAAACAGGTGGCTACAAGTTACTCCACTGAAAGCCTGAAGTATTATAGATTTGGAAAAAAAAACCCACAAAACACTATTAGCCAGTGGTTAATAAAATACCAACAAAATAATTAACTGTAATGAATCATACACAAGCACTCATATATGTATTACATTGCCTGACAATAATGGTTCCTATCAAACTGTCAGCCTTTCATAGTAAATAACTATAATAGTAATAGCATGGTAGTGGTCCAGTAGTTGAGCATTCAGTACAGCAAACTGTTTTCTGGTAGAGTATGTGATGCAAATACAGTCGATTTATGGTGTCATAACTCAGATCAGACACTGGTTAGTGCTTGGTTTGAATTTGAAGGATATATTCACAATCACAGCATTGTTTTTATGCTGGTGTAGCTGTGCTAAAAGTAATGAAGCCAGACAAGCATTATTAGATGGGAGTTCCACAATAATGAGTCAACTTTAATGAGATGTCTTAAGAGGCATTTTTATTAAATTATTTCAGAACCAAAGATACAGAGATTATAAAAGGACCGGTTCTGGTTACAATGCAGATTTACAGCAGTTATTTCAACAACAATTATAGTTCCCTTTCTATTAAGTATATTTCAGTTGTATTTACCTCTCAAGGGTATTTGATTTCTTACTCTTGTCCTTTTCTCCACCTCCACACTGCATGTTTTCAGTCTATCAAATTTGTTTCTAACATCTGATAAAGAATAATGTTTCAAATATTAATACCAGAAACTGCCACAGACATAAAACTCAGGATATTCCTCTTGCTGCACTGATTTTCATTATGCAAAAGTAAAATCATTATGATATAATAATAGCTATATTTCTTGTAGAAATTGATGCCATTATCATTTAAATCAATGAAACCAACTAGTGCTGTGGCTAAAGCTCATCAAAAACATTTCCCTCTTGTCACAAATGAGTGATTTAGATTGCTTACAGGTACACTATCAAAGGTATTAGCAAAAGTGGTTTTTATATGATGTTGTAAAAGAGTAACTAGCCAAGGTTCAGTGGCAAGGTTCACTGTAGCTCTGTATAGCACAGTCATTTGAACAATGATTCAAAACCACCAAAGCACAAATCATAGTTAGCATACTAAAAGGTTTTGTATAACACCAGTCACTTCCCAAACATCTGCCATTGGTAAATGGTCTGTCTGCTTCAAGAAGTAACCTTGAGAGGCATCCCAGCTCAAGGGGAAACCACCACCCAGCAGCCAGGCTGCTTAGCTGGGACAGCTCAAAGAAGGCCCATTTAGGCTGTCAGATTTGTGGAATATAGTGGCTGTATTGTAGTCAAAATCATGCAATGGGAAAGGATTGTATGAGACTCCCTGTACCCACAACTTTCTTTGTTACTTGATAAGCGAGACTTTGAAAAGCTACCTGCTGTTCATGTGTTAATTGCATGATGGGTGTTCCAACATCACCCAGTCAATGCTCCCCGGGCCATTCCCTGCCTTTGTGGGTCTTCAGAGAACAGATTGCATCTAGAGGAGCTCTTGGCTGTCTGGGCTATGGCTCAGGCCTTTACCTCCTTCAGAGTCTGAACCAAATTACCACTAGTTTGGTAAAAGAGTTGATCATATGCATCACATACCTCCTATAAGCAGCTAAAGTGAAATTAATAGCAAATCTGTGTGAAACTTTGAAAGTTTCTTTGCTTTAATTATTTTGTATTGAATTCAACAATGAAAATACTCAGCAGAAAGTAAAATAAAAATCCACAGAAAAAGAACTAAAATTTGTCTGATTAATTATATCTAGTTTAAACCCAGTTTCAAGTAGCAAGATTAATCAAATATGTGACTGTGTGATAGTATTGATAGTACTTAATTTATCATTGTAATTAAACCAGATTTTTCATTGTCCATTTAGATGCCTGTTTTTTCAGTCCATAGCATCAGGACAGACAAGACTGACTCTTCTATTATCAGCCAAATTAAGCTGATTAGGCTTGTTGAAAAGATCAGTAGCTATTCTAACAACTTGCAGCTTTCTGAATGCGCTTGTACAGGACTACTTAGAAAATAAAGGACAAACCTTATAATTAATGGCAATGGCTGAAGCAGTGTTGTGCCAGAAATCTTATTCAGCTTACTTTAAAAATCACTAAGATCATGCAAAATTTTGTCTTTTCTGTTGAGCTTACCATTCATTGGAATCTTGCATTCAGCGTTGGGGAAACATGATGTTCTTCATCCCTAAGACAAAAGGAATAGGTAAAATATTGTGTTCACTTGATAAATATCAGAGATGTTTGTACTTGAGCAACTTAAGAAAGTCATTAGGGGCACCATACCCGACAGATACTAATTCCTTGTACCTTCCAAAGCTGCAGTAAATCTAATAACCTGTGACTAAAAAAATGGAGAAAGTAATAAAAGCATGCAATGAAATCAAAAATTGTAAGAAACTTCCTGACATGCCCTTTTGTTATATTTAATATATGCAGTCACACAGTAGAGGTGTTTGCTGTTCACCCAGCATTTTATGAGTCATTGAAAGGACCTTGCCATTGCCCCTCCTCCCCATTTTTCCTGGAAGTCAATTTATCAGAGGAAGATTTCCTAAGTGGTGTTCAGTGTTTTAACTGGTTTATGACTGACTACATAATGTTTCTCATTATTATTTAAATCCTATCCAGTACATATCACATGGGAACCTGCAGAAAATGCAGGCAATGTTATAATGCATTTTGTGTCTCTTTCTACTAGATTTTCCTGTCTGTAATTGCATTTTGGTAAAACAAATAAGCAAATAATTTTATTGAATTCAGATCTATTCCTCTGAATCTGCTCTATATAATTTAGTTCTCAGTTAAAATATCCTCAAAACTTAAAATCATGAAACTTTTAAAATATTGTAATGCAAATAATATACTTAATTTACAGCCATTAGAATGTTAAGGATTTGATGAAAAAGAGCTTAAAAAATAATGGTTTTTCTCTTATATTTATCTCATTTTTAAGGAAAATATGTGGGATCAGGAATTCTGGGTCCTGTTCTCAGCTTTGACACTGACCCCATGTGGTAGGCACTGTGTCTCAGAAGATTGAATGTGCAGGTAGAATCACCACCTCTTTCTGAGGTCAGACCAACAGGTGCCTTTCTTTGACATAAAAGAAGGGAGCATTCCCAACTATTTAAACTTATAAAAATTAATTGCTTTCCAGTAAAGAAAAGTATCTCTGGAACAGGCAATATATTCTTCAATGAATCTGTTTTACTTTTTTCATTGCACCGTGCCATCTGTCTTGACCTGCCTGAAGTCTCAGTCATCATTTAATAAGATAGTCATGGTGCTTGATAATTTTGAGACAGCAAAAATTTAATTTTAATGGTTCAGATTCCATCAAAAACACCTATTTTGCCTCCAGCTTAAAAACAAAACAAAACTACACACCAATCAGTGAATTTAATCAGAGGTAAACAATGCTGTCAGATCAGGCCAAAAATTCTCTTAGACATGTAAACAAAATACTTGCCTAAATGAGATGAACTCTTCTCTGATATAATGTAGTTGATCTTAATATTCAGTATTAGTAGCCTCATTATTTTTATTTAGTCTAAGTAGATCCAAATTAGCTCCACAGATTTTGCTGGCCCAAAATTTATGAGCATAGAGTCACCCTCTGAGTGAAGTGCAGAAACAAGGACAGCCAAACACCTACCTCTTAGAAGCAAACCTAGATTCCTTAACAGGTGAGGATGATGATGACTTCTAAAAAATATCACAGGGTTTTTGCTTTACATTATGGCTGAAAAAGAAACATCAGAAATTAATTAAAGTAACTCAACACTTTAAATAAGAAGACTGATTTTAGTTTCCACCCATGAATATTTTTGCCAGTGTAATTTTAACTAATTCTGGTGGAGCAGCCCTTCTTTTATTTACCTGTACTTGGGCTGATTCCAGTAAAATCTGGGTGACTTGCAGAAGGTGCTGCACTGGGTTTTGCTCACCCATCACTTACAACCAACCATCCCCATCTGTGCTCAGGGGAAATAAGTATCAGAACCTAGTATAGAAACCAAAGCAGTAGTATGAGGTCTGTTGGGAAAGTGGTGGGTGAGAAGGGGAACACTGATGTTTTCTAGGCATTCACTGGGACAGAAATACTCTGGAAAAACTCGAGACAGCCATTGGGTCTGTGCTATGGATTTGAGTCTATCAGCTTATCATCAAATTCTAAGATTTAACTGAAATTGAGAAATTGCCACGCATCATACATTTTTCCTGGTATGTCAGTCTTTGAAAATAAATAGCTTTAGTTCCCCTAAAAGCCACTCTTTTCACAGGCTTTATTGGTAACCTTGAGCATCAAAAATGCTTAATGGAAAACCCTCAAAGGAAACATTTTTCAGTTGAAATCCCTCACTCAAGTAAAGAGGTGCAGACATTGAAAAGCCAAAATATTGTGATTTTTTCCATACTAAAAGGAAAAATTGTATTTTTTTTCATTATAAATTGCAGAGCCACTACAGCTAGTCACTCAATTATTCCAAAAGGTCTCGATTTTTTTAGGAAATATAAATGTGTACTAAGAAGATTTTCTGCATGATTAATATCAAAACATGAAAGGCAGATTGAATTTATCCATACATAGGCATTTACACACCTCAGAAAAGGGAAGTTATTTAGAAGGTGATAGAACTGTAATTGCCATTTCAACAAAAAAAAGGCAATCAGTGAGAATAAGACAAGCTCAGCCTGCCAAAATGAAGATTTGTAAGTTAATCAAATACTGACTTATCCAGCTTGTCACACTGCTATGTGTGTCTGAAGTTTCCAAATTGTTGTTGCTATTGATTTCTAAAATCACACTACAGTTCTGTAATTTTTCAAAAGAAGCAAAGTGTTTTCCAGACAAAATAAATAAAGAATGAAAAGGCTAAATTCTTCTCTACTTCCTCTTTGCAGGGTTATAATAATCCTTTCTCAGCTATTATGAGATTCTGCACCATTTGCAGACCACAATTTGACCCCAAGTTCAATTTCGCTTTCTGTTTTTTTTTTTTAATTAATGTCTCTTGAAATCCTCATAAAACCAAAATTTTATGCACTACTGTGCACTGTGCATTCAAATAGGCATTAGGCAGGAAAATAAAAAAAACTGTTTTAAATAGGACCATCTTTTACTGCCATTTTCATCTGCATCACACTGCCACAGCAAGACTTTCACAGATGACAATTTTAAGCATATAGCTCTACATCCTGTATATTCAATTGACTTTCTTAATTCATTATTCTGTCACCATTTAAATATTCATTTTGCATTGTTTGTCTCATTCCACTCCTGCTTCCTGTGGTTTACTCTGGGCTTTCCCAGTATCTCTGTCTCATGTTATATGCTTCCAACATCTTCTTCCAGCACTTTCTCCTTCCCATTTCTTTTCTATTTTTTTATGCCACTCCACCTGATTGTTCAGTTGACTAAAACTTCTCCAAGTTTTACTGAAGAAAAAGAAAAAAAAAGCCTCCAAGTGCCTGAAAAATCTCCAATTGATTAGCCAGAACACTCCTCATCTCAACACATTGAGATTTATTCCTGTCATTGCCTACAATTATTTTGCCTGGAATGGATGCTCTTTGGTTTTTGATACTTATCTATACTCTAATTTGGAAATAGAGAGAAAGTTTATTAGGTGCTTTCTGCGTAATTACTTTAAGGCAATTCTTCTTGTAAGCTCCTACTCTAATTTATTTTAAAAACATTCTTCTTAAAATGTAGACATATTAAATGGCGTCAGGGTACAAGTTTTCATAGTTCCTTTATGCATTAAACAGTGTGTTCAAAATTGCGCCCTTGACATTAGTAGGACAGGAACTTTTGCCATGACTATTAGTACTAATTGGACCACCTAATCTCACACTAGAGAATTCTTACTCCTCACATTAAGCAGAGATTAATTCAGTAGGAGTTTTAGTCTACAGCTTTTTTACACCACCCTGTAACTTAAAAGCATCTCCTCTGTAGCATTCAGGATGATAAAGGACAGTACTTATCATGAATTATGATAGGACTCAGTTGGACTTGCTTCTCATGGAGCAGGCACCGTCCCAGGAAACAGAAAACACCCAGGGATCTCCAATGAGAGCCACACCCCTGGGGATTTGCTATGAATATCCACTCATATGCAGGGATAAACAAAGGTGTAACTTTTTTTCTCTACTTTATTTGGTACTAGATCCCAATAAAGTGTTGAGTGTCCCTCAAGGCACATAGGTATGGGCTTAGGGAACTCTGTGGACAGCATAAGGGAGTGATGCATTACTGTATTTGGATTGGCTTTGTCAGCCAACAGAGAACAGGAATGGGAGTTTGGTGGGAACAGTTTCACCATGGTGTAGCAATGTGGTAAAGATTCTGGTAAAATTCTGGTAAAGACTTCAGGGCAGTGAGTTCTGCTAAAGCACCACCTCCCCACCATCCAACCTCTTCCACATCTGCTTGGAGATCCTGGCCCACCCCACACTCTGCAGAAGACCCCGTGCCTCCAGCTTCAGATCCACTGTCACCAAAAACTGTGCTACTAGTCCCTAAGTCTTTTCCTACTATTATAAAGGACCTTGCAGAGGAAGATTTAGCTGCAAAAGCAGTCTAGCAGGAGAAAGACACACAGCCTAAATAAAGTGGAAAGATCCACTTCTTTCTTTCATGGCCCCATTCAAACCCTCAAATGACCATGGCAACTCTATTCCCAAAGTCATTCCTTCAGTCTCACACCTCACCATCATCTCAACTGCAGTGTGTCCTCACTAGCACTCTCCAAACATTGGATCCTGTCTCCATCACTACAACCAAAAGCATTTATCATAGTTCTGCCTGGACTCTGAGAAAGAAAAGATATGATGGTCTAGGGGAGAAATTAGTATCTGATAGGGCTATCTTATTCTTCCTGCTGATTTTTATTGGATAAACAAGTGAAACAGAGCATTTTAATACACAGAAGAGAGAAGTTTGTTTTCACTGATGACTAAAACAATTATTCTCACATGTACTCACATAAATACTAGCACTTCAAAGCAATTAAGCTGTTCACTGAACAGAAAAACAATTCTGTAATGTTTTTAGCAATTAAAGTATGATTGGCAGAGTCAAAAACATAATGATTAGGTTTCATCAATTGAAGAAGGGTTTAAAGAAGGTGCAAATCATTCTTTTATTTATCTTTTATTAATATTTATCAAACTGTATAATCACACTATTTATTAAATAAATATTCTATCACTAGTTCGTTACAAAAAAATTTTGCATTACTGCCATCATTTTGTTTTTCATGTTTTGCAAGGGTTCCAACTGAAAGCAGCAAAACTGTGAATACACATTCATGTTCCCCTGCTCACACGTACTAAACTGAGCATTTACATTTCATATGGGGGCATTAAACTAAACCACCTCTATGACTGTGACTGAGTTAGAGATTTGATGCTTTAAATCCAGGGACAAAGTCCAAGGTGTACCTCAAATGAACACAGCTGTGAAGTCAACGTGATAGCTAATACAAATTCAGTGTTCCTTGGTAAGCTCTGCTTGTTCTTCATGGCTTCCCACTGATGATGAAGAATGCTGTGTAAAAGCTAACAAATGTGCATGTCCCCATGGTACCTTACAAATATAAATTACAGTGATCTGCACTCAGTCTGAGTGCCTGCTTAAGAGAAAAGGAGGATATTGCCTTGAGTTAGACATAGCTAATAAACAGAATGGCAATTTGCTTTTTTGCTTTACTACTTTCTGTACTGCATTATGATTTTTCTAGTTTTACCTAAATATCTAGATCAATAATGGCTAACTAAGTTTTGGCTATTTTTTTGTGTTTGTTTTGCCTTTTTTTTTTAATGCCTGCTCTGCAGGCAGATTCCATTTTTCATCTCTTTGCTGTCCAGAAAGTGCATTTCATAATCAAAAGAAATTATTAAAGATGAAACAGAGTATGCTATCCTCGAGGACCTAAGAGCAGCACCTGTAGACCTGGATTCAGAACTCTCAGTTGTACAGATAACAGTACTAGGAATGAGCATCAGATGCAATGAAAGCAGTTGTGTTACAATTGCAGTTTGAGGTAGCACAAGTATGAGGGCCAGCATTGGGAGTGAAAAGACAGTGTACCTGCTGCATTTTAATGGAGCTTGCCATTGTTTTGCAGAAAGTGATGTATGGCAGTCACATAACCTTCTGTCAAAGCATAGTCAGACACCAGGAGAAACCTAGAAAGTTGCCAAGCATCAAGTCTCCTGCTCAAGAGGAGCCTACAAGAGATAGATGTGCAATTTTACCAAGCAATGGTCAGCAGTAGCTTCAGATGCCTCCATTACAGTTATTAAAATGAGAATTCCAGTCCTGAGAATGGGTTTGTCTGGCAAGGAAAAAGAGACAGAAGAGTAAGAGGAAAGATACTTGAAGCTTTGGGTTTCAAGTTCACATGTATATGTGAACCATCATCTATCCATCCTCTTTGCAGCTGCATTTTCTGAGAGTTTCTAAGATTAATTTAATTGTAAAAGCCATTCAGAGCAAAGAAATTTTTGAAAACAGATGCATTTTTCCAGATTAATATCTTTCATTTTTCTGTATTTTGGATGCTCCTATTTCTTATTGTGGGGTAAACCATACGGTCAAGTCTGTAACAACTATATTCTGTGGGACTTTTCTTTAAACATTTTCTTAACAAGGTAAGATGTTAATCATGTACATCTTTTGTGTTATTTAGTCATAGCACATTCCTAATGCTCCCTCCCAAAAACATATGCTGAATTTACCCTCTCATACAGTAAGATTTATTCCTGTACATTTACCCAGAATGCTCTTCCCATAAACCCTGTGAGAAGGAAACTATTTAATTTTGGCTTTCCCATGTTATATACAATGTGTATAGTTAAAATTAATTTAATCTAGTAGAATTTGAATTTGGCAAAATGCCAGAAGGATTATACTAGAACTATAACAACAGTAGCAATAGCATTTTTGGAAGACTGAAATACAGTGTTATGACTAAGAGTCTTTGCAATACCTCATGCTCAAAAAGCAATCCAGATAGGGAAAAAAGCAGCAGAAATAATTTTAGGTGGAAAATGAACCAATAAATATTCCATAAACTCTCTCCATCTTTCTTTCAGAGATTATGATAGCAATTAGGACAGTATATAGAGTTTCTTTGATATTGTCTACGGATGCCAAGTCTATATGCTCAGTTGAGTTATACAATTCTTAAAATGCATTATGTTCAAATCACACTTTCTGAAGTGGTTTTCTGTTAGAACTACATCAAATGAAAGCATTATTACTGGCTTAAATGTAATTCAGTTCATCCTTGTTGTGTCAGGAGATGTTTTTATATATAAGGGAAAGAAATGAAAAAAATTTTAAAAGTCCACTAGTCATCATGAGGGTTTTTTAATATCATCAGCACTGCCATAAAGGCAGATGATAAATGGCACACTATTCAGAAGAAAGAAATGGGATGAAATTAGCATTGAATTACTCTATATTAATCATAGCCCTGTATTCTTGTCATTACAGGGAAAATAAAAGTTTGGCTCTTTCAGATTTTAATGTTTTCTCTCAGTCTTTACCATTATTTCTAGTGAGAGGGAAATAAGAAATCCATGTACTGAAGGAAGAACACAGGAATATTTTGGACTGGCAGAGTTGCTAAATTTTTATCACTGTTTCCAACCAACAGCAAAGCAGCACCGGTGAATTGGGTCCAGATGGTTAGCAACATTAATGTTTCACAATAGTAACCTAATGAAGCTCTTTAGTGCTGTAGCAGGTAAAGGCTTGAAAGGTTTATGGCAAGGGAAAAAAGCTTTGATAAATAACTTGAAAATCTGCCTCTTATTGCTTTCATAATTGTTGCTTCTTATAATGGCATAATGGAATGGCAAAGCACAGTTGAAAAAAAGACTAGAAAAGAGTAACTCTCTTTGGAGCTAATAGGATGTACAGTGAGATTTTTTTTTTTTTTTACTCCTTCTAAGATGAATAGCTACTTAAAAACCATTAAGCCCCTCTCAGACTTAAGGGAAGAATTTAAAGGTCTTTATTATAGCTAGCCTCTCTAGGGATCAGACCTAAAACATGAGAGATGCTCTGTGCAAGTAGAGAATAATAGTTTCTGGATGATTTAACTTAAAGAAGAAAATTCTGGGATCTCTCACATGAGCTTTTTTCCCTAATCCTGGTTACCTGTGAAGACCACAATCACAGATCTGGCGCTCTGTTTGCAGTAAAGGGGAAATCTGATGCCTGACTTCTTCAAAGGTCAGGAGCCCAGTCCTGCAGTGACTTGGATGTTTCTGGAAAACCAGGTTTTCAGTAAATGGAAATTTTAACAGAATTTTTTTCTTTTTTATATTCTTTTTCATTGAAGGTGGATATTGGCTGAAAAGAGCATCTGGGAGCTTTTCAGCCTTTGATCAGAAGTGCATCAGCTGTTTCCTTTTTCAGTTATAAAACAAGATAGACTCCATCCCCCCCGAGAAAAAAAAAATAGATTGTAGAAAAGAAGAAAAGATTGGCTGAAAATATTTTTCCTGTCAACATTTTTGTTTAAAACTTGGGTTGAAAATTTCACTTCAAAAAAAAAAAAAAAGAAACCATCTACTTCTGCTAACATTTTCTACTGTCAGTTTTCCAAACAGATGCAATTAGGAAAGTGTTGTCAGTTTCCCTGTGGGTAGGTGGACCTGGTGTGCATTATGCTTCCCTGCAGCATCATTCAATGTCTACTCGGAGCTGCTAGCATTAATGGGTCACATAGCAGGACTCAAATATTTAGATGCAACCTGCCTCCAGCCTCTGCTGGAAGAACAAACTTTAAAAGTGTTGGCTAACACTGGACTTTTGCATTTTCACAGTGTAGCTGATAAAGCAACAAAAGATATCAAAGGATATTCAGTTATATCCTATGGTAGGTACACAAAAACAATAGCAAAACAGGCAAAGTAAAAGGGAAGCTACTGAGGAAAAATCCATCAATCTGGTAACCATAGGCATTGCTAAAAGCACACAGCCAATGGAAATGGAGTAAGGCATATAAATAGCATGATGGGACTGAAGCAAAGAATTCTACATGCAATTGATTTAGATTGAATGCTATTATGCAAATAAAGCATTTCATTGCAAAGCTGCAAAGATACATTATTCTATTTCCTGCTGCTAAAATAGAAATTATTCAGGAGTTGTTTGCATAGCATTATTGAGGGGAGCTATACTTCAGCTTCAATAGCTCTAGTTTGATTTGCTGTTATTATTTTGGGCCGTACAGTCAACTCAAGACGGTTGCACAGTCCTGACTGCCCACTGCTGCAGGAACACTATTCTTCTTTTAACCTTTGATGGTTTAAGTTGGGAAAGCATTATAGACATTGATATTTGCTTGATTTGTGAAAAAAGTCAAGTCATAGTCCTCTTGGCTCTTTTCCCCAGCTGTCTTGGTTTCTTTTTAAGGTTCTCCTGGAAGAAATTCTATGCTTTCATACTAAAGCCAACATTTCATTCTCAGTTTCTACAGATCAAGTGATGAAATGTCATGTGTGAACCCCCTGAAGGCTGAGAAGAGAAACTCTGACTTCCCCACAGAAAATTGTGAACTGCAGTTTCTTACTGGCTGACAACACCTTTGATTCAATTTGTATGAAACTCAATTTCCTTATTAAAATGGACATTATTGTTCAAATATTAGAAACTCCATTTCTTATATGTTCTAAGCTGTACAATTGTCAGATTTTTATGGTTTAGATTGTAAATGTGGTTTTCTCTGGCTAATTATTGGTATTATTTTTTTAATTTTGATGTCTTAAAGGCCAATGTACTGTATCATAATAATATGAAGGACGTATTTAACAGGTGTGGAAAACACTGTATACAAATGTATATTTCTAAAAGCTATTTTTATGATTAGCACGTTTACTGTTTTACCATATTTAGAGTCAGGTGATATTGCCCTTCTTTGTTTACCGCTTAGTTCAAACAAGACCATTTTGATCAGTGCCACAATTAAATACATTGTATGGTATTTCCCATTATTTTATTCAATTTATTTGTCATTGGAAATAATTACATTTGGTAATAGAATAGCTTCTAAAAAGTGAAAATGTCAAAATAAGAGAGCAATCCTTGATAAACTGTAAATTGCATCCTCCTGTAAATCCTCTTCTTCAGATAAACCCTCTCTGTGATGCCATTCATCAGACAGCTGTTACAGCTGTTCTTGCAAATCTTTAAAGGCAGTTTGTTGCTGCCATATGGAAAGTCAGTCAGTCTCCTGTCTAGCCAGAAAAATTACTTATAGCCTGCCAATATCTGACAGCCTGAGTTAGCCTACTTACTACTTTTTGGGTTCTTTTCTGGCAGTAATCTTTCCACCCGCAAACTCCTAAGGCTCTCCTAAAAGCCTGAAGTTCGAATAATTATTATTACAGATGTAGGGGGAATCTCAGTATAGAATTTTATAAAAAATCATATTTCCTTTCAAACAGAATGGATGCACTATTTCTCTTGTGTTACTGAGACATTAAAGGTAAAAAAAGCATACGGGCACAAGGATTTCTTCCCCTAGAAAAGTACCAACTTGTGCACCATCCCAAAGTCAGACCTCTTTAGCATTGCAGGTGACATGAAACAAGGAATATGTATTTATTCATCCACATCTTTATGTGAATGGTACTCATATAGAAAGAGATGTCTTCAAAGCGATTGCAGGGTAAATAAATTATTTATTAGCTACAGCCTCCCAGGAGGGAGAGACATTAATTTAGGAAGTATCTTACACAGTCAAATGGAGCACAGACCCAGTCTGCAGCATTAAGTCCTGATCACTGAGCTCCATGACTGGGGTACTTGCTGCTTCAGATCATCCAGCACTACAAAAATGAGCTCTTGCCTTGCCCTTTCAAACATTCTCTGTAGGCTGAAAACAAGAGAAAACAAAAGGTATCAGAGAGACTTTTTAAAAGCTCTAACTTTAAATTTCTGTTTTAAAAAGCAGTTTCTGAGATGACAGGTTCACCACAAGTAGTGTGGATGTGAGCTGGTGGGAGCTCAAGGTCTCTGGTGAAGTTTCTGGCATGGGGACCATCAACAAAGGACTGATATTTTTCAAAAATTTGGAAGCAAAGTATACATTTTAATTACCTATTACTGAGTGAGAATTTTTTTCACTAGGTAGCTATATGACATTGCACTCTCAGTTATGTTTGTGTACCTTACATTTAGTTTGTCTATTGTATGTGGAGTTACATGGTTTACATAAGTGCTGAGTAGTACCCAGCTCCTTAAATAAGGAAAGACTAGTATAAGTAGTTACACCTGAGCATAAAGAACTGCAGCTTCAGAGTTTATCAGGGCTGACTCTCCAAGAAAAGTGCAGGAAAAAGATATTACTCCTTGTAAGTGAAATGTTAGGTCAAATCAGATGGTGAAATACTTCTCCATTTTCTATCTCTTAAAATAGGTTATGAACATTTTTAACTGTAAAAATGTAAACAGAATTACCATTTTGGGATTTCTGTCTTCAGCTGACAGTTAAAAATAAGGAACTCCAAACTTCAGCAGCTTAAGGGGCATTTAAATCATATAAACTGTTGGCTGACTTAAAAGATGCAGAAAATCATCGAAGGAGATCAGTTCTGATATTGGTGTTAATAAACTAGATATGAGAAACATCTAGGTATATTGTCTCTTCACCACTTCCGTTCCAAATGAGCTAACACTCACAGAAAGCAGTCAGATTTTTATACATTCTTTACAGTCATTACCCTTACAGTATAAACTCACAGAAACAATTGCACATTCATAATGTTGACACTGTTTCACACCACAGCTTAGGTCCTGATTATATTTTGAACACAAAAGTCATCTCTGATGACACCATGAGGCACTACTTCATTTGCAAGCCAGAAGATTGTTACCCCATGCAGCCTATTACTAGCAAGGTTTCTCAATGGCATGTTTGCTTAAAATCACTCCAGAGGATGCTGGTAGCTTCGACAGAGCTTACCTGTTCTCTGCTGTCCATGTTTGCAGTATGCTCAGTGTTGTTTGCCATCACCTGTTACTTGTTTGACATAAGTTTTGACAATTGTGGGATTTTTCAACATTGCTCATCCCTTGCAATCCCTACAGAGGAATAGGAAACATAAAAGATCTTGTCAATCAGTTTGGACAGTCAACAGTCATAAAATCCTTTACAGACAGTCCTGAATCAAACCAGTTCATTTTCTACACAGATAAATATGCTCTGTGTATTTCAGATGTTTGTTTGAAACATGGGCAGCTGCATGAATGGAAAATGTTTACTAAAAAGCTTTAAAGTTTGGATCAAGAAAAAATATTTTTACATTTGTAAACCCTTGTACTACATATTGTTGCAGTTCCTATTAGTTTTCTCTGTAGATCCATTTTTAGTTCGGAAAATCATTGTACTTAAACTATGTAGATAACTATAATCTTGTTAACAGTCCTATTTTTAATTGGTGCCACTGAAATTTAGATTTGAAATGTTCAGAGTTTGCCCATTAGAGAATATTGATGGTTCATTACAGTTTTCTTTAAAATGTTGTAACATAATTTTTACATGTCTGTAAATAAATATTTTCTCTGATTTATGCACTAATTCAGTTTTGAAATTTCTTCTCTTAAAATGTGACTCTAAGACACTTTCCAGGAAAAAATGTATTTCTCTCATGGAAAAATGACATTTAAATCTCTGTAGTACAACCATCCTTCACAAACTTTCAAAGCAGACCAAACAGAAGGAGGCCTTCATACTAAACTTCAGTAAAATGCATGAAAATTTTAAACCTGCTATCATTTTAATAGTTTGATAAATTTAAGCTCCAGTACTGTATTAAAAAATGACTGACAAGAAATGTGACAGACTTCCTGAAAAGAGGGAATTCTTCAGCGGAGTGAGAAAGAGGGAGGCACAGTGGGGATATTTCATTGAATTTAAGAAATGTTTTTTCTTAATCTTGGAAGCTTCTAAGTTTCATGTATCATAAAAGCAGTATGAACATAATTTATGAAAAACATGCCAAAAATAGTTATCATTTTTTGCTCAGTATCCAAATTTATTTTGCATTCATAGTTCCCTATTCCTTTCACAATGTGTTGCTATGCAGGCAAGCTAAAGAAAATTGGTCCACAAAGTCTATGAGAATGATTTTAAATTATATTGGTATTGTTGGGAAGCAAGACTGTTTTGAAACACAAGGTAAAACCAGCACAACTTGACAAGTTAGTAGAGTAGCTCTGAGCATTTCTCAGCAGTGAAATGTTCTGGCCATGAGAATGAAAGAGAAAGAGAAAATAAAGGCACTTGTGTACAGAAGTTAGAGCCCTCTGTTTACAATCCATGCCCTTACAAGAATCAGCTCTGGAAAACTGGTAAGAAAGTCCTCTGAGAAACTGCTTAGAAAAAATATTGAGTGCTACAGGGAATACATAGTTGCTGGGTTTTGGGTGGTGGAATAATAACCCATTTGAAACAAAAATTGCTTGAAGTTTTGTGGCTGCTATAATAAGTACTTTTTCCTGATTAACCCCTCAAAGAAAGATTTTTGTTCTACATTTGTGCAAACAGAATTAATCTGCAAGTATCACACTTTATTTTAACAAAAACTAGTTTGCAGAGCATCCATACCATATAAATCCCACTAACCAAACAAAAAATGTTTCTAAAGCTTGCATTTAAATATTTTTGATACTGTCCTGGCTACATGACTTAGCACCCTAAGGTAATGGAGAAAAAATTTGCATAACCACTCTACTGGTGCATTACTATATGTGAATATATCTATGGTATGTAGCTATGCATATGTGGAAAAAATACCCTTCCATTGCTTTGTGCTTTAGATAATTACTAAAATTAGAGAGTTGTGTAAAATAAGAATCAAACTCATCCCTGTTGACAGTCATTAAATGAGTACCTTCAGTGTCTATTCCAACTGGATTCTTAAGCAGAAACTGTGGTCAGTGTTCATTCTATGAGTAGTTACAGAAGCATTTAGCAAATTATTTAAAGAAAGAAGAAATTATATTGATGCTGATATTGCTGCTGCAGCAGGACCACAGTGGCACATGGTGGAGGAACAGAGGATTTGCAGCATGGCAAGGCTGCAGCTTGAATCTGGCGCTGAGACCTGAATGAGCATTAAAAGGATTTTACCTCAGAATGACTGAGGAGAGGGGATGTTTTACACTTGTACTCATTTTATATTTGAAGAAACCTCCCCTATACACTTATTTATTTTCACATCTGACAGCATGCCATGATTTTGATGATTCTTTCAAGGGGTAAACCTCAAAATTTTCATGTGATTTTGGTCAGATTTAGTGAGAATTCAACACTTAGCAATAAGTAGACAATCACATTAAACATTTACCCCTTCTTCAGGATTTTGTCCTTGGTGTTTAATCCAGAAGGCAAGGGAGGGATTTCATAAATCTGTTTACTTGAGTAATCACATTAATTGTAAATCTGTGCTTCCATTGATAGAAAAGCTATAGATCATAGAACCATAGAATGGTTTTGATTGGAAGGGACCTTAATGATCAGGCATTTCCAAGCCTCCTGCCCTGGGCAGACTTTTCATGAGACCATCCAAGATGACCTTGAACACTTTCAGGGATGAGACATCCACAACTTCTCTGTGAAACCTGTCCCACTGTCTCACCACCCTCACATTAAAAAACTTCTTCCTAAAATCCTTCCTAGATTTTTTTCTTTCCTTTTTTTTGCAACCTGACAGTGTTTTGTATTCTGGTCTCCATCAGTAATCTACATTGAAAAGACGACACATTTTTATGTAATATGTGATCTCAAGCAAATCAACATTGAAACATTTCTTAGTTCTATACAAAGCAACTTTCAGTGATAGATGTCAGGAGTTTTACCATGTTTGTGATTACATGCTGCATTACCTGTAATCAAAGTACCAGTGTATGAAATTGTGTTTTGCAAATCTATTCACTGAGCACTATTATTGAGCACTAGTGACTCTGAGAGAAAGTTTATCAGGTCTCAGAAACATAAATATGTTTTTTGACAGCAAGCTATAAAAAAATCAATTGTACTGATTTCAAGGATGAGTGACCTTTGAAATTTGGATTCTTCTGCACGAGGATCATTTGTAAGTGAATTGTAAATTCTGAGGGTTTTTTTTTGGTAAACTAACAAGGTGGGGAAACAGTAATCCAGGAGTGCTACCAGCTTTTATGGGTCTCATTTCGGTCAATTTGTTCTATGCTGAACTTGGATGATTCAAGTGATGTCACAAGATAACTTGATGGAAGCAGACAATGACAGCAACAAGAAAAATAACAAAAATCAGTGTCCAAGGAATTGTATATGGGCATCCACATAGACAAACTACATCGCTGAATTTGCCATCAGATGTAAACTTGAGGTTCAAGAAAAGCTCTGTGAAATTCCATTCCATGCAGAGCTACAAAGAGAACACATCTGCTGCTCCTGCTTACTCAAGGGAGTGAATAATCCAAGCAGATGTCAGATTTCCTGAAGCTTCCTAAGATAGCAGTTTTCAAATATGTCTTTACAGGGGACAATTTCAAACTCTTCCCAACATCTTAACCCTGCCTTATGTGGTCTCATATGTTAAACTATGAGTTTTTTCAGAGAGGACAAAAGCAGTCAAGTGGTCTCCTCCCAGGAATGAAGATAATGGCCAAATGGGTATGTGCGCACCTACACACACACAACCCATGGACCTGAAAATGGATCACATCCCATCTCCATGTTCAGGGCTAATGTCTTGAGGGCTGAAGTTGCAAGAGATTGAGCTCAGACGACTAAAACTCTCAGAGAGTTTATGAGCTCCTCTTTAAATATGGTTGTAGAGACTGTTTTTCATCATCAAACCTCAAGTAATTACAGAAGAAGAAGTTTGAATTATTTCTTAGCTACAGAGAAGGAATGTAGGACACGGAGAGGTCATTTAGCTCTCACAGACTTCTATTCTCTATTGGTAACAGGAAGAAGCTCAGAGGACCCTGGCCTAGTAAAATCATTACACATTGAAAGACACTGATGTTACAATTCATCATATCTTTGTGTTTCCTTATGGGCAAAATTCTTAAACCAAATATTTCACATCAAGCTGGGTATAAATTTTCACTGCTGTGAGCAGTTAGCAGAGTAATGGAGTTTAAATCTTAAATCACATTTTCCTTTCCAGCAAATTCCCCAGTAGGGGTGGTTCTAAGTTGACCGTGTTAACCAGGTTTTGGAGCAAATATTGTGCAAAACCAAAATTATTTAATCTCTTCAAGCTAAGAGATTGCCTTCAGCAATGATAATCAGATTTTAGTGGTCTCCATACCAATGAAGGTGAAAATTTAGAAAAGCCTTCAGCAGCAAATACAGAAATCCATAAAATTAAGAATGCACCCCACTGAGGACTGGTTTGCAGGGATGCTGAGAAAGTTATGCTCACATTTGTGATTGACATGTATAGGCTTTACTTACCATGAATCTCTACAACTGAGCAAAGATCATGCTACTGTAGCATGTTGCCTCTCAGGAAAAAATATTTCTACTTCCATATTTTTGCAGATATTTTTGGTTTAGAAAAATAAAAAACTTACTGAACTATTAATTTTAGTACATTTTCTCTTTTAATTTAGGCAACACTGTATGCTTTAATACATAAAAATGTCCAAAGCACCTGGCTGAAAGATTGAGCACATTTACACAGAATAACATTTACACATAGAGTATGAGGGAGACACAAGCTGGTAAAGATCTGAGCCAATGAATCTAAAACTGGAGCCTATAAAATCACAAGATTGGAAAGATCATCTGTCCAGTGTCAGCACAGCACCATCATAATCACATGTGTATCCCCGAGTGCCACGTCCAGATGCCTCTTGAACACTTTCAAAGATAAGGCCCCACCACCTCCCTGGGCAACTTATTGCAATGCCTGACCATTCTTCCAGTGACTTTTTTTTTCTAATATCTAATCTGAACCTCCCCTGGTGCACTTTAAGTCATTTCCTCTTTTGATACATCAGAACAGACCAATCCCTACCTCACTACAATCTCCTTTCAGGTAGTTGTAGAGAACAATAAGGTGCCACCCTGAGTCTCCTCTTCTTCAGACTAAACAACACCAGCCACCTCAGTTACTCCTTATAGGACCCTTCACCAACTCCGTTGGCCTTCTCTGGGCATGCTCCAGCACTTTTTGGAAGAGAGGGGCCCAGAACTGGACATAGCACTTGAGATGTGGTCTCACCAGTGCCAAGTGTAGCAGGACAATCACTTCCCTAGTCCTGCTGGCCACTGTTTTTCACACAGGCCAGAATACCATTGGCCTTCTTGGTCACCTGGGCACATGCTGGCTTGTGCTCAGCTGCTTTGACCAGCACACCCAGCTCCCTTTCTGCCTGGCAGCTTTCCAGCTACTCTTCCCCCTCTCTGTATCAGTGCAGGGAGTTGTTGTAGCCCAAGAACAGGAGCTGACACTTTGCCTTATCAAACGTCATGCAGTTGTCCTCAGAACATTGATCCAGTCTGTCAAAATCTCTCTGTAGAGCCTTCCTGCCCTCCAGCAGATATACACTCCTACCAAACTTATTGTTGGCTTACATGAGCGCACGTGCTACCAGCTCAGGTTTTTCAGCCTGTCCACAATTCCAAGTAGGGCCAAGACTTTCTCTGCATCTACTGGTGGACATGTGCCTCAGCTCCAGACAACACAGCTGGACAGGAGGATCTCCAGAAGTCCCTTCCTACCTCAGAAATTCTGTGCTGCTGTGTTTCCGTGTTATTGTAAAGTGACATACTTAAAGTCTACATTAAAAAAATGCTGAAAGTGCATAAGGAGAGTGCCAGAATCAGCACGTAGCACCCATGTTATGTATATTCTCAATCACAAGAATCTCTTGTCTATATTTAAAATATTCTCATCATGATCACTTATTGAAGCAGGAACCTTTTATCCGAGTCCTGCAGTTGCTGAAGGCATACTCAGCTTGCTTCCTCTCATCCTATTCAGGATGAACATTCATTCATAGCCATTGAGCACTTAATTCACACCAAGAGGAACAGTTTCAGCTTGAAAGATTAAGAAAGGGCTATCTCAAAAAATTCTGCATCCCTGCCTCAAGGAGTCTGTAGTTGCAGACTCAAAGTCTCTTAGGTGGTGAGGGGAGCTGATCCTGTCAATTCCATCTCTGAACTGTCTGTGCTATGTAATGAGCTGCTGGATAAAGAGCTACAAGAAGAGTGGGATTGGGTAAGCACTGATCCCAGCTGTTCCCACGGAAGAGAAATATTCCTGACATCCATTGTCAGATGAATGCCAAGATGACAAGCTTCAAGGAAGGAAATAGCAAATGGTAGTGACTGAAGGGCACTGGTGAAAGATGAACAAAGGAAAGACTCAGAGCGAGAGACCAGCAAGACGTTGCCAAGGAACCAGTGCTTGTCCCAAGGAACACAACACAGAAGTATGTGCATTAGGAAGGACATTAGAGCTGTTGAAAGGCAGAGTGAGAGGCTGTCCTGTCGCCAAAATGCCACTGGATGAAAACCTAGGTTTTGTGCAGGATCCAAACTAGAATATCCAAATACATACATGAAATAATCATACCGAGTATAAGGTGGGGGTAGTTCCTGTGTGCATACAGGTGGAGCGTGGGCATGAGCTGTGTGACCAGGGCACACAGAGTTATCAAGTCTATGGAAATTTAGCCCAGATGCAGACTGAGCATTTTCTTGCTTCCTAAACCAAAGCTGTATGGGCAGGACAACAGCTGAGGGGGGGCTCCAAGGACTGCATGATTTAGCTGTGACACTTATATAGATGTTTTCCAGTGGTTGTAGTCTTCACAGCTGAGAAATATTGAGAGATGAAGAGTCCTACTGGAGTCAATGGCAATACCACACACTCAAGTCCTCAGGAATTCTCCCTCAGGATCCCAAAGCAGACACCCCAAGGAAGCAATTTAGATGACTAAACACTGATGTCTAGTACCATTTTAGGTCCTCCTTTAAGTTCTCCACAAAGAAATAAGGCTCACATAGTCCTGACCATACCTGCCACTTCCAGGAGGATGTTTCAATTCTGCAGGACTTACTCAGAGTCTCAAAACTTCAGTTTTGAGAAGGATGTAAGTTTTGGAACAATTTCAATATTTATAGGTATTTATGTTGCTGAATGAGACTTCCAATTTTTACTGTGATGTTTTGATAGGATAACTGGAGGAAGATGCCTGTAAAAATGGGCCAAGGTAGGTAAAGTTTTGAATACACTTTCAAACCAGAATCTGTAGCTGAGTAATTCAGATTCTTATCAACAGCAGTTTTCAAAAGTCTGTTCATATAACAGAGAATTTCTTGTAGGAACTCATAACTGGAAACCAGGTTGGACTAAGCTTATAAAAAGTAAGCTGGCAGCAAAAATTAATCAAAGTTATTGGTAAGTCCTATAATAGTTAAGTAAAGTTGGAACTGAAACCCTGATTTTGTTACCCACTGAACAAAAAGGATTAGATGTAGCATGTGCTAAATTATCCTTTTATCGCCTGTGAAAGAACACCAGACTGTGGCACCTATCATTGCCATTAGATGAACTATACCTCAGTCACACCTAGCCTCAATTATTGCCACAGTGCAAGCTGCAGCAGGTGATTTTAGAATATACCCCAGCCTGGCCGTCTTTGTACTGCTGGGCTCCCAATTAAAAGAAAACTACTGAAAGCCATTATCTCAGCCTAGCACTGTAGGAACTTGAAAAATAAGAATCGTTTCTCACCATGAACTGTGAAATGAACATAAAAGTGCTGTAGACTTCTTTTTCTTTTTCCCTTTTCAATTACAGGTTCACCTCTGGTTCAGAGTTAGAGACACTTTGCTTGGTAGTTACACCAAAGCAGCTCTGCCACCCAGCTGCAAACCTGGCTGAAAAGCACTCAGCCCTGACCAACACAGTCATTTTCAGTGATGGGAGGGCTGAGTCCCAGAGGCAATTCCTACCACGAGGGCTGTGGCATCCTCACAGACACATTTCTTTGTCCTTCTGTTTTAATAGCAGCAAAATAATGTAAAGGAGATATCTATGGTTTCATACAAACTTGTTGTGCATGAAATCAAATTAGTTTCTTTTTTAATATATAGAGATCTTGTGTATTCTTTCTGTTGTGAAGTAGTACTCTGTGTCTTTCTCTGGATATCTCAAGGACATCCATGTGGAAGAGCATGAAAAGAAGCAGGTAGGAGAAAGGTACAATGTTTTCTGTAAGATACTGGCCTATTTTTTTCCAAAGACTTACCTATTCTTTTATTAGTGCTACATTGGTAATTAATGACCAGTAGTGTTCATTTTTTTCTATTTTGCCCTATCAAACTTTAGTTTCACTGTATATTCATCCTCAGATACTCATATACCTACTGCAAAAGTTGCTCTTGAGACCACCATCAGCTAAAACAGCATTAGGGGGACCAGTTTTGAGAAGGATATAACAGATTCTGAACCACATCCAGCTATATGATTTGAGTAAAAAAAGTGAAAATACAAATGCAGAAATGCAGAGGCTTTGCATTTCTTTAAAAGCTATTCCTCAGCTCTCAGTTTCACAGAGTCCTTCTTGTCTAAAACTGAGGGTTAGAACTGCAGTATGTGCACTACCTTCACTGAATTATAATTGTAAGCTTGTTTGTTTCTTTGTGAATTAGGTTACATAAAACCAAGAGCTGGAACAGCATTCAGAAAGGTATTAGCCATTCTGTGGATAATGAAAACTCCAAGAATATTTGAACAACAATAGTTCTTCTTTTAAGAAAGGCATATGCTTTTTTTTCCTCCACTGCATAAACTAAACACTGACAGCACAAAGGGAATGTGGAAACAGGTTATTCCATTAATATTTACCTGGGGATTTTGAACACCTCTCTCTGCACCCTTGAAGTGCAACATGATCAGAGACTGTACAATAGGACTTGATAGAAGCAAGTTAAAGCTTAAAGGACATGAAAGAGAGATAGACATATTACAACTATATCTTTTTAATGTTTCTGAGCAAAATTGTTTTCTAATGACTTCCTCTCAGCATAAGCAAGAGAATCCTATTGTGTTTCAGCCTACATTGAACTTCCCATGCTTCCAAGAAATACAAATACACTACTGTATAACTCAGGGGGTGAAACTACACCAGCATTTCCCGCTTCTTTGGAAGGCAAAAAGGCACAAGAGCATCTCATATGCTCAGGCTCAGCTAAAAGAGTGTTACGCAGACCATAGCACTGCAGTCTGGTTTCTTATACTTACAATTAATCTAGTGACAATTCCTAACTGTTCTGTATATTGCTATTAGACTGGGCACACAGGAGGCTTCTGGCCTGCTGTGATTAGGAATAATATGATACAGCTCTTATTATCAGCATGAAAATGAGAGTTTTCTGGTTGAAACTACATAGGTTTTGCACTCAGTTTTGTAGTGATTCATCCTATTTTTATGTATAAAGAATGCACTAAATCCTAAGTGGAATTACTGTACTTACTCTGAAATAAAAGTTACTCTCCCAAGAAGTTTCAAGAGAAGGTGTTAATCACTTCATGTGCTGCATGCACTTTATTTAGTGATGAAACCCTAAAGGAAAGGCAATGTATCAGACCTTTGCTCTGTTCCCAATTATCTGCCCATTGGCAAGCCCTGCATTCACAAGCCTGGGCAAAAGAAGGGAACCTGAGAAATTCCAGCTCGATTTCTTCTCTATGTTGTTTAGTGTTGGGTTGAGAACTGTATGTCATCAGTTCAATACAAGTGAAGGTTTTTGTCCAAAGGCAGTCTTTTAAAGACTAATGTAAGTTTAACTTACATTATTCTTGAGAGAAACCTGTTGAAGCACAGCATTGAGGCTGCATATCTTTGTTTAAGGCAGTTGACTTAATCTGGTGACCATCCCCTAGTGAGAAGTACAGGAAGGGATAAGACTTACAGCTAGGACTGTTAGTGTCAAGTTTCAATCCTCTAGGGTTTTTTTAGGGTAAAATAAAACCCATAAGCTCAAACTAGATCAATCTGATACCTGCAAGTGAGAGAAGTTCCCCAGCTGAGGATCCCAGGCAGCAGCAGCGTTGTCCAGTGCTCTGCATCCACCACATTTATCTTGTGGAATGTGTTAAATTAACTGACTGAGTTAATGGGAAGAATCTTCTAACTTTAGGAGAGGAGAAGCATGACCTATTTTCAGGTTTTTGCAAGGTCAGACTTCCAGCTTGCTCCCAGTTTAAGTGCACAGTCACAACAGATGACACATAGCAGGAATGTGAGGCCAGGAAAGGGAAGAAGTGCAGAAGAGATCTTTTGGAATTTTTCTGATCTGGCATCAGGTGAAGATGTTATGCCAGAGCTTTTTATCTCTTTTCAAGCTTAATTCAAATAGGTTACTTCAATCAGATACAAACAACTATTCAGTAATTAGAAGTGCAAAACAGCATGGACTAGAGGTTAAGTTATCAGGTTTTCCTGGGCTTATTACTAAGATGATGCCACCAGGGAGCCAACAGCCAATCAATTTTTTTAAATTGTGTTCATATTGTTTATTTGCAATTTCAATTACAGGCTTTGCATATACATCCCTTCTGTTTAGTGTTGATAGACCTGTATTTTCATACTTGAATGTGAAAGCAGTTTTGCCACAGTACTGTTTACAAAACTTTAACATTCATAAAAATGTATGTAAAAATATATTTGAGACCTTTTGAATGACTTCTGATTATAAGACCCTGCAAGCCCTTCAGTTAGGGAGATATACCTAATTTTTAAACCTGAATCTTTCCATGTCCTGTCCTTTCTTGCTATTTGTAATTCAGTATACTAAAATTGAATACTTCCATAAACAAAGCATCACTCAAAGGAAGGAAATCACACACATCTTTTACCTCCAAATTCAAGATCAGATTTTCAGAGAAGAACACAAAATATATTCCTGACATATTGGAGCAAATGAGCATCTAATTCTTCTAACTCCCTTTAGAAAAATATCAGGTCTGAGGCAGGAATGGGCAACTCTTAAAAAAAAACAAATCAAACTTTCAGATACCTATTTACTTGCTAAAATGACTTCAATCTCTTCTCCATTTAATAAACAAAAAAATAATAATCCGATGCAATCATCACAAGTCCCTTAGTATTGACTCTGGTATTGCAGGGCATTTCTGGGGACTGAATGTTGTTTATGAACAGCTTGATTTTTCAATACACAACTTCATTTTCTCTCACTCTTTTTAATTCTTCTTGATTTTGCATATTTTCCATTATGGTAAAATTGACAGTCTTTGAATACACCAGATATAAACACACTAATAAATGGCATTTATAAGCATCACTTTCTTTGGAAAGAAATCAACAAAATAACTGTTGAGTTTATAACTAGAAAAGTAGAAAAATTATTTCTTTCCAATATAAAGTCTTTTTTATCTAAGCAAAGATTTATTGCAAGTGCAAGTTCAATATCGTGCCTCTGTGTCATCGGTTGGACACAAGGTTTTCGGGGTGAAGGAAGAGACGAGATGGGCTCCATGATCAGAAGGCTTGATTTATTATGTTATGATATATACATCTATTATACTATACTAAAAAGAAAAAGAAAAGGAGAGTTTCCAGAAGCTGCTAACTACCTAAGAATAGAATAGAAAGAATGATAACACACAAGCTGGCCTTGACAGACTCCGCAAGCCAGCTCTGCTGTGACTGGTCACTGAACCAAAACTTCCCCAGGAGACCAATCACAGACCCACCTGTTGCATTCCACAGCAGCAGACAATCTATTGTTTACATCTTGTTTCTGAGGCCTCAGCTTCCCAGAAGGAAAAAATCCTAAAGAAAGGATTTTAGTGAAAAGGATGTCTACGACACCTCTGAAAATTACAGTCTGTTTAGACAAAAGTGAAATTATTTGAAAGGAAGTATTAAATAGTGAGAAGTAGTTATGTGTAATAATTTTCTAAAATATTTGATTTCCTTTTTCAGTCTCAGCCACTTTTCTATGTGGAGTGTCCCTTCAACTTCATAGTTTGCAATTTAAAGCCTGAAGCTGTCTTTGAAGTATGTAATTGGTAGCAAAAAGCACAGGCACGATACCACTTCTCTTTTTCCTCTGGTGCACTGAAGGAAAAAACATGTTGAGACCTCTGATTGTGCACTTAGATCTGTATGGAAAAAGCATTGCCTAAATCCTGGCACTGAAGGACGGATAAAATTATTTATTCAGTCATAGGGAGAGCCATATTTGCAACTATTCTGCTTTTACTGCTGATATGTTCTCCTCAAGATACAACTAATTTATCTTAATAATATCACGTCAGTATGTAATATCTTAACAAATCTTATCTACATTATGATAGCTGTTTTGCTAGGAAAAGTGTTGACTTCACTTGGAAAAAGCAGGCAGCAAAGTCTGCTTCCCAAAAGTGCTCTAAAGTAAAATATATCCTTTCTCCCTCTGTCCTCCACATACCATTGCATATACTTGGAAACTCAGAGGTCAAGTTTTACCTCTAGGTAGGTTTTCTGCACTGGAAGCTTCTGCTACTTTCAAAGATCTGACAGCTTCCATAAAACAAGCCTGATAATCCCAGAGGAGAATTTCTAAACTGACAACGTGGGGTCAAAGACAGAGACACCACACAACACCTGTGGGTCATCAACAAACAGCGTGTTTTATTGTTTCTTTTATAGAGAGTTCAAAACTCCCAGCTCTAGACAGCTCATTGGTCTGATCTTTTATGCCCACCAGATCCTGGACCAGCGATGTGCCTGCAACTTAGGATGGAACAAAATTGGTTGTGGTTCCTGTCTTTCAATCCTGAGGATGGTTTTATGGAGCTGGCCAGGCAGCCAAATTAATTGTCCAGTACAAGACAGCTTGTACTGTAATATAATGTGGCAACACTAAATTGTTAAAATTATATTTAGAGAGAGCAGCAGAATTACTGGGTTTTCTGAGAATTTATACATATAGATTACATGTAAGTCACAAGTGGTGTTTCCCAGGGCTCAGTATAAATTTAATATATATATTATATTATATTATATTATATTATATTATATTATATTATATTATATTATATTATATTATATTATATTATATTATATTATATTATATTATATTATATTATATTATATTATATTATATTATATTATATTATATTATATTATATATAATAAATATATTTAACAGAGCAGCTCCTGTTTAATATATTTATCAATAATCTGGATGAGGGAATTGAGTGCCCCCTCAGGCATTTTGCAGATGACACCAAGAACTGGACACAAGATTTGAAGAGACACTGGAGCTGTGAATGTCTTGATATTTTATACATAGATTGCAAGTAAAAATATCAGATTTGATTCCCTAGCCTGTACAATGCATGCACATATGAATTGCTGGAGCTGAAGACAACATTGTCTCTTCAGCTTGTAGCAACACAAGGAAGCAAGGACAATGTAAATAGGTTTTTCTTCTTCCTTTCCTGTGTGCTTGTTATCAGAACAATAAATAGCTCCTCTTTTCAGGAGCTTTTAAGTACTAATTCCACAAAGAAGGGTGAAATGAGTTTCCCAAGGAGAAAGCTGCACAAAGTCAAAGCCATGGTTCCAGGCAAAATAGTACACTGAAGTGCTGCTTTGTGCACTTTTATCTTCTCTTTCAGCATACGCCTCTGAATTAAACCTAGAAATATTTCAACATTCTCTGAAGTCAGTGAATTGATATTTGCATCTACTGCATATTTTTTGCAGAATTCTTTGTGACCCACACGCTACCCAGTACCAAAAATGTGGTTATACTGCCTTCTGAACAATGACAGAAGAAAATGTTATTGTTACACACATAATATTATAACCATGTTGGATGTATATTTGTAACCTAATTTTTGCTCTTCTGTGGTACTTTGCTGCTGTTTCTTCTTTTCTTGTAGCATTTAGTGGTAAATCCAAATTATACAAAATATGTCTATCCTGATAACCAGGATGCTTTTTCATGCATTTTTCTCTGTATATGCGAATGTGTTCTTGTTCTTCAGACCTGAGAAAGTGTGAAAAGCTACAAAATGACCTTTACCAATTCATTCAAAGGGAAAAAAAAAGGAGAAAGAAAAAATCAAACATAAGTGATAGACAAAATTCACACCACAGCAAAAGGAAGGAAAATCATGCCAGTAGTGATATTTTTAACTTTTAATTTTTCAGCTTTTGTGAAACGGGAAAATATGTCTAAGACTAAGAACTGCAAATGAGATTCAGTGGGCTTGTGTGATTTCAGGAGTAAGAAAACTGAATTAGACTATGCCAGTTATGCCAAATAATAGGGAGAGGTGGTTTGTTCACTGGTTTTCTCTCTGGATCTAGATCAAATTTAAGTAACTTTACAACTGCACCATCTGAAATAACATCAGAAAATACAGAATAGTCTTTATTTCCTAAAGGTTGTCTTGGAGGTGACACAAACTGTAAATATTTCTTTTCAGTCTCTGTATGAGAACATCTGAAAAGTGGAAACAGTTTTCTCAAAGGAGAGGCACCTGCAATTCCTTTATTCTTTAGAGTTTGAGACTGTGTATTTTGAGGTTTTAATGAAGATTCACTGTAATATTTTGACAAATGAATACACTGTAAAATGTTGCTATTACCCAAAATCAGCCTTGCAGCTTCAGTACCAAAAAAGTTACCTGACTGCTTTTTAGTGAGTTACACTGCTCACCTGTGAACCAGTCCTCAGACATGTAGATCAATTAATTGTACCAGTATAAACTCCTTTGCTCCTACACATTAGTACAGATTTTTAAGGTTCAGTGGCCTCGCCTCAATTACCAGGAGAACAAGAATAGGTTGGTTTTTTTACTTATTAGGCATTCACCAGAGGCCGTAGGAAAGGTTGTTTCTCAGATTAAAACATATAAATAAAGGAGCTTCTCAGTCAGGTGGCTGAGGGAACCAATTGATCTTGAGTTTCCAGTCAGACAGAAACTTCAGTGTCTCTTTTCTACTGCAGTGTTTTTCCTTCACAGAGTACAAAAGTTGAACTTCAACCATAAAAATCAAAAGATTGGGACTGACTGACTCATTGTGTATTTATACCTGATTGTTGTCTCTGCTACCAGAATTTTGACCAGCCTTGAAAAGACAGAAATATACTCTTAGAGCTTAGCTGATTAAATTAAATGTATGCATCTGGTTTTATATTAGAGAAAGTGTTTTTTTTCTTTCATCATTTATCAGTCCATTTTAATTGAATTTTTCCAAGAGTGTTACATCAGCTGGTGTGCTCTATGCAGGTGGAGCAAACGGTTCAAAACAAGGCAATGCTGAATCCTCACTGATGGTTGCAAAGGTGGATCTGCAAACACAGGTTACTGTTCTAAGGCTCACCTACAGCCTGTTTATTTAACATCTAGTTTCTAAGAGAGGTCAGCCCTGGAGATTCCAGAAAAGCTGCTTATGGCTTCAACTTCTCCTTTTGCCCAGGTAGAGGTATCACTGCTGTGAGCGAGCGAGCTACCTGTGCAGGAGTGACAAGATCTTTGAATAGCCCTTGACACAGAAAACTATTCTTGAAGACCTATAGAAAATCTGAGGCTGGGGAAGTTGGTGAATGTGTTAAAACTGAGGATCAATTGTTAGGCTTTGCAAAAGTTTTACAGGTAAAAAGTGGACAGTAATTGATATTCAGGGATGTACCCAAAATCAGGCAGTTTCTGACAATGCCACACCCTCCTGAGAAATATGTCAAGAAATATTTTCATATTGCTTTAAGAAGCTGCAAATAGTGAAGCATTTTAAGCTATGAAGAGCTGTAGAAAGCATCTTTCTCCTGCAAAACCATGCCGTATAAAGCAATCAGACCTTCTCAATGTAGTAAAAGTCTCCTACTATATATAAGATTTTGAAAAATTACATAATGATGAAGATAAAACCCAAAATGTGAATAGTAATAGAAATATAGGTATTTAGTTCTATTTTAAAACTAGCTATCTTGTTGAACAATTACCACCTCTCAGCCTTCACAAGGCACTCACCTTCATCTAGACACAATTTTTGCTTGTACTGCATTTTGCTTCTTTTGAAACAATGAATCTTTCTTACTAAAATCTTTGGCTTAACAGGAATGTATTCCTGTCAGATAGAGGAATATACAGGACACACTGAAGTACAGGTACTAGTTTACTTACTTTTAAATATTTATTCATAGAAGCTGATTTTCTCTGAGACAGATTAATTATACACCCTTAAAAAAGAATCTTCTCTTAAGACCCATGAACCCAAATTTTCTTTATGTGAGGGATACAGCATAGAATGAAAATGATTTAGCTTTGCTGCAATTTATGACTTGAATGAGACAAAAAAAAAAAAAAGAAAAGAGGATAATGTGGGTGGTGGGTAAGATATAGATTACTGGGATTTGATAAATTTTGGAAGTAATGTCTGATTGATTTTCATCATTTTCTCTTGTCTCAGTATAGACCCAGAGAATTTCAGAGAGTTCATCTTTCCTTTGAAAGAAGAGCCAAGGGCTGGGTTGGCAGAAATGTTGCAGCTTGACACAGCTGGTGAAATATAACAGTGGTGCCACCTTGGGCAGCTTGCACTCTACTGTGTTCTACAATACAGTCTTCAGCCTGCAAAATGTATATGCAGATCTCATGCCAAGATCTCATGCCATTTTAGAAATCACTTGCATCAGCATCAGAATTGCACTATGTAACGCAATGCAGAAAATGCTTCCAAATTTGCCTGGCATGTTGGTGGCCCTGACACATATTTTAAACAACTAGAATCAAAGAATCACAGAATATGCTGAGTGGGGAGCAACCCGTCAGGATCACCAAGTCCAACTCCTGACCCTGAACAGGACACCCCAGAAATCAAATCACCTCCAAAATCAAATGTACCATGTTCTTGAGAGCATTGTCCAAACAATTCTTGAACTGTCAGGCTTGATGCTGTAAACTCTTCCCTGGGGAACCTGCTCCAGTGCCTAACTACCCTCTGGATGAAAAAACTTTTCCTGATATCCAACATGAACTTCCCAACTCAGCTTCATGCCATTTCCTTGAGATCTGTCACTGGTCACAAGTGTGAAGAGATCAGTGTCTGCCCTTCCTCTTTCCCTCATGAGGAAGCTGCAGACTGCAGTAGGATCTCCCCTCACTCTCATCCAGGCTGAATGGACCAGGTGACCTCAGCTGTTCCTCATATGGCTTCCCCTCCAGTCCTTTAGTCCTCACAGCCCTCCTTGGACACTCTCTAATAATTTCATATCTTTCTTATATTGTGGTGCCCAAAACTGCACACAGGACTCGAGATGAGGCCACACCAGTGCAGAGCAGAGCAGGACAATTCCCTCCCTTGACTGGCTGTTGATGCTGTGTCTGATGCATCCTAGGACCCAGTTGGCCCTCTGATAGGAGGACATTTCCTCTATACATTCATTTTGATCCATGGCATTGCTTCAGAGAGATTTTTGTTGCACTTATTTTTAGTCTTGGCTTTGAGCCAGACCCTTAGATATATTGGTTCTTCTATCGCTTTACACTTTCCCTACAGATCTCACAGGAAGAAAGAGAGAGTGATTGAAGATAAGCCTCTACTATAACACTGATATTTTACTTTGTCTTTGAGGGATTTGAGTGGAGTGTCAAATCACACTACAGATACACTTTGAAAAAATGAAAAATGTTTATATCAATCTGAAATAAAGGGGTTGCTTTTCTTTGACTCATGATCTTTTGGGGATAGAGTCTGAGTCCTGGAGACAGAGAAGGGAAGGAAATATTTTGACCTTGGCAAGGTTAATCATATGTGTTTGTCCTCCAACACCGCCAAATTGCCATCTACACAGGTTTTTAGAATCTAAATTTCATGTCTTATTATCCACCTGAGAAAGGAAGAAATATAGCAAAAGTAGTAGTTGATTTGCTGCTGCATGGCAACATGCCCATTCCTGGAAAGATATATTTGAAGCACAACGTTGACACTACTCCAAATTTTGTTCCTATAAGAATATCATTTGGTGCTGTATAACATTATACCTATGTTTTTCTAAATAAAGTATAAAATAAATAGGGTAAAATTAGGAATACAATTCAACTATAGTGCTTGATCTTGCAAAAGCAGTTATTAGATTCATTAGTAGTTGCCTAAAATTTAATTTAAACATATGAATATATACCAAAATTACAAATGTTCTCTGAGTTAGAGAAATGCTTCCATTTCCCTGAAGTCTGTTTCTTTAACTGTACATATGACTCCAGGAACTTTACAACAAATAATTTTAAAAGCTTATTGCTCCTTCTTTTCTAGTAAGTATAATCAAGATGTTGCTGTTACTGACCTAATTATACTGCAGAGCCTGCTTTTATAAAGGGAGTATTTGAGCTATTTATATGTTTTCCTGTAGCCAACATCATTATCTGAAGGAATTTACTGTTGTAGGCTACAGATGTAGCCATAATTCAGATCTACAAGAATAAAAAGCTATTGTTATAAAACCAAATAAGGTCTTTTATGAAGTAAAGTTATTTTGTTCCCCAGGAACATTTTAAAGGTAAAATATTTTTTTCAGTCTGAAAGATAAATTCAAAGCCAGTCTTCAAGGTGTATAAAACTGCATAAACCAAACAGAACAGTCATAGTCAGACAACTTATTTTACAATTAATATTAGCTAATGCTCTCCAGTGTAGCTGATTATATCAATGGACATTTCTTAGAACCTACTATCTTCAGTGGGTTCCCACTGTATTACAGAAAACCACATTGTCAGTTTCATGCATCAGACTCCTAGGCATTAGCAGTAATATAGTTTCAAGTGCTATTTATTAGACATAGATGTCCTTGGTGAAAATACAGTCTCTATACAAAAACAACAATGGAATCCGTGCATTAAGTCAGATACCAAACCTACATGGCAGAAGGTTTTAGAAAACATGAGTGTAAACTGTTCTGCTAGTCCATGCATAGTTACACCACCAGTTCTTGTCTTTCTATTGTAGTGGTCACAGACCCTTAGAAATGGTCAAGGGAGGGGCCTCTGAAAGTTGTCTAGTACATCATCCTCCTCTGAGCAAGGCTATTCCCACAACTACATCAGATGAACTATAGCCATAGCTGAGTCTTCAAAGCTACCAGGAACGGGTGTTTCCATATGCTGTGTATCTCTGCTTAGTGATATTGCTCTCACAGTCTCTTTCCTGTTTCTCAACATCCCATTTCAGCAGAAAACGCTAGACTGCTATCTGAGTTGAAAATTTCTCATTTATCCAGCCTGGACTCCATTGAGCTTACAGTGAGAATATTGCAGTTCTCCACCTCCTCCTCTCCTGTCTCAAAGAAGGACGCAGTGTTGGCTTTTTTCCAGTCAGCAGGGAACTCCTCTGATCAACATGAATTTTCTTAGATTAGTCACACCATCATTTCAGCGAACTCCTTCAGTATACCTCTAGATGTATCTCATTCAGTCCCACAGATCTGAAGACACTCAGCTGCTCTAAATAGTCCCCTGAAGCTTTTGCTTCTCAAAAGTTATTTACTTCTCTCTTTGCTAACCACACTGATAGAAGCAGTGGTCCTAGAAAAATGCTTTGCCTGTAAGAACTGACAGAAAAAAATACCTTCAATATATCAGCTTCCTGATTTGCTCAGTGCTATGGTACCCTCCCTCCAGATGTATGACAGCCCCCCATGAGGACAAGAAATAGCTACTTAAGGCCCATACACCTCCTTCTCTACCCAGGCAATCTGTTACTGACCTCCACCACACCACTTCCAAATATGTCCCATCTCACTTTGTTTCTTCCTGTACTTTTTCAACATTCAAAGGTCTCCTCAACAGAAGTTGCAATTAGTCCTCCCTTTTCTGCCCCCATGTCTATGCTGAGTATCCTGTTTCATCCATGCCAGTGCTTCTTCTTCATGTCACCTCTTCCACTTGCACTGCTCTCATTGTAGCACTGATCCTAACTGTAAAAGCTATCTGACCTAGGATTCTTCCCCAACAGGCCTTATTTCTCCTCTGCTGCCAGAGCACTGGAGTATATTTAAGATTAAATAGCTGCAGGCTGAAAAGGAGCCCTCTTCCTACTGCCAGAAATCACAGACTTACACCCTGCTGGATGGATGCCCTTTTGCTGCTCCACCATTGCCTTCCATGCTCAGGGTGTCTACTACCCAGCAGAATCCCTTGAAGTATGCAGAGTCTCTTGAAGGTTCTATCAATGCCTCATCTGTCATTCTTCACAGAAGGGCTGTTCATTTCTTGGCTAGTATTGTTTTGCTTGTTTTAATTAACAGAAGGAAAGCATGAAGTAAGAGAGTTCTTTTTATGTTGTCATTTTATTTTTTAGTCTGGACTGCAGCCCCCAGGAACACGTATGTGCAATGTGAATAGAACACCTGGCTTGTGCAGATGGGAAAGTCAGACTAGCTGACTTACCCATGTACCTAAAACCTGTGGTCTACCATAATTTCTCCTTCTCTTTAATTATTTGTGAAACAGAATGCTCTTCCAGCTATGAAGGACACAGAAGAAGGAGATGTGTAGAAAAAATGCAGCTGAAATTCTGTAGTGTAAGTCTAACCTCAGAGAGAAAGAGAGAGCATCATTTGTGTAGAACCTGCTTTTTGGCACTGAAATGCCATCCAGCTGTGCCTGCAGAGAGAGGAAAAGCTAATGAGCTGGTGTCCTACTGTGAGAGTCTGTGCTGGGCATCTCTGAAACCTAGCACAGTAGAAGAGATTTTTTTTTCTCTCTATTTTGGGGTGAATCACACCTCACAGTCCATGTTTCTGATTTTCAATGTATTCCGGTGTAGAAACTAAACTGTGTGTATTTGCCACTTTGAAATATCTTTTCAGCTCTTGCAGAAATACATCTTGTGACAATCTGACGCTTCTTCCTCATAGGCAGCAAAACAGACATGTATTTTTAGGAACAGAGGCACCCTTAAGTGATCGCTTCAGTGTTCCAAGACAACCTCAGAAAGTTTCAGGGTAGTTGTCTCTGGAATAAACTTCTCATGGAGACAGTCCACTTGAAGCCTTACCTGCCAGTGGCTGGTTCATGCTTTGAAATGTAATTTCTCTGCTGCAATTCTCTAATCTTTTGTGAGCTCCTGCTAAGCTTCACAATAATAGAAGTCATTGGAATTAACAACTGTTACACAATAACTTAAATTATTGATGTGAAGTTACTGCAGTCTGTTACTTTCTCCTTTGTAGACTAAATACCTCAAGCATTTTAATTTTTCTTCAGGGACAAAATAAAGATCAGTAACATATGCCCATTCACAGAGATGTCTTCTTCCCATCTATTAAGTGTTAGAGGTATTTGTGACATTGAAAATGTAAGGAATAAATCATGTTTCCTTCTTGGACAGTATGACAGGTTGATAGACACTCTTGAATTTCAGGGCATTGTAGCTGTGATTCAAACAGTAGGTCAGTAAAATTTACTGTTGTTCTTTCATACACTTATATAGACCCAAAAGCAGGGAATGCAACCAGACCACCCCCATCAGATACAGACTGACCTGGAATCACTGGCATCAAGACGTATGTTGATTCACATCCGTTGAAGTTACAGATCATGATATTTAAATTGTATGTAAGCAAAATGCCCTTTGCATATCCTGCCATGAAATAGTCTGCTTTACCAAGAAACAAAGGTCTTGATTCATAAAGCACTCTTTTCAAGTGACACTGACTCCCACATTTAACTAAAAAGAGACACAGAAATACAGGCTTCCTGCATAGTACACTTTAAAGGAAAAAAACTCTCTATTATAATTCTTCCTCTAAATCCTCCACAGTCTTAACCGTGGCTGAGAGATTTAAAATAGGATTATATCAGATTTTACCTAGCAGGACTTCCAATTAGTTTTTAAGGTAATACTCATATTTCTACTATACCAGGAGAAGCAGCAAAATTTATGGATCATTAGGCCAGTAAAGCTGAGAGGAAAGTAGCTGCAGTTACTTTAGACAAGACATGAATGCACCTATTTTTCTCATATTTTTATGTTCTGCATTTATACGATATGTCACTGCCTCCATAATTCTGAAAACTACTACTTTTTTATAATTTTATCTTTTTCCAGCGCTAAATCTCTAACATGGCTTGAAGAGAAGGATGGTTACAGGAGAGATAACAAATAAATGACTAGTGCATTACCTGTGTTCTCTTATCGTGGGATTTACTTGAGGACCTCTGAAAGCTACTATTACTTTTTAAGGAAAAGTATAATAACACATGCTCTGAAAATGGTTTTATGTCTATTAACATAAAGTAATCCCATTTCCTTCAGCATAATATGAAGATAGAAATCTTAACATCAGCTGTGACAGAAAATATTACACTAGCTTGGTTTATTTGAAGTAGATTCAGAACACTGATTAGTCAGGTAAGGATTCCTAATTATACATTATTCTGCTTAATATACAAATATTAATTATATGTATTCTGTATGAAATGCCGCTGTGCTCCAGACTACTGGGGTAGACCACTGGGGTGGACCACCCCAGTGGTCCACAACCCAAAGACACTTCTCCTGGGCCCAAGTCTAAGGTCAACACCATTATCTTGAGTAGTCATATAAAGGATATTAGGTTAAATATATATACGTATACTTGCATATGTATGCAAGAATTTTGCAAAATGGAGGTCCTGCTTAGTAATCCCTCTTCCAGTTTTCACATCTTGCACTTGATAAGAAACTTTGTAAGACACTTCCTGAGAAGGTTCATGAACATTCACAAACCTTCATGAGTAAATCAAAGCAAAACAGCTACTAAAAAAATTAGATTTCAAATGCTGATTTAACCTTTCCAAATTTTGCTTTTTTTGGTCTTTAGAACATCAAAATCATATAACTTCTTCTTTTTTGAGTCTTGCATTCAAAACAATAATATTTAAGTGTCTTTCTCTCTTTCTCTGTGGTATTATTTTGACAGCAAACCTGACCCTTTTAGTGTCAATATTACTAACTTTATCTTCTATCTCAGCAAGAGTTATTACCAGATTTGTAAAGGAATTTCACTTCCAACTCACAGATCATGGCATGAATAATATGAAACACAGCAGACACAAGGCTGACAATTGAAAGCCCTGATAATTATTCCAATTACTGAAGAAAGTGAACAAAAAAAACCCATCACTTCACTACGATTAGCTATAATTTTGTTGAAATTATATGCATTATAATGACACTTTCAATATAGTGTATGCTTCAGAAGAATTCACTCCCTGAGAATCTGTCCCATAATTTACCAGGACTGCATGCATTTCTACATGAAAGATCTGAGTTTAATTTTGAAACATGCTTTGTATATGAATAGTGAGTGTGTTACCATTTCCATAAAGTGCTTTACTAGATATTAATAAGAAGACCAGATGGCTTTCAGGCAAGAGTCAATATGATACTACTGCAGCAAGTCTACAAGTAATTTAACTCATCTACAAGTAGTTTTACTCACAGAAACATAGTTTCAGTAGAAAATGCCCTAAAAGGGTGAGAATTAAGCCAGACTACAACAACAACACACACTCTTCAGTTTACCTATATTTCCCACCCTGCAGGAAACTGTAAAACATACAGGAAATCCAAGACCCATCTCTCTTGCCAGTATAAGCAGGAAAAAGTTAGTGAAGTCAAATATTACAGGCCAAAACACAACTTTCAAAAAATGCAATCTGGTGAAGAGGAGAATGGTTCTTTCTGCTTGCTTACTCCCTTGCAAATCACAGCTGTTATCTGAAACCTTCATGCCTCTGCCATCCTTTGAGCTCTCTCCCACCAGTTTGTCATGAATCAGAGAAAATTTTACTTTTCTCCGTTACCCCCTTTAGCCTCTCAAAGCATGGTTTAAATAGCCATTTATTTGGAAGCATGATCAGCATGCCAGAAAAAGGTGTCCAGCTGCATCCAGAGGCATTATGTGACACTCCATGATAATGCTCATGGAGTCTTATTTTCAGCAATGCTTCAGGAAGGGTGCAAATGAAACTTAGCTACAACTTACACTCTTCAATCAAACATTCATAACTGGGCTTATGGTTCATTTTGGGTGTTTTAATATGCTAGTTGACACAGTTCTTCTGTGAATGGTCTAAAATATCAAACATAGGTTCTGTTCTGTGGTGTAGCTGTTTGTGTCTGACTGGCTGCTCACTCATTACAAGTCACATAACCAATAATACAACCTCATTTCCATGGCCTGGAGGGGTCTTTTGAGATTTCTGAGTCTCCCTTTTTATTCATAAATTACACAGGTAAGAGGAAGGACCAGGTTTACAGAAGACAACTGGAGTGGCTGTCTATCTATGACTCAACTCACAGTGATACTTCTTACTTTCATTGAATGGTCCCATAAAAAAGTTTAAAATGGCAGAGCCTCCTATGAAGCACATCCATCTGCTTCACTCTCACGTTCTTCCAGATCTTTTATATCATATGTTCCATGGAATTATTATAGATCCCATTGAGAAGGAGATATAGGAAAAATAAGTCAGCCTTCACTATAAATTGATCTGTGCTGATCATCAATGATTGATCAGAACTCATTTGTTCTACTTTGTTTCTCACTTGTTACCTTCATTATCACAAGACACCTTTTGGGACAGTAAAAATCCACTTCCAGATGCATTTGATTAAGCTTCTGCTTCTTATACCTTTGCATCCCAATGAGTTTTGGAAAACAGCAGCAATAATTATTTAATTTCCTATTACACTCTAGTTAATTCTTTCTCCATTTCATTTTCTAATATTTTTAAAATATTTTAAAATATTATAAAAATAATATAAAATAATATAAAACTAATATTAAAAATATATTCGCACTGAGGTAATTCAGTTCAATGAACTAAACATACATAAATGTCTAAAACAAGAAAATAACAGCCCATATCACAATGGCCTTTAATTTCCTACAATAACAAGTGGGGTTTTTTTTCTTTCCTGAAATTGGACTGAAAATCATCTCTGAGAATAGCCAAAAATTCTATTTGATTAAGCTACATTTTGGCATCTATTTTTCTCACTAGTGGACATCCATAAAATCACTGCTGCAGGAGTAAGCTTTCCTTCACCAGGAAGGAAATAAATAAGGTGCTACACTTCAATCTGCTTATTTTTGCCTTGAGACAAAATTAGACCATCTAAGCCTTAGTAAATTTATGAAAATAGGGAGGTAGTTTCTTTTTTACATTCCCAGCAGATCCAAAAGAAAACATTTCAAAACTATGGTAAATATGAAGCAGCATTTGGAGAAAGGAGAATATTTCTCGCTAATCACAGTAATTCTAAATTAATATTTTAGTAGTCATTTACAGTCTCTGCAGTTTCCATTTCAGGCTTTTACGAAGGTAATGTAGAGGCAGAAAGAAAAAGAGATTTCAGAGGCAAGTGGGTCCCAGTCAGCCCACACAAAAGCAAAACCACTTTTTTCTCTAAACATACTGTGGTTAATTTCCTACATAATTTTTCACAGGAGACCTGTTCTTCTCCTTGAGGACACAGACCAAGGCCCTTGACACTCAGGAGAGTGCCTGAATTCATGAGCTCTACAATTTTAGGAGATGGGGTTGTCACTCAGGTTGTCTTGAGTGCAGAGGACGGACAGCAAACTCAGCAAGGCACCAGCTGGAGGCTCTTGGCCCATTTTTTCCCACAGCCCACAAGAATGATATTAAATATTCAGCTATAAGGTGTGAGGGTTTCATCGTAGTTCTCCGAAAATCTTCTGCTGAACCACAGTCCTGGTAAGTGCAGTAAGCCAGAAAAGGCATTTCATACAAAAAACCCTAAAACCAAACACCAAAATATTGCCATGCGTCTGTTTTAAATCCTACACATAGAACTTGTCTGTCATATTCATATTAAACGGATAAAGCATTTCTTTGGCTGTCAAGAGGGAAAGGTGCTTATATAATACTTTTCTGTTTTATACTTTCACAGTTCTGATGCTTCAGGAAATTATGCCAGTTATGGAAGGTAAAGGACGAGTAAGGAATCACCAGTGATCTGGGAATTTTACTACCTTGGCCTTTACAAAGACAGAAACTAAAATAAGTAATTTTTTTTTTAAACACTGGAAACATAGTAACTCACAAGTAAAATAGAGCAGCACTAAGGGCTAACTAAAGACTGCTATGTGGTAAAGTCCAAGACTGAAAATCAAAATATAGTTTATTACAGAAGTGAAGTCAATATTCTCATTTACACAAAAACTATGATTATAAAACTGGAAATAAATTTAAAAAGAAGGAACAGATATTACGGTTTCTTGGATTTTTTTTTAATTTTCATTCTATGTAAACTATTTCAAGGGATTTATTTTTATTTTATGTAAACCCTTTCCAACTTAGAGTAACACTAACTTTCCTCTTGGTTGATATGTAGGTGTTTTTTGCAATTAGTGTTTTGAATGTATTTTTTCCTGTAGATACCAGGTAAAAACCTATTCAGTCATAGTATTATGTATTTTCCTTCAATCCGAGAAAGATTATTAATGATTTTCATTAGCTTTAAAATCATAATGATAAGTTTGGAGAATAATCTTTCGTCTTTTATTTTAAGCTGCAGTTCAAGGAATCATTCCACATTGGTAGATAGAATCAATTTAATTTTCTTTAAAGTATGCAGTTTCTGCCTTTGTTTACAACTGTTAGTACACTCTTCCTCAGATTTCTCCACAAGCTCTCTGGGGGCACAGGGCAGTTTTTTTTTGAAGTTCAGGCAAGCCCTGACACTTTTCAGGTCACTTACGTGTCCTTGAAAAAAGAAAAACCCATGTGTTTTATCAGCTGCAATCTCTGTTTCTTATCATCACAGTATTTTTTCTTACTGTAAGATGTTGGAAGATATAAGTAAATTATAATAAAATATACTGTACTCTACTGAAGTCCAATAAGCCCCTTGGATTTTGGAGGTATTTAATGTGCAGACTGCAAAAGCAGTCTGCAAATAAATGATTTATTCATGAAGCCCAGTGTATTGACTGCCAACATGCAGGCATTGTAAAACACAAATATTGAAATGACACAAAAATGGCGATATAGAAAAGAAGGTATTTAACTGCAGACAAAACCCAAGACAATGCTCTGATAGTTTTAAAGGTATTTGCAGTATTTTATATCACCATAAAAACTTTTGCAGAGTATAAGGTATTTCTTTGGCTACAGTGAACCATGAATAATATTGCAGAAGTACTTAATTTCATTTAATAGCATTGAGTTGTGTATTTCATACAGGAGATAGCCTGGCTGCCTAGTAAAACTGATTCACAACAGTGAAACTGGTCAAATAATCTATTGTGAATAAAACCTGTTTTAAATTTGACCATTTCTCATAGAATAATTGCCCATTAATAACTTCTTGCATTATTCAGCTAGCTATAGACCACAGTATATTTATTTCTCAGGAAGATACTGAATTATTTGAGAAACTTTTGAGCGGTTAGTTACATAGCTTCACTTAAACTTTGTACTCACACAAGGATGTTGAGGTGACTGAATGCTGAATTGTATCACCCATGGCAGACACATAACATAGGGAAAATTCCATACATTTGATCAGATTATTAAAATTAACTTTTAGGAAATTATATTAGAAGGAATAGAATCTTTTGGCTGAACTCTGAAATGACACCTCACCGCCCTCTGTCTGCAGAATTTTGTGTTATGCAAACAATCCAGACAGTAGAAGATGTGCCTTGGCCTTCCCTTTAGACCGCATTTCAAGTTTCATTGATATTAGTCATGTAAACAGATACAAATATTGTGGAGTTAAAAAACATTTTTGTTCTTGGTTCCAATGCAATCAAGAAAAGTTTTTTGTAGAAGACTTTGAGTGGCAGGGACTTCATCTCTGCTTTCCTTGAGAATAAGCAAATCTTTATAGCATTCAGAGTAGCAATTACCTGGGTTGACTGGACATTAAGGTTTGACACAGCTGCTAATTTGCTCCTCCACCCTTGTATGAAAAAGGGACCTGAACTTCAGCACTTTGTCAAAGCATATAACTCACAGCAAAAAAACCTGCCAGACTTCTCATACAGCCATTAGAGACAAATAGGTGCATCCTGGAGATGACTCCCCCAAGATATTTACCAGGACACATTCTTATCCATAGAGATAATATTCTTCCTTCAAATTAGTATGTCAGTTTTCACCTTTGATGACAAATGTGTGCTATCACAATGCTTGCAAATGTTACAAAGCATTTACTAACACAAGCTTTGTTCCCCTGAGTGTGCAAACAAGGCACATGTTTATAGGAACAGAAGAATTGTAGAAAACATTTCTTCCTGTATTTATGAACTTGCAGTTGACACTTTAATTTCTGTGGAATGTTTTCAATACTGCAAAATGAAACTGGGACCATTAGGAAAGAGAAGATGAGAGGAATGGACAGATAGTGCCAAATTGTCTGACATTTTAGCTGAATACTGCCTAATTCTATTTGCCAAGTTCACTGATACTGTGGGGTTGTCTTGTACTTTGCCCAATACCAAGTCACACTGTGTGTGCTAAAAAATTCTGTTCCGCACTAGATAAAACTACTTATATGTTTTTGATATAATTGATAAAAGGAAACTAATGGGGTGTTGCATAACTGAATTAGGGAATGTAGCTGTTGAATTAACAAGCATTCAAAGACCTGCTGCAATTTCTCTGGGAAAATGTCACAGAGGTTCCTCCTTTATTCAATAATTTGGTGCAATCTAAACTTTGAAGATCTGCATCTATAATGTACTGAACACTTCCTGTGCTCATTAAAAAAGCTGAAGGAGATTTGGATCTTCTGAAGGAATACAGTCATGCCATGATTCCCACAGAAAAATTAATAATGTATTCATTAATTTAGAACTATATGTATACTTAGGCTTAATGGAAGTATGTGCTTAGGTAGATGTCTTTTTTCTGTTGTACTTTACAGATTGTCAGAAGTTTTTGTAACTTGTTGTGAATCTTGCCTTTTTGTTTTGCAATAGTTTATAATAACTGTGGTCATAAATTTGTTAAGGCTTGGGTCCTTACATTTCTTTTAAATTCTTTTCCCTATACAACAAGAGAACAAAATTTTTTTGCTTGGGGTTTGGATTTACATGTTGTGGGGTTTTTTTCCTAATCTTTCTACATAAGTTTTTCTGTACACAAGAATAGAAGAAAAAGTTATTTTATGCTTTATTAGGCTGGGTGACATATTCTTCCAAGATCCAGCGGTTAGCAGTATTTTCAGCAAATTGTGTGTCACACTTGACTGCAGTTAAGAAATTGTAAAACAAGTAACTACAGAGTACGACAGGTCTAATTATGAATACACTGGCAAACTTTCTTTTCTGTACACATCAGTCATAAATAGGCCTTGATTGTACATATTACACAAACTTGAGTATTTCCAAATACCTTCTAAAACTGTTGTACTGTTTTGTTAGCATCTATTTGTTCTGCATGTGTATGAAGGATCATCTAAGCCAGACTATATTACTTCTGTTTCCAAATTTGAGAAATGTTTTAACAAACAAAACCCAGTGCTCATTCTTGTTCTTTAGCATGTAGTATGTTTTCAAATGGAGAATATATAGTGCATTAAAAAATTCCTCCCTTTGGAAGTTTATTTCTGTGCTCATTTCACATAGCACTTCTCATGTTGTGTTATTCAGTGCAGAATCCTGCCAGTAAAATTTTAAACAACAGTAAAGTTCAATGAGGTAGTAAATATGACAGAATTTATTAATATCTCTTGTATTTCAAATAGCAACCTCTGTTTGTCAAAGTTGACAAGTATAATTATTTGCTTTCTAAAAAGCAAACTAGAACTCTACATAGAGCTCTCTATTAAAACAATTGCCAGTTACAGATTTCCTCAATATATCCCTTAACTGCAGGGAACACTTCTGGTTTGAGTGTTTCAAGGTACACTGGGCAAAAAGCAGTAGCTTTACACATCACTATGCCATAAATATGCCTTATAGAAATGTTTTTAAAATACCACAAAAAATCTTGAGGTATTTTGGAAATATTTTGGTCTGATATTTTGATTTAAAGAATTACACAACTGGTTCAGGCCAGCTAACTGGCTGGTAGCTGGCAATGATGCAAAATGGTTTCAGTGTAGTTTCACTATAAAACTGGCCCAAGATTGTAATGTCCCCAGCCTTCACTGTGGTAATTCAATCTGTCATTTCAAAATGTCAGTGCTTAGGGTTTCCCAAACATTTTTACCAAGGCTTTTTTTTCTTTAAGAATAGTGAAAGCATTATTTTGAAATATACATTAAAAACAGGTTTTAAAATGTTTTCAAGTTCCGAACATATATAAAGAACTGATAAATTGACAGATTCATTTTTCCCTTAAGATGAGTGTGCTGCATCATTGAGATTAAATACAGTTAAATTGTCATGGTTCTTAGCTTATTGCTTTGTTTCTCAAAGTTATCACATCTACAGGCAGTCTTTTGAAATGGGTTAGCACAAAGGGTCAGTAAGAAATCTGAGGCCACTGAAATCAGATCAGCTCTTACTATTTTCAGTTCTATCTCCACATCTTAATGATTCATAAAGTGATAAAGAAATGGACAACTCAAATGACACAAATGCATGTGAACAATCTCCACCTGGCAAGGACAAAGCAAGTTCTTTGCACTGAATACAAAAGTGATCCCCAAATACAATTCTTGAAAGATGCCAAAATGCCTACTCTATAGCAGGAAAGTCCAAGTGGAAACTGGCAAGTGGTGAGGCACTTGGAACGGATAGCCCAGAGAAGCTGTGGGAGTCCCATTTCTGAAAGTGTTTACGGCCAGGCTGGATGGGGCTTTGAATAACCTGGTCTAGTGAAAACTGTCGCTGCCCATGGCAGCAGGTTTGGAACTAAATGATCATTTATGTTCCTTTCCAACCCAAACCATTCTGTGATTCTGTGATTTTATGAGATCTCCAAACTGAAGACATGCCCAATGACTAGCAGAGAGTGAAGTATTCAGTTGTGTTGATGCCACAGTGGGCCGAAATATTCTTCTGTAGATAAGTCTTGTTCTGTAGAAGCTCTTATCAGTTTTTGGCTCTGAATAAAGATGAACAGGAAAAAGACCTTCCCTGCCAGGAGTAGCACATTTCTGAAGACACTAGCTCAAATTCACAGCCACACACTGGGTGAGCTCTGCTCCCCTCAGGGTCAGTGCAGCCTCATCAGTGGCCTTATGCACACTGTGTAACCCAGAGTGAAGGACTGTACAGATAATTCAGCATGAAAATTAGAAATATAGCTTCCTTTCTTTATAAAGCTTCTCTTAATTACACTCATTCCCGTGTCATGAGCAACTCTAAGGAGGCAACTGGACAATCTCTTTCTCATCTTTTATGCACCTGCTCTGCAATCATCTCCTTGCTTGAAAAGTGCACCACAGATTAGAAGATGGGATGCTTTTGATAAAATTTATTTCATAATTCAGAATCCATTAATAATTCATGTACACAGCTAAGCAGGAAAGTCCTGCTTAGCAGTTCATGTTGCATGGGATGGCATGAGAGGAACTAAGACACAAGACCAGGGAGATACTCTCTTGAGTAATTGAACAGTTTTCATTAAATTTTATGAGTGAAAAGAATAACATAAAAATTGCTGTATGAAACTGACAAAAGTCTTGTTTCAGTATTTTATTTTACAGATACTGAGGCATTCAATCGGAACCATGACAATTAAAATCTTGTTGGATGGAGACCCTAAAAGAATTATCTCTGAAAGAATTAACAGGTTTTCTGTGTGAAAATCATAGTGAAATTTGCTTTTAAGGACTTATAAGCCTTTCTTTTCAACAGAACTTCATTTTAGTAATTAGTGTCAAAATTGTCTATCAGTTGTTTAATTCTTCTGTTTAATTTAAATTTTGAAACTCTTGTTCAAACACACACATGTGTTATTTATAACAGAATATAATAAAATAAATTCGTGGAATACAAGCCAGTGAGACAAACATTTTTCCCCAAGATGATCTCTTTAAAAAGAAACACTGACACTTCTGTATTCTTCTTTCACTCAGCAGTAGCTAAAGCTTTCTGGAGAAGTCATATTTTGTTGAAAACCAGCAGCATAATGCCTCAGGCCTAGATTCTAGTCTGGCTTATTCACAAAAATATTTAATCTATGTTTATTTGAGAAACAGAGTAAAACAGACATGAGGCATATGTGGGTCAAAATCGTGGACAAAGAGAAGTCAGTGTTGCCTCATTAATTACTGGCATTTACAAACCTACAAGGTTTTGTAAAAAGTGTGAAATTTTCATTAAATATTAAATATCTATATTTTGATTTATAATAAATCTACACTAGTCCTTTTCACATAGTTTACAATATGCCTAGCTAATCAATCAGATTATCAATGCTTTTAAAAATTTAACAGCAAATTTCAGTAAAATATGTAGGAAATTAAGAGAATACAAGATGATCCTTTTGCTTTAGAGTCATATTGGCTGTTTACAGATAATAGAGTTGAGAAGTTATTATGTACTGGATATTTTCTACGTTATGAAAGGATATTTGTCCAAATGAAGAATCCTCCTGTGTCCAAGGCAATAAAGTAGAAAATGTACCTAAAATTAGAGCTGAATCCCAATGAATGCCTTATCAAAATTTGAATGCGAAAAGAATTCTTCTAATTCGGTAATTTTACAAGTCTTGTGTCCTACTCTTGTCTCATATCCTAAAACAGTGCAGTACATTCATCCCAATGCCTATTCAGTTTGTGAAACCCTACAGCACCAGCTAAGGCACATGTTCTCTGTGCCCTTGGGACTGAGGCTTCTGTCTCAGGCATAGGACAGCTTAAGAACAGGGCCTGATGCTCAGCCAGGGTCTGGCCTTGATTCTGAGCCAGGATTGGGCCAGTATGTTCCCTTGCATATAGGCCATCCAAACTACCTTATAGTAATATTGGGAGGTTTGCCATTTTTTTGCCATTTTATTTTCAGAAGAGCCAGGGAGACTTCAGGGACTTGGTGGACTTGTGACAAAGCTCTTACTGTACACACTGATGAGCTGCACAGCAATAGAATTCATGCCTGGCACACTGTTTCCTGGCCCATTGCTGCTGGGATTAGCTTTTCCTGACTGCAGATACAAGCATCTTATCTAAATCAATAAAAGGGAGTTCATTAAAGATAAACTATGGGAGACGAAAATTTGTGATTTCTTACAGACAGTCTGAAAAATCCCATTATTTTTCTTATGAAGAGTTCTGTTTCCTTTATAAAGCCAAATGTTGCTCTGACTTATTTGAGCATTCTTGAAATAAAAAGTCAGTTCTTGGCAAAATGAGTCTTTAAACGGCAAAGATCAAATCAAGTTTCAGAAGAAGAGGAGACAAACAGAAGCACCAGAAAGTGGATATTAAGTTTTTATTTTACCAAGGAATAATTGAAGTTAAAATTCTGAAGAGGTCAGCTAAGGCTGAGAGCATGCATGCCCAGAGGGCTGAACCTGGCCTGCAAGAATACTGCAGGATTAGAAGCAAAGGCTGCATGAAGCTTTTGCAAACTGAGCTCATGAAAAATATAACAGTACTAAACACACACCCCGTCAGTGATTAGGAGGTTTGCCATTTATTGCAAAAGCTGATTTCACTTCATTATCTTTTCTTCAAAAATGGGTGTGGCATACTTCTCAGCCATGAATGCTTGGCTAGATAGGAGTGAAGTCTGATAACAAACACACAGTCACCATTCTCCCAGGCACCAAATTGACAGGATGTAGAGGATCTTTGAAAGCTGTAAAATAGCATTAGTCAGAGATAATAAATAGAAATTTTCCTGTGTTCATTAATAACATGGGAATGAGAATAGTGCTAGCTTTTTCAGGGATGGGAATATAAATGAGAGGAAGCAAACTATATTAAAATGGAACATCTCTTGCCAGATTCCAGATTATCTATGGTATCAGAAGAAAGCTCCAAGAAAAAATGTCATGGCATGTTTTCATTGCATATTTGCTATCCCACTTCATGCACCTCAGGGAATGTTTCATGAATTAATGGCAAATATTCTACACAGCTATTTATATAATGCAAAACAAGAAGTAATTAGTTCACTGGTAAATATTTTTGGCAGACAGTTTTTGTAGTTTATAGCAACAAATGAGAATAATGCATTTTCAATTTAAAAGAGCAAGAGGGTGTCATAAAAAACAGGATCCTTAATGAAGGTTTCAGGAGACTGGATATGAGTAAAGAACTCTAGTATAAAATGCTAAAATTTAAAAAAATAATTTAAAAAAGTAACACTTTTAAAAAACTCACAAACTCAACTTATTAAGGCTGTTCCTGACACAATTTTCTGCCAAGTGTTTCTTCTTTGTTGCTCCACTGAGAAATCTGGAAATAATAAAAACAAAGAAACTATTATCTCAGAAGTAAATTTTAGAAAAGAAAATCCATTTCATCCTACCAAAGTAAATTCAACTGTCAATGAAAATACCTTTCAGCAGAAAGGTACAATTCTTCTAAAAGATGAAGGCAAAATATATATCTGAAAGACAGCTCCAATGTCCAAAAGCTTAGTTGCCATTTTATCAGCTTGATAAAAGGAATTACTAATTTCAAATCCTTCCTCATTTACATGCTCAGAATAGCATGGTAACAAAACCTTGATCATTAAGAATATACCACATATCTTGCAGACCACTTTTTCAGTGTAAAATTATAATTCACAGCTGTGACATCTAGTTGTAAAAGAAAACTATATCCTTGGTTACATGCCTGAATTTGCTTTTCAGAGCATAGTTTACATGAATTTTTCTATTTGCAAATTATTTCTACTAGAGAAAATCCAATTATTATTTAGTCTAATTTGCCCATCGCCACTACTATGTTACTACGCTGTTGATGCAAACCTTTCCCAGGTCCTTTAAGTCCTGGTCTCAGAGCTAAAACTTCCTGTGGCAGTGTGTGAGTAGTGAGACCAAGAGGAGACTTAAAGATTGTGTGACACTGGTATAGGTACAACTTAGGTGGAAACTTACTGTTTAAACTCCTAAAACTGAGACCAAGCTTTGGCAAATTCTCAAGAGCCAAGCCCTAAATGGTTGTCGCTATGTGCCTCCAACTCCCCATCAAACACAGTCATCTTCAAGGCACGTATTTAGTCTAAGCCAAATACCTGGTCTGTCTTTGAGAAATACCTTGATTTATCCTTTGTGACACATGGCAGTAGTTAATCTGATTGAGTCACTCACTGCTCAGAAAATTAAAATAACACAAAATAAGACAAACTAAGAAACAAACAAAACTCCTCTCAAAATCCATTAACAAGAGAAGCTTGATATACACATAGCAAAAAAATTAAAAATGTTACAAAGAAAAGTGATGGAAAATGTTAGGTGCTCATCTCAAATAGGTGACAAAATGTATTAAATTTTTTAAATAATTCAGGCAAGATATTTCAGTCATCTCTACTACCGTATAAATTCCATAAACAGAAATGCAAATAACCAGAGACTGTTACATGGCTGTTACATTAGCAGCACAGCTGGATGCAGCATCGAAGTCCTCATAAAGGAGAGGAATTGTTGTTGTTATGCTATGATATGAGACTTGAATAAGAGTTTAGAAGTAGCATTAATTTTCTTGATTAAAGATTAACAAGGTGAAGTGTTTAATTGGAATTTTAACTGGATAGCAAAGAAATAAATTCTGCGTTTTGGAGTTTAATGAATTATATGAATCATAAAAACATAGCTCTTCGTCTAATTTAAAATTTAATAGTTATCTCAAACAGCATTTATTTAAGAAAATATTGGTTTTGACTTAGGGAAATAAGGGAACCTGATAAAAGTTATTTTTATTCCTAAGCTTTATTTCTTTGTCAACTATTTTTCTGCTTCTTAGACAGTAAATCTGGTGTAACTAATCTATGAAATTTAATGACTTTTCAAGTTTGGCTAAAAAAGTTCATGATGTTGATATACCATTACTTCACCCATGTACTGCTGTCCTCTTAAGAACCCCAAAAGATCTCTTTACCTGCCAACAAAATATCTTCTCTCAGTGCAGCAAAATTTTTGTTCACAGGATTTCTGGAATTTCCTTCTCCTACCTATGATAGAGGTTTATCCCTTTTCACAGTCTTCTCCTGTTCCACTTGCATCTTTTTTTGAAATAAGGTTTTTTTCTTCTTTATCTATAATTTCCTTTTAATTCAGGTGTTTCATTTGGCCTTGTATAAGAAAACCAAGAAACAAACCCTTATAAAACCTTGCCCACCTCTGAGCTGGATGCCTCACTTCTCCTGGCTTCACTGTTCAGACTCAGCTAATTTTGTCCTGTTCCATAGCTCAGCTTAGTTCAGAAAGTGTCTAACAGGCTTGTTCATTGTCCTACACTGTTTCTGTCAGCAAACTTGGCTCATTATATTTAGATGAGACATGAAAGAATTTCTGGCTACATGTCTGGAAAATACAGTTCCAAACTGATTATTAAGGAACAGTTTTTATAACAGCAACATAATAATTTCCCTAATTTCAACAATAATTCATGCTTTGGATGGATTTGTAAATTGTATGAATTATTCCAGATATCTGTCCATACTGTAATTTATGTCATCCAAGTAAGATTAGATGAACACAGCTGTATTTTTCTGACTTAAAAGTTTGTGAGTATTTGAATCTGTGAAATGTCCTAATACTTTATGTCTGTCAAGAGGCTGTTTAAAGAAAGTTTTATTGGTTGGTAATGTTACTGTTTAAAGAAGTTGCTTGCCTTTCAAACTTTACTGTATAGTAAGACTGATTTGAAAGATGAAGATATGTAACACGTCACAGTGTCTGGAAATGGATAAAATCAAGTGTTGGATTAAATACTAGTCAAATAAAATTTACAGACAAAAATAACAACATTCTGCTTTCAGCATCTGCAGTAGCAGATATTGATCAAACACCATGTCTTAATAACATGATCATGAAGCATTGTTAGATATGAATCAGATTCTCTTTCCCAAATTTGTTTAAGGCAGATTCTGCTTGGTGAGCTCAAAGCTCACTATCAGTAATAAGTGCAGCAGAGGGCTACTTTCCTTGGAAGATCTTGTTGTATTAAACACGTTTACAACAATACTTATACATTACAGTAATACATTATGACTTATACATTATAACAGTTACATTACACCATACTTATATATTACAGTGAACATTACAGCTACAGAGTCCATCCCCTCCAGGGGCTTTTCCCGAAGCGTCCAGCCACAAGCATCTGCAGCTAATCCAGCAGCGATCCAATGAAGGATATTGCTGCCAGACTGCCACAGAGCCCTGGCATGTCCGAAGCTTCTCCAACCCTCTCCTGGGGTCTACCCTCGTAGGGTCAGTCTTCTTCTGATATTATTCATCCCCTTCCAGGGGAACTCACCATCTTCTCCTGGGACTCGCCTGGTCCTCGCTGCAGCCCTCTCTGGGACTCGCCTGGTCCTCGCTGCAGCCCTCTCTGGGACTCGCCTGGTCCTCACTGCAGCCATCTCTGGGACTCGCCTGGTCCTCACCCTCTCCTAGGGTCCTGGGATTCTTCATCTCCTCCTGCAGTCTTTACACCAGCCATGCAGCTCTTCTTGCACTCTTCATCTGGCTCTGACAATCTTCCTTCTGCTTCTTGCAGGCTTCTGACTCCTTGGCTGACTCCACCCTTCTATGGCCATTGTACCTAATTGCTTACAGGTGTATTAAGTATCCGTGCAACCTGTTCTTAATTGGCCCCAGCTGCAACTCATTGGGGAATACTGTGCCCCCTTACAATTCTCCCTACAGATGTGAATCCATGTTCTGTTCCCATGGTCTTTTTTTTATGTTCAGAAATACCTAGCCCAACTCAGACCTTTTCCAGGCAAGTAAGGCAAGGAGAATGAAGGTATTTTCCTTTTTGAATAATGAATCTCCTTCTGAAAGTTGTTCTGAAGTCCTTAGGTTTGTAGAGGTAGTACCATCAGCTCCTCTTTGAAATTTAAAAAAAAAAACTGTGAGAGGGGAAATGGAGCAGAATTGTTAGACTTAGTTTTTGATACTGCAGTAGTACTCAAATGAGTAAACCTCAGAAAAATCACCTACAACAACAGAGAGTAATGATGATGATGTACAGAGCACTGGGAATTATGATGACATGCATCAGAGCTGAAACCTCTTTGGCCCATCTGTTTTGAAACCATGCACCAGGGGGTAGCAGATGTCCTTCTACAAAGGGAAATGTGCTACTCCGCATGATGTATATGAGGCATTGCTATCACATGCAAAACTGTCACACTTATACAGATTGCTATGCACAGGGGCCAACAGATAGAGACACGCAATTTACCATAATTAAATCTTATTCAACTTCAATAATATTGGATAACAGCAGCTACAAGCTCAAAGTATAAAGGACTGCTGGTTCCAAGTGAAAGAATCCTTCAGCTACAAGAAACTGTAGGTATTACTATGCAAACTTCATAGACAACTACTGGGATTAACATTATGTTATATATGAAATGTAGATAGATAGATATAGATATAGATATAGATATATAGAGATATATAGACATATAGATATAGAGATATATAGATAAATAGATATATAGATATACACATATATAATAATATATGTATGTTATTATGTAATATCTTTCTTAGGATGTACCAAGAAACAGCATCTGATGCAAGTAATAAACATACAAAATTAGTTCAAAATTAATACTCTTTGCAGAGACTCTAAAATCATCACAATCTAAATTTAGTTTCGGTAAAATATGTTCACTATGGAGATCCAGGAAAAAGGTCTCCAACTAGTTCTGACACTAAACAGAAATAAAAATTTTAAAAAACCCTAGAAAATAACAAGAGCACTTACATGTACCTGTCTTGCTGCACTTCCTTCTTATTGATCTCTGGTAGCTCAGTTATTTTGCTTCATTGAAATTGTTTCTGGGATTGCCATGTAATGAAATAAAACTTTTCAGTCTGTTTTTCAACTGGAAAAGGACTGCTGCTGGAAAAATAAAATAAAAAAGAAAAATTAAACATGGAAGGAAAACATCCCAAAAGATAGCCATCCTCTCCATAATTTTTATAAACTTCATGCAGAACCTCCTGACAGTATTTCAATTTCCTATTTTCAATATACAAAGAAATACCTTGACTTTAACATAAACTTAGTTAACTGTTTGCACTTGACATCTCAACTAGACAGAAAAAAAATTTCTTCTTGGCTTAGACTGTTATTTCACAGATGTTGAATTCACATGAATTCATCCATATCTAGCGACAAATGTTGAACCTTTTGAATTGAAAAATTCAGCACAGTCATAATTGTGATAAAGGTCACAATATTAATGGTCCTAATATTGTCTGTCACTTTGACACATCCAAAAACATCAATACATCTGGAAGTACATTTTAGAATTCTTTTTTCTATCTTACCCAACACACACAAAATTGTCTGTTTTAATTCACAAATAATTTCTAAAAAAATACAGATTTCAGTAGATGTCTTTTTTTGGCAAGATCTAGCTCTACAAATGGATTGATTCATTGTGCACAAGAATTTAATGTAAAATAAACTTCCAAAAAGCCAGCTGCAAAAGGTAATACAATAAACTGCTTCTCCCCAAGAACACACAAAACAAAAAACCAGGTTTTATTATTTCGATTTGCTTGCACACAGCTGCTCCTTTCCTCACCCAGCACAAATATTGGCTGTTCAACGCATACCAATACTCTACCTACCTCCTTCATTTTTTCTCCTGATGTTGAAACATCTGAGAGGTTACTTTCGGCACGTTTTGGTCCATTGAAATGCACCTTATGTAATCCCTGTCCATTTCCACATAGTCGCTAAATTTCCCACTTTTCTGCTTTTCTTTCTATAATTATATTTCCTTTGAAGGTATGTCCATTCCAGAGTGTTTGTAAGCTGTTCTTTCCTATTTCCAAGATTTCAAGGGGGATCAAATGAGCAAGATTTGGTCCACTTCCCCGACATCCAAGGCAACCCATAGATTAAGATAGCTTTCACTTTGGGGAAGATTTTTATATTCTCCTTCAGTATCCATGCGATGTAACAAAGATCTAGCCCTCAAAGTTGTGTCATCCTCTGTGACTTTTTCCCCATGGTTCTGCAGCATGACTGAGACTGGTTTGGATATATACAAATCCTTTGCAGTACACTTCATTCCCAAAAGATGATTTTCTTTCAATTCTTTTGCAAAGGGAAATGAAATCTTGGAAAACAGAAAAGAAAGACATCAAAACAATTCGGAAAAGACACCGCAACCCACAAAATGCGATTGAAAAATATTAAAAAACATGGAAATTGACAGATTACATGACAATAAGAAAAGGGTCTGGCACAAAATGAAGTACAGCACGAAGTGAAAAAAAACCCAAAACTAATCTCACACATGTTGAAAAAGCAGAAGAAAATAACAAAAAGCAAGTCACAATTTGAAAGAGAAGATATAAGCGATATGCCATGAATTACTAGAGGAGGGGTAACGAAAAAAAATTTTAAAAAAAATCAAAAAATTTGGCGAAAGTCAAAACCCATGAAAATCTTGGTATATCAACAATTGAAGACACATGCACCAAAGCATTCCCAATTCATCCCCATTGAAATCTAGCGAAACTGAAAACAAAGCCTTACAAACACTCCGCAAGGGAGATATGATCAAATGAAATGCAATTGAAAAAAACCCCAAAATCCCAAAAATCAGGACCCTTCGTGACTACAAGAAAATGGACCAGGATTATATCTGCTGCAGTGCAAATGAAAAAACAAGCCAAACTTGCCTCACAGCTCTTGAAAAACGAAGAAAGAAGACAAAATATAAAGAACAAGATATGAGGGACAGGGCATGGATACTTAAAACCAAAAAAGAGCCTACAGTAAAAATCCATGAAAAGGCCAGTATGCCAACAAGTGCAGGAACATGGAAATACATTAAGAAAAATTGAACTAGCTAAAGGCCGAAACAAACAAGAATGGCTTACCAACCCTCTTGAACAGAAATACCAGCAAAGGAAATAAAACTGAAGGAGAAAAAATATAACAGGGAAATTTAGTGACTAGAGAGACTAGAAAAAAACAGACAAGGATTAAACCGGGGGCAGGGCAAAAGAACCAAAACAAACAAAAACCCACAGATGTTAAAAAACTAGGACAAAAAATCAAGGAGTTAGACAAAACATGATGGGGAAGATATCAGGGACAGGGCATGGATACTTCTGAAACAACCAGAAAATTGCCTACACTTAAAAGCCATGTCAAGGCCTGTATGCCAACAAGTGCAGGGACATGGACCAAAGCTTGCCAAAATTGATCCCCGCTGAAGGCCAAAACACAAAAGAAGGACTTACCAACACTCTGGAACAGAGATACCATCAAAGGAAATGCAATTGAAGGAGAAAAAAAAAATTTGCAGGAAATTTAGTGACTCTGGTGACTACAAGAAAATGGACCAGGATTACCTCTGGTGCAGTGCAAAGGACCAAAAGAGGCCAAAACAAATCTCACAGATGTTGCAAAAGCAGGGGAAATAGTCAAGGAGGAAGACACAACTTGGAGGGGAACATATCAGGGACATGCCATGGATACTTAAAAAAAGAAAAAAAAATCTTTGCCAAAGTCAAAAGCCATGAAAAGCTCTGTATGCCAACAAGTGCAGGGACATGCAGCAAAGCGTTCCCAATTCATCCCCATTGAAATCGCAAGATTTCGTTTCCCTTCCCGAAAGGAAATAACATTTCCTTTCGGGAAGGGAAACGAAATCTTGCGAAACTGAAAACAAAGCCACACAAACACTCTGCAAGGGAGATATGATCAAATGAAATGCAATTGAAAAAAACCCCAAAATCCCCAAAATCAGGACCCTTCGTGACTACAAGAAAATGGACCAGGATTATATCTGCTGCATTGCAAAGGAACAAAAGAGGCCAAAACTAATCTCACAGATGTTGCAGAAGTAGAGGAAAAAGTCAAGGAGGAAGACACAACCTGGAGGGGAAGATATGAAGGACATGGCGTGGACGCTTCAAACAAAAACCGATAAAAATCTTGCCCAAAGTCAAAGCCATCCAAAGGCAAGCCATATGCCATCAAGTGCAGGCACATGCAGCAAAGCTTGCCAAAACTCGTCCCCTCTGAAGGCCAAAACAGATAAGAAGGACTTACAAACACTCTGGAATTGAGATACCCTTAAAGGAATTGTAATTGGAGGAGAAAAAATTGAAAATTGGGATATTTGGGCGATTTAGTAACTACACCAAAACGGACCAGGATTACATCTGCTCCATTGGAAAGAAGCACAGTAGGCCAAAAGAAAGGTCACAGATGTTGCAAAAGAGGGGGAAAAAGTCAAGGAGGAATACACAACTTGGAGGGGAACATATCAGGGACATGCCATGGATACTTAAAAAAAAAATTACCTAGAGTCAACGGCCATCAAAATGCCTGTACGCCATCAAGTGCAGAACATGGATCAAGGCCTGCCAAAAGTGATCCCTTGCCAAACATTTAAGGGCTTACGAACACTATGGAATGGAGATACCATCAACGGTAGTGAAAATGATGGAGAAAAATTATTGGGAGAATTTATTTTGGAATTGTTTCCTGAGGAAAAGCAATTGCTCTCTGCAGGCTGAGCCTCTGTAAGGAACTGTTTCGTGAGGAAAAGCAATTGCTCTCTGCAGGCTGAGCCTCTGTAAGGGGAGATCTCCAGTGTCAGGCACCCAGGGAAGATGGTTTAGGATTGACCTACAAGCTTGTATAGGGCCATCAGAGCCACACCAAAGCTCCTGTTTGACTCTATTCTCCAAAATACCCTGTATTCAGATACAGGCAGTGGATGATGCAAAACTAGTACATTCGGGTTTTTTACCAGAGGCTGTGCCCACTGTGGCAGAAGTGTCTGCTCCCTTAGCTGCAGACTTCCATCTGCTTTACAGCAATGAAGGAGTGTGATGCACCTGCAATGGACACTTAAGGGACTGAAAGGATACCAAATTCTGGGATAAAGGAAAACTCAGATAAATCTGCTTCTCCAATTCCAACTCAGGCTGCTGACACAGTAAGAGAGGCCATGGGACAAAAAGACTCATTCCTATTTCGTAGTTGTATTGATTGGTGTGTTTCATCATAGACTTTTAGTTCATCCTGAGACTCCTATGCTGTCACACAGTTGCCTTTTTTGGGGAACACATGCAGGATGCTTGGAAACTGCCATTTTTTATCCAGAAGAGTAGATTACTGCAGCTATTGGTAGCATGAAGGTGCGCAAGAGCAGTGGCAGAGTATTAAACACTGCAGCAGTTACTGAGGGTTTTCAGTGCATAAAGAAAGAGACTGGAAAGAAGAGATGTTATCTGCAAGTACAATAAGAGGAAAAAACCTGAAAAGTCTCAAAAAATACATGAAGGGAAATTTTCAAGGGATCAGTTTTGGTGATTAATTTTAAAAATGTCATTTGGATCAATACAGTGTAAAGGGACAAGTGTTTCTTTTTAACATGAAAAGAACATGAAAATGTTCTAAGAGATGCATTTTAATAAATTTTAAAAGAATTTTTGGTAAACAAGAAAAACATGCTTAAAGGATCTTCAAGGAGTTAAAATGTAGGCAGGGTGTTCTTAAATGCATTAACATTTACAGGAAATGAAAGTTCAAACAAGACCCTTCAATCTTATATATGATTCAAGCCAATAGAGAAATAAAATCCTGGTATGTTAATGGGAGCCATTGCTTTCACTGGGATTGCTGCAAGCATCATGATAGTCCTACTTCAATTTAAAGTTGTATTTGCAAATTCAAATTAGGACTTCTTATTTGAGGAAGATTTCTTAAGCCATATTGAAATTCAGCAGACAAAGATGAATACTGCTTCCCTGCCCATCTCCCAGCTTCTCAATTTTCATGTATTTCAGATCATCTCACAGACAGCTATTCACTGATCAGCATCATTCTGCAGCTACATGCAGGTGTATTTCTGCCTGTTCCTCTGCCAGATCACTGATCTCTGTTTTGTACTGCTAGTATGCAGTTCATAATACAGTATATAATTCACCATACACAGTATAAAATTCACCTTACTCCGGCTTGGGTCTGGAGCATAAAAGCCTTCTGGCTCTGAAGGAATTAACCTTTCACTTGTCAGCCTGTTAAAGCACCTCAGCTGATGTTGTAGCACAAACAGGAAAATTACATTTCTTACAATAAATGCACAGGGGATGGGATCAGCCACAGTGATGGCAGTGTTTACCTGGAGCTGCTGGTTCCTAACCCTTTCACTGGTGTGAGGAAAACCCCTCTCACAGGGCTCCACTACCATCTTGGTGCAGATGAACACTGCCTGGCCCTCAAAGTCACTGATAAGGAAGATGCAAGTACCAGTATCCACCCAGATTTCAGCTAAAGTGGCTGGAAAGGTATGAGGGGGTTGGAGAAGTAGTAACTGTCTTTTACCTGTGTAACAAGAGTCTAGAGCACTTAGACTAAAGCACAACTAAATGCTGCAAGACTAATACATAAATCAGTGGTCTTTCTTACTAGTGAAGAGAGATACCAGAGGGAAAGGGGGGCTTCTCTGCTCCCAGTACAGCTTAAAAGTGACTTTCTCTTCTACCGTCACCTAATTGTTAAAGGACTTCTCTGATGACAGACTTTCAGCATTTAATCAAAGACTGTTTTGTTAACTATGGGTGAAGGGAGATACTTCCACTGGACCACACACTAAAGGAACTGTGATCTGAGACATATTCTTGCATTTGAAGGTTGCTGCTCACACCCCCTACATCAAGTGCTTGTTTGTGTGGCTTTCAGTGGAAGATGGCTAAATGGAACCATTGACCATGCAGAAATCATGGTGACAGGTAATCTAAATTTTTTTGAGGCATCTCCACATGATGCTGAGATACCTTTCCAAAAAACTCACTCTTATGTCTGCATTACATTATCAATATTTTTAGAAGAAGTATTGTGACATGATCAGTGGCTGGATGCACTTCAGCCAGGTCCCAGTTAAGGTTATGAACCTGATACCAGCTGCTACAAGGCACACTGAATAATCTGCACTCAAACAATGAAATAGGAATTTTTGTATCACCCATCAAGAACAAGAAATGCAAGTCGTCTCCAGGACTTAGAAGTCTCCTGGGAATTACTGCTTTGGAACAGGTGGCAGCAGCCTTGGCAAACAACACGCTGAAAATGACTCCTTGGAGTGACACTGTGGCCTAATTTGGAATCTAATTTACACAGTCCGAATGAAAATTCCCCATTTCACATACACAGTATCTGCATTACTTCTTTTGTGTGATTGCATTTCAGATACAAAGTCCAGTTTCAGTGTCCTCAGAGAATGCTGACAGAGGTCTCTTAAGAGAAAATGAAGAAAGAATCACATTAAACACACTTTTAAACCCCTTAATTTTAGTGAAGATTTCCCTTGTGACCGGGGCGGGTTTTTAAATGTCTTGGTCAGTCTAATAATATATATATGATGAACAGAAATTCAGTAACAGAAAATAAGGAAAAAGGCAAAATCAATCCAGAAAGTGAAAGGAAACAAATTCAGGGAGGAAATACTTTTAGAAATGCATTTTTAGATATGAGAACACATACTAAGGCCTGTCTATTAGTGGAACAACAAACTTCATCAAGCAGCAAGTATAAGATAGCAAGCATGGCAATGAACACCCAGAGGACATGCCATTTCTGACAACAAATTTGAAAGCTTCTTCTAGAGACAAAACTCAAGACACTAATTCCATGTCCTGAATGTTTTCACATTTGGGTGACACTTTGATATTTTGCACGTACTTGTACTTCAATTCTGCTGAACTAGTCCAACCACTGACTGCAGCAAGAATAAACTACAGATGAGGAAAGAGTGAAATGACAAAACATTTTGGCAGATGTGTTTTTCCCTCAGCAGCTTCTGAACGTCAATTCAAAACAGTGTGTCGTGGGTTTACAGGAAGCAGGTTTTCTGGGAATGGAGCGGCCAGAGGCCAATAGGTGTCCAGATTTTAAATTGACACCAGGCTTGGCCACTGAGGGTGGATGCGCCTCTGAGAACACAGGGGTTAGAAGCAGAGCACTCCCTTGGGCTCCCTCTTTGATTTCCGGCCAGCAAAGAGGCAAGGCCTCCCCTGCCCGGCTTCGAGCTGGGCAGGGGAGGAGAAAATCTGCGGCCCAGCAGAGGTAGGCTTGACCCCTCAGGATGGAAGGGTGGTGGGGGCACCAGGAGGCGTTGGGCAGCCCCCCCCCCAGGAGAGACAGAGGGAGAGAGGCCCCGAGAAGATTTGGGCAGCCCCCAGCCAGAAGACGAGAGAGAGAGAAAGCTGGTACGGGCCTGTGGCCTTGAAGTGATATCGGCCTGTGAAGAAGGAGGGGGAAGGGGGGAGTGCAGCAAGGAAGGAGCCTGGCTGAGTGCAGAAGTTTGTTAACCCCTTTCTGGACGATGAAGACCTCACAGAGCATTTGGACCTTTCCCGGAGGGGAGATGGAGTGGATGATAAAGAAGAAATGAGCAAGTGAATGACAGTTGGAGCAGTGAGTGAGGCTGGGAGAGTAAAGAAGAAGCCGGAGAGAGATGATGGAGTAGCTGGTTGCTGGACTCTTTTTGGTACAGCCATGGACAGAACCATGCTTCCTCGTGACACAGAGGCTGCATGCAGGGGGGAGGCGATGGCTCAGAACTGAGAGGGTTCAGTTTTGGAGACCCCCCGGCCCCAGGGGGTAGACAAGTATGGGGGGGACAAGAGGTCCCGAGAGTGATGAGGAAACTGTGCTTTTTTCGGAACTGGTCAAAGCACCCTTAAAAGGATAACCCTTGAAGCAGCTCTGTTCCTTGTCCAGTGGTGGGAGCGCTGGGCATGCAAGGAAGAGGTCACCATGGCCCCAAGAAGGACTCCTCTCCTCTTGATGGACTGGAATTGAGTATTTACAGGGTGATGGATGGAGAGTTGAAATTTGGAAGATGTATTGGAAATGTGGTGGGGGGGGAGGAGGAAATGCTTTTTTGTGGAGTTTTCATTTTCCAGGTGTGTGTGTGTGTGTGTGTGTGGTTTGTTTTCCTTTTGTAGTTTAGTTAATAAACTTTTTTTTCTAAGGTAGAGGCCTGCTTTGCTTATTTCCTGGTCACATCTCACAGCGAACACCAGGGAAGTATATTTTCATGGGGCACTGGCATTGTGCCAGTGTCAAACCATGACACAGTGCCATATTTTTTTTTTCTTAGAATGAGCTCAAGACCACAAATTGAGATTATTAGACAATTCAGGGGAAAAATTTGACGCATAACAGAATGGTCTAAACATCAACAGAAATAGCTTCAACAGAAATTTCTGTTGGAAAGAATGTCAAAGTCTGCAACTTACTTGTTGCAAAAAGGGACTAAGGAGAAATGGGAGAAATAACTTATTCTCCTGTTTTCCGAATACATTTTTTCCTGTAGCTTTTGTGAAAGCTCTGGTCTTCACTGTTCTGGTGACTAAAGTACAATGCAGTATTAAGTCTTTGAGACAAAAGTATATTATTCCCTTTATTTGACGTTGCTCTAGCAAAATGTAAAAATATGTACAGTGGATGGAGCATTTTTCTTTAAATACTGAATTGAAAGCCATTGTCATGACCACAGCATTCAACTTGAAGTACTTAAGCTTAAACTACCTATTTAAAAGCCTAATTTGTCCAGCAACTTTTTAATAGACTGGAAAGCCATGATGACAACAAACATCCAACTTCTGTTCCATGTGGGGTCAAACTTATTCCAGTTACTTCTGTCTGGAAAAGTGAAAACAACAAAGTAATAGACACACTAACATGTTAGTTTAAGTGCAGCTAGGCTTTGATCTCATAATCCCAAATATAAAACTAATTGTGAGCTCAGTAAATAACAATTTATATTGCACAAGCAGAACTTGAGTTACTACACTCAAAGGGCATTTCAGGTCCATTTCCACATTCAGCCCAAGACTGGCAGGATGCTGCCTGGAGCTACTGGATTTTCCCAGCTTCCAGCAAGCAGCCTCATGGCACCAAGTCTGCTTGTGTACTTAGCACAGCAATTTGGTTCCAGGGTAGTATGTTCAACTTCCCCCCATCAGTGGGTTTGTGCATCTTATGAAAAAATTAATTTTCACATGTGTTACAATACTGCAATATTTCCTCATTCTTCAAGAATGATTTACAATTAATCTTTGTCCTGCAGTGTCCAAAAAATCCAAGTTACAATGAAATATGAGCTAAAGAACAGATTCTCTAGTGCCTAAGAGCAGGCAGGAATTCACACTTCATTCTTCCCAACCATTAAAGGAAACAACAGCATCCCCTCCTGTTTGCACTGACATCTTTTCATGAAATTGCAAGGAAATTATGTTTGTGGTATCCTCACAACTTCAGCTGAATTTAACTGATGAGCTCAGAAGTTTTTGGAGCCAAGTTAAATAGACAAAGTGACCAAATGCAATCCTTCTCAGAAACCAGACTAAAAGGGACACCTAAGGGATTACTAATACTTACCTTTATAATCTTCCTTTTTTGGACCCAATTTTGGCTTTACCTACTGGCTACATTAAGAAAGAGGACAGAGGAAAAGAGAAAAGGATTGCTGAATTAAAAGTATTGTACGCAAATCTTACATTGTATTGCACTGTACACTTCCCCAAGACTGGGGAGGTTTACCAGGTTTCTAATCTGATGCTCTACAGCATGCAAAGAAAAGCCTGTGGGCCCCAAGGAGACTCTGAGTCTGCTGCATACCATACACACAAAGTACTCAAAGGACAGACATTTCCAAAGCATAGTCTTGATACTCCATAGGGCAACTAGTATCTCAGTAACTAAAGAGGAGGGGAGATCTCAAAGGAGTTGTGAAGAAATACGTAAGTTTTATGCAAGAAGTCATTTACTAAGAAGAGTGATTCTGGTTTTGAGACACTGGTACTGACATTAACATACTCATATTCCCCTGTGGACTTTTAGCTGTAGATTTGCCATGACATGACTCATTGTGCATGCTTTCTCTTTTCATTGCATAAATTGAACAGAAATTGAACACATAGAAATAGAATACGTTGTAAAAACATCAACTGACATCTTCCCTTAGTATTTCCATGCTTTTGTCAAAACTAGAGTCTAAAGCAGATGCCATGTTTTTCACATTGATCTTACACAGTGTTCACTGAAACACTCAATGTTGTCAGACAGAAATTCCTAGGAAAAGAAGCAAGAGCATATTTATGTGAATGATATATATTGACTCTAATCAGAATTTAAGTCCAGCCATACCCAGCCCCTCTGAAGAGCAGCTGGGACACAAGGCTGTTTGTGTTCTGCCAAACTTTTATACCCTTAATGCAGCATAAAAACACCTTGTCCTGGGAGTAAAGTCTAATTAGGAGAGTCTTCCTCCTGTATCTCTTCCATTTATGACGGCATTGAGAGGAACATTGAAAGATTTCTTTCAGAAGGATGAAATTAACCCACAGAAACCCAAAGGGAACTGAAGATAGACTTTTTCATGGCTGTTGATCTTGTTCATATCGGTGTTTCTGCAAGGAGGATGATACTATTCACATTTACTATGTGAGGAAATCTCTGATGGCATGGGATGGGGTTTGTCCAGTTTAGAATCCAAAGTTTCATAACAAGTACACCAAACTAAATCTCATGCTGAAAGCAGCAGAAACCAGATTAGATTCTTCTACTTTTCCATGGTAATGCTACTAAGACATAACATTAAGTCAGTGATGGAGAGGACAGAAGTGTGAAGAAGCACGCGAGGACTACAAATATGTGAGGAGGTTATTCAGGCCAAAGTTCAAGTACAACTTTGCTAGGGCCATAAAAGGCAGGAGAAAATGTTTTTACAAATATATCAGCAACAAAAGGAGAGCTATGCAGAATCTCCATCCTTTACTTGACACAAAATGAAACACAGAAACAGCAGACGTCAGGGTACTCATCCCCTACCCTGGAAGACAGGGACTGGAAGCAGAATACAGCCTATATAATTCAGGAGAAAATGGTTAGTAAACTGCTACATCACTTAAAACACCCATAAATCTATGGGCTCTAAAGGGATCCCCCAAAGGGTACCGAGGGAGCAGGCAGAAGAACTTGCCAAGCCACTTTCAATCACTTACCAGCAGTCCTGATTAACTGGACTGGAAGCTGACAAATATTCATCTACAAGAAGGGTTGGAAGGAGCACCTCAGAAGCTACAGGCCTGTCAGTCTGACCTTGGTGCTAGAGCAGGTCGTGGTCCAGAGGATCTTGAGTGCCATCATATGGAACATAATAGACAAACATGGGCTCAGGATCAGTCAGCATGCATTTATAAAAGGTAGGCACCGCCAGAAGAGCTTGATCTCCTTTTACAACATGGTATTCCTGCTTGGTGGATGAGGGGAAGGCTGTGGATGTTTTCTACTTGGACATTAGTGTTATGAATATGAACGAGGCCAAACTTTCTCTGGACAAAGAGGTTCTCGTTTATTAAAATAGCTGCAAGGAACGGAGTACCCAGGATAAACCCAGCCACCCATGCAGTGAGCCAAAACCAGAACAGCGCACTAACCCCACGTACACTGAGACCTCCCAAGAAAAAAGCACCCAAAAAGAAGAATCTCGACCCAACCAAACTGCCCCCATTTATAACCCCCTTTGAGTCCAGGATTGGTCCATTTTGGATCCGCATGGTGATTGGTCCATTTCCAGGCTCCTCATTGGTCTTTAATGCCGTTCATTCTGGACCAATTGTTTCTGCAGGGCTTCGAATGATTGGTCAGATCTTCCATCCAATCCATCTTCAACCTTGCCTTGCCCTGCAAGTCAGCTGTTCCACTAAACCCTGGACTCTTCTCCTAGAACATTCTAATCAGCCCCCCCCCTTGATATCATACAATTAATAAAACATAATTAATATGATTGAACTATACCCTAATTTAACATAACTTTTAGCTATAACATTAGTAAAGTCTTTGATACTGTCACCCATGGCATTCTCCAAAAGAAACTACCACTGTCTGCTCATGGCTTAGACTGCAAAAGCAAAGCAGCAATTTTAAAGCAGATTCCACAATCCTTTGCAAGGAAAAAACACCAAAAACCACCAATCCTTGGAGTGGTGACTCCAAGGATTTCTTCTTTCTTAGTTCAGTAGTTTTGAAACTGATGGATAAAGAAAATCCAAAAAAATCAGTAATCCATGCAGCTGAAACTCCTGAAAGTGTTCCTTGGGAAGGAAACAGAGTCCATGACAAGCCTCACTCCAAGGCAGGGCAGACCATTTCTGAGTTGGATTTGGTCTGTGTTTCCCATGGAAATGCAAGACAGTCTGGAAAGAAGAGTCTGACTTGGAAAGATAAGAATTTTAGCTTTTGAAAGCTATGTTAAAAATACCGAACTCCTGCAAGTTGAATTATTCAGTCATTGAAGTAGCAACACTGAGATGCAGAAAGCATGGGCTACATGACATGCTTTATAGTCATGTAAGTTGTCTTTTTTTTTTACTAAGGTAGACCAAGATTATAAAAAGTTTAAGTAACATTTTCACCAGTTTAGATTATGAGTTTTAATTAAGCACAAATGAGTCCTGATTTCTAAACAGAGTTTTGTTTTTAAAGCATCTAAAGTAAAACATATGAACACTTGACTAAAGAGTATTTCATAGGTACTTCAGGCCAGCTAAAATGCACTCAGGGGTAATGTATTTTTGTCTTAAGCACTGGTCCTGATGCCTTTTTGTCACCAAAATATGGGTACTCTCTGTGTGACCATTATTAAAATAAGACTAAAGCAGCGTCTAAGATAATCTTTGTAAGATAACTTTACAGGTAAGAAATTGAATCAAAATAAACAGGAAGAACAAATAAATCAGCAAACCAGCATATCCAGATGCACCAGCTACTCAGGGAGGAGGATCAAAGGAAATGAACTCAGAGCTGGAGCCCTGGAGGTGGCTGCACCACAGCTGCCCACGAGGTGGCCGTGCCACCCCAGCCTGCCTGCTTCTGCACCCCTAGGCACTCAGGTGCCTCCTGACCCATCCCCGTGAGGTGACAGGGCACCCAGAGCCACAAGTGTGTCCTACTCCTGGCCTCTCAGCTTCTCTTCACTAGAAATAAACTTGAAGAAAAAAAAAAAAAGCAGTTCCAGTGTCTTCCAGCGATAAAAAATATTTGGTAGGTGTGAGACAAAAGCAGGAATCAGAATCAAAACACTTTAGAAGAATTCTATGCTGTTCTCTTGAAAAGAAAACACTGTTGTCCTGAAACGGGTTTTTTCACCCAGTGTGCAAAAGACTGAGACATACAACATAGAGGTATTGGATTTATTTTCAGTTCTGCGCAGAAAAGGGTGGTAGGCAGTGAATCCACAAAGTCGGCATACTGATTATCAAAACTTTCCAGACGCTAATGTTGATTGGCTCCCAATTACACAGTCTTCCTATTCATTAATATTCAATCTTCTATTGGTTGAATGATTCTCTTGCTTCATATGCTAATTAGCCCACATGCTCCATATTTTTTCAAGCTGGTGCCCACTTTTCTTCCGCTGATGCCTTCCCTTCTTCAGATAGATCCTTTCTCGATCCAGTGGGCATGATCTACTTCTGGAATTACCTAGTTGAATAAACTTGCCTTGTTTTGTTTCTCATACTGTGGCATTGTATTGGTCATTTCACCAAGTGTCACCGGTTCAACACTCCATTATGTCTGGTTTCAGTTACGTACTTAGCTTCTTTCTTCTGATCTTTTTCCCTATAGCTGTTACAATTAGTGAGACATGCTAAATATAACTTATCTACTTGGGAGCCATACATTACAGTATGTCAAGTACACTGAAGCCAAGTATCACAGCCAACTGAGGGCTGCAATTTCTTTCTTCATTTCCTAATAATGGAAAAAAAAAAAGACAAATTAGAAGTTAGTGCAAATACAAGCCTGAGAACCCTGATAACTTCTTCATCAAAAGAATCAAGAATCTGTACATATATACAAGTGTTAGTGATATTTAGCCAATACATGTGCTACCACCATCACAATTCCTTTCTAGCCCCACTAGCTTCAAACAAGTCCTTAGGCACCCAAAACAGAGAGAGAAACTGCAGGGATCTATCTCAAGGAACAATGGATCTCTATCAAGGTGCTTTATACAATAAAAAAGAAGACAGTTCCTGAAAAGCCACTACTGAAAGCTGGAACTAAAGCTAAAAGTAGAGACAGAAAATAAACAAAAACGTCAAGTCCAGTCACAAGATCCCACAAGCCCTGATATAACACAAACAAATCCTTCCTCATGCTAAAACACATTATTTTGCTAGATGAGAGAAGGGCACATTTTTCAGGAATGGCCTCCTTGGCTAAAGAGAAGAAGCTTCCTCTTTTTTTTTTTTTAGGCAGACTTAGAAGCATAAATAATTTTATGTAATTTCATGTATAAACATCTGAAAGACAAATGGATTCAAGGATCTTAAAGACTGAATACTCAATCTATCTAAAACAACTTAATACTGGGAATGCCTGCCTGGGACCATGGATGCCTGTGGAAGATTTCTGCTGAGTTCTACAACTCGGAAATCCTCTCTCAGTGGAGGAGATTAGAGAGTTGGACTCATTAGCATCAAAGCATTGTAGGCAGAAAGTTCCCCACATATATTAAAGATGCTTGAGCCATGCCAAGTTAAAAAGGAAGTCTATTGAGCCTACAGAAAATACTGAAATTTTTGTAATGTTTCATATCTAATTTCTTTTCAAGAATGGAATGAGTGCTATCCAAGTGTTACCATATTTGCCTGCCTGCAAGGGAAGAAATAGGAAGTGGCAGACCAAGAAAAGTGCTTTCCTTTCACAACCTCCCCACCTTTTTTATAGAACTGGAAAAGTTCGTCAGAAAGACTAGTGACAGATATATTAACTGGTTTGAGAGGCCTGTGTAGGTGGACCCATTGCCTTTTTCTGCCGAAATTACCAACAATTATGCAAAATTCAATAATGGGTTTGCTATATGAGTAGATGTCTTCTATCCAGAAATGAAAGTCTGATAACACAGGCAACTAAGCAGTAAAGAGTGATAAATAATTCTGAGCACATACATATGCATAACATACATACACATAATACCATGTGACAGAAAGTGCTATAAGACAAAAACAATTACCTCCACTAATTTAGTTTTGTCTGGATTTTCCCGCTGTTGATAAATGCACATGCTAAGAACAGAATATAGTTTTGCCATGCTTGATATACTGACATTCTCAGTTGCTGTGACGACAGCATCCAACACTTTCTGAAGAAAAAAAAAGTGGAAACTACAATTCAGAATAGGACAAGGTGTGTCCTACTTTCGTATCTTGTGAAATAAAAGTGGCACTTTGGAGAGCTGATTAAATATCTCACAAGATTTAACTGGAGAAAACAATTTCTCACACTTCAGACAAAAGGAAGGTTTAAAGTTCAGACAATATTTTCTTACTCATCAATCTATGACATCAGTGATCATAACTGCCAATCAACTGCCTCCAGAACAGAGGGGAATGACACAATCCACTTTGTTATAGAGTAGCTGCCACTGAGAAGCCATAGTTGTATTTCATTAGAAATGCAATACAGGGCCCTGGAAAATACATCGTTGGAAGACAAGTTACAAATCTTCCAGGTACAGCTGTGCCAGCTGGAAATAGAAGCTCCTTAGGTGCTCACCCCTACCCATTAGCTGGGTGTTACTGTGCCAAACACCAGCTAGCTCCTATCTTTCAACTCAGAAGTGGATGAACTAGCAGAATGACCGCCTGTAGCAAATTGCCAGTCTGTCACACAGTTCCTTCTGTTGTGGAGATGTGAATGTGATAATCTGTGGAAATGCAATACTAGCCAGCTAGTGGCACCACTGCTGTCCAGTAACTCTGTGTTGTGTGAGGTTGTGAAGATATAGCTTAAGAAAGCAGCTGCATCAAATGAAAATATTACTGCCTCACAGCTGCTTGCCATTAACTCAGTCCTGTTCAGATCAGTTAGGACAACATTCGAGTATTTTCCTGAGCTTCCTTCTATCCAGCTAGGAGGCACAAAACCCACACAGCTTTCGGCTGCTGCAAACACAACACATAGGACATGACAGAGGTGCATGGCCAACATCTCTGGTGAAACGACTTCTAATTGCTGCCACACAGGTGAGTGCATGCTTTCCTATTTGTTCGTCAAGTTGTATGTCTATTACCAAGCAAATAAACAAACAGAAACTGCCACCAATCAAACCAACTTAACAAACCAAAACAAATAATAAAAAAAATTCTATCCCACACAAAACCAAGCAGATATGTTTTGGAGGTTTACGCAGCTTACTGACTGCAGGACAATTCCAATGAGGTTCTCTGGTACAAGTGTCAAGTTCCAGTGACACTCATGTTAAGGAAATAAGTTTTCTAGACAGACATGTTTCATGATTGTAGCTTTCTCTTCACAGCTGAAAAATATATATAAGCTGAAACATCTGTAAGTACTCAACCACACCCTTTCTCCAGCTGGAAATAACTTAGGAGCACATGCTATTAGCGCTCTGACTCTAGAAAAACCTATACGGTTTCTCTCCATATGCAGGCAGATGTGAACAACAAAATCCCCTAAAATTTGCTTCCTTAGGACACCAGTCTTAGAAAGCTAGTTTCACTTCTACAAATTATGTCACAGCTTAAAAATGTGACAGAAATTGTTTGGATAAGACCCTTCATCAGAGGGAATACCACTCTGGTCGTATTCTCCCCATACAGAGGGAACGTCCAAACAACACTCCCTTTCTCAGACAGATAAACAGTGGCCTCCTCTGCTTTGACCAAACTCCAGGAGTTCAGCTAGCAACTTCCCCAATTTTCACCCAAGCAATATTCCCTGAAAGTCAGTTCCTTCTTTTATACTCTCTCCAGTTCAAGCAAAGGAACCTCTTTTACCCTCTGCAGCTAGGCCCACTTTTGACCCTTTCCCCAGCTATAGCCTAGGATAACAACACCTCTCCTATAAGGGATTAGAAAAACCTTATAACTCTGTAACTGTAAGAATCTAAAATTCTAACACTGGATTTTGAAAGAATTCTGTAAAAGCAGGTATTAGTATTTTATCCAGGATGTGCTTTGGGTCAACTGGCTAATTTCAGGTTTAAAGCCATAACTGCTAAAAATCAAGGTCTTTTTCTGGTTCCTAATATATGAAAACATGCAAACAGAAAAACAAAACAACCCCACCACAATGCATCACAAAAACTGCATTAATAACTAACAGTAATAGAAGGTTGTCATTGGGCTATATTAAAATCTAACAAGCCCTTTTACACTAAAAATTAGGACAAGAACCCTATCTTCTAAAATACAGCAAGAGCAGCAGTTTACACCAGCTGCAGAAACAACTGTCATAGTCCCTTACAGGCTGAATTATTTCACAAGCTATATATCCTTCTTGTAAATTGTTTGAACTGGCATTGGTTAACAACTGACTTTATTCACAACCATAAAGAAAATGTCCTACTTCAGTATTAAAAAAATTGAAGTTAGACTTACTCTGAGCTCGGAGTAATCTACAAACACTCCTCGTTTTAGAATTTTGATTGCTTTCTTGTCCAATACTTGTGGTTGCCCATCCACCTGAGAGCATCTTGCAGAAGGGTGTGCCTGTGAATCTGGAATAACACAAATTTAAGTCAGGATTTCTCTTAATGTGGAAGAGAGTATCAGCCAAGTATCCTGTACCTGAAATAGGGTACCTCTCTGCAATAACAGAGAAAAATTTTAGTCAATTCATGGTGCTCAAATGCAAGTACATGAAAGATGATTGACAGAGAATTATCACCAAAGCAAATACTGTATTTGTTGTTAACTTGCAGTGACAAAGTTTTATATGTAGAAAATCCTTACCTGCATTGTTTTTTGATGCAGGGGGTTCAGCAGCTTGCTTCATAATCAAGTTCTCATAAAACCCTCTCCTTTCAGCACAGGTAGGCCGTGGGATATTGAAAACTTCTTCACGATTAGTATTAAACAACGTTTTTATCTAGACCATGAGAAGAAAAGAGATTTCAGATATAAGGCCACAAAGACTTTTTATTTTCTATTCCAAACAGATGAATGCCTTTCTAAATTACACTGAATACTCATCTAGATAAAACAAGCTTTAAAAGTCAACTTCTTGGCCTTAGAAGGCTGGATTCCCATAGCACTAAAATAGACTAAAATACCTTCTCTAATCAACCTTCTTGAGTTTAAGATCCATGAGAAAAAGTATGATAAACCAGTCAGAAAGGGGGGCATTTACCTCCTCGAATACTGCTTATTGTACATTTACCAGCTTGATGTCCTTTATCTTGAATATTTATGACAGTTATAGAGGGAAGAGGCAGGGATTGGCAGACAAGTGACAACTTTTTGGCAATGTGGGATTCTTGTTGTTTGTTTTTGTTTTATTTTAGAAGATACTTATTAATTTTATAAAAACTTTGCTACTTATACAAAATAATCAAAGCAGCATATTAATATTTTAAACACCTTCCTTTAATGAACACTCTCAGATTCTAGAAAGCACAGCATGTGTTCTTAATTACTTTCATTAAGAAATACAACTAAAAATTTTTTTCCAAGTTGCTTAAACAGAAGTTAGTCCTTAGCTTTTTAATTTCCTAAGTTTTCACCTAGATGAAGAAATTTATTTTTTTGTGAAATAATTTAAATTAGAAATTACATTCTGTCACTAACAGTATGACCACAGCACTTTTTCAGTAAAAATGTTTTCAGAAAAACAATCTTTTTCCCAGCTATCTTTCAAGCACTGTGTATTCTTCACTAAGTACACACCAAACCATCTCAAAGCTACTGAACTGGTTGTCTGAAGTGTATCTATATGTCTGTCTAGTAATCACAAGTGTGTGAGAAGGGAAAAAAAAGTTGGGTCAAAGTCAATCTCTTCACTCAGAAAACACTTTAGACAAATGCTTTCAGCATTTTTTATTCTAAGAAAATTTTAAGAGGTTCTGGTGCCTGAGTAATAACAGCATAAATCTGCTTAAGAGCAGCAGAGTGCTCCAACATTTCAAGAAGTTGTAAATTAGCAAGAAACTGAGTAACAAAGAAAGAAAAGTATTGGCAGAAATACCTCCTCAGGGAGATCTTCATGTGGCACATCAGATGTTGCAAGGAGCAAAACTGGAGCAAAGTATGGAATATTATTCAGCAATCCTGTAAAACCAGCTTTCAGTGTAGGTCCAACAGCCTCCCACCACGAAGAGATTTGTGGGATATAAATGATACTTGGTGCTGTTCTTTGAGCTTCTCGTATCAACTGGTAAAATGAAAGCTTGGATAAGAAAATTGCATCATGTAGAACAGGCCACTGAGTAATTACATATCAGTCAGACTATCTTGTGAAATAGGAGTGCATAAAGCCAAGACATCAAGACAAACCAATGAATGAACAATTCCTTAACAATAAGGTAACATTTTCACTTTGACTCAAACATAGACATTGCTATGCAGACAGAAACAAAACTGAATCAGATTTCAAAACTACTTAGGGGTAAGATAACTCCTAAAGAGCCTCAAAACTCAGATGATGTGATGATGTGTCTGAAAAATTAAGACTAACCCTTCATCAAGATGTATTAGCCTGGAGAAATCACTACGTAACTGTGCCTGCACCATTTCCAGTTCAGTTCATTTGCCCATACCTATGTTAGACTGGAGCACAGCCTGAACAAAGATCTATGAAAAGATGAGGGCTAGCACAGTGAAATAAGCCTGGTCACAAATCATAATTTCAAGAACATTTTATAAGAGGTGACTAGTCCTTAGCCTGCCTGAAGAGCTAAATCACTCAGAGCCTCTCATTCCTCTCATTATCAAAGTATCCATCAGACCAGATGATGTGTTTTGAAAGACCACAAACCACTGCCTACAGATGGCACTTCAATCACAGAAGAGGACACAAATCTACTTCATGAGGGAAGTGGCAACAGTCCTTTCACATGGCAAATTTCTCTGTGCATCATTTCAGAGTAAGAATATGTAGGGAGTTCCTGTCAGAAACGTGTGATATATCCATGCAGCAGTCTGGGTATTTATATAGCCATAGGTGCAACCATGACATAAAAAAAAGAGAATTGCTCCTCCTGTATGGCAAACGAGTATCCAGTCACATGATGAGTCTGTCCCGACTTGTACAGCTCTAAAATGCTGCTAATAAAGATAAAAATATTTTAATACAGCAATGCCAAGTAATTAAATTGATTTCCTGCCTAAAAGTAAAAAAAAATCAAACTGCAGTAATCTGCTTATATTTTTTTTCTCGGTAAGGGACACACATCAGTTTGCACATTTAAGCATTCCATTAATTGGAATGCTTTCATTGCATTTCACTGCAGTAGTACAAACTGCATATGTATATTCAAAAAAACCTCTTTTCACAAAAACTTTGGCTGCCTTACAAATACAATTAAAAAAAAAGGTTACAAAAAGTGCATGACACCATCAGGCTAATGCAGAGCCAGCTACTGGGAGCACAGAGACCTAAGAAGTAACAAAACCAACTTTCTGGGTCCCATCAAGACCAGCAGGATTACTTGCCACAAAGAGGGGCTTACTAGCAGCACCTCCCACCTTCCCAAGCTGCTAGCAACATCCTCCGTCTTTCATTTCAAATAGAAATGAAACATGGCTATGTAAAAATGTCCTTATTCAGTATCATTCCATCTACAAGAAAAGTGAATTTTCAGACAAAAGTAAACACATAACAGCAAATTCAAATCAGGCCAACTCCATTAACAGTGATTCGTGCTTATTTTACTAGTTTATATACAGTTCAAGAATCCTATGAGAACAACAACAGCAACAAAAAAAGATACCTGTGAACAGGTTTCTTCCTGTGATGCGGTGCTAACAAACAAGGTGGGTAGATCTAGTGTATAAGCTGGAAACTTTTCCAGGGCATGTAATATGGCAGGTGCCAAATCAAAAGCCTGCCCACATCCTGGCTCTTCAACTAGTAAGAACCGTGGCCTGAAAGATGTTGGCTGGTAAGAAGGATTTCTACAAGAGTAAGAAGAAAACCAGTTTTAAAAAGTGTAATGAAGACGCACACAGATGTTAAATATTTTTACCTTTTTTTTTTTTGTAAATATGTTCCATGTTCTACTAAGTAATAAGCTGCTCTGTGATTCTGTGATCAAGAAGACCAGTCTATTTTATCAAAGTCTATTTTCTCAAAAACTGGTATCACTCCTCTGCTAAAACATCCTGCCAGTTCCCAGTATGTCTTTTATTCCTTTGGCTGGGTTAAGTAACAGTTCTTAAATCCCACAGGAGGAATGTCCAGACAAACACACATAAAACAGCTGGTAACTAACCTGATAACAGGGCAAATTAACAATTCTTACAGCTCAAACCAGTCTGGGTCTCTTTACTGTCCATACACAGCCATTTTCTGGGTCTCTTTACTGTCCATACACAGCTTGTCTTGACTTTAAGTGAGATCTCTATGCTTGTCAAATTTAGCTAAAATTTGGCCACAGTTCCTGGAGATGGTGGGAAGGGGCAAAACCACACTTCTAGGAAAAAAACTAATGTGGTTAGTGAAATACATTATGTGTATCTGAAGTGGAACACGACTTGATTGCTTAAATTACAGCAATACACTAAATATGTGTGAGATTTATATTCATTTTATTCAGTCATTCTAGCTGTTTTATCTTTGACTTGGGCATTAATTTCCTAGTCATCTTGCTTTACTTGCACGAAATACGCTTGTGAAGAGGTTTGTGCATTTTCCCACCACATTACTATTGTACCTTTACTTGCTGAAGTAAAAGACCCTAGAAACCTCACCAACCTCATATTTTCTGGGCAGCACAGACATAGGAAGGGAGAAAAATATCTGACAATAATCTATTTTAAAAACTATTGGACTACACAACTTCGACAATTAAAATGTCAAAAGATAACACAAAAATCAGTAGGGTAAAGGTAAGAAATGGAGACATCATTTAAATTTTTTCTCCCAGTGATTTAACAAACCAGTTATTGATTTTGTTTCTGAAACATAATTTGCTACTGGTTCAACCATCTTGGAAGGTAGAAGGGTAAAAGATGGCTACATAAATCCATAGAGGTTTCTTAAGCTAAAAGGACAGGATGAGCATTTTCTGGGTCTTGAGTCTTTGAAGGAATACTATGGATTAAACCAGCTTGTTTTAACAGTCTCTGAACCAGTTTGACTTAGTAAAAGAAGGCTGGGCTGATCAGTTTGACGAGTTAGGGCATTGTAGTCAGGACAGTTAGATCTAGTATCCAGCTGGATCTTCATGGTTGAATTCTTGCAAATATTGATCACCCCTCCACACACTCTTAACTCCTTCATCTAGCAGCCCTCAAATATTTACATAACATTTTACAGATGCAGCCATCTCAAAAATATCACCATAAAGAGGACAAATATGTACCTGCTCAAAGTGCGGAATTCTGCCTTTTTGCTGTCAGGCTTCTTTTCAGAGACTGATGGTGAGTCGTCATCATCACTGTCAATCCCATAATTCCCTAAAATAGTATTTAAAGACAAGAGAAATTTGTTATCTTTACTGAATAGTTCATATTTTGCTCTTGCTTTAATACACCTTTGAAACCAGTGCTGAAAAGCATTTCTCTTGCATTTTGTTATTTGAATGCTATTATCTGAAGGGTACACCCTACCACAGATCTAAGGGCTTTGCACAAGCTTATGCAAAGCTGTCCCATGTCCTATGATTTGCATCAGGTATTATCTCTCTATTGACAAACACTTAGGAGGATTTTTCTTTAAAATGAAGATGATCAGGAACAATTTCTGTAGTTGTTAGATACCAGAAAAACCCTTCTCCCCTCATTTAAGCATTTATTTACTCTATTCATAATAATTATTGATGATATCAGTGGACAAAGGAAGAGTTACAGACATCATTTATCTGGACTTCTGTAAAGTTTTTGACATCATCCCCCACAGTGTCCTTCTCTTTAAATTGGAGACAGATGGATAAGTGATGAGTAGACTATTAAAAGGGTAAGAAAGTGGTTGGATGGTCACATCCAGAAGGTAGCAATCAATTGCTCAGAGTTCCAGTTGACATCAATGACAAGTGGTGTCCCTCAGGGGTGCCTGCTGGCACTAGTGTTATTTAATATCTTCATTAATGACATAGATAAGGGAATTGAGTGTAACCTCAGTAAATTTGCAGATGACACTAGGCTGAGTGATGCAGTTCACACACCTGAAGGATGGGATGCCATACAGAGGGACCTGGACAAGCTCAAGAACTGCAACAATGGGAATCTCATGAGGTTCAACAGGTCCAAGGGCAAGTTGCTGCACCTGAGTCAGGCCAATTCCCAGTATCAACACAAGCTGGGGATGAATAGATCAAGAGCAGCCCTGCCAAGAATGACTTACGGCTGCTGGTGGCTGAGAGGCTGGACATGACCCAGAAATGTGCTCTTGCAACCCCAGAAAGGCAATTGTGTCCTTGGCTCCATCCAAAGCAGTATGGGCAGCAGGCCAAGGGAGGGGATTCTGCCCCTCTGCTCTGCTCTGCTCTGGTGAGACCCCACCTGCTGGGCTGCATCAGCTCTGGGGTCCCAGCACAGAAAGAACATTGACCTGCTGGAGAGAGTCCACAGGAGGGCCGCCAAGATGATGAGAGCAATAGAGCACCTTTCCTGTGAGGAAAGGCTGGGAAAATTGGATTTGTTTAACCTGGAAAAGACAAAGCTTCAGGTTGACCTACTTTAGGATTTCCAGTACCTGAAGAAAACCTACAGGAAAGATGAAGGACTCCTTACAAGAGCATGTGGTGGGAGGACAAGGGGAAATGGATTCAGACTGAAAGATAGTTTAGATTGGATAATCCTAAAAAAATCTTTACTCTGAGAGTGGTGAGGCATTGAAACAGGTTGCCCAGAGAAGTCATAGATGCCCAGTTCTTGGAAGTGTTGAAAGCCAGGCTGGATGGAGCTCTGAGCAACCTGGTCTAGTGGAAGGTGTCCTTGTCCAAGGCAGGGGGTTTGGAACTAGATTACCTTTAAGGTCCCTCCGATGCAAATCATTCTATGATGCTACAAATTGGAAAGAAGTACCCCATATGTGAAACCTTAGATCCATCTCTGAAATTACGATGGGAAGTGAGCTACTGTCAGTAATAGAGGGCTCCAGTAGAGAACTCACAGTTTTCCACTGACACACAGCTCCCACTCTGCACATGCAAAGTATAACAATTAGATGTTACTGTAATACCTTGAGTCTTCAGTGCAAGCTTTGCATGGGGAAATGGTCTCTGCAAGGCTTGTAAAATTCTTTCCAGGGTGTTTTCTAACAGTGGCTTTGAAATAGACGGTAGTGCTCTCCCAGGCGAAGCCCCAGCTCTCTGTGATGCTGGAACAATCTTCTGCATGGCCATGGCAAAATCCTTTGCAGTTACTTTAATTGATCTGGCATCTATCTTCAGTCTTTTGTCACTTTCATGTATCTGCGGATAGCGGCGGCGCAAAGCACAGAGCCCAGCTTCAACACATAAGGCTTTAATATCAGCACCACAGAATCCTGACAAACAAAACAAGAACCAAATGTTACATCAACATATATTTGTGTTATATAGGTTAAAAACTGCCTGGATGGCCCGGCCAGGAGTGTTGGTGAATGATGCTACATCCAGTTGGCAGAGGGTTCACTAGTGGTGTTCTCCAAGGCTCAATACCGAGTCCAGTCCTTTTTAATGTCTTTATCAATGATGTGGATGAGGGGATTGAATACACCCTCAGTAAGATTGTGGACAACACTACGCTGGGTGGGAGTGTTGATCTGCTGGAGAGCAGGAAGGCTCTGCAGGGGGATCTGGACAGGCTGGATCAATGAGTATGAGGTTCAGCAAAGCCAGATGCCAGCTCCTGCACTTCTGTCACAGTCCCATGCAGTGATACAGGCTGGGGACAGAGTGGTTGAACACTGCCCAGGGGAAAAGGACCCACACTGCTTTCAAACTCACCAACACATTTCTCAGCCAGGTCTTCAAGTAAGTTGTCTGATGGCTTCAGGGTCCAGTCTCGTGTGTGAATTTTGAAAATTTCTAATCTTGCCTAGAAACAAAATAGTTGCATTTTAGTTTGCCTTAAGTTTTCTCTTAAGAAAACAACCACAACACAAAACCCCCAAACCTCTCACACTAGTACAAATACTTTTCTTGTCTACTAAACTTCTAAGTATTTGAAACGTCAGTTATTAATACATTCGCTGCTTCTTCAAGCAGGAAATTTAATCATTCTTAAATTCTTACATCAAACTCTTGTAGGAGATAAAAGGCAGGTGTATCTTTCATAAAAAGTAAGTTTTATAAGCATGAGACCTAATGATTTGGAAGAACAAATTGTAGTAAAAGTCTCATCTGCAAATGGACATTTTGCATCAAAGAAAATTCTCTCAAATTTAGCAAAATTTCACAGTGAAATTTTGTGAAAATTCTCTCAAATTCAGCAAAATTTCACAGTGAAATTTAGCAAAATTTCACCATGAGGTTTCAGTAGTTCATCAAATTTGCTTTTCTGCCAGTTGATTCAAAGAAAACAGTCCTATTTAAAGTTGCTACAGTTGCTACCAAGAACAAAAACTATGACTCAGACTACTGTCACTCATCCAGAAAATGTCAAACATGGCCCATTATCATCTCTGATCCTAGCAAGACTTTCAGTGAAGTATCTTCTGGTACACAGATTAATTATGGCACACTTCTAGAATTCTTCCACAGCAAGGAATTGTGTATTAGATGTGTTTCATGGCACCTTGTCTCTTGTTCCTGAAAGCACATAAATACTGTATACAAAGGTTTGTGCTAAATGCAGTTTCATGCACTTTTACTAGCCTTCAATCCAATTAGCCTTTTATCTTTGCTCCAAAAATTGCCAAGAAATAGCAGTGATAGTCAGAGAAAAAACACAAAAACAGGGTTAGTTTTGTACACCATCTCTCTCCCAAACATCCCCATCCCAATATTTTTGTTGCTATGAAACAAATTTCTTCATTGCTCAGCTATTGCCACTGAACTCAAAGTGCTGCACCTGTGCAGTGTACTTCATATCTTTGTCCAAGAGAGAAGCAACTACTTGTTGACATCATCTTATTCCTGTATATATTCAGTGCCAGGTTTGCCCTTCACAGTACAATGGAAAGTCTCCAGATATCCCTCTTGTGTCCAAGCTATACACTACAGATGGAGACTTGCACTGCCTTGTTACAGGGGGTTGGTACAAAGATGGACTTTGTCACATCAGACTGACTTGAAGTTCTGACCTCTTTGTTTGGCAAGTTGAAGCGGAATTCTCGTTCAAAGCGCCCAGGTCTTCGTAAGGCAGGATCTATGGAATCCAGTCTATTGGTCGCTCCTATTACCACAACCTCTCCTCTGCTGGCTAAGCCATCCATGAGTGTCAGAAGTGTCCCCACAACAGAGCTAACAGAAAAACATAATTTTCATTCACTGGTTTAGTAAATTTTCTTCAGTCCCACATAACCTTCTCCAGTGATCATTCAAAAAGAACAGGTTTTTATTGACAAGATACTGATCAGTTAAAGAATTATTTTAATACAGCAAAATACAGGTAAGGTAACATAGACCGTACTGATATCAAGCTTAGTGAATTGTTTCCATTTATTGTTTAAAAATCATCTGAAATTCACTAACACTGAATTACTAGTTTTCAGGTTAAATGAAGGGGTCACATCAAGATAAATAGGTTGTGGTCTTCTTTTCACAAAGATCAAACATGTCCTACCTGTGAACCTGATCTTGTTTGCTGGACCGTACAGGAGCAAGAGCATCGATCTCATCAAAGAAAATAATTGAAGGTCGCATCTGGTAGGCCTACAAAGAAAACACAGGAATGCGGACATCAGGAAAACAGTACTACTTGAAAGAGAAGAAAGACATTATGGTGGGAAAGGCACTAGAACTAGATTTTTTTATCAGGGATCTCTGTTAATTAACCTAATGTGAAACAGCAGCTTGTCAACAAAAAACAGTAGCCTGTCAACCCACTGAGACTGGGTGACAGGAAACAAATCATATCAGAATTTTTTACTGCTATTTGGCAACCATGAGAACAGACAGGGCTCAAAGTTTCTGGAAGTGACCTTCCATTACTAATTTAAATGAACATGTGCATCTGTTTCCCTGTCACCTAAAGCTACCATCTCTTGCTTCTTGAGACCATTTTTGTAACTGAGTTGTGTGTATGGTGAAGGGCTTTTTGAGGGTGGTGGTGGTGGTGATTTTCTTGTTTGCTTTCCTAATCTTTTCAGTACATCTCAAGAGACTCCGCTGAGAAAGAGAACACTGGTAATCCCATTTCAGTGGAAGATTACAAAACATGAAATAGAGTGAGTTCTTGACCACAAAAAGTTAGTTACAATTCCAACAGAACACATGGCATGTTGCAACCTTACCTGCTCAAACACTAAACGCAGCTGTCGTTCAGATTCTCCTACCCATTTACTCATGCAGTCGGCAGCACTTCTCATGAAAAAGGTTACTTTCCTGTCACCTCTGCTACATTCATTAGCAAGTGCACGAGCAACCAGGGTCTTTCCAGTCCCTGGTGGACCATAGAATAAACAGCCTCTACAATTTAAAAGAAAGAATTTTTTTAAAAAATTCACATAAGAAAAAATGTAATGGAAAAGTATTTCTTTCAAACCCCATCCCTAAAATACACAACTCTGCGCTCCTAGGCTGAACACTTCATGGATATTTTAGTAACAGCTGAAGTGTGAGAACAGTCAAAAGTGTTCCTACACAATTCTACGAGACAAAGGAAACAAAATTAATAAAGAGAATAAGGCAGATGTACAAAAAGATAGTAGCATCCCAGTTCTGGCAAACCAACAGAGATAGTTGCAGTAGAGTGAAGCAAAACCAGAGCAAATTTCAATGCAGAATCTGAGACTGAGGTATCTTAGGAATCATCAGTTCATTTTTTCAGTGATAAACTGCGTATTCATTCTTGTTTTCACAGAAGTCAAGATTAGAGAGCAAAGCATTTCATTCTCCCTTAAAAAGATTTGAGTTACTGGATTTGGTCTCCCTTTGCTGGTGATAAGGGAGAGGAAGCAGGCTAAAAATAAAAAGGTATTCTGCATTTCTGTATTTCCATCAACTAGAAGAGTCTGCTTCAAAAAGAATTTCAATGAATAAAGAAGCAAAACACAGATTTTCTTTTGTTTGTATTACTTTTAATTTCCCTGGAAGCAAATAATTTAAAGTCCTATTTCAATATACCATGACCAAGGATATCTAAAGCTAATGAATTTCCAATAATTTCATTTCGTAACACAGAACTCGTTTAGCTGTGTAAGAAGGGGACATGTGGAGGGATAGAATGTAAGAAAATAGTGCAGGAGGTAGTCTCACACCTGAGGAGTTGCAGCTGTACTAATCACCAAAGATTAGGAACAGGCCTGCCCTTAATAGGCCACAGCGGTGTCCAATAAGAAGATGAGTGCTACAAAAGAGTGGGTTAGCTGGTTGAGGAGAGAGTTGGAATTTGTTGGTTGTGCTGTGAAGAAGTCAGTGCTGTGAGGAGCTGCACATGAGAAATCACCGAGAAGGTATGGGAGCTTTGCAATAAGATGACAACAATTGGTGAGCCTGATGTGATTCTGACATGATCCTGTGGTGATTCAGGTAGAGAACTGTAGAGAGAGCAGTAAGGAGGTGATCCTGTGGTGGTTTGGGGAAAAGGACTTAAATATTAAACAATGTGATCCCAAGGTGATTCAGGAAGATGACTGCAGACCTGAGAGAAATAAGAGAAATAAGGTGGAGTCAGGCAGACTAAGAGCCTAAAAATCCAGATGAGCTATAGCCAGGCAGACCTGGGAGCCTAGAAGTGTGGACAATATATGAGATACCACCCCCAAGAAGAGGATGTTGTTCAAGTTGTATAGCTATTGATAAAATTATGTAACTGTTGATTTGTTACTATCCTAATATATAGCCTTTAGCTTATTCTTGTGAGTTGCCTTATGAAGTTGTACAGCTATTGATATTGTCGGTATTCTAGAAGTGTAAGTATAAGAGTTTCTGATAATATGTAATGTAAGTTTGAGTAATGAATCAAGGTCAGCACAGAGACACATTCCAAAGTTAAATGGAAATGACACAGAAGATGATTGTACTGGGTTTACTGTCTTTTGCAAAGAGCCCTGCAAAAAATAATAAACACAACATTAGTTTATGAAAAGCCTTAGGTTGATGTTCTAGACTGAAAAGCAAAACTAAATCGGAACTTAGAAATGTGTACCTAGTGACATGTTGCCTGGACATTTGTATACAGTTAGTCCTAAGTGAGAGATGTGAATATGTTATAATATCAATTTCCTCAAACATATCTTTCCAGAGATGTTGCAACTTTGTAATTAAAAGAAAAGGGGACTTGTGGAGGGATAGAATGTAAGAAAATAGTGCAGGAGGTAGTCTCACACCTGAGGAGTTGCAGCTGTACTAATCACCAAAGATTAGGAACAGGCCTGCCCTTAACAGGCCACAGCTATGTCCAATAAGAAGTGAGTGCCACAAAAGAGTGGGTTAGCTGGGTGAGGAGAGAGTTTGTTGGTTGTGCTGTGAGGGGAGCTGCAGTTTGTTGGCTGTGCTGTGAAGGAGTCAGTGCTGTGAGGAGCTGCACATGAGAAATCACCGAGAAGGTGATTTGCAGTAGAAGCTTTGCAGTAAAATGACAATAGGGACAGATTCTTATTTTAGCCCAAACATAAAAAAACACTGCAAAGTCCTAGTTGCAAGTCCCATCAATTGTAAAACTAATACCTGAAAATACCTGAGGAAAAAAAGAGTTGGTGTAAGACAAAACTGGGCTCCCACAAAACAAACAACAGTCAACTAGCACCAGACAATGTCCTCCTGCTCACAAACTGATCAAGTCCACTTACATGCCAGACTCTAAAGAAAAAAAAATCTCCAACTCCACCTTTTAAAGACTAGTTTTGACACAGTAAATCTCTGAACACACATATATGCTATATTCTATCCTTTTTTTAAAATTACTTTTTATTATGCTAAAAAGAATCATAAACACTGCTGAAAATGTTGAAGCATGGAAACATGTTGATACCTCAGCTGGATATTCTCCTGAAAATAACTGAGTTAAGGACTTACAGTTTTAAATGGTGCCTCTTACCTTGGAGGTTTAAATTTCAATATCTCAAAGACATCAGGATAAAGTAATGGCAAAATGACCATCTCTTTTAAAGCTGAAATGTGGTCAGAGAGGCCACCCACACCGTGAAATTGTGCCTAAAGATGAAGTCAACAGAACATGTGTTAAACAAAGCTGCCATATCTATAAGGTTCCATCACAAATTGGATGTCAGCACAAAGAAAATTGCTTGAGAGAAAACTGTAAGTCAAAGGAGCTACAGAGAGCCCATTACTGGAAGCTTCCCTAAATACTGCAAATGTCCCACTGACACCATGAGGTAAAAATACTTACTGAACCATCTATTTGCATTTGCTCCACACCAGCCAGGCTTGCTCCAATTTTCAAGTGATCCTTGTGAACTTCATTTAAGTTGCCTTTCCGAGTTGCTTCCATTTTCGTGTGATCATTCAGAGGTCCCTTTATTCGGAGCTCATCTTTCTGAGAGTTGGCTGAAGGAGACCTAATTTGAATTAAGGAGAAAGAACAAAGGGCTTTCTAATTTATGATGCAGTTAGATAATTTTTGATTTTCTAATGATAGCAAGTGAATCCAAAAGACCTTATAAATGAGCATAAACTTCCTAAATAGTTATTAATTCCAGCAGTTTTATGTTTAATGGCCATGACTAAATAAAGAACTTTAAACTGAGTTAATTATTTTAACAACTCTTAGCACTTACAAATATGAGTATTGCAACTTATATTTTAGAATTTCATTAGGCATTTTTCTTGTTTAAGGATAGTTTTATAAAGAAATGTGAGCTCTCTTGAGTGACTGAATAAAAAATCCATTTAAACTTCCATACAGGCTTTCCTTGTAAGTTGTCTTCAGTTTTAATAAATTGTACCCTTCAAGGTTAAGTCTTAAATCTTAATTTGTGCACTCTTCAAGTCTAAGATTTTCAGATGGACATTATGTCTTCCATTCCAGAAAAATGAAATTTCGGTTACACAATCTTAGCCACAACTCTCATCACCACCTTATTAGTGACCAAAAATACAGCATTTTCAAATAAAATCTAAGGACTAGTAAAACGGATGGCCTCCCCTGCAGTGTATGTTTTCCTTATACCCTCAGACTACCACAGTAGTAATCTGGAATTATATTAATCTCTAATTATCGCCAGTCCAAAAAACCTTGAAAGCATTATTCAGTCATATGAACAGCACAACACATATCAGCACATATCAACAGCAGTCTTATAAAGGAGAACTATCATAAACCATACACCAACCTTTTAGGTTTTTTGCTTGAATCTCTCTCTTTGACAGGTGGAGTATAGTTGGACGAGCTTAGGTTACGTTTTCTTAGATCTGTTGAAAGCAAAGAATTTAGAATTTGTTGCAAACAAGTTTGAGAGAAACCAGGATAGTCAAAGGCAGAAAATGGGACATGTATTATCCATCTCTAAGTTCAGGGAAAGTTTTGAGGAGGGGATGTTGGGTGGTTTATTCAGTGCACAATAGAAATAAAAAGACATGCGCCTGATTTTTAAGAAAAATGAAAACCACAAGAGTAAATTAAATCTCTAATTGTTATTATTTTAAGCGTAGATAGGTAATTTTTTTAACTGAAAAGCAACAATAAGGATGCCAAATTGGAAGAAAAAAATACAATGCACACAGGATACATGCATTCAATAAAATTTACTGGCAAAATGAAGTAAGAAATATAAAGAGAAGTTGTGTGCATGTGTTTTCATTTAAAAATAAAAAGGAAATCTAAATCAACAACCCCTCACTTTCATACAAGAAATTAGCTCTCAAGAGAAACTGTATAATATATAGTATTGTACAACATACTGTATTGGGTCTGGCTGGGATAGAGTTAATTTTCCCCCCAGCAGCTCTCACAGTGCTGTGCTGTGCCGTGGTAGCTGGAAAGGTGTTGGTAACACACTGGTGTTTTGGCTACTGCTGAGCAGTGATAGCACAGCATCACTGCTGCCTCCCCAGCATTCCACTCCCAAGCAGTAGGCTGGCAAGATCCTGGGAGGGGACACAGCTGGGATAGTTGCCCCAAATTAATCAAAGGGATTTTCCATCCCATATGACGTCAGCTTAGCTATAAAAGTTAAGGGAAGTAGGAGGAAGGAGGAGCATTTGTTTTTTAAAATCTTTGCATTCTGGAGCAATTGCTACACGTGCTGAAGCCCTGCTTCCTGGGAAGTGGCCAGACATCACTTGCTGATGGGAAGTAGAAAACAAAACCTCTTTCTTTTTCTTTGTTTGTGGACAACCGTATTCTTTTGCTTTAGTGAACTGCTTTAACCCACAGATTGCCTCCCATCTTATTTTCTCTCCCCAGTTCAGCTGAGAAGTGAGGATGACAGAGCAGGTTGGTGAGCACAGGTGTCCAGCCAAGGTAGCCCAGCACACCTACTTTCCAAGGGAGATTCGTAGCGCTCAACAGCTTTCCTCTGCCGGAAGGAGCGACGCAGGCCATCGCCTTCTCTTCCTTCACTTCCTTCTGGTGAAACCACTGCACATCAACACAATGATAAGTAGTTTAAGTACTGTTGCAAATGTGATGTATTCCAAACACACTATATGACACATTCGCATCTGTCCACAACTTTTTATCTTGTAAGCATTTCAGAAAAACAAGTGAATTTTCTTTTTCCTCTGAATACCTGTTCTAAGCTCACAATACTAAGCTACAGTACAGCCCTAGAGCTTGTAATGGCAATAGCAACATAAATTCTTTAATAGATGAAAAACAACAAGTAGTTCAGCCCATCTCAATTGTTAAAGACTAGGCTTTTGGCTAGAATGTAGTCAAGAAAATTTAAAGCAGAAATAGCTTGCAATGCTACCTGGATCATCAGGATTTTCATTGTTAGTTCTTTCCATATTGAGGCTTTCCTAATTAAGAGAAACAAGAAAGATCAGTCAGAATTATGCAAAAAACCTGTGGGCATGTTTGGTATTTATATAGTAACATTTTCAAGGCACTCCATATACACAAAAGATTGAATTAGGTACAGGAGGGGAGAAGGGGAGCATCTCTCTAGTACCCAGGATTAATAACAAATATTTCTGCTCTAAAATAGGGTTTAGTACATGTGATAGTTAAACACTTCACCAGGTACAAAAAATTGTGCATCAGTTAATCCCAGGTAAATAATCCAAGAGTGTAGCAGAACCTAGGACAAAGCAATTCCTAGCAGGCAAAAAAAAAATCATCCTGGTATTTGGGACATGATAAACAAAGTACTGTGGGAAAATCTGATTTCATTAAAAAATAAACAAAGAAGCAAACAAACCAAAGAAAACACAAAGGAATTCACATCTAAACAAAAAAAAAAGACCTGTCAAAGCAGGCTATGAAGATGTTCAAAAAACAAAGCACCTGTCATTCAAAACAACAATGGACTGACTTAATAGAGGAAAACTAAGAGGGAATTTGGCTGCTGAATGTAACTTTAACATTACTTCCTCTCACAGCAGAGGACTACTTGAGCTCACAGGCAAGGCAAAAAACCAAACACAGATACAGCACTCATCAGTTTTAGTAAGATTTGAAATGAAAACTCAAGCCCTGAAACCGCTATTCATAAGCAGAGTCCATTCAAAAGTCATAAGGCAATTCAGAAAGCATAGTTTATGGCATGTATTGCAGCATTTCACTGCTATTTTTGAGTTTCTTCTGAAGAAGATATTCCTTCACCCTTAGAGTGTAGAGCTGTGCCACGACTGTAAGGTATTAAACTATAACTGGAGAGCAAAAATAAATAGTTTTCTAGACTAAACTGTCCTTTCGAAGAGGTTTGTTGAGCTAAATTAAAAATACAACTAAATAATTCCTCTACATGAACTACCCTGCAAATCTTCTCCCAGTCATCCACTTTTTGCAAGACTGCTTCTGAAGTACTATGATACAGAGTTGATATATAAGAACAAAGATAGCCAGGTACAAAAAACTTCATTGAAACCAGCACACATAATCATATGATGTTTCAATACAGTGTGCACAAAGCAAGTCTTTGACCTCCAGCCAAGTTTTTCATCACTACATAAAATTAGGTCCAAAAGTTTATTTTTTTACAGAGAGATTTAAGAACAAGCGGCTAAGCATTTGCAAACATGCACCATTTTCAGGTTTATTTTCCCCTCTTGCTGAGCACAATAAAAAAAATCTAATTTAGCAATTAAAAAATGAATTCTGAAGATCATATTAAGATAACAGAAAGAAATTATGGAAGTTTGTCATCACAGTTAGGTTGGTCTGCATGATGGCATTAAGTCATTTTTAGTTCACAGCCTTCCTCAGACAGCAGACTCAGAGAGTGGGTTGGAAGGAAGTGACAAGGACCATTGACTTCAACTCTTAAAATTGCTTATTCTTCTTGTAACTGGAATTAAGGTCTTACACTGATTTTCTATGATTGTATATGGTAGAAAACATCTCATTGCTGTTACACTTTGAAAACCTTTCTGAAAACAATGTCAGTGTGGGCTTCACAAAGGGAATTAAGATAAAGACACACATACAGACACACAGACAGAAACACTAGTACTGCTTCACTTTGTATCCAACTTTCCACCGTGTCGTAACTTGACCTGGCATTACAAAATTAGTTTTAAGCATGAAAGAAAAATTTATTAAACATCAAGGTGCTTCTGATGCAAGAAAACTGATTTAGAGGAAAAGTTAAATCTACTCAAAGTCACAACATAAAGTCACTGTTTTGGAGCACAAGAACCAGCCTACACATAACAGGGGCTCAGGTGTGATCTCTCTGCAACAGGCAATCCCAAAATGAAGGACACCAGTAGCCAATTTAAACTTAACTGTGCCCAAATTTTTTACACATGAAACACCTGCCAAATACATCCTTCTGAACATACTCTGAAGTCTGAAACAGCCTCAAGAACCTGTTGCCAAAAAACCACTCAGGTTCAAGAGCTTGGCTGCAAAGTACAAAGGCCAACATTTATATAAACTAGCACTTTCACAATAATGACAGGACATACCCATGCAGGCAGAGTGAAAGAGAGGGACCCTATGTGCCAACTGCAGTGGAATGTTTACAGAAAGGCTGTGAGGTTGCTGAGCAACAGCCCCTCCCCAAAGTTCCAGCCTTGGCCACGCCCAGTCCTGGTGTGACTCTACTATAGAAAGTCCCACTTGCAGCCTGGAACTCGGCAATTACAGAATCATGGAACGGTTTGGGTTGGTGAGAACCTTTAAAGATCATTTGATTTCAACCCCTCTGCCATGACCAGGGACCCCTTTCACTAGGCCAAGTGGCCTACAACAGGGCATCCAGAACTTCTCTGGGCAGCCTGTTCCAGTGCCTCACCTCCCTCACACTAAAGATGCACTGTATATGTGGTGGCACCTAGGAAAGTCTCAGCCCAAACACATTTATCTCTTGCTGCCAGGAATAATACCTTTTTCTGTTGTCAAAAGAAGGAGAAAATCCCTAGCCAATAGTATGCACAAAGCCTTGCTAATAGGGCTTATTTAAGTAGCTTTGCAAGATGATGAAAAACCCTAGTCACTTTTAAATTTGCCAAAGAAAACATTGATTTGTAGTGGTGTAACTACTTTGTCAAGTCTCCAGCTTTGGTGGACCTCAAAATCACCTTTTCTTCAGCTTTTATCCCAACCCATACTCCAGAAAGTATAAGGTGAAACTGGTTTAATAGGATTATTTTCCATAAATACAAATGAACTGGCATTAATTCTGCTACTCACTTTTAATTCATTATTAATTCAGTTTCATGTTATCTGTTCCATTACTTTTTCCAAGGAATTATGTGACACTGACAAGTCTATAATTTCCTGGTTAATTTCTTTTATTCTGTTTAAATATTAGCATGTTACCTTTCCTTTGCATTCCTGAAATTTCCCCTGTGTAGCAAGAGTTACTGAAAATCGACAGTAACAGTCCAACTCTTCAACAGTGCCCCTAAACCTGTAGGATACAGCTTATTCAAACCTGCTCATTTAAAATGTTTCATTTCCTATTCCAAAGTAAAAATAGTTCCTGAAGCAGATACAGCTCTTATCCCTCCAAATCAAGCCAATAAGAATGGGAATGCCCAAGATCCCCCATCACTTGAAATAAGCCATAGAAGACAATGACAGGAATAATTTCTGTGATACAGAGAACATCACAAGTGAATGCTCTTTGACCTGTTAGTTGTTAAAACACAGTTGTTTCTGGTTTGGCGTATGTGGAAACTGAGATGTAGGGAACCTTAGCAATATCCACAGTGCATGTAGCAAACATAAGAGCAGAAGTTGGGAGGTCTGCACAACTCATGGCCTAACAGGCAGCTCCTCATACATCCTTCACTATTAACCTAGAGGTTCCAACCAAATATCACCACATCAAAGCACAAAGCACCATGTACAGCTGTTCAGTGTTAGCTGATCATTTTTTGTATTGGAATCACAGTTAACATTAACTATGAAAAGGAAAATAAAACAAGTAATTGCTGGGGGTTTTCTTTGTACAATTTCTGGGGTTTGCCTCAGGGCGATTTTTTTTTGTAACGCAGTCAGCAAATGTGGAATTAGCATGATGTGTAATTGCAAGTAATTTTTTAAATAATACCGATAATAATTTTGTATTTTACATTGTCTTTTTAAGAAGATAAAGGACCAAAAAAAAAAATACAATGCAGACATACATACAAATATTGTTTAGAAATCTAGAAAAACATATAGGGAGATTAAATGTCAAAATGGACCAGTCAGTACAGTATTGATAAAAATTATCCACAGTCTATCTTTGATTGTTGTAAGGCTGAAGTTCTGAAACATGCAAGTATGCACAAGCATAAAAGAATTACGAAGTCAAAGACAAAAAAAAAATTAAAATGTAAATAAATGTCTGATATAGTCTAGTAATAAAAGTCGCACTTCCATATAGTATTTTCTGGGATATATTCAAGTAGAAAAGCAACTGAGACCAACTGAAACAAGCTATAATGTTAAAATATTGATTTGCTCTTGGCCAGAGTAGCTAACATGAGTTATAAATTTGAATTCTATTCCTTTATGCTTACTGCTTGGAGATGTGGAATGAGCCAGCAACAATAAGAAATCTTTATACATTTAATAGTGTATTTGCTTCTTTGTGATTTAGCATTCTGAAACACTCATACAAAAGAAAATCTGCATTAAGAGAACATCAGTGACTCATATTCAGGGGATGGGCAATACCATATCTGGGATTGCTTTTATAATGCTAATTCAGCTCAGCTGTGTGAGTCCCTTTCCAACAGGGGTCATTTAACGAGAACATTCTTTTTCAGAAAATCCAGTCTCTCTTGGATCTAGGAATAAGTCAACATTTGTGTTGAAGAAGATGCTAAATGTGAGGCAGCCAATCCCTCATTTATTGTAGAAGAGGAGGAATTTGATGTAATGATTGATGTAGCACTTGCAGAACAGTTGCTGGATTTAGGAATTTGAGTATTGTGCAGAATACACATTCATCTTTTTCTATAAAATTCCATAGCCATACTGGAATAATTTAAATCACAATTTTTGAAAACTGAAATTAATTCTGTTTTCCCCATTTTCTACACCAAACTTTAAATCCTCATTCTTAATTTGTGGAATTTTAAAAATCTCATAGTTGTAATTTAACATTTAGTAGAGTGTAAGTCTTAAAGGAATTGCAGCTACTCACAGTTAAGTCAGAAGTTGAGCTAAAGGATACCAGCTATTCATCTAAACCAAAGTGACTGTGATAATTTGTCCTATTTTCCTTTTTATAGTATTCTTGGAACTTAGTTCCAGGGGACTAAAGGCAGTCTGAACCTACTAATTACTACAAAAAATCAGCTCCAAGGTACCCTGTCTTAAGAATCCAAAGTTGGTGAACAATTTTGGTCATACCTCCTTTGTTTCCCTCTAAAAACTAGAGTGAAAGGAAATGGAAATCTGTATATAGCATCTGAATAATGTATGTTCACCAATTCCCTGGCTCTTTGCCCTGCTCCTAAGATAAACATCCATACTTGGACTTGAATGTCCATAAATGGTTCTCCATCCAGGTATCTGATGTGAATTGAAGGATCTCAGGGAACATCACAAAACTGATTTCTTGTGCAACCTACACATCAGCTTAACTTTCAGCAAGCAAAGATGATGCCACTGACATAGCTCATAACAGTCAAGAGAAATTAGTGGTTGTTTGTGAAGTGCCTAGGTGCTGACATGAGGAACACCATAGAAAAGTCTGTAAGATATCAACAATGTCTGTCAAGAGCAGCATTTGAGCATAGAGTGATATACAAAATGCAAGATCACATGCTGAAATGGGGAGAAGATGATAGTGAATTATTTGGCACCATCCATTAATTTCAATAAATGAGGTAAGGGTATATAAAGAACAGTTTATGATCTGATAATGCAAGGCCATTGAAAGGTGCCTTTGCAGAGGGGCTTAAGCTTGCATGGATATTTTTAATTCTGATCTATTCTAAATCTTCTCAACTTGTACGTTTATGTGCCATTTCCTAGATTTTTGTTAAAATAAAAACTATCTACTTCATATTCCAGAAAGATACATAAAAGCAATTTATTTCATATTACATTTCATTGGGACTTTTGAGTTCCCAGATTGGTTGGAACTGCTAAACCTTTATATTTGAAGTTTGTATCATTAACAAATACATGCTCCAATTACACAAACATACCCTGACATATGTTATCAGTGGGTACCCAACTTATTAGGGAATTAAATAGATAGTTGACAAACTTACAAGAAATAACATGGAAATAACACACCCAAGTGAGCAGTTTCCCCCTGATGCTTGCTTTTTCTAATCATCTGGTGTACAACACAGTATTATTGTTACATAAACTTTTTTCCTTACAACTTCTACTTTTCTTTTACATATTAAAATATAGATTTAAATAAATTACTTGAAAATTCATTTGAAAATCTGTGTCATTGCCACACCTGTATTTACAAATCACTGATGGATGGTTTAGTCACAGTAAAATAATTTCTTCCATTTACAATTCAGTTCTTAAAATATAACTCCTCTACAATGTTGATGAGTCTCATGATGTTTTGAATTTAAACAGCAAGAGAAATGTTTTTCCAATAGCACTATTAAGTGAAATTAAACATTGATTCCTTTCTTGCGTTCAGCAGGATCCAGTCTCCAGCTCAGCTGCATACATTGCAGTCCTCACTTGTATGAACTTCTCTTCATACAGCTTGTTAAAAGGTATAATTTTTTCTTCAAATTTTCATTCTGTGTGCATTATCACCTTGAAAAAAGCCGCTTGCTACGTGTATTTGTTTTAATTTGGGGGCTTATTCCAGTGCAAAGTCAAATCCTCTTAAACCTTCAGTTGATTTCTGGCTTTATTGATGGCCACCCTAGACTTTGGGTAGCTATGAAGAATTCTTTATCTGTCATTCTGATTTCTCGAATTGTTATACATCAGTGAATCGAGTATTGTAGCAAGATTTTTTTCATTCCACTGTGTTATAATACAGTGCCCTGTAAGACAGTTTCACCAATACAACATTCATCAGACCAGAGATCACGGAGCTGAGTGATGTTCGGCTGGGGCCATCTGCTGGTTGTGTTGCTGATCTTTCATTGCCAGGTTTGGAAAATCACTTTATATTTGTAATTCTATTGTAATTATAAAAATAGCAGCATATATTAATAATCACCTACATATATGATGGTTTGTATGTACTTTTAATTTATTTTTAAGATTAAATATTCCATGAACTTTATATGGCCCAATTATGAGAAGAAAAAAGAATTCATTTATCTTGTTTTCATAAACAAAATTTAAATGGAGGGGAGGAGGCTTAAAAAAGCTTTTACTTCTCAATAACACTAAAAAGAAAACAAGGAATAAAGTAATATTGATGCTAAGATGTAAATGATTTAGTAAAGGAATCTACATATCTTTAGCTTTTATTTCTGTGATGAAAAGGATAAATAATTTTTATTGTCTTACTTGATGCATTGTAAGATTTCACCTTGAATTTTTATCTGTTGTTCTAACATAGCTAAGATGCACCACGTCCAATTTTCTTGCTATTTAAAATGACCAGTCAACTTTATGGTAGTCTTCAAAGGCTTTTATTAAAAATAAATTAATGCCAAAAAAAGTAGCAGATGAAGAAAATATAAAAGTCTTTAAAACCAGAAGTTCTAATCAATGAGCTACTGCAAACTAAGAATAATCCAGACAATTTAGTTCAAAGTGTGAGCGTATTTTTATAATTATGCTAGTATGTATTTATTCACTTATTGTATGATAATACTGATAATTATTTGTGCTTGTGTGATTGAGTCTTATTTCTATTTTTGCGAGACTCTATGCAACTTTTAACTGTGTTTTTCAGGAGCAGGAGAGAGCATTTTACAGATTTTGCAAGTTTAAAAGAGATCCTTTTCACCTATTAAATTAGTGTACATATAAATTTATGTGTTTATACAAACAAAATCAAACATATACATATTAACTTATTATGCTAATGACATGGTTTATTTGATGAGGAGGTGTTTGGTCATAGGTTGGACTTGATGGTGTCAAAGGTCTTTTCCAACCTAGTTCTGTGATTCTGTGCCTATACAAACATATATGTGCACGTTTGCAATATATGTGTATACATCTATATATGTATATGCATGCATGCACACCTATGTATCACACCAACATCTAAATTGTACTGTTTATAGCCTCAGTTAAACAAAATCCTCTGTTGGCTTTTAGTTGTACTGAGATTAAATATCTGCCATCATTCACATTTGCCCTCAGCAGGTCCATCAGCAGGACAGACTTCTAACAGGAGCTGTAAGTGGCAAGTAATTTTATCAAGAAATGCAAAACGCAATTTAAAATGTATAAAAGGCAGATAAATAATGAGACTTCCAAGCATAAACAGGAAAGCGTAAACATATTGCATGTTTGGAGACCAGACTATGGGAGCTAGAACTAGGAAGAAAGACATTGCCACCATCATAAATGGAACTGGTAAAAACACCTGTAAGAGAAAAAAAAAAGTGGATTAGGAAATAAATGAACCAACTGTGACTTTTCTGCCTCATTCATTAGAGTAGCAATGTGTTTGCCACAGTAAAGTACCATTTCTCATGCTGCTATAAATTCACCCAGGACAAGAATCATCTGACTCAAACTGCCTATCAGAGAGGAATCTTCTTAAAAATATTTGTTTAGGCTCCTTCTTTTGTCAAGGGGGAGAGACAGGCAGTATTGGGAATCCATTTTTTCACATATGATAATGTGGGTTCCTATAAGACACTCGGGGCTGGGTGCCTGGAAGCCTTCACAATGAACATGCACTTCTAACCCAAGCTTTCTGACTGCTGGAGTAAGAACCTAATGCCTGTGATTGTGTCAGGGAAGATAAGAGCAGATTGAAGTTTAATGAACTGAAGGGCAATGGGTCCTAAACTGTTCTTGTTATTGCTCCACACTGGTACGGTTCCACATTGTTTGCACATCTCCCCCACTCTGCAAAGAACCATCTTATGTGTTCAACTTCTCTGGGGCAGAGACCATCTGTTTGTTTCTCTTCTTTTTATAGTGAAGAAAAATTTTCAAATGAGGCTCTAAGCATTGAGATTATTATTGGTATTTTTGTGACGATCCACTTTGGATTTGCACTTCTTCTATAACTTTTGCATGCTACCCAGGACTCAAAAAATAATTTATAAAAATATTTTGAATTTAGATCCATTTACTTTGTATGGTCGGTGTAAATGAGGTTCCCGGTATCGAAGTACAATCAAGCTTGCACAAGTCAATCCAGTCATAAGCCAGGCAGAAAATCCAAAGTAATTTGTTAGCATAATAAGGTCAGAGGGGATGATAAAAATGGATGCAATGGTGGTTGAAAAAATCATGGCTGGTGCTGGCGTGTAGGAGTGGACATTAAGCATGGATATTAAAAGAGGTAAATGTCCTGACTGACTTCCAGCATAGCTTAATCGACCAAGTGTGAACATGCTGCAGTTGAGGGCACCAAATATTGAGACAGCAACAGAGAGAGGAATGATCCAAGCAACGGAGGGGATCACTCGATCAGCCCAAGTGACTGCCACAGCAACTGCAAGAAAGCAAAGAATTAGTGTAGTACAAATACCATCTTCTGAATACGTGACAGACTCAACAAGAACAAAACTTAAAAACAAGAAGCACCTATTATTTACCAGCAATGCCTGCTTTTTTATTGCAGTAGTCAAACACTTATCCAATCCTAAAGGTATTTCATTCAGGAACTAAACATTTCCTGGGAGGATGACAGCAAGGAGTACTGCCTGCCAGAGCAAGCCAGGGAAACCTGCTGGGGCCAATACCACAGTCATGGACTGCCCAGCAGGAGTGAGTCACATCTCACATCCTGCATCACAAACCCACACACCTGGGCAAGGAAAGAAAATTAACTCCTTGGTCCCTGACATAACCATGGTGCTGACACAATCTGCTGTTACAGGAAACTGCCAACAGGAGCACATCTACATTCAGAGATGAGTCAACAAATGTGCTATTAATGAGATTTTGCTTTGGATGGAACTGGGAAATGTGAAAGATTGTTTCTAAACAAGAGATATTCAATACTGCTTGGAGATTAGCTATAGCTGATATTGTAGTGAGAACAATATTTAGTGGGTCTATAATCAAATGCCATGAGGAACATGGGTCTTGCAGTGTCCTGTGCAGCATAGGAAGTAGGTAGAGATGGAGAAAACAGTGCCCCCAACCTCAAAAAAAAAAAAAAAAAAAAGTAGTGAAGGAATAAGAAAAGCTTGAAAACCTGCTATAATTTCAAGGTTAACTTCTGAGATGGCAGAGCTGGCATAGGTAAACACACTTCCCCTGGTATGCATGAAACTGGTCATGCCAGCTGGCAGCTGCTATTCATGGATAGTCTGGCATTTGCTGCCTCCTTCATTGTAGCATACAAATGATCCATCTCTCTCAGCAGACAGCCTGACACTGGTTGAGCGATAATATGAGGTGACTGAGTGACAGGTACACTGTTCTCATTTATATTAGTGAGCTTTTTTCATAGGAAAAAAAAAAAGATTGATCCATCCAAATGCAGTATGGTTTTTGTCAGGCCTGTAGGCAAGGTCTGACAGCTCAGTGTCATTACAGTGGGATTTAAAATGTGCTGCTTGGACAGTCAAGGAGTTCCCTTTGGAGTTTTACCTGGCCGGCTTATTGATACAGGTTCTGAGAAAGGGTTTATACACACTGGATTTTGTATAGGTTCTTCTGAGAAGTCACAGTATTTATCATGAATAATACACACCCAAAATGGCTACATTTTTATGTCCATAGTCTTTTCAATACTCTTGAACATGTTAGACTTGTCTACCTCCTAAAGAGTGATGGCTTTAGTCTGAGACTCAATGAGATAGAGAAAGAAGGAGGAGATAGGATCAAAACTACAGGAAAACAAAGATCATCTCTATACTTGGGACCTGACTTTCACCTTATTTTCCAGGTTTTAATACACTTCTGATTTCTTTTTAGACAGCGTAGGGAAAAGCCAACAATTTCAACAATCTGCCTGCATTCATCCAATTTGTGTCATACAGTAAAATTAAAGAAGAATTCTCTGTTAAAAGAAAATGAACCCAAATTTCTGGACTGTGAAGTTAGGTGAGCAAAAGTAACCCAGGCATTGACATCAGATGGATATGTCAACAGGCCAGTTCTTTTTAATTAAAAAAATATGAAATACATACCTGAGGAGACAATTTCCTTAGGTGTGAGGACAGTCAAATATGAGATGTTCACTAGTAAATAAAAAACAATTACTCCAGGAACAGCAGTCATCACAGTTAAGGGGATATTTCTGCTGGGGCGTTTCATCTCCTCTGAAAAATACAATTTAAAACAACAAATGAAGCAAGCAGTGTAGCTTCTGCAAGTGTTTTTCAGTGGTGAAGCTGTGCAGAGTTTGACAAGAGTGATGCCAAAGTCCTGCCCCAATCCCTAATCATGGCTGCTAAATTCTCTGCTTGTGAAGTCCTACAGTGGTTCTCAAACAGGTTAATATCAAAGATTCTTAACCAATATATTTTTACTTAGCTATTTTCAACTATTTTGGAAGGAGGGCTGATGAAGAGCTGATTGATTCACAAAATGATAAAATGAGTGATAATTTCCCTTTGATTTGATTAATCACATACTTGACTTACATTAGAAAAGTTATTTGGCAGAAAATTTTCCAGTAGCCTTACTTGAAAATTACTAGCTTAAACATGAGACTCTTAAGTCACATTATTTGTTCCTATGTCACATCATGAATCCTGATCTTAAACTTAGTGAGCATATTTGCATATTTCTACTCAAAACCTTTCTCTTTGCTCTTATATCAGAAGTAACAGAAAAGACTGAAGGTATAGACATAACAGCAATAATGCAGTGGCTTTAACACGGAGCCATTCCCAGATGGATTTTGATTATTATCATCTTTTCCAGGGCAAAGATGGTGGAGGAAAACTGTTTAGGGCTAAGCCTGATAGCTTAGAACTACTCTTACCAAACAAGAAAAAAGCCAAATTTTGCAGGTGTATAACTCAAACACAGGCACACATTCTTGGGCATGTCATAGTGCCAGCAAAAGATGGAGCTGGTTTCCAGAAGCTTAATCTCAATCACCCTCATCTCAATCAGAAAGGTTCTTTTTGATTTCTTTCACTCCTTCCTCTTGTTCCCTCACCACTTCCCACTTCCCTCAGCATTTACAGACATTTCATTGAGTATTACCAGCAAATAACTGATAAGAGGGAAAAAGTGAAAAGTGAAAAGTGCAGCTTATTTAAACTCTTTTTAGGAGACAGAAATCTGCTTCTTCCTTTACATTTGATTTCTATCTTCTGCTCAGGACATCAGCCTTGAGCAATGATTCCTGTGCTGGCTGTAGTGCATGGAGACAAGACTGAAGGACCACAATAGTAAAACCCAGATACTATCAGAAAATTTGGGATTTATTTCTGATATAAAAAATATACTTAGTAATTTCGAGCTCAAAAGAGAATAATCACCAAAATTTCCAATTTAAATTTATCTGTTTGTTTTGTTGTTTATTACAGTCTTGCCAGCCAGATGACACCTGATCCATCAGCTGAAGCTCACAGAAATTGTTGAAGCACAGGAAGCTCTGGTCAGTTCAGAACAATTGCCTAGGTTATATCTGTCTAAACAGCTGTGCTGCCCAGTGTATGGCATTTATTAGTACTGCTAACTGATCAGAATAAATCTGTATTTTACCAGAAGTCTTGCATTTTCTCAGGCTTACAAAGCCAAGTACTTGTCTTTAAGGAATACCTAAGGTTTCAAAACCATACTTTACTGATTTATATATTTTTCTTTTAATTGCAGTCTATTTTTAAAGCTGGAGTACCTGGATTATAAAGACAACAGTCAGGATTTTAAACATTAACCAAATCTTCACACTATCCTCACCACTGAACTTTGTGGTATGCATTTAACACATTCCCTTTACTTAATATTTTACATGACAGAGGTCAATGGATACAAATGGTTAAAGATATAACAGTAATATCCGCTTGCTTACAATATAATTCTATTAATCTGATGATACTATGAAACTCTATTGATTTAACTTGTGATGTGAATACCTAACATAATGAACATCATCTCTGTAGCTTTAATGAAAAAGTTTCTTACTGCCATATGTCAGCAGATACAGAATAGGGAAGTAAACAGATATTCAAAAACCTTTTGAATGTTAAAATTGAGTACAAATTCTATGAAAAAATATATGCCACCTTCCACAGACCTCTCTTTACCTTCTATTGGACTTCAAAAGGGGATATTATATTTTCCCAGGAAAATATATCCCATAAAATTACTACATTCTAACAAAAATCAAAATTAATTTGACCATGTTCAAACCAGCTGCATAACCTCAGATAAGCCACAGATATTTAAACAGAAATTACCTATGCATAATGTCATGGTTTGACACTGGCACAATGCCAGTGCCTCTATGAAAATACACTTCTCTTGGTGTCTGCTGTGAGATGTGACTAGGAATAAGCAAAACAGGCTCTTACTTAGGAATAGAGGGGAAAAAAAGTTTATTAACTAAACTACAAAAGAAAAGGACAAACACACACACACAGGAACAATGAAAACTTCACAAAAGCACTTCCTCCCCCCCACCACATTTCCAACACATCTATCTCTCAAATTTCAACTTTCAGTCCATCATCCCCCTGTAAATACTCAATTCTCAGTCTGTCAAGAGGAGAGGAGTCCTTTTTGGGCCATGGTGACCTCTTCCTTTTCATGTCTAGTGCTCTCAACACTTAACATGGACCAGAGCTACTTCTAGGGTTGTCTTCAAACCACAACACACACGTTGTTTGGCATGGATAACTTGATACAGTGTATTTCCTAAAAATACACTGACATGGACAGTGAGAAAGACAAAATGCAAATGTTTAACGTATGAAAAATTCTGTTTATGCATGAGATTTAAAATTAACTATTATGATTTCTCTTGTACTTTCCTGAAAATGTCAGCTTCATTCTGCACAAAAAGCAGGAATTTTCCCTAGAGAAGAACAACGCCTCTTCTACCAGCCCCAACAAACACTTATGTAAAATGAGAAGGACCCTGTGGTCTTGAGGCAGAGACAAGTTCTCCCAAAACAAGCTGAGGAACACAAGAATGAGAACTGCAGAACTAAATCTAAAGAAGAGGAGCAGAATACCTGCCATGTAGTTGAGGGACCACCAGCCGCCGTACGCATATAGCCCCTGGAAGAAGGCTTCAGCAACCTGTGAGGCATTGGGGATCTCTGAGCTGAACATGTCCTCAAACCTGGCCAGACTCTCCTTTTGCCTGGTAACGAGGAGCACTATGCCACCAACAGCAATCACAGACAAGGCCATCATCTTCAGCAGAGTGAAAACTGTCTGCACCCATGCAGACATTTTGACGCTGAGGCCATTCAAAATCCCCAGGGACCAGAGAACGGCCAAGGCCAAGCACTTCTTCAGCACATCTGGTGCAGGACAAATGCCATAGAATGGCTGTGTGGCATATTCAGCAAACAGCAAGGCTCGAGCAGCATTTGATGCTGGCTTGGTGAACGTTGATGTCCAGATAAACACGAAGGCGGGTAGGGATCCAAGGCCTCTTTTAATGTGGCTGTATTCTCCTCCAGAGAAGGGCAGAGCGGTTCCCAGCTCTGCATAGCAGAGGGCACCCATCAGAGAAACCAGCCCAGACACGGTCCAGATCGTTAGTGCAACGCCAACATTGAGTAAGGAATGTTTTAACACCCCTGTGGGAGACACAAAGATCCCTGCTCCAACAATTGATCCTATAATAAAACTTACCCCATCAAAATAACCTATATTTCTTTTGAGTTGCATCTTGGCTTTTCCTTTTCTTTGCACATCTTTGGGGTCATTGTTTTCTTCTTTTCCCATTTTTTTTGTGGTTTTTTTTTTCACAGCAGATTTCACTTTGTTCTTAGCAGTCTGTCATAGCCCTACTTGCTAGTGAAATGTTATGGGAAGCTTGGCTTAATCATTGAGAAAAGAAAGCATACTTTGGGTTTTGATGTCTCCCATGTGAAGATAATTAACCAAATACTTCAAGAAACACTGGCAAATCATGTACATGTTGGTTTAATATGTACTTCAGAAATTATAAGGCCTGCAGGTATTTTTAAAGAAAACAACATTAAAATTAATGCATAGCAAATGCTCATTTCTCAGATGATTTTCATCAACAGATTTCATTTTGTTTTACGTACATCTTCAGAGACAACCACAGAGGTGAGTAAATGTGACTTCTACATCAATCTTAGGGAAAGAGGAAGGATATGGCAACATGAGGAAAGAAATCAACCTTCCATATATTATTGACAATGACATGGATGTTAGATGAACAGCCTGGCACTATTTTTCCACCACCTACACAGTGGAAAAGAAAAGAAAAGAAAAGAAAAGAAAAGAAAACAAACAGTGATAACCAATGATGACCAGTATGCTTTGCCAAAATCTCATCAGTCACTGGGTATATTGGAGCTTGTTTATACTTCACTCATTAAACATTGCCCTAGAAAGAAAATTACCAGTTTTATTCCCAGGTTTTTTTCTGAGCACTCATTGATAGACTAGTACTCAAGCATGTCCTAAGATGGCATTAATCTTCAGACACTGCTGTGAGGGAAGGAAAGAAGCTGTATCATAATTTTCATTTCTGCACGGGAGCTGTGGAACAGAAAGAAGGCTGGAAGTTCCCACTGGTGTGGCATGTGTGTTTTAAGGTGTGGCTGCTGATTTTTCTACATACTTATCAATCTGTTGCATATTTTGTGTTAGGAGCTTCTCTTCAATCAGAGGTGAAGATGCCATAAACAAATTACTTTTGTACCAAACATGTAAATGTTTTTTTAAAGATGCAGAGAAAAATGGGCAGAAAGAAGAAAACTAACTGAAAAGAGGCTCATCATGAACCCTAAGTGTTGTGTAAATGCCCAAACTCGTAACTGCAAAGTTCTTACTTCAAGTCAAGTCGCAGAACCAGTTTTCTCCTGCAGGTCAAAGCTCAGCAGTGCAGTGAACAAACTCATGCTTTTACAGGGACCAACTTGAAAGACACAGTGGTTCACACCAGTCTTGAACAGCAGGATTTCCACTCAAATACAAAATAAATTAATCTGAAAATTAGTTTATACAATATGTCGTCATGTAAGAATCCTATGGCTAAAACAGGCATGTGCACAGACTGTTCTTTTAATTGTTTCAATGACCTAGAGTGAGTTTCCTTCACCACAAAGAAGCACTGCAGCATGGTCAGTGACCGAATCTACAGCCCCAGAGCAGCCTCGAACCATAAGAAAATTCCTCCATTTTCTCCAAATCCCTGCAGTACTCTCCAACTACTTTCATCTTACAGACTACAAAAATTGTAGTTCTACAAGAAGCACACCTCTACTCACTAAAACTTGCATGCATTTTAAATTGCATTTATTAATTTCATAAATTGTAGTATGTATTAAGTATGCTTTTACCATGCATGATTAAAATTCATAATGATTAAAATATTAATTATCTAGTATTCATGATTGGGAAATTCAGCATAGCGTATGTTTTACACGGTTAAAATAAGTAATTTCTTGTTTTGTTTTCTGAGTCTCCTTCTCTGTGAATGCACACATATTATGTGATATCCAGCAATCTTCCAACTCTTATTCTGGCACGTACAGCTGGATTTGGATCACTATCTTCGAACAAATCAATGTTACACTCAATGGAATCCTAAAGTACAGATGCAACTTTTTTCACTCATCATCCTAGCATATGATTTCTAGTACAAAAAGGCATTCACAGAATCTCCCAAACAGTGTCTTAATAAGGATTTTTTTTTTATTCGTGACAAAGCTGCCTAATCTCCGAAAACCTCACTGACGTTATCCTTTGGTGGTCGGGCACGGGATGAGGCTCCCCAGGCAGGTGGCCACAGTTCCAGGCCTGACAGAGTTACACAGCACTCTCAGGCACACGGTGTGACTCCTGGCGACGGCCGTCGATGCGTGTTTCAGATCCCTGTGTGTTTCTTCCATCTCAGGATGTTTTGTGATTCTGCGACACTCTTAACACCGGGGGAGCGCTAAAAACACCAAAGACCCCCGGGCTTTGGAACTTTCGTCCCCTCGAAAACAATGCAAAGCAGTTCGGCCCCTAAACCCGGCCCCTTCCTGGGCCCATAGCAGGAAGCGGCCGAGGGCGGCGGGAAGCGGCAAGAGGGCGGCAGGAGAGCGGCAGGGAGCGGCAAGAGAGCAGCAGGGAGCGCAGTGGAAGCACGGAGCTCGTCCCCCGCTGCTCCACGGGCTCCGGCAGCGCCGCCTCCCCGCGGCCGCGCCTGCCCGCGGCGGGAGCGGGACGAGGCGGCGGCGGCGGGGCCGTGAGGCGTTTTGTCCCGGCCTAAGGTGGGCTGCTGCGCTGCCGTGGGAGGCGAGGGAGCATTGAAGCGGGATGCGGTCAGCGCGGGGGCCCGGCGGCATGGCGGGGATGCCCGGCGAGCTCACCCTCATGGATAAGGGCGTTAAGAGGTGAGTGCGGACGGGCCGGGAGAGGGGAGGCCGCGGCGCAGGGCCGAGCTGCCGGCTGACGGTGGGCTTCTCTCTCCGCAGCCTGAGGGATGTATCCCTGAGCTCGGACCTGCACACGCTCAACGCCCACTGTAACCTCATCGCCAGGATCCAAGGGCTCGACCACCTCCGGAATCTGCAGCACTTGGATCTGTCATCAAACCAGATCCGCCGCATCGAGGGGCTCGGTTCTCTGGCTAAGCTGCGCACCCTGAGCTTGTCCTGCAACCTGCTAACCAAAGTGGAGGGTCTGCAGTGTTTATTTCTGACCATTTAGCAAGTTACAAAGGTTTTTCTAAGAGTCGTCTTAAGGTTTACTTCTGGAATGTTTGCATATAATGAAGGTTATACCGAGTTAGTATGCGTTAGTATACTAGCCATTTTATAAAATGAATTTTAAGATGAGTATGTATAGTTTTCGTAAGCCTTATCATAGCAAAATGCCTTAATTTAGAAAGAAAATCTGTTTTCTGTAATATGATTATAGATTAATGTCATAATTTGTAGTTATGATCTTTAAAGGTTCACTTTGCAAGTTTTGAATTTGATGAAAACAGTGCATTTTTCTGAAAATCTTCCTCTTTCTGTTTTTCCCCTCATTTTTTTTAGGACTGGAAAAACTCTTTAATTTAACTATGCTGAACTTGTCATATAATCGCATACATGATCTCTCTGGTAAGTGATGTTGCCATGTGCTGTGCAATACAAAGCATTTGTCTCACTTTAATTTTGAAAAACTTGACCAAGTGTATTTTGAGAAGTTTCTAGAACTTCAAGTGCCATTTCACTGAATAATGCTAATACAGGTGGCAATTGCTGCTCTTCTCAGCTTTAAAGTTTTTAACACCAAAGATTGCTCTGAACTGGAATTTATTCTTCTGTGTTTGGTGAGGCCAAGCTTGTTCAGAAAGTAGTACAGTAAACATTTCAGACTTACTTCCAAAGTATTAATATCTTTCATTTTTATAGAACAAAAATGTAACTTTACATATGAAATGGAAGTTCTCTTATGTATCTCTGTTGAAATGGTCAGTTGTTCTTATGATTTCATGCTTCAAAATCAAGAGAACTTGTAATGGAAAATCAAAAGAACATTGATAACAATTTCGTTAGTGAGCTTGTGTTATAAAATGAAACTTGAAGGAAAAGGTTTATTTTTACATGTTTTTTAACAGTCAGACATTAATCTGTTTCTTTAAAGCTAGCTCACATAAATAGCTTAAGTGTTGTACTCTGTGATAGAGTAGCATAGGTAATTAACATGTAAAGAAGGAATGTGGAGCAAGTGTTGTTCTCTCATTTCTAGTTATGATATATTATTTACTGAATATTTTTCAACAAGATGCTGTTTGTTCTAAACCTCATAGTCTAGGACTGCAGCAGAAAACATGACTTTGTGGTTGTTTGGGTTTTTATTCCTGAAATTTCCAGGATTTCGATCCCTTAATGGAACCAGACATAAGATTAGCCACATTGACCTTCACAGCAACTGTGTAAGCAATATGAATCACTTACTTCAGTGCACAAAGGGGCTGCGCTGTTTGACAAACCTCACGCTGGAAAGAAATGGAAAAGCCAATCCAGTTTGTCACATAGCAGGTATGGATCTGATCTTATGTAGACAATTTATGGTCATTAGCTCAGTGATTTCCTTTAAGCTGTGAGCTGTTTTCTGAAGCTTGCAAATTCATTGCCACCAACATAATTAGAGGGATGGAACACCTCTCTTGTGAGGAAAGGCTGAGAGAATTGGGATTGTTCAGCCTGGTGAAGAGAAGGTTTCAGGGTGACCTAATTGTGTCTTTGCAGTACCTGAGAGGAGTCTAAAAGAAGGAAGGAGAGAGACTCTTTCCAAGGGCATGTAGTGACAGAACAAGGAGGAATGGCTTCAAACTGGAGTAGGTTTAGATTAGATATTAGGGAAAAATTCTTTACTGTGAAGGGTAGTGAGGCACTGGAGCAGGTTGCCCAGAGTGATTGTGGATACCCCATCCCTGGAAGTGCTCAAGGACAGGTTGGGTGGGGCTCTGAGCCACGTGGTCTAGTGAAAGAACAAGAGTATTAATAATATAAGCTGGAAAGGTGGAGAACTCAAAGAATGTATGTAGAGATACTGAACTTTTAGGCAGAGGGCAGACACAGGAAATAGGTAGTCTGCTACTGCTAGAGACTGCAAGAGAAAGATAAGTAACAGTTAGCTTTTCCTTCTTTCCCCCCTGCTTCAGTTAGCAGTGACAGACTCTGGATACTCTGCAGTAATTAGCATTATCATCCAAATAGGTGTCAGGTGTTTCACTAGGCAGCTTGGAGGCAAGTTAGAGAATGCATGTGGATGCATCACTTTCAGTTGCATTTGAGCTTCTGGTTTGGGGTAGGTTTTTGAGGCCATTAAAATGTTAAGGTTCATTAAAGTGTCTAAGTTCAAACAAGTTAAATTGTAGCATTTTATATTGGTGTAGGTTTTTTTTTATTTTCTTTGTGTGTAAGAGAGGAAAATCTCTTACAGGAAGATGGAAGTGGAAGATTGATGCTTTTGCAAGAGTTCAAATGTAATTTGAAAGAGTGGGACAGTAGGAATTACAGCCATACAAAATAGCAATCATATCATGAGCATACAATTGATACAGGTGTAATGTATGTACAGTTAAAAAGAAAAACCAAGTGTTACTGAGGAAAGCCAAATAAGGTTTTAAGTAATGTTTTTAAATGCACTCATAATGTTTTACAAATACATTCAGGCACTACAGAAACAGTAACAGGACTATTAAAGTTATCTGATTAACTTAGAAAATGCCACTAGTTTTCTTCTGCAACTGTTTACGTACCTCCTCATATCTATGTCTTTGGTGGCACTTTCAAAACTGTATTATTCAGCAGCCCAAATTCTAATAAATTAAAAGTACTAACCCTAGTGCTTTACAGTTTCATAACACTTTACTTCATCCACTGACAAAGGATGAAGTTGTCTAAGCCCTTTCAGAACTTGCTTTTCTATTACATTCGTCTACCCTTCCATTTGGTACAACTGCCTGGGTGCAGTAGGCTGATGTTGAAAGGGTGTCTGCAATTGCAGTGTGCTGATGGTGGCTGGGAAATCCCTGTGTAGATCACGACCAGGCAGGCAGCTTCCCAGTTGATTTAATTTGTAATGTTGTCTGTTGAAAGCCTTGGGAGGGGAAAGGTGAGACAATTGCAGATAACTCACTACTTTTTTTATTGTATTAAAAATGCAATTAATCATTTAAGATGATGAGGTACCTAAAATACACCAGGTGTCATCTTGGAAGGTTGATTTCAATTTAAATGTGGTCTTTTTCTCAAGGTTATAGAGAAACTGTTCTTCAGTCATTGCCCCAGCTAACAGTTCTAGATGGAAGAAATACTTCTGGTGAACCAGTGAACCTGGCAGAAGAAAACTGTTCAGATTTGCAGTGTTTAGAAGACATTTTGGGCTCTTTGGTTTCATCTGGGTGCCCTTCCACCCGAGATCAGGTGCCATAGTTTGTGTGTACTAGTTTTAAAATTGACACATTTTATTTTTATATTGCATGCAACGTATTAATGCTACAAGAGTTGTCTTATCTTCTGATAGAACAATGTTCCCTTACTGCTGGCGACACCACACATTGACCAGGCGCTGGCTCAGTTTCGGCAGCGTTCAAGGATACCAGTGCAAGGTGCCACCAGCTCCTCCACAGAGCTTGTCTCATCTTCTGAACCTGAGAAGACCCAGCTTGATAAAATACACAGTGAGATGAGGATTAAAAAAATAGAAGATCAGATTTTACAGATACTACAAAAGGTGATGTTTTTTATTTCTGTGATTGCACAGCAAGGTTTTTTTGTAAGATAAGGTGTGCCTTTCTGATAATGAAAAATTTGCTGAACCAGACTAGAGCATTTCTACTGGTATTATGGGCTGACTGTGCTAATGTGTAAATCATTTTGAGAAGCTGGGAATAAAATAAAAACGAGTCTTTAAAACTGAAGATTGCACTTTGTATCATGAATCATAAATCATTCCATACAGAATAAAAACCATAGCATATGGGACTAGCAGAGCTATCCAATCATGTTGTATTAGAAAATTCTTTTTATGTTGTTTTTTTTTTTAATCCTGAAACCATCCATGTACTAGCTGAACCAGAGTAAAATATGAAATGCACCAAAGTGCCTTCATTATACAGTTGGTGAAAATTAATTTCACCAATAGGTCAACTTGGTCTGATATGCTTGTCGTGTATTAGTTTGTGTTGTCAACACAGACAACATAAGTTTGTCAGGTTTGCTTGGTACTGGTGTTTGCAAGGCCTTTTTTGGTTTTAAGTGCTGTGTTTGTTTTACATTTTTCCCCAACTGCCTAAGGATTTTACCAAACTTCAGGTATTTCAAATGGAAACAACTATATGTTCTCAAGCATCCTGGGTTTACTTTAGTTTTAAAACAATAAAATATTTCAGCAAGGAGGGAAGGGATTGTAAAAGTAAAGAACTGGAAGCAGTTGTTTAGTTTTTGTCAAAATTATTTTGTATGAACTTTTTAAAAAATTGCACCTGAATAAGTGTTAGCCAATCAGAAATTGTAAAATTTGTATCTAAAACTTTGATCTCTTCTTAGGTATCTGATAGTTCAAGACAGGAAGCTGCTCCAAGTGCTCTCAAAGCTAAGAGAGACACAGATCCAACTTCTGAGAGTGACAATGAAAGTGGAAAAGAGAACAACAGAAAGGTCATGAGAGGAAGCAAGATCCCCACTTACCGTAAAACTGCCTTATCTACAAAAGGTCATGCAAGTCATCTAAAGAAGAAAATTACTGACAGGTATCTCAGTGATAAAATTAATTAAACTGAATATTGTCAACATTAACATAGCTTTAAATTGAAACATTTCACTGGAAGTGGTAGGTTGAGTAAATCAAGTCAATTAATAGTACTCTGAAAATGAGTAGCTACTGAGGCTTCATTCAGTTGTTTCTCCACATGAGCTGTTTCTTTCTTCAGGTGAGAAGAAATTGAACTGAAGATTCCAAAACAAACACTTTCAAAATCCTAACAGCTTATGTTTCCATCTTTATTTTAAATTGTGGTGGCAAAAGAATTCTCCACAGATGGAACTGAGTAATTAAAAGATTCATGGTGTCAGAACAATGGTCAAGAATATATATTTTTGATGAAGCTGAGGTGCCATAGTGATTAGTTTGATTTGTATAGTAAATATCAGAAGTGATGAGTAGAAGACAATACAAATTGGAATATATTTGTTCAGTCAGCTACTTCAGCTCTACAGCTACTCTACTCTTCTAAAATTATTTTGTGTCTATGTGATCATGAGATGGTTTTAGGTAGCATCTGCTAGTTGTAAGTATCTTTTTAGAGCTGAATATTTGAATTTAGCTGTTTCTGTAGTCTGCAAATCATTTTCTAAATGGTTTTTAGCTCTCTAGTATTTAGCTGCTGCACTAAACTGTACGTTTTTTTCATTTAAAAGTGTCTGAATCCACTGTTACTTTTTAAGCTGTGCATATAGGGAAGAGAAGAAGAGTTCCTTGAAGTGTCTGTGCTCCAGTGAGAATGACTCTCATTTTAAAGTAGTGGGAAGAAAAGCTGAAATACTAACTGGAAGACAGAGCAATATGGAAAAAGTAGAAGAATGTAATGCAAATCGCATAGAGGAATCAACATACCGAGTAGGTTTTGCATCATTTCAAGTTAAATATATCTTTATCTGAAGCCAAACATATGTCTCCCAGTTACACTAAAACTGGAGGTGACAAAAATAATTGCATGTAGATATTACCAAAAGTAGTGGAGTTCTTGTAGTGCCAGCTGGGAGAGGATGTATTTTATTTCACCTTTATGGGAGTTTTTGGCCTGGTCGCTTGCACTTTCTTCTGTCATCCATGAATTCCACAAAGACAAAAAAGTCTTGTTCTACAATTATAAATACTGTTTATCATTTTTGGCTATGTTTGAATGTTTCCTAGTAAGTTGATGCTTATCACATTCTTGCTAAGGCACTGATTCAGGAACTGGATCAGGAGAAAGAAAGGAGATGGAAAGCAGAGCAAGCAGAGAAGAAATTATTAGAGCATGTCAGTGAGCTACAGAAGCATGCAAAAGAAGAAAAGAATATTCAGAGTATGGCTTTATTCACTAGAGACAGGTAGGGAAATAATGCTATAGTCTAAGAGTTTGTTATGGTGGGTTTTTTTATTTTCCAATAATTCATTTTGTAGGCTTAAGAAACAAGGACAGCTTTAAACAATATACTGGAAAATAAGGCATCAAGAAGTAGTGCTAAAATTTCTCTGAGTATTACCTAATGAAATTCCCTTTTGCAGCTTTCTTTCTGTTCTTGTCACAGGACAGTATCAGTATGCCACTTTCCTCTGTTTCTAGCCATTACTTTCCAAACAACCTGTATCATAACTATATCTGCAGTTCAAGGTCTAGTAGCTGTCCCATATCATACTTCTGCCTTCGGTGTCCCAGTCTCCCTTTCCACATACATCTAGAGCATTCTTTGCTTTTTTCTGCACAGCACATTAGAACAAAAATGTTTCTGGCAGGCTAGCATTGGCCCATAGGCAATGTATTGTGCAGGGCAAGCCTAGCACATCATCAGAGAGGAAGATGTCATCATCTTGTGTGTTCTCAGCAGCAGCTTTTTTGTTTTCAAAGATCTCCTTATTTTTGGAGATGTCTGCTCCATTTGGCTTTTTCTTAACTGTATTGTATTTATCAAAGCCTCATTTTCTTTTAGGAAGAACTAAGCCACATGCTTCCTGAGTTACCATCCGTGACTGACTGTGAATATTTTCCTTTCTTCCCTTTTTGTTTTAGGTTCACTACCTACCTTTATTTTATACCCATCTACATTTATACCATCTTCTCTAAGAGGCTTATTATGTTCCTGTAAAGCAAAGTAATACTGGAATGTCATTTCCTAAAAGATGTATCTATAAGGTTGTCTCCATCTCAGGTTTTTTAAAATGAATCTCCATATAGTAATGCTACACATGACTTAATTAATGGTTTATGTCTCTTTAAACAGTTTTATATGGCGGTGCTATGAATTGTAAAACACAGTAAAAAACAAGATGTGTAGCTACAACAGCTACTAATGCCTTTTTCTCAATGTATTTGGCATGAAACTTACAAGTAAAACATTTATAATACAACTTAACTGCGTTTATTCTCAGGTTAAAGGAATTGATATTGAAAGAGAGAGATGCCAAAGCGAGACTGCAAGAAGATGTCCAACAGTTGAAAGGTGAAACTGAAAGACTTACTAATGAGCTAAATCAGGCAAGAAATAAAGAAGCAGAATATCAGAAGGCCATGCAAGCTTTAGAAGAAACACTATCCAAGATGGAGACACAGAGGTTGCAGCAGCGAGCAGCAGAGGTAAATATTTTTCATAAGTAAATTATGCAATGGCAACAGGGTGGCTACCATAGTCCTGAATACAAAGAAATACTAGATTTTACCAACATTGAGTCTGAGTTTTCCACAATAAAATCTGTGGCTTTTTTTTCTGCATAGTTATAGTTAACAACAGGTATCTATTTTGACTGTCAATTAATGTATTTTATAAATATAAATTTTAAATATAAATTTTATGGTGGCCTTAAGATAAAGTAGAACGAGTCCTATGTACTTAATGCTGAGAGTTGATATTTTCTGAAAATATCAAGTGATAAAGACAAGTTTTAAAGTTGCTAAAATCAGCAGGCATCTTACTACTGGGATGGAAATCTGGTGTTTCTATTTGTTTCTCTGGTCTAAAGAATTAGATGCTTTTAATTGCAACCAGAACAAAACAGTAATTGCTGAGAACATGAAAGATTCTGGTTAGTTTGTGTGATGTTTTATGTTTGTTTGTTGGGGATTTTTTGGTTTTATTTTTACAGCTGGAGAAGATAATGATGCTTTTGTAGTCAGAGGGTCTTTGTTGAGTATACAAATACATAAGATCAAGATGCTGGACCAGATACTGCTACTATTTCTTTCTGAGAAATTATTTGTTGAATTTTCACTGTCCTCCAATATATACTCCTTTTGTTTGTTTATATTCCTATTTTAGTCCATTCCTATGTCACTTAACTTAGAGAAAATGAATCTTAACACATCCATCCTGAAAAGTCTTTGAAGTGATAGTGTGTGCTCTAGGAAGTGTTGATGTTTAGGTTCCCTGAACGGAATGAAAATCAGGGAGTGTCTTGACAAACCCATGCAAGTACCCTCTACTTTAGGCTCCTGGCTGGGGACTTGAGTGGCTCTTCCATTTCTTCCTTAGCTGTAGATACCTTGGAGCTATTGTGGAATCTAGAAGTGATCTTCAGTTTAGATCAGGTATCTGCCTGTCAGTTTAAAAAGTACTAAATGTAGTGTGTGTGTGGTTTTTTCTATCCTATAAGAATGAAAACACCTCATTGATGTATGAGGCTTTTTATTTTTCTTTCGATGAGTTTGTAGAAATAAGTCATCCCTTTTGGTGGTAGTAACATTGTTTTTATTACTGGAAAGTCTTTGTTCCTGTCCTTAAGATCCTGTAGCAAATACTCCTTAATAATTATGTTTCAAAGAATAATCATGATGCTCTCAAAACTAAATCCTCTTTTTGAATGTTCAGATTTAATATACCTTTGACCTATTCTATCAATTCCAAGATTAAGAAATTCTAGAATATTCCATAGAGCTTTCTTATTGTACATCCCAGCAATTACTTTCAGAGGTAAATTATGGTTACCCTATGTAGCCACCACTATTTAAGGCCTTCAGCCAGCATTACTAAATGACTTCTTGAAGGGATTCAAGATGAGTAAGTTTACTATGCATCTAAATGTGTACCCTATTCCCTTGTTCTTCCTTGACATTTTTGTCAAAATGTGTTCTTGCTTGATGTTTTTAAGTGCTACAGTTTAGGAGAGAATTCCTTCACTTCTTCCACAAAACAAAGGAATACAGTGGGATGTGTCTAAAAGTTACTCATTAAATTATTCATGAAAAGGCTTAACATGTAGAACATAAAAACTTAGCCTTCTGAATTGTCCTGATTTTGAATTACCATTTAATGAGTAATCAAAACCTTTTTTATAACTTTTTTTCATATCTTTTTTCTTCATGTTGAATCAGAAAAGCATTTCATATTTAAAAGGCTTAAGTCTGTAAAATGGAATTGCTCATAAAAGCTTGCCTCGAATGGAAAAGTGGAGTATGCCATCTGGTGTTTGTACCAATTCTACATTTTTTGTAAAATCATTAGAAAGCAGCTCTGTTCAGCAGCTCTAAACTGTACAAATCAGAAAGATGGAGGTTTTGACAAAAGTGGAGTGTTTAAAAAATGAAGTTAATGTTGAATACATCTAAAAATGTTTTGTTTGAAACTAATACAAGTACTACAATAAAAGAGTTTCTAATTGCAGAAATTGTTCTGCCAATGCCCTTATTCTTCCACTTCTGCAGGACACCTCGAAGTTCTTTACAAATTAAGTAAATGCCATTGGTTCTTTATCAAGGTTGCTTTTTGAGTTGTAGGAAGTTAAGACTTTATTTTAAACATCTTATCTTAAATTTCTTCAAGTGTTACAATATATTAAGAAAAAACCAAAACAAAATCAAACAAAAACCCCAAACAAAAACTCTTAGAAGACACCTGTTCCTTTTTGTTCTAGTATAAAACATGACAATTAGATACAGTTTTAAGAAAATCTTGCTCTTGTCTTTATGATACAGATGAAACAGGTGCAAGAAGCAGAGCTTAAAGCATCAGCAAATGAAAGAGAAGTACAGTTACTTCGAATATCTGTCCGACAACAGAAGGAGAAGGTGAAACAACTCCATGAGCTTCTTGTATTAAGAGAGCAAGAGCAAAGGTATGGGGTCATTATTTTCTTTTCACAAGTTAATAGAGATGCTTGTGTTGCCAGCATGTTTTTTTAAATGTGTTCTAAAGTATGGATGCGTTTTTGTTCAGGTTTGGTTTGTTTTGGGTTTTTTTGATTAGTGGGAGAGACGGTCATTGTGAAAACATAGATGTCTTCCTACACATTTTCTTGCTCATTTAGGAATATCTTGTAGATTCCTGACTCGTAAGTTCATGTAGGCAACTTCCAGCCTTCCACGTGAAAGGTTTTTGTCTCATAACATGGTCAAATTCTTTATTTTAAATACTTGATCTGTAATCCACCAATCATCAGATAAAAATAAAATCATATAAAAATAAAATCATATTTGAATTACTGACTGAAGAGCTGCCTATGCTGCAATAACACAAAGTATTCTGCAGCCTCTGCAGAACCTTGCTTGTTGGGTGGCATGTGAGTTACTTGCCTGGCTGTTTTCCTCTTTGAAAATTTCCCTTTTTTGAAGAATACTTGAGGCTAAGTTCTATGGTGTTCAGCTAATACAATCAAATATGTGTAAAAACTATATCAAGAATACCATGAGGTATAGTATTATATAAGAGAGGTTATTAATAAAATAAGCTAGTTAAAATTGCTAAATTGTACAAGGGAAAATTTATTCAGTCACCAGGAAAATGGCAGGTTTAGGTGGGAAGAATCTTACAGCTTTATTTTGAGAACTTAAATAATTACCTCATAAAGCTCCAATAGATACAATGTGAAGGACAGTGCATTTTTTTTTTTTTTTTTTGCTTTAAAGTAGATGAACAGAGTAGCGTTGAAGTACTGGGTACATTTGCTTCAACATTGTCCTTTTAGGTCCCTGTTGCTGCTGCTTTTCAGGTTTTAGGTCTGAGTGAATAGCGGCAGTTGTTGGGTGAAGGTGAAAGGAATGACGGACTGCAGAATAGGGCGTCTGGCTGTACAGGGCTTTTCCCTGATTCCAATGTCACTTCCAGATGTTTGTTAACAGCAAAGCATACAAGTGCTAAATCACAGCAAAAACACAACTGAATAATTTCTACAAATGTTTGAATTAAAATGTAAGGATATTCCTTTGGGTGTTTTTAACAGTAGTCAACAGAATTTTCCTCATGCTAGGGCCATTGTCAGAGAAGACTGAAGGCTGTCTGTGAGATAAAGGAATTTATCCCATTTTTTATGTAATTCATTATCATTGTTCAGTAAGACCAAGGAAATGAATTAAAACAGCATTGTGAAATCCTGCAGTTCATGTCTCAAGTGTATGCTTGGTAATTTCAGGAAAGAACTTGGAACCCGAGTTGCTTTAAATGGACCTGAATTTCAAGACGCTTTGTCAAAAGAAATGGCTAAAGAGGAGCAGAGGCATGAACAGTGTGTTAGAGAATTGCAGGAGAAAATTAACATGTCAAACCAGAAGTACAGAGAGTTAGAAGATGAATTTCGTTTAGCTTTAACTATCGAAACAAAAAGGTTTGAAGAGGTAAGACTAAGAGAACATTTCATCTCACACTAGGTGGGGTTATAGTTCTCTTAAATATGTTGCATTTGGGTGGATATTCTGGGTGTGGTTTTTTGGTGTTTTGTTGGGTTGGTTTTTTATCCCTATGATCTTTGATCCAAGGATTCATGCAAGAATACTGGTAGAAAGGTTTGAAATATCAGTGATTAGAACAATGACAGCAAATGCCAAGTCAGCATTCAAAAACCCCAGCATTTTTGTTCATATGTAGAACTTAATCACTTAATCAAAAGAAATTTTAAAAACCCCTTCTGTCTGATGTTACTAATTTCTTTTAAAATATGTTGACCTTCAATTAGAATATATTCAGTTACAGTAAAACCTCTTTATTGGTTTGTGTTTTCATAAGATTATCGTAAATATATATATATATATATATATACACAAATGTATTTAGTAATATACTTCCTTATTGTGTAAATTTTCAAAATTGAATTTTGGATATATATTTTGAAACTCAAATTCAAAACTTGCTTGCTAAATTCTTTAAGGAATTTATTTCTGTGGCTAGTATTTACATTTTTTATATGTTAAATAAAATATTAAATTCTTCACTTTAAAACTTGGTTTTCTTTGTTTTAAATAGATGGGAGAAGAGAGAAAAGAAGAGACAGGGGTTTTACCCTTCAAATCTTTCTGTTGCAAGAAAAAAAAGTCTTGAATTAACTTTGTCCTTCTTTTGTGATTTTAATGTCAGTTTTAACAATGAGATTTAATCAAAGCATTGTTTTTAGCTCCCAAGTATGGTTTTTCTGCTCTGCTTCCCATCCACCCATAATTTTTTTTTCTGTGTGTTGGGGTTTTTTTTTTGTTTGTTTGGGGGTTTTTGTTATGTTTTGATGGGTTTGGGGGTTTTTTATGAGTACGCAGCTGGGCAGAACCAGTTTTTCAAGTTGTAGTTGCACGAATAAACCAGGAGAAAACCGGTTTCAGGTATTCACTAATTTCCTATAGAGTTGATGAATTTCTGTGTCTTCACTTGAAATTCAAATGTCAGTTATGTTTATATATGCACTTTGTTTTCCAAATGTTAGCATTTTTCAAGTCTTGTCTTATAAAATCTTAGGTAAAACAGGGGTTTGAAAAAGCTTCTGCTGATCTAGTTGAACACAAACAAGCCCTGTTTGAGTTGGAACAAAGGGAAAAAGACATGGCAAGTCTGATCCAAGACTTGACAAATTTAGTGGAAGAACAGAAAGCAAAAATTGCAGAATTTACAAAATCAAATGAAGAAGCTACAGCAAACCTGAAGGTATTTGTTTCAAAACATTTCAATGACCCAGATTATTTTTTGTGATGTTTCATCTATAAAAGTTAATGATTCCATACAAGCTTGATTAACTAAAAGACACAGGTTTCCTGTTGCACTAAAATGCAGTAGTGCATCAGCCTTTATTCTTGCATCTTGCACTTCTATTTCTCACAAACACTGCTCCCCATACAGAAAAATGTCGACTCACTCATGTTTTGGAAAGTGCACTCCCTTGCCCTTTGAGCAGTAGAAGTTTTTACATACCAGTTGGTCAATCAAAACTACATTAGTAGCCTTGACCCATTATAAATTCAAAGAAATGGAACATGCTTCTGCACTGGTCACTTATATGAAGTAAAACTGTAATTGAACAAATAATGCAATGTAGCTATTAGCAGCTTAGTATCTCCTAGTTGAATAATATTAGTATTATTCATTATCTACTGAGTGTCAGATTTTAATCTTAAATCCTGTGGGCACAGTTGTTTTGTGGTAACATATTCTAGTACTATTATCTGTAAATAATTTTTTTAAATTTAAAGGACATAACTTTTGAAATGTTGTGTGATCCAGTCCAGCTTTGTGCTAAAACTTGGGCGGAATACAACCCCTGCACAGCTGTTTCTAATCTCCCTTCTTCGTGTTGTTGTTGTTAGGGTGCCCAAACATTTTGTTGTTGTACAGAATACGATTCTGGCAGTCAGTGATGCTTTTAAGAATAAAATTGAAAAATACCTATATTAAATAGCTGTAATCTGTAAAACAAAATGTAGCTGGGATAATTGAAGATACATATTTATCATTGGAAGTGAAAGTACATTCCAGTTTCTGTCTTCTTCTGATTCAGTTTTTAATTACTTTACTTTTCTTGCTTTTCTTGACTTGTGCATTTATAATTCTAAACTGTTTTTTATGATGACATTAATACATTAGAGTGGGTATTTAGAAGTCAACTTTACAGTTTTCTGGGATGAAGTATGTCTATTTGAAGCAAACATTTGTGTTTCACAACTGAAATGAGATACAGATAGAGCCTCAAATGCAAGCAGAATATTTCTCGGTTAACTTCATGTGGTGTATGTTAAGGGTTTCCTAACCCCTTAGTATTGATTTGAAATTTTGGATATTGTTCTAAATAATCTTACTGTCTTTTCCCAATGTTTGTTTGTACAGAGTCGAACTAGAGAACTTGAAACTGTGATTGAGGAGGACAAACAAAAGGCTATTCAAGTTGAACTTCTAAAAAAGGAAAATGTAAAACTTATTTCCCAGCTGACAGCCCAGCAATCTGTGATTGATGGATTAAAAATGGAAAGAAAAATATGGGGGCAGGAGTTGGCAGAACAGGGTAAAATAATGTTTTTTTTTCCTTTGCAGAAAAAAAAAAGGCGTTGAATATCTTACGTTTCAAATGAACACTCCAATAGAGTTTTAATCATGACAAGGTCCTTCGATGCCTTCCTGATCTTACCCAGTTGTAAAGATAATGTGCAACAATAAATGTTCTGTGGCACATGGACTGATACAGGATCTGTAACAGCAGTTGTGGGAGTCAGCTGTGAATACAGTTTATCTCTTTCCTGAAAATGTGAAAATGCCATGAAGTTGTACAAAGAACTTTTAAACGTGAAACTAGAAAAACAAGGATCTGTAAATAATGTTATGTAATGCTTCTTGTCTGGTAGGGAAATCTAATATGGAAATTTCAGTATATATCTTAAAACAGTGTTAAATGCTAGGAGAAGAAAAGTTTGGGCATTTTTCATTTTTCTCTATTCCTGTGATTCAGCACCACCTTGTGGTCTTCAGGGGTCTGTAAGAATTTTTGTCAGCTATTTTTCAGAGAAGTGTTCATAAATGATAAAACACAGACCTTCAGTTCTACATTTCCTCTTCAGTGTTACCTACCTACAGATTAAATCCCTACAGTGTTTCCAGTGGGAAAAACAGTCAAACCTTTGGTTTGTAAGGTTCTTACCTTTGCCTCCCCCAGCCCAATCTCCCAACATTCCACATCTTGAAATCAATATCCTGTTTTGTCCAGGAGCTCATCTTGCACAAGATCGAGGGAAACTGGAGGCAAAAATTGAAGTTTTAACAAATGAGATTGACACATTAAAAAAGCAAAAGGAACAGGACAGTGATACCATAAAAATTAAAAACAAAATAGTGGATGATCAGACAGAAACAATTAGGAGATTAAAAGAAGTAAGTGCCATATCTGACAATTTGTGTGGTTAACTTTCACTGCAAGTCTTAATTTTAGCTATCATAAACCCTTTGACAAAAGCTGGGTCTGCACTTAGGGTTTTCTCACTCACAAATCACAATCAGGCTGTCAGTGGCAATTCATTTCACTGAGAGCAGAAGAGAGCTTTTTATTAAATAGATGCACAATGATACTACTTTGAATCTCTCACTGAACCATATTTATGTACAGACTTTCTTCTCTTTGCCTTGCTTCAGTGTATTCTTGATAATGATTTTGCGAGAGGTGAAACTAGGATAGCATAATTCTGAGTGTTTAAAAGAAAAGGAAAAATAATTTTTTAAAGTTTGCTTCGCATTTATTTTGCAACATAAATATTTTTTATTTATTTTGTTCTTGTAAAATAGTATTTTGGCAGCAGAAGTAATATGTCTTGTCCCAATAATTTCATTTGTGTCATTTAGAGACTTAGAACTTTAGCTTAATAATCAACGTTTTATAGCATGTTACATCAGTCAAAGATAGATGCCATTAGTCATTGTTACACAGATTCTGAGCTCAGTGACTTACATGTAAGTTGTTTATTCAACTCTTATGTAGAATAAGAATTCAGAATAACTTTTTTCTTATCTTGCTTTCAACTTCAGATTTGTTTTGATGACTTTTTTTAAATTCAGACTTCTTTTAGATGAAGTAACTATCACTTTACTAAGTGTTCTTCATAGATTTAGGAGAGTAAACTTTTATGTTGTTCTTTGCTTTATTCCATCATAGACTAAACACATACTCTTAAGGGGAAACATTAAAATTAAGGGAGTTTGTGTGTTCTAAAATATTTATCTTCTAAAGGGCTTGCAAGAAAAAGATAAACAAATCAAAAAACACCATGAAGAAAATCGAGAAGCTCAGAAATTGCTTCAAATACAGTTGGATGAAAAAGCTGCTGAATGTGAAAAGCTAATGAAAAAATTAGAAAGGCAAAATGAAAGAAAAGAGGAATTAAAGCAACTGCTAGAAGAAAAAGAAGTAGAACTTGATGACATTAAGAATGCACACAGGTGATACATAAATATCACAATAATTCTTTGGGATCATTGTATGCAACACTGCTCTGAAGTTATTCTTGCTTGCTATTAAAACCCACAGAAATGAGGAAAAATAGAAGCATGAGAAACTCTTCTGCCTTCCTAAGAAGTGGTATTTACATTCATTGTAAGTATGTGCATTTTATTTTCAGTGCACTGAAAAAGAGGTGGCAGGGTAAAGGAGAGCTGTTAAGCCAGCTGGAGGTTCAGGTTAAACAAATGAAGGAGAACTTTGATTTCAAAGAGAAGAAGCTGATTGAAGAGAGAAATAAAAGTCTTCAAACTCAAAGGTAAACACTTTAATAATTTATTTTGTGACTACTCAGATACTGTAGAGTTGCACTATTAATAACCGTGCAGAAATGCTTGATTATGGGGTGAAAGAATGTGTAATACCTTTTTAACTACTTGGTGAACCCAGTTACAAACTGGGCCTAGAAGGAATTCTTGCGGTAGAGGTGACTTACTTTATGGAATTGGCATTCAGTTAGAGCATTTGGCATCTGAACATCATTATTTCCATTTTCTTTGAAAATAACCTCATACAATTGATCTTGTCCCATCAATCCAACCTGCCCTGATCCCTTCTGTAGAGCCATCGTGCCCTCCAGCAGATCAACACCCCTGCCCAACTTGGTGTCTGTTAATCACTGTTACAGTCTGTGACAGACTGTTTCTAAATTACCTGTCATTCTTTTCCCATACAAATAGCAAAATTTAAAATTTATTTTCTTGTTCCTCTTACTGTCAATTTCTTCAATCAATTAATACTTAAATATGAAATGATACAGAAACTAGTACTCATAATCTGAAAAATTCTTTCATATCCTTCTGGAGTGATGGAGAAGTTTGCTAAACTGATGAGTTTTACTTTATTCTTTGGTCCCCTTCTCATGTTTTTCTTCCTTCCTCCCAACTATTCTTGAGAAAATACCAGCTAGTTAATAAGACTGCATAAAAAGCAAAAAACAGAACCACAACAAATCAACAACAAACAACAATAACAAAAAAGCCAAACAAAACAAACCACCTCAAACAGTCAATAGTACTGGTGTTTGAAACTGTCAGAAGATCAATAGTGAAACTGCAATTTTTGTTCTAAATAATGTTTGTTTCAGAATTTTGTTGTAAATTAATTGTATAAAATTGCCTTGCATTTTGTTCCTGCATATTTAAGAATTATCCTTTATAAGCAGAATTTACTTGCAGTTAAAGAAATGCTTCTTTATGGTGAAGGAGACACTTTCCTATTTCTGTGAGACACAGGCTCACAGGCTGTTCACAGGATCACACAGTTCATTCACTTCTTCGGAACCAAAAGCATAAGGAGATGTTTGAAAATAGGTGGAGTTCTTGTCCATGTTGACAGTAGCACGCCCTAATCTTCATATCCTTTGCTAGTGATTAAATGCCTCTCCTTAGAGAATGCCAGAGGTCGTAAACACAGTGCATAAAGCTAGAAATTGTACTTGAGCAAACAGGACACTTCTGATGCCAATATATAATTGTATTCATGCTTATGTTATTAAAACCTTATCAAAGGCAGAACTGGACAAAGCAAAATACTTCAGTTATTTGCAAGACCATGATTTTTTTTTTCAATATTTTTTTAGGATTGCTGTGGAAAAGCTTCATAAAATGGATAATGCCTTCAGAAAAAAACTTGAGTCAGTTTTGGCAGCACATCAGGAAGAACTCTTGCACCTGGAAAATGAAAAGGAAAAACAAATTGAAGCAGCAAATGAAAAAGTAATTTTAATACTCAATTTATACAGTTATTCTATTTGCATTTTTATTCTACAGCTGCTACAAGAGTCATGCTTGGAAGTCTCCTGTTTGAATCCATCAGGCTGACTGGATGGAAACAGTCCTGGTTTAGTACTCAATCTTTGCACAGCAAAATCTCTAGACTTGTGCCTTTGTAATGTTTTCTATTCACGCAGAATAAAGCTCCATGCTATGCAGTTATTGGGAATCAATAGCTAAACATTTGCTTATCCATACAGGCAGAAGTAATGATGACTATGCCAGATAATCCATTTAACTCATCTGTGCCAACCTTAACTGTTACTGTTTCTGTCATCTACTGCATTCTTCCTTAACATGACAACTGGTGCTTTTTTTTCTGTAATAAGTTTTCTGTATTGATACAGTACTTGCTACCTCCTAGCAGATTAATATATTTTTTTAAAGAAAAAACCCTGCTTCTGAATCCAGTATCAAGAGTAATGCATTGCATATTCAAACATAAGCATATAACTCTTGCATTGCTTATCAGTGTTAAAAATTGCCAAGATTATATAGGTTTAGGTGTATTAAGAAAAGCAAGAATTCTGCTTCATCTCTGTGTGCTCTTTCAGGTCTACTCTGTTGAAGAAGAAATGCGGGAGCTTCTGCAAGAAATGGCAAACAATAAAAAAGCCATGGAAAACAAAATACGACGACTTACACATGCACTGAATGATATTCAACAAGACTTTGAAGATTATTAATATTGATATTAAAATGTATATTACACAAGCAGTTTCATCCACTACAAAGCACTTTTCCTTGTTTTCTAGAGAATTAAGTCTTTGTTGTATATTTTGATAGTTCAGGGAGCAGACAAATGTTTTTACATTATTTTCATAATAAATAGTTATTTCTAACCTTTATTTATTTTTAACTGCTTTCAAAATGGGTCAAAACATGTATAGATGAAAAGCATCATATGAAATTAGGAATTAGCATGTTTAATAAGAGAAAAGGAAGTTGGAAAGTTCTAAGCCAAAAGGTTGAAGCTTTGCTTCAGTGAGGTAAAGATTCTTGTAATGAGAGAACCAAGAATAGAAGGGCTTGTTTTGAAAGGGACCTCAAAGATCATCCAGTTCCAACATCCCTGTCATGGGTGGGGACACCTTCCACTAGACCAGGTTGCTCAGAGCCCCATCCTACCTGGCCTTGAATACTTCCAGAGATGGGGCATTCACAACCCCTTTGGACAACCTGTTCCAGTGCCTCACCACCCTCACAGTAAGGAATTTTTTCCTATCGGCTAATCTAAACCGGTCTTTCAGTTTAAAACCATTCTCCCCTGTCTTGTCACAACATGCCCTTGTAAATAGACTCTCTCCATCTTCCTTGTACCTGAAAACATCTTTAATTTGCCACTGCTGGAGAATGTGCAACTCCTGCACTTTGGAATGGCTTTTTTGGCAGTGTAGTTTGGTTTTCTCCACAGCAATAGGCTCCCTACCAGGCTTTTGAAATAGAGGAGATAGTAACCTAAGAGCTTCTTCTGGAAGCAAAAGATAACCCTTATGTTAATATGTTGTTACACTTATTTCATGATGGAGGCTTTACCATCTCCACAGTACTCAGGTGTTTACTTCATTTGCTTGTTCTCAGAAGATCCTAAACTGCTACTGAACGACCCCATCCTCAACGACCCCATCCCTCATGCTGCTGAAGTCAAGGGAGCCGTGAGCAGCAAAATCACGGGAACACACTGGTACACCAGGTGGAGCTATTTCCTCACCCCTTGCACCTCGCAGTAGCTGCAGCGGAGTCCTGTTGCTCCAGTGACCATAGCAGCCCCTAAGCCGACTTTGCCATCAGTCGTTCAGAACCCAGGCTTTAGCACATTGGCACAGTGCAACTGACGGTGCAATTTGGTGCACAGCAGCCCTTTAAAAGTACTTTATTTAGCGCTAGTAAAAAGCCCTGGCCTTTGGGTAACTGTGTGAGGCCTGCTGGGTTTGTTATTAATTTGTTAATGAAAGCTTGCTGTGTGAACCAGATCTTGATACCAGCTGCTTCTTGTTATGAGGTGCAGCTTAAGGGATGACAAAGGCCTTGAAAACACGGCCACAAGTTAAAAGTAGAAGTCATGGAAGCAAAAACAACATCTTGATGATCAGTTACTAGTCTTTAACAAAGCACAACATTGAAATCTGGGAACAAACTCTGTTTTAAAAATGGAAGTAGCAGTAGCAAAGCAAAATTTTAAAAAAGGCAGCCTGACAACTGAATGAGGCGCCTGCAAGAGCCTGGGAAAACGGCCCCCCACTCTGCTTTGCACGGGGGGAGGTGTGTAGGGCTGGGACTTGGCTAGAGATTGCCATCTTAGAAAAGGGTAAAATTCCAAATTTGTGGAGGGGACAGAAAGTAGACACTTGCTTCAGCTCTGACTCCCTGCATGGAGTTCCCACACCTGACCCATGAAAACACCAGGAGTGAGCCATCAGCAATCATGGGGTGTCTGCACTGTGGTACTCTCAGGTAAAGTAGGAGAGAGCTGTTAAGGACTGTTTGCTTGGAATCTGTCCCATTGGTTCATAATATGTAAAAATTAAGAAATACTGGTAATGGTCAGCAGGGTGTAAGAACAAACCCTATGTTTTCTAAAAGCAGAAGAATTATTTCTTACTGCAGTACTCTATATACTCCATCCACAGTATGTGAGGGAAATGCTCACCTGGGAAAGCTGTTCAATAGTACTTTCATGGATATCATTGGTGCAGAAAACGTGCACCACTTCAGAGTGCTTTTCTGGCATGTTGATCAAGTGTTTCCTGGGGAACTTCTTTTTTTCTTTGCTTATTATTTGACCAAGCTACACTTTGGGTGAAGTAATTGAATACCTGGAATGCACCAGGAAGTTAAAAGAACTTATTTTTGCCCTGATTCAATTTCTTAATATCTCTGAGTTTTAACTCCAAAATTGTTGTTCTTAAACTTTCTGATTTCATCATAGGGACTTGTTAACAGTTTTAAGATGAATTCTTTCTATTCCTTGCTCTTGGCTCAGGAATTTCATATTACAGACTTGGGAACATGCATGTGTTAGTAGTGCTTGGGACATTTGTTTTTCTTGCAGCTGACTCCATCTTTGGCATTGTTTCCCTTTTTATGCTTAAATGGCTTCCTTAGAGCTTTTTAATAAGTGTTGAAATGATGTTTACCTTCAAAATGGTAAAATAATAAAGACATGGGGCAGGTGAAAGCTGCACTAAATTTACCTAATCACAAAGATAAATTTCAGCCCAGCATAAATGAAAGACAACTTATAAAATATGTAACAAAATAAAATATATAGTAAATAAATTTAATTAAATAAAAATATAACAAAATGTGAACACTGATGTTGTCAGATGCAAAGCATGCTCTCATGCCTTAATCATGACAATTTAAAATCAATTCTATTACTAGACTTTGTTTTCATTTCCCGACTAGAAAATTATCTGTTTCAATCAATGTGAGTATGGAATCAAGAAATCCTTGTGTTATTTGAGACCAGGAGGACTGTGGTTCCAGAACCAGAGTGTGTTGCCATGCGCATGTTGCCCGGAACATGGGATTGCCTGTGCAGGTGCAGCTCCTGCGCGCCGCGGCACACCCAGGGTACCGTGCCCCACTGCCGTGTGTGATGGGTAGCTGAGAGTCTGCTCTTCTTTAAGCACGTTCCCGGAGTTCTTATACAGTACAGACTTTAAATCTTCTCTGCTTTTATTCGATAGTAACTGAGGGAGAGAGGTGTACCTGAATTAAGGCCAAGTATATATGGACATCAGTGGAAGGGGCTGGGTAAGCATCCAAAATTCCCTATGCCCCTGGCCAGGTCATCAGCGTGTCCTGTACCTGGCCTGTGGGGTGTGAGAACAGCGTCTGCAATTAATCTAAGTGTTTTTATATCAAATGCAAACGGTGAAATGAGCGACAAGGAGCTATCGAGGCGGGGACAGGCAGACACGCCGTACGTATCTGGCCGACTCCAGGCCCGCGCTACCCGTCCTAAGGGCCTGAGCGAGAGCCGGGAGCGGCCCGACCCAGCCAAGTGCGGCAACGCCCCTCTCGCAGGCCGCGGGGCCGCCCACCCCGCCACGGCCGGAGGGGGCCGGGCCCGTCCGCCGCCGCTGCCCCAGCCCCGCGGCCGCACCGCGCCGGTGTCCAGGCAACGGCGGCGGCGTCACTTCCTGCGGTCCGCCCCTGCCGCCGCCGCGCTGGGCCGGGGGCCGCGCTCCCGCTCGGGCCGTTGCGGCGGTCGCGACACGTGGCCCCGCCGGCGGCATGGCCGCGGCGGCGGGCGGCAGCAGCAGCCGCCACGAGAAGAGCCTGGGGCTGCTGACCACCAAGTTCGTGTCGCTGCTGCAGGAGGCCAAGGACGGCGTGCTGGACCTCAAAGCGGTGCGAGGGCGGGGAGGCGGCCGGCGGCACCACCGGGCCCGGCCTGGCACAGGGCCCGCCGCGCTGCAGCCGGGGCGGCGCAGCGCGGGGGCCGGGCAGGGCCGCTCGCTCCCTCCTTCCTCCCTTCCTTCTTTCCCTACCGCCCGCCCGGCGTGGTGGGGCCTCTCCCGGCCGCTGACGGGCTGCGGGTGCCCGGTGATGGCTGACAGCCGCCGCAGTCGGCTAAAACACGCGTTTCGGCTCTTTATAAAGGGGTGTAAGGGGCACCGTGTGTTAAGTTTAACTTACCGAGAGCAGTCTTATTTACTGTGCCCTGTTCTGGGCTCTTTAGTAGAAAAAAGACAAGGAGCTACTGGAGAGGGTCCAGCGGAGGGCTACAAAGGTGGTGCGGGGTCTGGAGCATCTCTTATGAGAAGAGACTGCGGGAGTTGGGCCTGTTTAGTCTGAAAAAAAACCACTGAGATCAGGTCTCATCAATGCATACATATATATATGTATACATATATATATATATATATATATGTATCTTATTGGTGCGTGCCAAGAGGATGGCGGCAGACTCTTTCGTAGCGCCCAGTTCCAGGACGAGGAGCAATGGCCATAGACTAAAGCACAGAAGTTTCACCTCAACATGAGGAAGAACTTCTCTATGTTAAGGTGGCAAAGCAGTAGAACAGCCTGCCCAGGGAGGTCGTGGAGTCTCCCTCTCTGGAGACATTGAGAACCCACCTGGATGAGTTCCTGTGCACCTGCTCTGGGAGACCCTGCCTTGGTAGGGGTTGGACTAAATGATTTTCAGAGCTCCCTTCCTGCCCTAACAATTCTGTGATTTCTTTCACTGCCCTGTGTTACTCCCTGCACTGACTCAGTGTATGGGCTGCTGTTTAAACCTTTTTCTTGCCCACCCCCCTCCTGTAAGCAAGAGAAAACCATGTTGAAAAACAGACAATTGCCACCTTATGCTTGCTATTATGTGTGAATGAAAGAAGCTGAGTTGGCATCGGAGTGACAAATCATTGTCACCCTGCTCTGCAGCCAGCCTGCTGCCTCCAAGGCATGCCTTGGGCTGCAATGTCTGGAGCCTCTGCAGTGATGCCCTGGGACCAGCCCACCTTGGTGGGGCCCAGTGTTGCAGGAGGGATCCTTGCCACTGTGTCCTGCCAATTTCCTGGAGCTCGGGCCCTCTGGGCTGTCAGGTGTGCAGTGCATTGAGGCAAAGGTGTTAACCTAAGTGGTTAAGGTCGTCAGTGAACAGCTGAAGTGTTCAGCAAAGTGCAGGAGGAGGCCGGCTTGGTGCTCTGCTTGAAGTCCTTTCTGGAAAACTGACCTGTTTTTTGATTACTCTTAATAGGCCCCAGGAGGTGAATGGTGTTCTCAGAGCTTTTTTTGTGCATCCCTGTTCAGAGCGGATGCACTTTGGTGATGTTACTCTGGCTAATGAAACTTTAGGGTGAAGAGGGAAGGACACTGATAGGTTTTATATTCCTCATTTAGTTATGCTGTGGTCTGGACAAGTTGATGAACTCCTTAGTATTAGCTGTTTCTGTATCTAGCAAAACAGAATGAAGATGTCTAGATCTTTGGGGTTGTTGTGCAGCTTCCTTTAGTGTTTGTCACGTCCTGAGAGATGTTCCAGGTCAATCTGAGAAGCAAAACTTCAGTTTGAAAGACATCAGCCCCAAAAGCTTGGCTTTAATTGCCAAAGAGGATTGACTTGAATAATAAAGTTGGGCTGTGTAGTGGGATGGAGCAATGCTTCTTGTTCTCTTTAGTGAGAAAGGTACCTGCTCGCTGGGAATGAAAGGGTTGTTAGCCACAGAAGAGTTAAGTGAGCATTGCAGCCAGTCACTGGCATTTCTGCTCAAGACCTATTGGAGTCTGGTTTCTGAATTAAATATTACAATTCGTTGAAAGTACATACTAACTGTGCATAAACTGTTGGTACTTTCATAAGTAGTGAGTCAGAACTTACATTTCTGAAACTGGTTTTCTCCTAAATAAGCCATATATCTAAGCAAAAATGAAGATCAGTTTGTGTGTTTGTGTTAAGCCAGTGTGCTCAGGAAATTGAAGAACAGGACAGCCTTGAAATGGAACAGAGCATTCCAAGAAATTATTCGTGCAGTGGACACCTTAAGTGTCTCCCTGCTGGCTGGTATTGACTGTCTGATGTTGTGCTGCTGATTGGTATTTCTGTAGCAAAACCATCACTAGAAGGAAAATAAAATTTGAAAACAGGTGGATTTCCAGCTTTGTGATTTAGCAATTGAGAAGGAAAATACGTTCTATGGGACATTTTCTAGTGATCTTTACTACCTCTATAATTATAGTTTAGCAGGTTGTAAGAGGAAGCTGTGAAAATGTTTTAGTGCTGGACACTGGTAACATCTGAGAAATTGTGGGAATGGAAGTGAGAATTTTCTTCATTTGAAATTTGAATTTTGTATTTACTTTAAAATCCAACAGCAGTTCTAAAATAATGACATACTTGTCATGGAATAGCCCTACATAAAGAAATCTAGTTATGGAATTAAGTGTAAAACACTAAGGGGTGATATAGAAGGGAAAGAAAACTAAATTTCTATCTGCAGCAACCCATGAATTGCAGGGAAGAGAGAAAAAGAGCAAGATGAGTGGATAAGGGATAAGCTACCTGAATGGATGCTGTTCATAGTGCACGATGCTTGTGCCCTAATTTCTTAAGTGGGCTTCGTTTCTAGCATACCATCCCTGCTCTAATGATGGTTAAATAGTGTTTCTGATCATCAGTGCAAAACATGAGATATACTAAAATCTGCTTGCTTTAGAAGTGTACTGGTTAGGAGCAAATAACTGCCTTACACTTGCTGTACTCCACAGAAGAAGAAAGAGCCTGTCTGTTAGATTTTACATTCCCTTAATCTTTATGTTGTAATGACATTCAGTACTTCTGCGTGCAATTTGGCAAGAGTGCCATTCAATTTAAAACTCTTGGCAAACTGTTGACAGCCCTCTTAGCTGAGACAGCCATAACCTGGAAGGAAAACCAAATTTCTTTGCTTAATAGTACAATTACCTTTTGCTACTGAAATAAAGTTGAAAGGATGAAAAGAAAGAACAGAGATTATAAAAAATAGCTCTGTGCTTAGATACTTCATTCCAGCTCTGAACCTGTCTATGCACTCATGAGTACTTGGCTTGAATGCATACTTAATCAAAGTATGAGAAGATATTAGGAGCAATAAGGATAGAGTTCAGCAGCTTAACATTAGAAGGATTTTATGAGAGTTCTGGATGTGGAAGCTATGTCCACTCATGTTAGCAGGGCCATTGTTGCAGACGTCCCTTTCTTGACACAGACTAAGAAGATACGAGTTTTAACAGTGTTTTTGACAGCAGATTTGTGTCAGGAAGCTCTTTTAATTATTTAAATTGTTAGTGAATTGCTTATGTGGAGGACTGGACTTAATTTCTGATCCATGTACCCGGCAGAAGGTATCACACTGATGACTGCTAGAATGTCAGGGAGGAACTTCTCAATTGCTTTTTAAAATATCTGTGAAATTTTTAAAAGATAATTAGATTACAAGGTCTGTACTAGAAAGCTAGTGAATGTCTGGATTAAACTTCTCAGCTTGGGAACTGGCCCCATCTTATGTTGGAACTCCTGTTGTAAGTAGTTGAATTTCATAGAAGTGGTTGAATTGTATACAGTGATAGTCAAGTCAAATACCTATGTAACTGTGCTGTTCATTTTCCTATGAATTGAGCCCCTGTCCTGGGGATCTGGAGCTGGTAGTGGTGAATCTGCTGCTGGTGTTCATGGGAGCTGTGCTTTGGGCCTACAAAATGCAATAGCATTTAGAGTGGAAAAATTAATTCAGCTTTGAAACATTTTAAATTGGACACTCATAAGAAGTGACTTTTTTTTTTTTTTTTTAGTATCTTAAGCTTTGGTTTCATAGCTCCAGATTTGTACATTGGTATGTTTTGCTACCAGTACAGTTTGAAAATACATTAAGATTAGTAAAGCATTTCTATTTTGTAGACAGGCCTTTGGGAAAATTTCGAGAGGTAATGAAATCTGTCTCCAGAGCAGTTTCTTTATTGTTCAAGCCATGAGTAGTATACTAAGTCCTAGGTAAATATGTGGAGCAGTGGGAAAAAAGCAGGAAGTTGAATAGCATCTGTGTGTGCTGTCCATTCCTTGCACTGAATAATGTAAACAGCCTCTAGAATAACTGAAGACCATGAGATGTATGGGGTGCTGATTCAGCATTGTGCAAGTGGCATTAACTCTGTCACTTGCTAGATTTTTAGGGTTCTCTTGCAGTCCTTGGAAGCAGTGTGTACATATGGAGCAGAAATAGCAGATTAAGATAGCAGGTGCATACCTACTGAAACAAGTGATCATAGAGCCTGCTTCCTTGGAGGGAACTAAACTGCAATATGTGTTTGCATGCATCTTGTTTTGTTAGTTAAGAAAACATTTTAAAAGACTCATACAGAAGGCCATACAAAAGATAAATGCTGCTAATGGTGTCAGTGAACACAGTGTTTAGTGGGTACATCACTGTCAAAGAGAAAAAGCAGTGTTTATAATTCATGGCTATAAGAGTATTTTTTATAATCTCTGTTCTTTCTTTTCATCCTTTCAACTTTATTTCAGTAGCAAAAGGTAATTGTACTATTAAGCAAAGAAATTTGGTTTTCCTTCCAGGTTATGGCTGTCTCAAGCTGTACCTTCCATATGTGCTTACAAAAAGCATACGTTTAATAGCTTGTTGGAACAAACTGAGATAAATCATTATGTTCCTGTAGCAGAAATTATTTGCATTTTTGCATTAGTTCAAATTCAGAAGTCTTTGCCTACCCTTCTCTTTATTTTTCTTTTATTTGTTTAATATATACAATCCTTTGTAATCTTTGTATTTAAGTGTCCCGAGTAACTACAGCTTGAGGAAGGCATGAGTAGCTCACTTGCTTTTTTTATCTTAACTCTTTGCATCAGTTACACAAAAGGAGAGAAAGAAGTAAAGCATGAAGTGGTCACCTCTGCCTGATGCTGCTTTGCTCAGAGGGGCGAGGTGTGGCAGCCCTCAGATGCACTGCACAGCTGGCTGTGTGTCAGCAGCAACATCCCTGGCAGCTGTACCAGGGTGCTGGTGCTCAGTATGACATCGAGTGAGCCCTTATGCCCTGCAAGGGGCATTTGTGCAGGGACAACGCTGGCCTGAAGTACTGCAGCTCTCCTACAGCCACCTTGTGAAATTACAGCCCCATATCGTATCCTAGCACCACTGAATCCAAACAAAGGCTGTAATACCTCAAGTGTCAGTGGAAGGAATGATAAACTTATTATGTCCTTCAGGCTTCAGAGGCTTGCCCCACTGCAAGGTGTCGCTGCCTGCCTTCCATACCTTTTCCTGTCCTCCAGAAAGAGCATGGCAGGCTCCTCCATGCAGTTGAATATGCTCCAGATACGGACCATGGTCTTTGCAACCCTTGTGAGCTCCTTTCTCTTTTAGGGGATAGCCTGTTGGCCTTCAGCCAGGGGACTGCTCCCTGTGCTTTGTAGCACTGCCTGCAGGTGCTGAACTTCAGAATTCATTGTTGGTATTGGGTTCTTGTAGATGGAACTTTCTCCTTTTGAAATTACATTAGATGGCATTTTTCCAAGGGAGTGGCTTTCCCTCAGCATGCAAGTTGCTGATACTTGTTCTCTCAACAGGCTGCTGATACGCTTGCTGTGAGGCAGAAGAGAAGGATCTATGATATCACCAACGTTCTGGAGGGGATTGATCTCATTGAGAAGAAGTCAAAAAACAGCATTCAGTGGAAGTAAGTTATGTCAGTTCTGCAAATTTTCACACGCTTAAGAGCAACAAAAATTAACTCTACTTCTTCTGACTACATATGACACCATAAAATTAACACTGCTAATCAATGAGCAATGTGATGTTGTAAAAGTACAATAAACTTGCAAATTAACTGTATTTATTTTCCCTTTAACTTGTGTCTGTGATGTATAAAATCAAGTTTAAAGCGCACAGAAGGGAATCTTTCAGAAAACTTGTAGTGCTACTTTATAACTAGCAGTTGTAGTTGAAAAATTATCCCTGGATGAATTTGGGAGGGCTGTCAGGACACACTGTTTCCACCCACCTGCCCTACCACACACAGTCCATGCCTGTTTTCTCTTAGGTCTCTGAAGGTAAAATCTCAAGATAAGAATTCTAGGGGAAGGAGCTAGGGCCTGCGAAACAGTTCCAAAAGAAGATAAGTTTTTGTAGAAGAAAATTCTAAATTTGATCTGAATTAAAGAATTTTCATTTTCCTGTCAAAACACTACTGGGAGGTTAAATGTTCATTTCCTTCTTATTGAATATTATTAGATTTTCCAAATGTTGAAAACAGTCTTAAGAAATTATCATTGGATGTTTGCTTTAGATTTTTACTTGTGGTTTCTTAAGAAATTATCATTGGATGTTTGTTTTAGATTTTTACTTGTGATTTCATGAGCCCTTATACCTTTTTAAGAGGAGTAGGTGCTGGCTGCAATACAAAAGAGGTCATAGACAGGCTGAGGTATCTGGAAGCTGAAATTGAAGATTTAGAGCTAAAAGAAAAAGAATTGGATCAGCAGAAATTGTGGCTTCAGCAAAGTATCAAGAACGTCATGGATGATTCTACAAACCACCAATATCCTTTTAAATTAATTGTGTGCATTTTGGATCTAGAATTAAAGCAGCAGTTAAAGTGTAGGTAATGGATAAAGCATAATGTAACTCATTTAGCAAGGTAAGGCAAGTATTTTTTCAGGTTTTTCTTTAACAAAAGAAGATATAAATCTTATTTGCGTGACTTTCTAATCACATGACTGTGATTGGTAACATGAAAATAATTTAGCAGATATATATATATATATGTGTGTGTGTGTGTGTGTGTGTGTACAGCAGTAACTGTTAAGTCAATAGCATAATCCTAGTGTCTTATTTGAAATTAGTGATACTGTTTTCCAGAATTTAAATTTATATGTTGTTACCAGTGCTTTACATTAATCTTTTTTGCTGCTTCATTCTTTTGAAAAGATTAAGCAATCACCCAAATATAAATGGAATTAACAAAGTCCTGAAGCTTGTTGGGTTTCAAACTGGAAAAAAAACATGCTGTATATAAATACCAGAGAGTTGCAGCTGCTTTGCTTGTAAGCATGTGTCTAGCTGTCTTGCAAAACAGACACCTGAGAATGGGAGCAGGAAAGTGCCCTTCCTATCTATAATACTACTGATAAGTACTTAAAAATTACTGGAGTTTCTGTTCAGAAACTGTTTCTGTAAAATGGATTTTGTAGCAAAGGAGACTGAAGTTATATGTTAGGAAAAACTTGTGGTAGAGCTAGCACTGGAATTGATCTGCCAGGGAGATGGTGGAATATCTGTCACTGGAGGTTTTGCAGAAGAGGAAAGACAAACATCTGTCTGGAATGTCTGATCAGTGGATTGATCCTACCCTGAGGCAGAGGATGGTAGATGAATTCTGAAGTTCCTTTTAGCAGTATTTTTGTGTGATTCTGGTTGATTCATACCTGCATTCTGTATTGTCCAATTAGCAAGGTAAATTGTATTCTTCAAAACAAGATTTTATGTGTTCTTTTTTAGAAGAATCTTTTCTCGTTCAAGATACACAACTATTTTTCTTTCTGTATTTTATTTACTGATACAGGTATTTTCTTTAAAACACAGAACTCTTGTTATTTGTAATGAGCCATTCTGAAAGTCAAAAATAATGCCTTGATTACACCTCTGACAATAATAATGCTATAGTTTAGGCTCAGTTTGGACAAACTTCTGAAGGGCAGCAAATACTAGTTTTATATTGTTTTAAGAAAAATGTTCCTTGACATAAATTACATTTTCATATGTCACCCATGAAGATATCTGCAACTGCTTCAATGGTAAGTTGCTGCTAGACGGTATTTCTAAAGTGAGTGATTTCTTGAAAAATAACTTGCTAACTAACCCGCTTTTTTCCTGCAAGTATTTTGAATTAAGAAATACTCAGTAGTGATCATTACTAGTTTGAGGTCTCATAATGTTCATGGCTACCAAGTTCTGGCATTTTCTAATTGTAGTCATAGATTGTATAGAATAGAAGCTCAGCTGGAGTCCTGGTTTTTGGTTTCTTTTTTGGTATTCATACTTTTCAGCAGCTTGCCACGGGCCATTAATGGAACCAGAGACAGGACTTGTTGGTCCAACCCTCCAGAAGAACCAGGAAGATCTAAATTTTGCATCATTTTCTGGTAGCAACTGTGGCCAGACAGAGCTTGTGATGCTGTATAAATAAGCCAGCAGAAGGTCAATGATGGGCCATTGCTATTAAATCTAAAGGATTCCTGTACAGGTGGTTGGAAGAAATTGCTGGGAAGTGCTGGCAGAGGTTACTTCCCTTGACATCATCTCCTGATCCTGGGGCACCCAAGGGAAGATTGTTGTTTAGCCTCCAGCTAGGCTCAAAACTGTCTTTTCTTTGCCACAAGGAAGACTTTTTTTAATAAAAACATAAGATTAGAAAACTACTGCAGAATTTAACAAAAATGGCCTGTTACTGAAAAGATGTTAGTCATTACAAAACATGGAGGCCGCTGGCACAATGCTCACATAGTACTTCACCTAAGTGTTTCTTAGGAAGCAGAGAAAGAAAAACATTACTCCAAATTAGTTATGAACAAAGAGGAAATCATGTGCAGGTAAGCAAGTAACCTGCAGTATTGTGCCAATGCTGTGCATTTAAATGTGGTCCCCTGATTTTAACCAACACATTTTCATGTGCATAGTAAGCCACAGATGAGTGTGACAGACAGCAGTTGGATCCCAGTCATATGTGCTGTGGAAGCCATGAGCTTAGATATTTGGAAGTACTGGCACTGAAGATGAATGTTAACACCTCCTCTTCTTTCTGTTAAATCTCTGTAGTACCACCAGTCATCAAAGTCATAAAGTGAGCTAGGCCAGAGAGCTGGTTTAGCTGAAGTCGTATGAGGAGTGGCTGAGGGAGCTGGGGTTGTATATCCTGGTGAAAAGGAGGTTCAAGGGAGACCTTATTACTGTCTACAAGTACCTGAAAGGAGGCTGTAGCCAGGTGGGGGTCAGTCTCTTCTCCTAGGCAACCAGTGATAGGACAAGAGGACATGGCCTCAAGTTGCACCAGGGAGGTTCAGGGTGGACATCAGGAAAAATTTTTTTAAGAAAGGCTGATTAAGCATTAAATCAGACTGCCCAGGAAGGTGGTGGAGTCACTATCCATGGAGGTATTCAAGGGACAACTGGACACAACATGTAGTGCTGTGGTCTAGTTGACAAGGTGGCGATCAGTCAAAGGTTGGACTCAATGATCTTTGAGGTCTTTTCCAACCTAAATGATTCTTTGGTTCTGTGAAAAAAGAACTAGTTAAATATTTTCACCTTTTGTTATATATACAACTAGAAGACAAATGGGTAAAGAATATGGTAAATCTTGTACTGTTGTGAGAAAAGGTTTTTGCAACTATGATCTTAGTATTAGAATTCTGTGATTTATACTATGCAATATACTTGGATCCTAGAGGGATCCTACCACAAGTTTATATACGCTAAATAACACAGTACTTTAAGTGACCTTAGAGAATTTCCAGTTCTCATTTGAGTGGATACTATACAAGACATAAGAAAAATACACTTAACACTTTCTTTAAAATTGCTGTTTAACCAGGAGATACACTTCTAGCAATTCAAGCACCTTGTGGTACACAATTAGAAGTACCTAGACCTGAAATGGTATGTATTGGTTTCTTGTTTACCTCAGTGTTCTAGACCAATAGTGGCAAAGAAGAGTTGTTTCAGAGCAGAGGATTTATCTCTATCCATGTCCAAGAGGAGGGGAGAAATGATTAGGATTGTTTAGGCTGAGAAGAGGGAGGCCAGACAGAAAAAAGTGAGTTTTGTACACTTAGATAGACTAATAGTAACCCTGCCTTCTATTAAAACCAAAATACACAAGAGGGTTTCTTCTTCTCTCTTGCTTTTAAAATGTTGCAGCTTTCAAAATAATGCATAGTTGTTATGAATTCTCTTGAGAACTCAGTGACTTTTATGTATCAAGTTTCTATGATATATTGTTAAAATGAATCTCTTATGAAAAAGCCTTTTTGATTTAGTTTTAATATAATTTAGATTTAGTCTCATGGTACTAGACTGGATAGAGAAACAGACTGCAATCTCACTTTAGCCAAAAGGATTAAATTGGCAAGATTAAAGTAGAAGGCCAAATTATTTACTTCTGTCCATCTTTCACTTTTTTGTTGTTGTTGCAGCGCTTGAATTTAAATAGTGTTTACATAGTTGTGGGAGAGCATGGTATGAAGTGTGAGAGCCACTGTGCTTATAGAAGGCTGAAATTCACCTGAGAAGTTTCACAAGCTATTTTTAGTGAGGCTAATATCAGTAAAAGCATCCAAGGCTAGAGCCATGAAGCTGATCAGTGGTACTATCTTTGTCCATCTCTGCTGAATCAGTTCAGGCAATAGTAAGGTTCTCTGCAGGACCCAAGTTAGCAGCTGTGATGTTGGATTTTGTTTTTTTTTTTTCTTTTTGTTGAGGACTAAAACAGCTGATCTTAGGCTTCATCACTTTGTAGAGTTCCAAGTTCTCAAGGAACACTAACTTTCATAATACACTATTTTTACAGGGACAGAATGGACAGAATAAATACCAGATCAATCTTAAAAGTAGTTCAGGACCTATCCATGTGCTGCTTATAAACAAAGAATCGAGCTCCTCCAAGCCCACAGTGTTTCCAGTTCCTCCACCTGATGACCTTGCACAGCCCCCATCTCAGCCTGCAGCTCCAGCGACTCCACTTAAACCAGCTGCAGCTCCTGCAAATCCCCCAGAACAACGTGACCTGAACCAAGGGCAGGAGTTACCACCAACAGCAGCTGCGGACACACCATCAGGTGGATCCCGGGGTTTTCCTGCCTCTGGTGGGTGGGGGAGGAAGGCAGCTGGAGGGAAAGAAGAAAGTGTTAAGAAAGATGATAGACAAAGATCAAGAATTTGGATAGGGTAGCAGCTGTCCATTAAAAAACTACTCCAGGGCCTTAGTAACAGCTCTCAGGAGGTTACAGACACCTCTTCGTCTTCTGTCTGATGAAAGAGATGCTTCCCTCACATCTTACCATCTTACACTGAACAGGTTTTGGATGTAATCCTGTTAATTATTCTGAGGTGCTTCTCCAGAATGCATTATGAAGCAAAATTGCAAACCTCTTGACGGAGGAGGATATGATTTGAACACGTACCTTTTAATGAGATTGATAATGCAGGCACCAGTTCCAGCTATTGTACAAGGTCGCTTACTTCTTCCACATAGCCACAGTAAGACACTGCCTGAATATCAGGTACTTTTTTCATAGTAATAGTAAATAGGTAATAGGAAGATTTAAGAAAATGCTGGATTACAACTGCATTCCTGAGGGTCCTGATTACCTTAATTGACCTTTAATTAATTGACAATTAATTAAATTGTGACTGTGACTGTGGAAGGGGAAGACTCCTCTCACCTGATCTCAGACATTGGCCATGTTCTCCCTCAAAAGACAAAGCTGGGGGCAGGTGCTGTTTCACTGTAACAGACTTTAACACGCCTTCCTCTCCGTGTAGATGGCAGCACCCAGAAGGACAGCACAGCCCCTGCAGCCCCTTATTCCAGCGTTCCAGAACCAGAGCTCTATCCCAGCCTGTCTGGAGACAGTGCCCAAGCCTCAGCCAGCTCCAGTGACTACCAGAGCTTGCTGCCTCTGGATGTCAACTGCATTCTGAAGCCAAACTCATTTGACATTGCAAAGATGGAGGAGCCTGCAGGTAGGAAGCAGTAGTCCTCTTTAAAGATTTCACTGGTTACCTGAGCCCTTCTTTGTGACCAAATTACCAGTGAGTTACACAGAGGAAAAAACAGGTCTCTCTTTATCTTCTAATGAAGCCACTGAGGAACATACTAATTTTGAACAATTGAGTTTCTTTGCCACCAGATAAGCCTCATGGTATACCATGATATATACAGCTCTTGGGTTTTAAAGAGTTAAGTGGGAAAAATATATTGGGGGGGAGGAAACTGAGGGATACAAAGATAAGTATATTTTACATGTACATGGCATACTATCTCTGCAGCTCCTATCCTGCACAAGCCATAGTGTACTTGTCAATTTAGTGTTTTAATGCAAAGAATGTGTTGACTGCTATAAACACATATTAAAAAAACCCACATACATAAAGCATGTGCTCCTGTCTTTCACAGGAAATATCAGTGGAGATATTATTGATGAACTCATGTCTTCTGATGGTAAGTATTTAGCATCTTTTCTAATAATCACAAGTAGCAGCATGACTTTTGTGTGAACAGCACTTAGAAGGCATCTGTTAAATCTGATGCCAAGAGTCAGTATGAAACTACTTCTTTCCCATGTTGCCTCTTCTGTCACTCTTGTCTTTGCTCCCCTTTCTATTCCCTGCAACAGTTTTATTTAACAGACAAAATAGGAAAACCTTAATCTAAAAGCACTTACTTGCATGAATAACCCATCAGTACTTAATTTAGGGAAAAAGATAGAACAAGCTGATGACTAGTGTGCTGCCTTAAAATATAAATCTGGTTTAATTCTATTCTGCCTAAAGCTTTGTGCAGGTGCTTTGAATAAGTATTTCAGAATATAGTTCTGGATGCAGACTGATACGTGTCCATCTGTGGTACACTAACAGAACAAGTGTCACCCATTTCTGTTCTTGCACGTCTTTGGCCATATGAGAGCAGCACTGAACCACAGCTACTACAAAATTCATGTGCTCCTACCTCTCTGCCACTCTTACTGATGTGGCAGGCAAAGAGGTGAACTCAACTTGCTTTTGTTCCTTTTGCCCTGTATTCTGTAAGGCCTGTAATAATATCTGCCCCTCAAGCAGACCACTTCAGGGCTCATCCAGAAAGAGATGTGGTTGTAAGATCCAAGGGGCAAGATGGGATTCTGTGAATGTGCCAGTATGTGGTTAACATGGAAAGAGGCTCTGCTTCTAGAGCAGGAATATAGATAAAGGAATATAAATATAAATTATGGCTTTCTGGTTAGTTTTCAAAAGCTCCTCAGGAATTCTGTTGCTGCAGAAGAAATTAAACCCATATTCCACAGCTATCACTCCACTTCAGCAAACTGACTTAAAATACCAAGCAAAAAATGGCAGATACATCACTTACTGCCTTAGTTTGAATGCAGTACAGGTTTTCATGGAATGTATCTCAGTAAGCTTGTCAGATTATCAAGACTATTTTAATTATTAAGACTAACCCTTATGACAAACATACTGAAATGTGATAGGGCTGATTTTCCAAGTGTTTTAATTTAAACTAAACTGTTCCTGCTTTACAGTTTTTCCTCTCTTACAACTCTCTCCTACTCCCGGAGATGACTACAACTTTAACCTGGATGATAATGAAGGAGTCTGTGATCTCTTTGATGTGCAGATACTAAATTATTAGATATTATGTCAACCAGACTACTTATCTACCTCTAACTGTAACAATCTAGACTTCTTCATAACCTAAGTATTTGAATAATGAATGTATAACTTCTTAGTTCACTGACTCTGGGAGTATATTTCCTTTTGCTTCCTTTAACTACTTCACAAAACAAATTCAAGAACAAGAAAAAAGGGCTCTTAGCAAAAATTCTGGCACTTTTTCACTTGAGTGTGTTTCTGTCTAAGCCAATTGTTTGGAGCTTTATTTAGTAAGAAAAGTGAAAATACTTTATAACTTTTTGATCATTAAAAAAAAATTATTAGTCTTCTTGCTCACAGTTAACAGCATTTTCTTTGAAGCTTTACTGCCAAGAAGCTTTCGATTTTTTAACTTTTCAAACAATTTTGAAGCTTTCACTGCCAAGTTGAAAAGTGAAGGGTATCAACTTGAGTTATGCTAAACTGTTTCAGTGAACCAATTTTGTGAAGTGCCTTCTGTTTTAGCACTTTAAGTTTCTCACACTGACTTCTGACATTCCACTTTCCTAGATGATAGGAAAGGTCTGTTTGTAGTTTGTATTGAAGTGTGCCAATACTTGTATATTAACAAGATTTTTTTAATAAAATTGTGCAAACAAAGCCATCGGTATTTGTGGTCTTTCATTTCTTGCAAGCCCTTCATTGTCCATTTTGCATTACAACTGAGATAACAGGCTTGTGGCAGCATCCACGTTTGCTGGTTCCTCTTCCAGATTTGTGGAAACCTGGAAAAAAAAAAGAGTTTCAGTTTAAAGCAGAAAACAATTTCTTTTTATTCGGCTTGGAAAAAAAACCAAACCAGACTAAATAAATATCCATCGGCCAGAAGATTAATTTGACTTCTATATATTTAATTTCAGCTAATTTTGCAGTTATACTTCAATAACTTGGAGGGGTTGCAGGATACACTGAAGTTGAGACGTAAGCAGAAAATGCTTTGTGCTTTGGGAGCATCGTACCAGTAAAACACACAGCCCAACTGAGACAAGCTCAGCTTTTAGAACACAACTGCTCTCAACAACACTTCTGCAACTTTGGATAAAATACTATTACAGCCTGAGTGGTGTAGAGCCCTACTAGCACAGGAGCAAAAGTACAGTCTGAATTCTTGGGAGGAATAAATAACAAGCCAGCAGGGACAGGACCACTGGCTCCAACTGCCTTGAAATCCTGGCTTGGCTTCATCCTGTGCTGGCAGCACTGTCACTTACGTTTCATTTTTCCCTCAGCCTCTCCTTAAGGTATTTGACACTTGTTTAGTTGCTCCCAGCCATACAGAAACTTGATCACCTCAGGCATACTGGCAACTCATGTCCAGTTCTCCAAACTCCACCTTCCCCCAACAGCAGGATGGATTCATCTGCATCTCATCCTGAAGGACTGCTTTCTCTCCCTGAAACTGTGCCTAGAGCATCAGTCAGCAGAAAGAGTTTACATGGAGGAACTTGTCAGGAATTAAACTTTTATGAATTAATTCTTGTGCAAGACTGCAGGTAGGCCTGCATTAAAAAAAAACTAGACAAAGGCAGGAGAAATACTGTCTTGAACCCCAAGTGCTGCAGGCAAAACCTCTACTACAGAAATTGCTGCTTCAGGTGTTGGTCCTTCTGATGAGGTAATACAAGGCTTAGGAATCAGGAACAAAGAGAGGCAGAACTGTTTGTTTCAAAGCACTGTCAGGAGCTTCAGGTAGGGAACAGCCAGGTTCATCCTCTTTGTGTGTATTCATGTAGAGATACAAGTTTCAAATCAAGGGGATGGAGCTGGGACTAACTTAAAAAACAGTAAGAAATCAGCTAGAATGTAATTTAAAATATGCTTTTGAAGTGTGCTTCACCATGGCTGCCACCCTCTTCTCGTTCTACTTTAGTAGTTTTATAGAATTTGAACATGCTAACTAGGTTTCAGCATTGCCACACAAATGAAATTCATAAAACTGGGATTCTAGCTTTAAATCAACTGCATGAATTCACAGATTCATAGAATACTCTGAAGTGGAAGGGACCCAACAAGGATCATCAAGTCCAACTCTTAAGTAAATGGCCATTAAAAGGGTTGAACTCAGCAGCTAGGTATTACCAGCACCATACTCTGACCAACTGAGCTATTGCCTGCAGCCTAAGAGACACATTATAATACTTTAAACACACACATTCTTTTCATTCTGCTCAGATTTTTACAACGGGAAATTACCTGCTGAGTGTTCTGAGGTTCTGCTGTGGTACCTTTTGATAGCTGCCGGATTTCTTTCTGAACTTCAGCAAATGCTTTATTTATTGTGGTAACTTTTTCAGCATTTTTAATGTTTATCTGGGAGAGAAAAAAATACATACATTAGTATTTTTAGCAAAAATTCCACTGATGTGAAACTACCCCATTTTTGTGCAATTATTATGCAGCCAGTGTTACATGCTTTTTGTTATGTTTTACCTGTTATTTCATTAGGTCATCTAGCTATGTACTAATAAATTCAAAATTAAGAGTTAAACTTGCTCTACGGGAATGGGAGCCCATAGCGATCCAGGAAGAGAACACAGAGAAAACAAAAGTCAGGCTTCACAGGCCCTGCTACACCAGCCTCAGCTCCTCTTAGCTGGAATGAAGTCCCATGAAGGGTTCCTTCCTTCCCCTCTCTGGTGAACTGACCTTGGCTGGATGCCAGGTGCCCACCAAAGCTGCTCCATCGCTGCCTTCTCCAGCTGGACAGGGGACAGGAAATATAATGAAAGGCTCATGGGTAGAGATAAGGGCAGAGAAAGATCACTCACCAGTTGCCATCACGGGCAGAACAGACTCAACTGAACTTGGGGAAAATGAATTTAATTTGTTGTCAAACAAATGCTGCAGAGGAATCTCAGCTCAGACACCTGGAGCACCTCTTCCCCCTCCTTTTTCACTGACCTTGGTGTTTGCAGTGCTGTTTCTTTTAGAAATTCTCACTCCTCTGTTCCGACTGCTGCTGGTGGTATGCTTCTTAACTACATCAACCCAGAGGCACTGCCAGTACCTGATGGGCTCTGCCTTGGCCAGCAGCATATCCGTCCTGAAACCAGCTGGCATTGGCCCTTTCAGACATAAGGGAAGCTTCTGGCAGTTTTTTAGAGAAGCCAAGCCTGTAGCCCCTCAAACCAAATACAATTTGTAAATTATTTTAGTATGTTGAATTTCTTCCAGTAGCTTACCTTCATCATCACACCTTGCATCCTAACTGTTCGTACTGTAGGTCTGGCCAACAATGTCTACCAGGTTTTGCCACAGCATTTAAAGAAACTCTGCAGCTGTAGCAGAGTGGAATGTGTATCTCTGGGCACCTCAGCCTCTCTTTTAGCCCAAGTCTGCCTTTATAAGTTATTTCATCAAAGATTTTACTTTCAAAGAGGAAGTGCTAGAATATGGACATGTGTTGCACTCTGGGGACAACTGTCTGTGGTAGAAGAGCAGGGTGGATGCAAGAGGGCATAAACTCTCACCACTGCAGCAAAGTAAGATTCAGCTGATCTGAGCCCTAGCACCTGCTGCTTTCCAAAGTCTGGAACAGATCACAGCCAGGTAATAACCTATTACATTGCAAACATTCCAGAAGCATGCTCACAGGTCTTCAGGCAACCCCAAATTTCAGCATACCTACTGCTGTTCAATGGCCACCGCCATAGTTCATCTCTGAGCAACTTAAACAGGCAGGAGCAAACTGTGAATGGTTACACGTATTCATTTTACTTTCAAAGCCTCCATAATTTCAGAGCACCTATACAGTAACAATTCCATTCTGACTGACCACGAAAACCTGTATTAAGAAAGCAGTGGCAATGAGGCTGACAGAACAGGCCTGCTCAGATGAACACTTTAACTAGGACAGTGACTGGAGAAATACAGCCCCAGCTCCCAGCTCTGATCAGAGTGGATGGACTGTTGGTAACGTGATGTACAAAGACCATGTGTTCAGTCAGGGCTTGTCACCATCTTCCAGCTTCACAGGGGTTTTAGAAGGTTCCAGTCAGTTTTAATACTGATATCCTCAAGTAGTCAGGCAGGACTTGTCCACAGAAAGAGGCTCTATAGCTAGCATGGGTACCTACATCAAAAGTTGTCTGAACAGTTACAATGAGCTTATAGCTATTAATGAGTAAATTCATTTTAGCAACTTTTTTTTCTGAGCATCTTCTTATACTGCTTAACGATAAGTAAATCACATTAAGCCCAAAGGCTTAATGCATTAAAGAACACAGCTTCAAACACAGAGAATAAAATTTTACTCCTAATAAGGTTTTCAAGACTATGAAACTCAGACATTTCATGAATATGATTTTAAACCTGTTTCTCCCTTTATTATACAGAACAGTCTAGACTAAGAGGAGATGCGACGCCAACAACATGAAATTGTTTTTTTCTAAAGTTTGTTCCTGTCTGTCCACCAGATTAATTTGTCAAGTGGAGCTTGCAGGAAAAAATCTGAAACGGCATTTTTTTTAAAGCCATTTACTTATGTTTCTCCAGCAGACTGCAACTGCATCAAATGGAGAAAAGAAGCCACTATTTGCTTTTATTATTTCTATTACCAGATGCTTTTCTAGAGGGACAGATGAACTCTTGCAGAACACACACCTCAGGCTGGAGGCAGGGTTTGACAAGACACCATATAATGACTCACTGCTCACAACAGGAAAACTCTTGCTTAGATCACCCCCATCCCTCTTCCCCTGCACTGCTCCCTACTCCATGACCCACTCTCTCCCTCTTCTGGGCTGTGTTCTTCTACAGACACCAAAATAACATTATTTTTGCTTCTTTTTTGTTCTATTACTTTAATATGTTAAACTGGCTCACAGAAGCATCCAGAGCATCACAGCTATATAAGGGGCAGAAAAGGGGCAGAGGGGAATTAAGAGCAAAACATCCAGCAATGCACACTCCTAGCTATGTTCACTGCATCTCACTGACAGTTTTACTTGACAGCTGAGGCAAATAAACAGCTACTGGATCAGAAAAGGCTCCATCCTTTCTGGTTCTTCCCCACCAAAATGCTTCTCTCTGCGTTCATTCATTCATAATTAAGTTTGTTCAACTCACCAACCCAGCACATAAAAATGCAAAATGATGCAAAATGTATTTTTAATGGCTTTTACTGCTGATTTAGCAAGTTGAGTCACCTAGTGGGCGTAGAGTTCCTGAGCCAGCATCAAGGAGAGCTGTGGGAATGTAGCCCAGAGCCTGGCACAAGGATCCCTTCCTGGGACAAGAAACGTGATGGAGAGGAGCAGGACTTCCCCTTGTTAGTAGTACGAACTATGCCCAGTGGTTTGGATCAAGCCATTTAGTTAAACTCTACCCTGAATTACACCCTCAGCGACGCTGTGAATGCAGTCCAGTGAACGCAACTCGCTGAACTGCTGATGCGCCCTTTAGCATCGCATTCCCGAGGACAAGGCGCGACACTATCAGACACTTCCCAAACGACACCCCTCAAGCACAGCCCGATGCCTTCTGTGGCATATGCCTGCGGATTAGTCAAATGAACTTCTTGTGCTTCTCTTTTTCCAGATGATATACACAAACAAACCTAATTTTCGGGTGATAATCGTGCACTTTGCCGTTTTGTGCCCGGACGCACACTGCCCCTAAAACAGGTCGATTTAATCACTTCCGAGCGCTTGCTGCGCCGCGCACCGAGGTCGAAGGGGAGGAATCCCCGCCGGGCCGAGGCCTCCTGCGGGCGCCGCAGCAGGGCAGGGGCCCTCCCCGTGGTGGGGCGCTGCCACAGCACTCACCTGCTTCAGCCCGGAGGTGACCGGCCGCGCCTTGCCCTTGGCCTTGGCCTTGAGGACGCCGCTGCGGGCGATGCGGAACACGCTGCCGGCCTTGGCGGCCCCGCCGCGGCTCTTCCCCATGGCGGCGGCAGCGGCGCGCGGGCGGGTGACGTCATACGGGGCTGTGACGCAGGGAGCCGCCAATGGCCCACAGCGCCACGCGGGGCCGGCAGGGGGCGTGCGCCGCCTCGGGTGGGCGCTGTGGAGCCGCACCGGGGAGCGGGACAGGCGGAGTGGCGCTGTCCCTGTCCCTTCCCGGTCCGGTCCTGGAGTCAGCCTCGGCCCGGCCCTGCTTGCCTCTCCCGCGCCTTCGCAGCCAGCTTTTGCAGCACGGGAAGGCTGAGAGTTCCTTGGCGTGCTTCCGCAGCCCAAGCGCTGAGTCCAAAGCTCCGCGTTGCCACAAGCACCTGCCCACGGGCAGCTCCCGGCACACGCGGCGCTTGTATAGATTCCCAGTATGTTGTGGGACACCCTTCTGCCTTCACGGCCCCGCTTGGGAAAACGTGAAATCTTCCTGCGACCTATTCCAAAGGGAATTTGGTTTACACCCCTGGGAGAAAAACGGGAGGGGATGCAGCGGTGCGGACTGGCTTTACTTTCGGGAGTGGCGGGGGTAACCCCAGGAATGGGCACTGCCGCACAACTCGTGCTCTGGCGGGACGGGGGCTGGTGGAGCCACCTTCCCTCTGTTGGAGCGGGCTCTTGAGAGATGGCATTGCGTCCCCGGGCCACACCGACAGTGCTGGGGGGAGGCTGGGGAGAGGCTGGGTGACGAAGGGCTTGGGGCGACAACAGGCACCGACGGGCCAGGAGGCCGGAGCGCCGCAGGTCTCCTTATCAGCGCCCGAGGATCGGGGCGTCGCCGCCCGTCGCCTTCAAATCGGGCGCAGCCGCCTCTCCCGCCCCATCCCAGCCCGTCCTGTCCTGTCCCGTCCCGTCCCGTCCCGTCCCGTCCCGTGCCGGCAGGAGAGCAGAGCCATGCTGCGCTGGGGCTACGACGAGCACAACGGTAGGGAACAGCGGCCGGGGCCTCGGGGCGGCCAGCGGGGTTCTGTGGGCAGCACTTGCCGCCGCTGGGCTCGGCAGCCCAGCGCCCTCGGGAGAGCTGGGTGAGCTGAAATGTTTTGCAGCGTGAGAGAAAGCCTTTTGTCTTGGCATTCTGCAAGGCAGGCGGCTGAGAAGTGTCCGTGCGTGCGGCATCGCTTGCAGAGCCGGGCCGGGGTTGGCTCCGGGTCGGGTCTGCCGCGTTCCCGCTTGGGATTTCGTTGCGTGCACAGATCGAGTACGTGGCTGACAGCTGCACTGATCGGAACTGCTGTACCAGCAGTGCTTTTCTGATTCCAGCTCTGTTCTGCTTCTACTACGCGGTGGGAAATCCTAGTTACTTGACTGGGTTATTTAAATATATAGCTATGCACCTAAGAGGAGATGCTTTTGGACTTCAGTTGTTCAGTGGTTTCCTTCATCTTGTCAGTCTTTGAAGTCCCAAGATGGGCTCATCTGCAGGCTTAAAGATTTGGCTCTGTTTTGCATCTTCAGTCATGCAAATGCTGCTCCAGTGTGCAGACGGTCTCACAAGTCATGCAAGTAGAAATAAAAGTGTTCTGTAAGTTGTAGGCTCAACTTGGATAAAATATGTGGAATATCTTATATTGTCTGTACGCAAAGAAATGAAATGCTGTGACAGTAAAGTGAGACACCTATATATTTGCATATACTAATGCCTATAAAAATATGCTTTGTGCATATTCTTAGACTTTGTGCATATTACTTAGACTTTGGAATACTGTTTGTGCGTAGAAAGTACTACCTTTCCTTCCTGGCCCTCTTGTTCCATCTTTTCTGGATGAATGTACTTTTCCTGAAAAACTAGGTAGTGGTGGTGGATCACAGGGATGTTGCAATGATTGGGTGTGTTATCTGCTGTTGTGCAGTCTACCCTACCCCTCCCCTGAAGACGTAAATGGGTCTTGTTTTTCAATTTTTTTTCTCCATACGTTTCTATGCTTTGAGCTTCACCTGCACTGCCCAGATAAGAAGTCCACTTTCCCTCCCTTACCCTGTCTCTTCTTGTTTGCTATTCTCAACTTATAGAGAGGGGAGGCCACCAGAATTTCTACTGGGGTGGCCCTGGACCATGCTTGGGGCCCCGTCTCTCCTATAAAACTCTATTTACTGCCTGCATGGTAACATATTTGAAGTGGAGTTTGCGTTTCACTCCTTTTTTGGAGCCCCACAGCAGCTGTGGGGTGGATAGTTCCTCATCAGTCCGTGCCCTTCACCACACCTTTCACAGGACATTAGAGGAGGGAGGCATGGATATCGAACACTTCAGTGCTCTTCCCTAGCATCAGTTTTATTTCTTAGCTTTTTCTCTTCTACTGCATTTATGTTACTGATTTTTCTTATTATTATTGTTTGCTTGAGTACCAAGTGAAGGAAATTGCTCTGATTCTTGAAAATTCTGTTTGCCTTTGTGGCCCTGAAAATAGTTTCTCTGAAACTAAGATTACCTTTTGCAATTCGGACAGAAATAAAGCAAAATAAATTAAATGTGGTGCAGTTATATAGTGTGGTTGACTGCCTGAAGAGTTGAAAAGACATCTGTGTTCACTCTGAGTTCTGCAATTGCTACTTGCAACAGTCACAACATAAATCATTATGTGCATAAAGCAAACTGGCAAATATTAAAACATACATGTCTGCATATATGGAATATCTATATTTAAGGACATGGGCTCACTGTTAGGTAAAGAATTAAAATATAGTCTCTCTTCCTTGACACTGACTGGGATTGACACTGACTGGACACCAGGTGCCCACCAAAGCCACTGTATCACTCCTCAGCTGGACAGGGCAGAGAAAATAGACTGAAAGGCTCAGAGGTTAAGTAACTCTCCAGTTACTTTCATAAGCAAAACAGACTTGACTTGGGAAAATTAGTTTTATTTGTTGCTTATCAAATCAGAGTAAGGCAATGAGAAAATAAAACACCTTCCCTCCAACCCTCCCTTTATCCCAGGCGCAACTTCAGTCCTTCACTCCATAGGATTTCTCTATGTCCTCTCCTGCACCAGCTGTGGGGTCAGTTCATCACATGTTGTCTCTGCCTCTCCCTTCTCTTCAGCAGCAGGGCTACTCACACTCTGCCCCTGCTCCAGCATAGGGTCCCACCCATGGAAACAGCCTTCCATGAATTTCTCTGATGTGAGGGCTTCCCACAGGCTGTAGTTTTTCAGAAACTGCTCCAGCGTGGATTCCCCAGGGGACCCCGAGTCCTGCTGGCAAACCTGCTCCAGCCTGGGCTTCCAATGGGGTCCTGCCAGGGGCCTGTTCCAGTGTAGGCTGTCCATGAGGTCAAAACTTCCTTCAAGACACATCCACCTTCTCCAGTTGTGACCCTCCATGGGCTGCAGGTGGATCTCTGCTTCACTGTGCACCTCCATATAGGGCACAGTGGCCTCACCCTGGTCTTCACTATGGTGCAGGGAATCTGCTTAGGCTCTGGGACCATGTCCTCCCCTTCCTCGTGGTGTTTGCAGAGCTGTTTCTCTCCCATATTCTCACTCCTCTCTTTCAGCTGCTGTTGCGCAGTAACTTTTTCCCCTCTTTAGATCTGTACCCAGAGGTGATAGCACTGTCCCTGATGGGCCCAGCCTTGTCCAGCAGTGGGTTCATCCTGGAGCAGCTGGCACTGGCCCTGTTGGACATGGGGAAAGCTTCAGCAGCTTCTCACAGAAGCCACACCTGAAGCCTCCCTGCTACCAATATCTTGTCACACCCACCTAATGCAAAAGTTCTCTTTACTTTGATTACTTTTGTTACTTTGATGCACTTATTTCTGAAATGCATTAAGGCATTATTTTATTTCTGCGAAAACCTTGGCCTTTGCTTTCTTGCCACTTTTCTTACCTCACAGTTTTGCTTATATGTAGAGGCATAATACTGAAATCTTGAAGACTGGCTTCTGTGTGGTATCATGCATGCTTTTCACTGTTGCTCAAGTTTCTTATCAGGATAGGAATATTCTTGCCCCTTTAGTCCTTTTTTGTTTACATGGGAATTGCTTTAGTTAAAAGGCAAATCAAGAATGAGTAAAGTTGGAAGGGACCACAGTGGAAAAACAATTGACTTTAGTTTACTATTGGTTTAATGAAATATATGGTAATTATTTACATGTATTGTCTGTTACAGCAAAAATTTCTCTTGATCTAGTTACTACAGTAATGCTGAGGCATTTTATAAATAAAAGGGATATTAATTCATAGAATCATTTAGATTGCAAATGACCTTTAAGATAATTCAGATGAGCCATAACTCCTTATACTTTTTTTTTCTGAGAATAATTATGTCATTTCAATATCTGCTTTTTAAAAGGTGCTTAATTTTACCCATAATGAATTTTTAATTGCTTTTGTTTGAGCTCATCTTACTGTAACCTAATATGCAATCAAATTACTTGCAAACCTAAGTTTATAAATTTAAGCACTCTGTGATTGATAAACTGGCAATGGATTCTCTTTAGAAATAAATGATGTGGTGGTGTTTGCAGGGGTCTCAGGACAAGGGAGGAGACGAGAATCTTGACTCCATGTTTCAGAAGACTGATTTATCATTTTATTATATATATTATATGATATATATTAAAATAAAATTATATATTAAAACTACGAAAACAATAGAAGAAAGAATTTCATCAGAGGGCTAGCAAGGAAAAAGGAATGGAATGATGATAAAATCTTGTGACTGCTCATAGCCTCAACACAGGTGGCTGTCATTGGTCATCAAGTAAAAACAATTTCGCATGCTGGGTAAACAACTCTCCAGATCACATTCCAAAGCAGCAAAACATGGAGAAGCTGAAGCTTCTCAGCTTCTCAGGAGAAAAGATCCTGGCAAAAGGATTTTTCATAAAATACGTCTGCGACAAAACAAGGATGTGATCCTGTCAAGGCTAGACCATTCTAAAATAATGAATTTTCTACATATAATAACAAACTGTGAAAAAAAAACCCAAACCCCTTTTCACCTGTACATGCTCCATTTATGCACATATAGAGGCTCACTGGAATTCAACTGTATCCTGTAGTGTGTTCACTAGGCTTGTCTCAAGTTGTCCTGTTGATGAAATTTTTAATATTTAGCTTTAGCTGGATTCTGTTTCCCGCCAAATTCCTAACTGCCTTCACTGTGAGACCTGCTTCATGAATTGGCTGTGTGCAATGCTGGTGAGTGGTATGTGCAGCAATAGTCTGACCTAAAAGTGTCAGCCAATTCATTGCCTGTGGTAATGGTGTGTCCAAACTAAAGGCATGAAATCTTCAGAGCATATCAGTTTTTAGTCATAAATCTCAGTCACAATAGCTTTGATTGTTAAGAGCTACTAGAAAATTGCCTCTAGCAAGAGAACATTTTCCCAACAGCAGGAGAGGATTTCAGAAGTTCAAAAATTGGTATATTAATCACTTTCATTCAGTAAAAAATGAAAAGAGGTGAATTAATGAGTTATACTCCTTGAAAGTGCATATTTAGAAAACTGAAGTGTACATTATTTTGATATGGAGGCATCTAATTCAGAAAAAAATTTCACCCTGGGGACACCACTGGCTTAAATCTGATTGTATGATATGCATTTGAGTATCTCTTTCAACAGCAATGGCTTTTTTTTACAACAGTCATACACAAAGTTTGCATTGGGCTGGGGTCTGTAGAAATGAATTGAGTCACAGTTTTCCTAGAGGGACAAAAGCATGATAATTGTACTAGACTGCTGGTAGATTACCTAGAAAGTAATACTTGTTGATATAACTTAGTGGTATAAAATGAGCTGAAGTTTCTTGATACCTTCCTGTATATTTTGAAAGGTCAGATGTCTAGTAGTTTGGTTACTGGTAGATGTTTTATCACCATAGCAAACCAGTATTTTGGTCATCTGAGCCAAGAACAAGTGCCAAACCAGCAATAATGTCATTTTAGAACTGAATATTATATTACTGTTAAATAATTAGGCAGTGACAGAATCACAGCCTTGGGCCCTCTTTTTGGCAACTTTGTATTATTTCTGAATGGAAGTCATCCATATTATTTAATTCAAATAACTATAGTTATTTCTGAGAGCAATAGGAGACCAAGTAGTTAAGCACATAAATATATTTTCGGCTTTTCTCAGTTAAGGATTGTTAGAATTATTAAAATTAAGTGGCAATAAACTTTTTCTAGGAGTTCCAAATCACAGTAGTGAGGTATAAGTTATGGAGTGGGGTTTCTTACAAATAAAATTTTGTGTTGCATCCCTAACTACAGGGTATTAGGATCTAAACACAATTAAAATTATATTCTAAACTGTATGTAGTTAGAATATTGAATAGCTTTGATGACCATTTGTGAACTGAGAGGAATTAAGTTTAAACAGTTTTATGTTTCAAACCAGTAGGATTTTTATCTTCTGCCTTAGAATCTATTTCTTTATTGAGTTTAGTTAATGGAATAATTAAGAAAAGCACTTTTCTAAAAATCAAGACTGAAGGCCTTCGTCTTTGTTCTGAGATTTAAGTCTTAGGCTATTCTTTACAAGTTTTTCCCCCTTCTGTTTTTCAGTGCTGCTCAGAGGAGAATCATTCTCTGCCCAGGTGCTGTGCAAGCTGCAGCCCCTGGCGCTGTGGGCGCTTCCTCCTTGATTTACTGCTGGGGTGCATGGGTGCTTTTAGCACCTGTGAGTTTCACTTCTATTGAAGTCAAGGAAAGAAAAATACCTAATAGCTTTTAATGTTAGGCTATTAACTACTACATCATATGTTTTCATCATTTTTTGTCATCATTTTTATTTAAGTGCTAAGCCATCCAGAAAGACCCAAACCCAATTTTTGCACTGAGGTCAGTTATCTTCAGTGTAGGGAGTTAGTTATGAGGATTTCAGTGATGCAGATTTTATTTGACCAGGTTCTGATGCTTGTATTACGTATTTCTTATATCCAGTCTTTCAATTGCTTTTTACCCATTATAAGCCCAGAGGAAAAAAGGTTCTGTGTTCTTCTTAGTACTGAAAGATCGTTTGCCCTGCAGACTTTCACCTTTCTCTTTTTCCTTTCTTCTTTCGCCTTGCTCTCCCCTCCTTTCCATCCTAAGGAATGTTTTCTGTCTTTATAGAATATATTCCCCAGGCAACTTACTATTCATATTTTTCTTTACCCTCTTATCCAAATATGGTTAAACAATGGCACATATACTGTTATCATGAATTATTGGGAACTCTCTGATGCTTAAGTAGGTAACAACAGATAACTCACACATTTTATCAGTGAAGCTTTTCTTACTGCTTTAGGATGTTATTTGCTATTTTCTCATATCCCTATTGTTGATTTATTAGCTTTTCAGGTGACATTTGGCTTAGCCTGCTTGGAGAGAGGAAGGTTGAGATGACTGGTATTGATTAACAGTTTCTTTAGTCGTATAATTTCTACCTAAGTTGGGTCAATGGCTCTGTGTCTGGAAGATCTACTCTCATCAGCTGAAGGCAGTAGAAATACAAACCTCACACAGTCACCACTGTCCTGAGTGTTCCTATTCTTTGATTTTGTCAGTGCTACACTAGTGTGTGTGTGTATGTGTGCCTGTGTGCATGGACACTTCATAATTAGAGGGTGGCAGTCTCTCTTCCTTGTGACAGCACAGTTGGGTAGGCTGGGAGGAGGTGATCGGAGGTGCAGCAGTGTTTAGGTTCCAGGTACTGCCATCAGGCTCCAGGAACCACTCAGCATTTTCTGATATCACCAATCACCTTTTTTGACATCTCCCCATCTCATTCAGAGTGATCAGTGGAAGATGTGTTCTCAGGTCTTTTGCAGCAAAGGAACAAGGCATAAACAAAATTCTGCATAGAAAAGAGGTAATCCTTAAAGACACAAGAAGACATGATATTAGGCAAAAATGGCATGTCAAAAATTAATTGGGACATAGTGCCTGTTGGATACAGGATGCCTGATTTGAGTGAGCATTTGTTGTATGTGTCTTGTGCATAGCTGAGTCTTACCGGGGAATAATTATCTACATACTGTGGCCTTGTTTAAAGTGCATGCAAGGTACATGGAGGGGCCTGGAGAACTGCTATTGCAATATGATGCAGCAAAAGTAGCTGAATGTTTTGATCTGTGTTTTCCTGATGCATTCTTTTGCATTTAAAAGACGCAGATGAGGACAATTCAAGTAGAGTTTTCTTTCATAAGTGTGAGGGTGCTGTCAGCATTTTAGACTTCCCCTCCAATGCGTTTCAGGGCCTGCCCACTGGAAAGAGGTTTTTCCTGTTGCTAATGGAGACCGTCAGTCACCCATCGACATCAAAACTGAGGAAACCAAGTATGATCCCTCCCTCCGTCCTCTAAACCCCAGTTATGATCCAGCTTCTGCTAAAATCATCCTTAACAACGGGCACTCCACCAGTGTGGAGTTTGATGACACCGTCAACAAATCAGGTTTGTTCCTTTACTCTTGCGCTGTAACTTCCTTCACCAATTCCTAAATAGAATGCCTACAGCCTGGACATGTCTCACTCCTGGGTGTGAACTCCTAATAAACAGTAAGGCTTTGCTTCTCTGGATGAGAGATTCCTTTTTCCCTGCCTTTCAGCATGATACAGTGTGGGAACATATTTGGACACAAGTTCGAGGTTGTATTTCTCAGAAAGTGTTGGGATTCCCTACTTAAAGGAGTGGTTTGATTCATCCCCACCAGCTGGATAGTGCCAGCCCCCTGTTTGAACAGTTTTGTGTACAATTTTTCAAATGCTGCTCTCTCTCTTTCACTGCAGATGAATCCTTTGTGTCTCATTACAGGTTCATTCCAACCGAATCGCTCAAATCTCTTATCTGAATTTAGCTGCAGGTTTGGTTATATGTTTTTCCCCTTTTTACGACCTATACTCAGACTTCTTATGACAAGTAAGAGCTAATACAGAACAAGTGAAATAGATCCCAAGTAATCCCTTTTCTTCTCTGAAAAGTATTATTGCCCAAGGCTTTTCCAGGAGTATGTAGCTTCCGTTTAGTTACATAGTATGTAGCAAACAATAATTCTTATTTAGAAGTTCTCTGATGTATTATAGTCTTTGTAATGTTACTGCCTTCATCTTTGAAACCTTCTCTTGGATTTTGGGCAAGGCAGCATGCACCTCTTCAAGCTGTAGGAGTGCAGAATCTTCAAGCAATAAAATTGTTTTGTGGCTGTGTGAGGCTTAGCTGAGGATTCAAGACCATGTAATGCTTTCATAAGCATCAAAGCCAGAGAGAGACTGATTTTTTGATGACCCCTTAGTCCTGAGGACTTTTTAGCTCGTAGTGGCAAGAGGGAGAGACATAGATGGAGACATCGTCATGTTTTTGTTTCCTGAACAGTCTTAGTTTTAAACTTTCTGTCAACATTGGATGTTGCCTGAAAGCCACCAGCTGACCATCAGTGATCAGTCTGACCTTGTGTCAGATGCTGCGGAACTTCCCAGAATTAATCTCTGCTTCGAGCCTAGTAGATGCTGGTGAACTAAAGCACATCTTTTAGAAAAATACATAATCTTGATTTCAAATTTTCCAGCGATGCTGAACCTACCACAGCCTTTGGTAAGTTGTTCTAATTGTTAATTACCCTCACAGTTTAAAAGAAAAAAAAGTTAATGGATGTGAATACGCCAAGAACCTCTTCCACTCTCTTAACTCCTTTCATGAAGTGACAGGGCCTGAGCAATGTTTCTCTAGGCTTCTCCTGGTACCAAAGCAATGGTAATGCAATCCTCCTCTCACTGCTTTCCCCAGGCCTTATCTCCATGGATGTAGTTCATATTGTGGCAAAGCACTGACAGGTGTTGATCAGATAATTAACAGATGGAATACCCAGTCTCCTTCAGTAGACTCCATGTCTTCTATGCATGGACCAGATTCTTCAGTCCACAAACATAAATTGAGTAATTCACTATTTTCCCCAATATTTGTCACTGACAAACTTTATCCGTATTGTTTTTGTTTTCTTTCAGGTCATTGCTCAAAAAATACTGAATTTTCTAGGGCCCAAATTTGGCTTCTGGGGCACCTCTGTGAAGTAAGAACTCCTGCCATGTGTTGGTTTCATGAAAAAAAATCAAATTAATTGGTACTAAATACATTAGCATCTTCTAATGCATTATTAACTGACTCCCATATGAACTATTTCCTCACTTTGGTCAACACTGGAACTGGGCTGTCAAGTCTGTAACTGTTTGTGTAAGTCTGTTTATGCTCTTTGGTACCACATTAACTCCATTCTTTGAAATTGCTCTATTGATCTTCTTCCAATATTTCTCAAAATTCAAGATACTGATATTTGCCTTAAAAACTTCTGAGTACCCTCTTCCTTAACTACTGTTGGAATGAAATGGTTTTACCATCACTGTGTGATGTGGCACAAATACATCAACAGGCCATTTTCCACATTTTTCAGCATAAGTATTTCATGCTGGTGCATTTCTACATAATAGTTTTTCCTCAGCCAGTTAGAACACTGATCTTTACACTTTTCTAGGATCATTTGCATCAAAGTTTACAGTCCTTAAAAGAAAGAATTTAAAAGTACCACTGCCCCATCTCCTCTGTTTGCTAAGTTTATAGGCTATGTAAATGCATGTTTTTTGAGTTGAAGCTTTAAGGAAGTTAAATATTTTTCCCCAGAACAAACAGTCCCAGTTCTTTTTCATTGTCCAAGGTACTTGTGTTAGCAAATAGGCAACTTAAAAATTCTTCTTTCATCTTTATTTGGTATATTTTGTTCCTAAGAAAGTGTAGGTTTTGCACTAAACCGAGAAGAGAGAAAAAAATGCTATTGTCCTCCCTTCTGCTCTCAATTTTAAAAACATCTGGTTAAATCTCCCCTCACTTCCCTTTAAAATTTCTGTAATGAGCCAGTAAACTATTCCAGACTGATTCTCAAACACTCAGAGGACATACAGAGCTGGAAGAGTGGAGTGATTTGTTTTGCTGTGAATAAGGAATCTGTCTGTGTGTAATTCACATTCCAGGCTCTGTGAAGAGAGATTTTGATTCTAAGTCTGACAAGAAAATTACAAGTGCTTGCAAAAGCAAAATAATGAGAAGCCCACCCATATGCATGTTAGTTTGAATAGAATTAGAACAGAACAGAACTAGAATAGAATAGAATAGAATAGAATAGAATAGAATAGAATAGAATAGAATAGAATAGAATAGAATAGAATGGAATGGAATAGAATGGAATGGAATAGAATAGGACTCTTTCAGTTGGAAGGGACCTGCAACGATCATCTTGTCCAACTGCCTGAGCAGTTCAGGGCTAACCAAAAGTTAAAGGATGTTATTAAGGGCATTGTCCAAATGCCTCTTAAACTCTAATAAGCCTGGGGCTTTGACAGCCTTTCTAAGAAGCTTGTTCCAGTGTTTGACCATCATCGTGGTAAAGAAATGCTTGCTAGCATCCAGTTTAAATCTTCCCTGGTATAGCTTTGAGCCTTACCCATGAGTCCTGTCACTGGATACTTGAGACAAGAGACCTGCAGCTCCCTCTCTGCTTTCCCTCCACAGAAGCAGAGAGCAGTGAGGACATCCCTCAGCCTCCTTTTCTCAAAACTAGAAAAATCCAAAGTATGTAGCTGCTCCTCAAAGGACATGCTTTCCAGCCTTGGCTAATTGTCAGTAATATTGCAGTTGTGCAATGCACATGTAGCATTGGCTTAATTTTATTTATGTTAATATAAGCTCCTTTTCCTAAGACTTCAATCTGATATAACTGGATCTAGTTGCAAATGAAGGAAAGAGCCCTGAAAATTTAAGCTCCTCCTATTTTCCACCAAATTTCAAAGGTGAAAATAAATGCTGCTGACATTATTTTTTTATGATCCTGCTCCTTATTCATAAAACCTATATTTTGAGCTTAATTTCTTAGTGATTCTTTTGAATATAATCACGAGAGGAAACTCTTGAGTGTTAAAAAATAAAAGTATTTTCCCATTCTCTGAGAAATATCCAACCTTGACAATAACAGCATACCCTTTAGTGGGCCATAACCCACTAATCTCCCCATAAATACAGTTTTCATAGTCATATCCTCGAGAGGTGAGGGTTTCTGTAGCACTTCCAAGAAATGGAAAGTCGTCTGAGACAACTTATGAGCAGGAGCAGAGGAGTGTCCGAAGATTGAAGTCTGGTGTGAGGTTAGAGGATGTGGATAGAGACTTCATTCTCTCAGTGAAGCCTTTTCCTCTGCTTGGGTTTCCAGTGCTGACTGGGGGGCCACTCAGCGGGACCTACAGGCTGCGCCAGATTCACTTCCACTGGGGATCCAATGATGAAGCTGGCTCTGAGCACACGGTGGATGGGATGAAGTATGCGGCAGAGGTAAGGCTTTACATGGAGTCATCTGTACCTCTAAGCTTGTGACTAGTTTTCCATTACAAGAATAATGTTGCTCTTTCTCTTCCTGCTTTTCATCTTCCCCTCATTTTATTGAAAAGTGGTCTTCCTGAGGTGTTGCATGTTTGGTCCTTTCTCAAAGGAGTACCTCTTTGAAAGCTTTGCAGAGGATTAAAAAAGGAATACAGAAGACAAGAGCTCTATAAGAGCAAGACTTAATGTTCAAGAGTTATTTTAAACTTTGTCTTTCATTGTTTCCTCCTTGGAGAATATTTTCAAAGTCATCTTCAATGACAAACCACAGAATTACTGGATTTGGGTCTATGTAGTGTAAAGTTTATGCAAGACATAGGAAAGTTGCATTTTGTGGTGCACTTAGCAATGTGGTGGTTATGACTTTGAGAACCATGGTTTAATATCTGTGGGATGCCTGCTGCCTGTGGGATGGCTGCTGTCTGTGGTGTACTGTGCTTCAGTGGAGGTAGTGTGCCAAAGGGAGAAGTGCACCATCTGCTCTGGCATAGAGCATTCACTCCTGCTCTGTCTCCTTTGTATTTGAGTAATCTGCAGGAGGAAGTTCTCAGTATGAGATTCCTCTTTGCAAATGGAAGTACCATGGAGTATTTTCAGGAGATTGAGATCTTTAAAAACATGCAATTCAGACAGTGTCAGAGTTTTCTGGGGTTAAAAAGAAGTAAAAAGTGTAAAAATAAATGGCCAAATAAAAGGCATAATACTACAGAAGAAAAAAAAATGTAATGTATGCACTGTGGTGTGATCAGATTTTACTGGAAATGCTATAAGAGGTACTGGTCAGGAAGAAAGATCGATTTTCTAACACTAATGGGGAAAAGTGACATTTGCAGTGTTTAAAGGCTTATGTTTTCCACAGGAACCAGGTGAGATGGAATATAAAGAATTAATAGAGGTGCTTTAAAACCATTAAGTACCAAACCCAAATTTCTAGCTGAGAAAATATATGTTTCCCATCTAAGAAACCAAATGGAAGGAGAAAATATCTCTGAATTTCTAGCCAGACTAAAAGCCTTTCTGTTACCTGTTGGTTGGGTAACCCTCCACAAGAAGCTCTCTAGATGTCACTTTGGCTTTGGGATAAGAAACTCAGAATTAAAACCAAGGCTTCTGAATATTGTTCACACAAAAGAAAATACCTCAGAAGGAGACATGAAGATGTTTTCAGTGCTCACCTTTGTAAGGAAGATGTGCAAGGTTTGAAGAAAAGGCATTGACTGAATTGAAGAAAGAATTCATGTACAGGTAAAGAAGACTGCAGGGTTTGGCCCTTAAGCCTTCCAGGAAGCAGAAGGGATCCATGGCTTCATTCTCTGTGACAACATACGGGCTGATCAAGGTCTCTCCACAAGCTGCAGTGACACCGCGGTGGTAAGACAGGATATATTCCTTAGAGAAGTCAGAAGCCATTGAGAATGGGTCTGTACCCAGAAGTGTTTCACACTCTGTCTGGGGGCTCTGGTTTTTGGAGGGTTACCTTCTGGGTTTTTTTTTTGGCAAAGCCATGAGGGAGTGGGGGTGGGCTTTTAGTAGCTATGGGAATTTTCCTTTTTGCTTTTTGTTGGGTTGTTTTTGATGGTGTTTTTTTTTTTCCCCCAAATCCATAATAAAGGTAATTTCTGACTGAGAGTATCTGTTTCCTTTTTGTGTATGAAAAAATGTAATTGCTTAAAAGTTGTTCAACATAGGTTCTGTGAATTTGTAATAGGGAGCAGTGCAGACACTATGAACTCCAGGATATTAATGCACTTGAGAAAGATTTAGTAGACTATGTTATCCTCCTGGTTTAGTGTATAATATTCATAGCAACTTTCCTTCAAGGATTTCTAAAGCTGTGAGACAGCATGGGTGTCATCATAACTGTACATGTGTTATTATTGATGACAGTGGGATTCCTTACTTGCTGCAAGTAATGTTTCAGCACTTTAGAGCCCAAATGCTTAAAATATTGATGTCAAGTAAGACCAAGCAAGAGTTCCATTTTATAGATATGGAAAATTGAAACTTATAGAAGTTAAGCAAGGATTGATATTTAGAATAAAAATCTTCATACTCCTAGATCCCTATTTCAGCCATGCAGCTATGTTACTTCATGTGGAAATCTTTTAAAGCAGGTTTCAGTTTTCCAAAATTGTTCTTACTTTACTTGTCCTGTAGGTGCTGTATTCCAAATAGGAAGTCCTTTTTTTTCATGGGTTCATCCCAGTTTAAGTCATTCAATGAGTTGTTTTTCCTCATTCTTGAAGTTCAAAATCTGAAAAGATGGTCACCAATTTTAGAGAAGGCAATCTCATGCCATGCTTCTGGGCATCTTTAACTAAAAATTATGTGTAATAAGATTTACTGATCCATTGAGGATTTGTGAAAGTAATTAATGCTTGTGTAGTAGTTAGACTTAAGTGCTGTTTGTGTGTGCTCTCTCCAGTTTGGCAGTCAGACCATTGCTCAAGGCTGGAACAACCTGGAACTTCTTGGGAACCAGGAGGTCCCGTAATGAAGAGTGCTCAGGAATTAGGGAACCTAATTTTTAAACTTAAGTGGCATGGAAATAGATGTCACAAGCTTTTCCTCTTCCCTCCTGGCAGGGTAGTGTTTAAGCTTCTTAGGCAAATATTACGGGACACTTCCAGAATAATGCATGTTGGAAATGCAAATGCTCAAACCTGTGATAATCAAGCTGCTTGTAAGGGCATCACTACTGGTAGTCACAGAAAATAACATTTGAAAAGTGTCAAAAATGAAATGCTGATGTTCCCTTAAGCTAAACAAGGGAAAAGGGGTCAGTGCAAGTTTAATGTGTATTTGCCTATTTTCTAGCTATTTATGTGGATGATTAATGTTGCTGAAAGCTTGATTAAAGAAAAAGAGTAAAATACTAATGACATCCTCATGAATTCCAATCACTTTTTAAAATCAGCTGTACTAAAAATGGATTTTAAACCTCTAGTTATATAACCATTGGCTTTTTTTGTCTTAACTTCTCAGTTCAAAATCTGGGAACCCAACAGCAATTTGACAGGCACTGTGATATGCCGATTGCTACTAAATTTTTAATAATCTTAGCCACTGGAAATGCTTTTGCCATTTGTGTGAACTACATATTTACTGATTTCATGAAATATCTGCATTTAGAACACTGAATGATTCTGCATACAAAAGAGTGAAATAGAGTGTCAAACCCAGTAAAGTTGTAATATTTATTTGCCACTACTTGAGTTCAGTGAGAGTTGATGCTGTCTGTGTATTTTGCTTTTCAGCTTCATGTGGTCCATTGGAATGCAGAGAAGTATTCCAGTTTTGTTGAAGCAGCTTCTCAGTCAGATGGACTAGCAGTCATGGCTGTATTTCTGAAGGTAAGAAGAGAATGCTTCAACCCTCATAATAAATCTGTATTTTAAGGCCAAAGAGATAATGGTGATGGTTTGTGTAAGTATTGCTGAAGAGAAACTTGTTTTATACTTCTTTCCTTCATAGTGTTTAGCTACCAATATAGAAAGCTGTGCTTCCTTTAAGAATAAAAATATCAGATTAATAGATTTTTCATGACAATCAAGCTCTTCAGTTTGCCTAGTCTGCAAGCCCAAACAACATTAAATGCGGAACTTAATTCAGCTGCCCCCATTTGGATCCCAGTAACTTGTTCTTGACTAACATGTTCATTTAGGGGGACAGCTTGATTTAAGTGGTTTTTTAATGGCTTGTTTCTGAGCTGGTCGTTTCTTCTAGAAAATAATAATAATTAAATAATGCAGAGCCAGAAACTGGAGAATTTCCTAATAATTATTTTATACCTTTTTTGCCTTCTCTCCCTGTTCTAAGCGACAGCTTCACTGAATTCTGTATGTAGAAGCAGATGGGGAATTCTCACAATCTATGGCAAAAGCTAGAGCTTTGGTAAATTCTGTAGTTTGTGGTGGCTGACACAGGTTCCTGAGAACAGCTAGTACTGGTGCTGGCACAGTCCGAGAGCCATTCCATGCAACAGTTGCAAAGAACTGCTTCAGCAGTTCAGTAATTCCATCTTTCCAGTTTGCATTACAATGACTCAAAGAAAGTGTCACTGGATTTCTTAGCACACAAATTCAGTTTGGAATCTCACATAAGAACATTGTTTTCAATGTTATAAGCAGTTTAAATTTCTGATGTTAGTCTGTAACTTTTAATGTCCCACATATTAAAACATGAAAGATAAATAGTTTCTATACCCCTGTAGTGAAAAGTTTGTAATTCTTTTGTAGCTGAAGTAATTACTATGAGTAGCCAGAATGCTATTAGCAAGGGAGTGAATCTTCTTTATGATCAGCATTATTTCTAAGGACCAGCTAGTCACAGGCTTGTACAGAAGATGCATCAGATCTTTCAGTCACTCCAGTTATATAAAGCAGTTTCATTATGCATTTGCTTTTTTATTAATTTTTATTGCTTTTCTCTGGAGCTCCAGTGTTTCTTTTTTCTTTGGTGTTAATAGATTGGTGAATGCAACCCTCAACTGAGCAAGATTACTGACCGCTTGGACACAATCAGAATCAAGGTGAACAAGTGCTTCTAAAAGAATGCTAGCTAATATTGGTAGTTGCTTTTGTTGGTCAGGTTTTTTATTTTTTGAAACCTGGCTGCTAGTCCCTGCACCTTCATGTTTCCTTATCGCCAGTGATTGATACCTGATTTGAGTCAGTTTATGTGCATTCTGTTTAAGTTGAAACTAAGTAGACAAAACATTGTTTTTACACAGCAAAAGATAAGAGGAAGCAGCTAATTCCTCAGAGAACCCAGTCTCTGACAAATCTGTTGCTATGAGGATAGTAACAGGGGAAAAACATACTTTATGGAAAGCTGTAAAAAAGATGAGGAAAATACTTCCTTCCTTGTTTTGCTGAGGTACAGGGTGAGAAATAACCTATTCTTTGTGCAAGAGATATTAGCCAGACTCCCAACATGATGTTCAGACAGACATCTGTGGTCTGGTATCCAGTACAGAGGGAAACAGAAGTAATTCCTGGGAGGAGTGGGGAGGGAAGCAAGTGGCAGTAACCTGTGGGATTATTCTGCCAGCCCCACAGAGACCATGTTGAAAGTCTAACATCTTCTGTCTTCTCCCCACAACTTCCATTTCATGGTCATCTGTAACTTAGGGGAGCCTGTTCTAACATGACACCTCTCATGGTGTCCCGCTGGCATCAAGGAAAGTCACAGCAAAGCTGTCTCTGAGGTAAGACCTCATCAGAAGGGCAGTGATGAGGACCCCCTGTCATCACCCAAGATGCTGCCGGCCCACCTGATAGTGGAACAAGTTCTACCTCCTTTGGCATGATTTACCTTGGCCTCTTGCTTTTAAATAATATTGCCCTGGTATTTTCCTTTTATTTCTTTCCAGGGAAAAAAAGCACTATTCACAAACTTTGATCCCCGCTGTCTGCTTCCCAAGTCCCTGGACTACTGGACTTACTTTGGCTCTCTCACTGTTCCACCTCTCCTTGAGAGTGTCATCTGGATTGTTCTGAGAGAGCCCATAAGTGTTTGTTCTGAACAGGTATCTTTGGATTTTTCACTGCTATAGAAGTGTTTATTTTGTAAGAATGGAAATTGTAAATGCCACCCAATATTATGGGTTTTTGCAGACCTTGGCACTGCAGATGTTACAAGATTTTCAAAAGTCAAAATTTGTCTATCAAATTTATTCTGACTAGTTGCCTTTCTTGCTGTAACAGCTATTTATTATTAATTTTTAAAAATAATCTGCATACACTAACAATTAAGAAACAAAAATAATCCATATGGAACCTAAAAAAAGAGTTCTGGTTATGCTTAGAAATTCTGGAATTCCACTTGATTTAATTATTTGTATATCCAGATCAAACCTCATCTTTGGCATTTTTGTCTGGCAGACAAGTAGTAAATGTCTTCTTCCATTCTAAATACATAAAACTTGATGAATTTACTAAAATTATGGAGAGGGAATACTGTTGTAATAAATTGGGGTTTTAGGAAAGCTGTGATTCCACAAAAAAGAGTCTATTTGCAGGTCTTGTAAAAGCTTCATGCTGAATCTTAACTTGGCAACAGCGACACCCAGCGGGTTGATCCTCTTAGGTATAAGGTATTTCTGAGTAGAGAACACATACTCAGCAGAAATGGTGACTTCAGTCTTTGCTATAAGTGTTAAGACAGTTCCCTTAATGGGTTGCTTGTTGGGAAACCTCAAATTTCTGTTTGCAACTGATTTGAAGTAATTTATTTGCTCAATGTGTGTATTTTTCTCGTCTATATCTCTTCCTTACTCCCCTCAATCTGGCTTTGTAAGGCTTGCTGCAACTGTTTAGATCTAGGATTAGAAACTTATGTTAAGGTATCAGCTTCCCAAAGATAAGCCATTTCTCAGGTTAAAAGCTTCTTATTTGGGCCAATCTGTAATAAATACATTCTAAAATGTGAAGCACTGTATACAAACAGCCGTGTAACAGGCTCAGGGAGCATGGTGTGGGAAAGTGTCAAGAATAGTGATCCTTTATTAGTAATTTTTCATAAACTTTAGCTATATCTTACATATATTAAAGTAGAAATTGCTATATTCTTATCAATATAAACATGCGTGCAGCTACAGTGTTTGTTTCCAGTAATGTCCACCATTATGATTGTTCAATCAGCACCGTGACTGATACTGTTCTACCATTTAATTTTATTCCTCAAGTTTGGATTTCTTTAGGGCTTTAGAGTTTACTACAGACTTTTTGTTGCACTTTTCAGGTTGAAAGAAATTAAAAATAGCTTTTAAGTTTTTAGAAACGTGCAGGACCCTGAATAACAAACATTAGCTTCAGAATGGGGTGAAGCAAGGTAGCATTGACCTTTTTTTGCTCTTAATGTCAATGGGATGCAATGTGCCATTACAACTAAATGCTGTATTATAATGGAATGGTTTTTGTACTGTCCTACCACTGGTAACCTAGGAGAGAAGTAAAGTGATATATAGAAATAGTAACTATTGGAAAGATTAGGAATTAAACAAAATTCTATACTTAGGTCAAAAATCATCCTCAGATTTCCCAAGGTTTAGATGTGGAGCTCTGATGGGGTTTCTGCTGAGATCGGCATATGCTGAGTTATGAATAAGTGCTTGTCCTGGAAGTTATGAATAAGTGCTTCACAAGGAAAGAATTTGGAATCTCTCTTGGTTTGAGTAAGTGCTAGTTGCAGAAGCTTTCTGTAGCACCACACCTGCAATTCCAGGTTAATTGTGAATATCCTCTTTGAAGAAGGAAACATACACAGAATGTTTGTATGATAAGAAACATAATCTTATCTTTTGGCAAAAAACATTTCAGAATCTCCAAACTATGAAATACAGCTAAAAAGGTATAAACATCCCCTGGTTTAGATCAGGTTGTGGAAGACAAAGTGTGAATAAAGGAAACAAGTAATCCTTATGCACAATTTCATGTATTTTGGGATATTTTCTCAGTAGTCATCCCCCTTTTCATTTACAAGGATAGAAATGGTGAAATTGCCATTCCCCCATAACTTAATAAAATACAGTTCTGTTCTTTCAGGTGGAAAAAAGTGACAAGTGTCTTTATTATTTACATGCTTTTTCATGAGTATTTGCATGAGCGTTTTCTGCTGAACCTTATGTGTCTTTTGGTTACAGCTGGCCAAATTCCGCAGCCTCCTGAGCACTGCTGAGGATGAGGTCGCCTGCTGCTTGCTGAGAAACTTCCGACCTCCCCAGCCTCTAAGGGGACGAGAAGTCAGAAGGAATTGAAGGAGTAAATCCAGAGTAGGCTTCTTCTGAAACCAAAGGCCGAATTCATTTTAATAGTTAATATACTTTGTGATGTTTAATTTCTTTTTGTGAGTTCTTTTAACCAATAGGTGTTGTTTTATTAGTGGTTTCCATGCAGTCATTTCTCACACATGTATGTCTGGAGTTATCACAGGTTCATTGATGTTAACAGGTCTGACTGGGTTTGAATGCATTGTCTTGGAAGTACTGAGCCATCAGCATTGCATACACAGAGGTCACTGCTAATCATAAGGGACAAAAATGGTGAAGGAGTTGCCCAGATTTTGCCACCAAATTACTGAACAGGATCCTTGGTATTATTGATCAAGTATAGGATGTTCTGGGATTTTTGTTCTGGTCTCTAACATAACATTTAGCTTCTGTATAAACCTCACATTGCAGTTCTCAAGGAAAAAAATCTCAAGGATGATGTAATTTCATTGCTGACTTCTGCAATACCATATTTACTTTCCTACAAAAAGTAGTAATGACTAGCAGCATTTAAGTAGGACAGATATTCATATGATCCTGTTATTCTGGCTGCTTCATAGCAGTTATCATGTACTGATTGATAGTTTTTTAAAAAGCAAATAGTGCTTTTTAAAAATTTTTATACAAAAATTTTGTATATTGCAAGATCATGTCAGGTAGATTAGGTATTCTTGAATTTCACAATGTCACAAGATGAAATTGTCCTGAAACCTGAAAACTGCAAGGTGGAAGGGCATAGAGGGAGCTCTTTGTGCCTAAATCCAGTTTGTTGCACTTGGTGAAAAATAAGGGATTATTACAATATATCCATGTAGCATCAGACTTTTGCCCCTTAAAATCAAGAGGCAGGGGTAGCTGTTGTTCCAGACCATTGCACACTGCAGTGTGAACCACATGCTGCTTACCTCTCATCTCGCTGTGGAGCACAGTACTGCCCAGGTATAGATGTGTCAAGGTGCTGGCTGATGTTCTGCTGTCATAGGTGAACTTCAGTGGTTGCACTTATATTCCAAGACCAAAGGGAATAGTCAGAGACAGCCAAAGAAACTGGAATCAAGTCAACATCTAATAAAAAGCTGAGCCCTCAATAGTAATATATTGAAACTTCTGTCTTTATAAGTTGACTTGAGCCAGTGTTTCTCTCAGGAGCCTTTTTTATCTGAATATAATTGGGGGTTTTTACACCAAATATTTTTATTAATGAACATGCCATAGGATGTAGCTTAGGATAGAATTAGATTTACTCTCAAACTGTGAGAACTACATAGTGAAATCCAGTGAGTGATACCTGAAAGAGGCAGCTAGAGGTTTTACTGGCAGCAACTGACACCAATCTCTGTAGTACTTCTGACAAATTCATCTTCCATAACTGCTCTCCTTTAATTATTTTTTAAATAGGTTTTATATGCTCTGCCTTTTACCTCAATGGGTCATTTGATCTTAGATGAACAAACATGAGGGAAATCACAACTGGGATTGACTTTATATGCTGTTTTAGAACAATAAATTAGACATAGAGATATAGGTATTTTATCTTAGTTTAAGATATGTGGAATTCTTTGTTTTCTCCTCCCCAGAATATAGCTATTATATTCTGCAAGGCCTCCCAATGCCTTTTGAATATTTTCTGAAGAAAAGAACACAAACAGACCATTGAAGAAAAAAAAGGCATTTAGCAGCACTAAAAAGAAAAGTGAGAGTGTGTTGTATGTTTTCACTCCCTTTTTTAGACTTAGGATTGGATCTCATATGTTTCCCTGTTATGTGAGTGCTACAGAATGTGGAAAAAGTGTTTACAAATTGCAGGAAGGATACAAAGGATTTGTTGGTCTCAGAAGAGAAAGGAATAAGGCTACTTCTTCATATTGTAAACAGAAGTTTTACATATTTCTTAAATATTGTAAACAGTGGAGTTGATTAATTCTTTTATATTTATAAGGGTTTTATCAAAATAAAATATGGATTTTATTAATGTGTCTTGTATTTTCTATTGAAGAGCCTAAAGTTTTACAGAGAAGTGTATACTTTTATAATTAACAGCTGCAGCTTTGGGTTTGGAAAAAATTGTCACCCATCATTTGAAGTCTGTCTTTGGGTAGTGTAGTATTAGGTATGTCTTTATGTTCCAAATAAAATATTTTTGGTAGTGGTGAGACATGTAATCCATTCTTCAAGTTTCTGATAGTGCATTTTTGAACTATTGATGATTTTTATTGTTATGCTAATAAGTTTTAGAGGAAGTCATCATTCAAGTAATTCCACTTTTGTGGAGATGCCATGTTCATGTTAGATTGGCCTAGCTGAAAGTTAGTGGTGACATCTGAAAAAGAGTAGAAATGCTCAGTTACCTGAAATCCTTTGGGAACAGCTTCTCAGGTTACCTGAAATCCTTTGGGAACAGCTTCTCAGTTTATCCATCCCCTACAACCGTAAAGTGAGAATTTGGACACAGTCTCAGCTCTGAACACTTGGTTGCACCCTCAGTCACTAATTTCCTGTGTGCCCAAGCTACACTGAACCTCAAACAGACTACTCAATGTGCTCCCAGAGAATCTTATCTCAAGGATGAGCTCCATATTGTGCTCTACAGCAACTGAGGCTGAAATATGCCATCACTTCCCCCAGCCCCCTGCAGCCACATGTCCCTTTGATCAACTCTTAACTCTCTGACACACTTGGAGCCTTTACATTAAGAACAAAATGCTCAGTGACCAAAAAAAACCATAGAGTGTATTTGCTGAAAATAGTAGCTGTCAAGAATTCTGGACTGCTGGAAGGTTGATCACCCATAAACGTATTCTCAGAATTAAATAAACCACAGCAGAGCCCTGGGGTCAGCTCTGCTGGTTTTGGCACAGAAGGGAAGCAGTCTGCTCTGCTATGCTAATAGTATTTGCCATCATTCTCATGTTTTTAATGTTGCACATGTTTAACATCAGCTGGGAATTTTCTTTATGCCAAACAAAAAACCTGAGAAGCAGCACTCTTCCCTTCTAGTGTACAGTGGGCTGGAGACTCACCAAGCATCTGTTTGATGCCATACACCCATTTGCTATGTACCTATGATTTCTCTGCTGGTTTAGAGATTTGTCTCTCAGTTGCTTCCAGACATGAACTGTGACCTAAAGGAATTCTAAGAATGAATTTGAATAAAAAACCCCAAGTTGTCAATCAATCTCACAGGAAAAAAGGTGGAATATGGCATATGAATAAAATAACATAAATCAAATATATATGTTATACAGTTTCTATAAACTTAATGGAAAGGAAATTCTGGATTTAGATTCTTGTTGCTTTAAATAGGCAAGGGGTAGATTATGAGATAATTCTTCAGATGTTGAAAGCTGAAAATAATTGAGAAACTTGGAGCACCTTCAGGTTGTAATCTCAGCATGAAGGTATGAAAGCCAGAGGAATCTTGCTCAAGAGATGTGGCTTCTTTATTTTACTGTCTATTAATTAGTCTAAAAAACCCATGGTGACAATTTCTCTTATCACTCTGCTACTAGATGGACTGCAACTAAATTCTGACCTAGCTATTACATTTTTTTGTTCTCCCACCCAATCAGATCTTGCTTTCTAGTTATAGATGCAAAATACAGAGATTTGGTCTGTGATTTAATCTTTTAGATACTGTTATTTCTGTGTATCTTATTTGTGAAGTAGCTGACTCAGTGACAGGGGACCTTCTCTGTGTGTCTGCTGTTTTTGTGAGACAGGAGATAATACTGAAATGCTGAAACAAAAGTTTCTAAATTCATGGGGTTTTTTCCTGTTTCTGTCAACCTGTCCATCATTTATGCCAAGCACAAGTTTTTACTGTGGTGAAACATTTGCATGTATGATCGGTGTCTCTTCTCCTGTGCAGCAGAATTTGAGGAGAGGGAATGTCTCTGACAAGAGAATTCTGGATTGTCATATGAAAACAAAGATTCTCGGCTTCTGATTAACAGAGATGATATGCTGCACTGTCGATTTCTGTGTCTGTTTCTATTTTATCAAATTTCACCCACATACTTGGGTAGATTTGAATAATTTGTAGATACTACTGACAGTTTCATTCATCAGATGAAAATCATATAGGTTACATGCAACAGGTAGAAAAAATATATGTTTTTGTGAAGATCTGCTTTAATTATTTCTCTGTGTCTGGTTTGTAATTATTTTGAATGAAGTATCAGCTGTTTAAATGTCAACACTGCTTCCATTCTTTTCCTTTCTACAGTTTTATGAACAACAGACAGAAATGTGGCCTCAATATTTCTTCTTTTTTAGCAACATTTTAGTGATTTTGAGGAAAAAAGTGAACCCAGTCATTCTTGGTGTTTTTCTGAGAATTTTTTCTTGATTTATGTTTTCCCTTTGTCCTGTTGAAGCTTCAACTTTTTTATGGTTTATGTTTTCGTTAATAAACTAGCAAATGGTGCTGATGATATAAAATCTTCCCCTGTCAGAAAGAGATGAATGATTGATTGAGAACAGGGATATTGGGTTAGAGAAAATGATAACAGACTAAGCTGTAGTAAGTAATCTAAAATTCTGAACTGACTAGGAAAAACTGAGTGATGAGATTTGGAGAAGGTAAAGAAAAATGCTAAAGATAAAAGAGGTACTCTAAAAGCCTTCTAATAGGAAAAGAGGCCCTTTGTACATTGCTTTTGCCAATAGATGTCACTGTGAATAAGGCAATGGTCACCTGTCCGCTGACACGACATCCTGAATGAGACCCATGCTATCCTGAAGGCTCAGCCTGTAAAAGAAAAGTATGCAGTATAACTCATGTATCAAGGATGTGCTGTTGATAGTGATTTACTTCCTTTCTTAAAAGTGAAACAATATTATGAAAAAAAATATTTGCATAACAAAAGACACTCAGATCAACAAAAAACATATTTAGGTGAACCTGTGCATTTAAATGCTCCCCTGTTTTCCATAAGCAATTGCTGTTACATAGTTTCACACATGCCTAAAGCCACATGCCAGAAACAACCACCATAGGAGCAAGGTAAGGTTTTCTGTGTTTTCTTCTATCTGGAAGTTTCCCAAAGCATTAAAAAAAACAAACAAACAAACAAACAAACAAACAAAGTTATTTGTGTGCAGGGAGCCTGGATGGTGCACAGCACATCAGCACTACCAAGCAGGCTCTGTATGTCTGGCACATTCTGGCTTATCTGGATATCCCCGAGCCCATGGAAAGCCACTGGGCAAACCATGGGCAGTAGGGTGGGCTGCAAGCTCTGGGCAAGGACAAATTCACACATATAGTAAATACAGCTGAACATAGGTAATCATCCTTAACCAGTTGTGGGTTTTTTTAAAGGGTGCAGTGAAGATTCATATGGAAAATCTGATCAGTTATTTAAACCAGTTTCTGCTTCAGTTTTCTGAGTCAGATGAATGATGGTGCTCATTTCAGCCATGGCACCATTGTTGCCTCAGTCTCTGTGTGAGGTTCCAGAAAGGGCTTCTCTACCTGTCTCTCTCAGTTATGACATATTTAAATATCCCTGTAAGGACTCAAGGCAGGCTCCTTGGTTCACACAAGCACACTGTAAATGCGAATGTAAATGTGTGTTAAAAGAGCTTTTTGGTATTTCAAAAGTCACATCAGTCAGGTGAAGTCTCTGGTGTCTGGAAAAAAGAAAACATTGCACCCATTTTTAAAAGGGTAGAAAGGAGCACCCCAGGAACTACTGACCTGTCAGCCTCATCTCTGTTCTAAGATCATGGAAGACATCCTCTTAGAAGCTTTGCTGAGGCACAGGGAGGACAGGGAGGCAATTTGAGATGCCCAGCGTGGCTTCACCAAAGGGCAAATCTTGCCTCACTAAGTAGTGGTCTTCTAGGTTGAAGTGACTACATCAGTGAACTAGGGAGGAGCCATGGATGTCATCTATCAGGACTTCTGTAAGACCTTTGACACAGTCCCACACAACACCCTTCTAAATTGGAGAGGGATTGATGGGATGGGTGGACTGTTCAGTGGATAAAAAATAGCTGACATATCATGCAGAGGGTATTGGTCAATGGCTGAATGTCCTGATGGACATCGGTGACAAGTGGTGTCCCTGAGTGTCTATACTGGGACCAGTACTGTTTAGTGTCTTCAGCAATGACACAGACAGCGGCATCAAGTGCACCCTCAGTAAGTTTGCGAATGACACCAAGCTGAGTGGTGCAGTTGATGCAGCTGTAGGATGGGATGCCACCCAGAGGGACCTGAAGAAGCTGAAGAAGTGGGCCCATAGGAATCTCATGAGGCTCAGTAAGATCAAGTGCAAGGTGCTGCACCTGTGTCAGGGCAACCCTTGGTATCAACACAGGCTGGGAATGAACACATCAAGAACGGCCTGGCCAAGAATAATTTAGGGGTCCTGATGGATGAGAGGCTGGATGTGAGCTGGCAATGTGCACCCACAGCCCAGAAAGCCAAATGTGTTCTTGGCTGCATCTCTTTGTTTAATTTATTTGCATATCTGTCATTTTTACTGCTCTGGATTTCCTTCTTTATGTCAGCATACAGAGGGTATACATGGCCTACATGGCCCCTACCTCTGGGTTATGGCAATCAGGATGTAATCTAGCAATCTACCCCTGCAGTGCAGCCATGGCTGAGTGGGAACACCCAGGATATCAGAGCTGAACAGCACTTGGGTAAACATGCTGCTTAGGAGTGATATTGCATAAATAATACAGAAGTCTCATGATTGTGCATCAGTTTTCCCTAGTGACTGGTGCATTGCATCCCAACATTATGTTCAGAGGTGCTTTGTGCTCAGAGGTGCTTGTAGAGGCATTCACACTAAGTTCCTGCTAAACTGGGTTGAGATTTATAAAAACAAAGCCTCAACTAAGGACTTTCTCCTGCATCATGCATTCGGTAATTCATGCAGGAGGAAAACATGACTTACTGAGCAGCTTTTTATTGAAATAGAGAAAGCTCCATTTAGTTTTCTGGAAAGTGTGTATTCCTGTTTAGTTGTTCTTTACATACTGCTATTTATATATCTGTAGCGAACTCATTTTCTATTATGGCTTAAGGCTCTTTAGAATCAGTAGCCATCCCAGCCTGGGACAACTTCAGCCTGCTCATCTTTGAGCACTAATATGTGCTTCACTTCCAGTACCTAGCACTTTTCCCTAGCACTATGGTAGGCATTGAACACACATGAGCTAATGCTTTTCACTGGCACTAAGTGTTATTTTTCTCATTTGGCTGTGGAAAAGCTATCTAAGCCAAGAATAAAAGCACTAACCAAAAGAGATGCTAGATGGCTAAAAATAACAATATTTAGTTGTATATTCTTGTTTGCTGACACTGTTTTTTGAGTTTACAGCAAGGCATGAAATCACACTTGCTATGTAAGTACTACCAAGTTACATCAGTGTCTTGACTGACAAAAAAACCAGTTTGTTAACAGTTCCTGTTAAAAAACAGTGTAGCTGTTTCAAAGGTTGCCCATTAAAGCTCTTGCAGAGGCAATAGGGGTGCCTCAGGTTGAGCAGGGAAGAGCCACCTACTTCTTGAATTAATGTGCTAGCTACCAACACCTCCTGCTTTTCCAGATGGGAATTGAGCATGTCTGCTGTGCCTTGCAGGGAACTCATTATCTGTGCCTCTCAGGGTAAATAAAACAAGCCAGGACTCACTTCTTTCTGGTCCTGGAATAAGGGCCATAACATGTCCTGAGTTCATGCAGCTGAACTTTCTGCATATTTTATTCCATATAATCTATTGGAAACCATCATCTCACTCGGTTTAGTGAATTTAGGCTCTCTTGCAGAGAGCTGTAGCTGACATTTGCCAAAACCACACTGAGGAGCTTCCACTTGACCATGGCCAAAACCTTCATTCTCCAGCTGTTAGTATGGGCACTAACTAACTAACATTTCTGGGAACTAACATTTCTGACATGTGCTTAGGGTGCCATGTAGAGCAGTGTGACCCAGGGCTTCACCATCCCCTCTGTTCTTTCTAAATCCCCCTGGAGTGGCTGTGTGACACCTTGTCCCCAGCCTGTCTGGGCACTTGGGTCTCCACAAGCTGGCTGCTGTGTGAGGACCACTGCACATGGTATTCCTGCACAACAGCAGTATTTAGATGTCTCATAAATGAGAGAGGCAGCCTGGTGTCTGCTTTCTGGAGTTCTCTACTGAATTTAGCCACTGGCATTCATCCTAACTTTCATTACAGCTTCCAAACTGCATCTTCTGGAACCTGTTGTACGTTTTCTTGTGCCTTTCCTTATTTGCAAAATGGTGCATTAATGCTTGTCCCATTCACTCTTGTCTTACATGTGGTCATTCATGTTGTCTTTCATCAGAAATTCCAGATTTTTGTGACTTTTTTGCCACAGAAGCCAGCACTTACGTGAATGCTGTTTACCCTCTGTCTTTATGAGGTATGCAGTCAAACTAGAACCAGCTGGTCCTGTGCTCTGAGCCAGGAGCATGAGGGTGAGACCAAGGATTAGAAATTGAGTCCCCTCTTCTTTCTCTTTGGGCAAAGGTTTGCAGCATGGAAAACTGGATATTTAGAGGGAGTTGACTATATGGCAGGACAGGTCACATACCTGTTTTAGAGAGAGCACTGAAAGGTGTTTTTAGAATGCTGTATTTTAATGGTAGGTCTGCTCCAGGGGACTGAGCCATGTCTAGGATGGGAGCCTTGTGCAGAAATTCATTTCTGTTACTAACTTTTCACCACTTTTCTTTGTGGTTTTGCAGGAGTCACATTATGTCAGTACTTCCAAATGGATACTTAACTCCTTGTTTAGCCATTTAAAAAGAAGCTTTTAATTTCCTTGAAGTACTGACTACCTAGAAGATCTCCAAATTACTACCTGGAAGCTCTGACTACCTAGAAGCTCCAGCCCTGTGGATCAATTCTGTTGTGGTGTTTAGAGATTTTAAGGCATAACCTTTAAGAACAAGAGCTCAGGAGTAACTGCTGAGTCTTATTATTAGTCTAACCATGTCACTGGAATAACTATATCCCTGTATGTTTGCAGATATATAGAATAACATGAATAAGAGCACAATATATGTCACATCCTTTAATACAATTGTCTTAATATATAGTCCTTTATAATTATAATACTGTTGAATAATTTATTTGAATTCCAGCTATGTTCCTTTCACAACTGACACAACTTGCTGTAGTATCACAGAAATGAGATTTCAGAAGTATATCTAGAGCTTGATCTCCTGTACATAAAGGTCTGGTCTTGCAACTGCTTGAGTCAAGTATCTGTTCTCTACCTCTCTCTCACCAATCAGATATTCTCAAATGAGTTAAAATGTCAGTTGAGGAAAGAAATATGTCTACAGCAAGTGCTTGAAAGCAGAACTAAAAGATCACAGGATAGGACAGCAACATTCATGCCAGGGGAACCTAGGAGGTGAAGCAGGGCACAGTGAGTGAAATAGGAAACAATTCTGTAGGTCTTAGCGGAGCTTTCCTTTGCAATAATTATCTAAAGCTGTCTGGAGGCTTTCCCTGGAGCCTTTCTCTCTCTTGACCCAATAAAAAAAGAATTCATGCTACAAACTTCGTCGCAGGATATGTAAAAGAAATGCAAACCACCAGATTGTTGGCTGACAGCCTTGGGAAATCCTGCCTTAACGTTAACCCTACAGGACTTGTCCAAGTGCTAAAAGCACTCAGAATAGCTGGATGGTGGCTGATTCAGGCATTTCTCTTAAATACGTGCATTTTTAGAGACAGAAGACACAATGGACCCATGGGATCATAACTCCAAAATATGTAGCACAAACAACCTGGATGATTCCATGAAGATAATTAAGAATAAAGGGTCTTGAGAGGCTGCTGGACCACACTTCACAATGGTGCAGATCAGTGCAAGAGCACACAGTTTGGTGAGGGACAGAGGGGATGTGCAGATCTGGCCTCCCCTGAGGAGTGCAGGGAAGCCTGATCACATGCACAGAAAGGGCTGTGGATGTCCCCTCCTTGCTCTTCCTCATGGGGAACCTCCTGATAAGACAGGGATGGTTCTATCACATCAGTTGCTGACAGCTTTTTGCGCCACTACTACCAAATCTGTCCTAACACATTTTTAAAGAGTAAATCTAAACATTTCCTGATGTCATGTTGCAGGGGTGCCAAGGGTTAGTATCTTCTTATCGTGAGGAAGCAGTTTGGTTTCAAGGGACAGCCCAGATGACCAGATTGCCCCAGGCTTCAGCTGTCTCCTGGTTAACACCCCCAGCTGAAGGATCAAGCTTCTAGCAGGGCAGGAGAAGATATCCTCTGAGGTGCCACTTCTAAAAGTATTGGCAGTGCATGTCTTGGTCTTTCATATTAGAATCACAGAATCATTTAGGTTGGAAAAGTCCTCTAAGACCAGCAAGTCCAACCATTAGCAATTCACATTATTGCATTGCTCTGGATGCTGAATGTCCCAAATTCACCTAATATTTAATTGCATTAGTCATGCCAGACTTTTGCAGTCTTTTGGCCCCATTTGCTTCTTTATCCTGTTCAGCTGAGGATAACGAGCAGTTTGCTAAAGACTCTGGTGGCAATAAGATTCCTTATTGGCAATAAGGCCAAATCACCTCCACACATCGCATCTGTGGCTTCAGTAAAGCAGATCCTTTGCCACCGGGTTTTCTGTGAACAGATGCTTTTGTGACCAAAGAGTCAAAAATGGTGCTTAGGAAACTGTCTCACCTGGTGCTGACAAAGTCAGGGCTGGTCCCCACAGGGTGGGCCCAGCAGGCTCAGCTGTGGCTGAATTCGGTGTTGGGGGCCTGGCCTGGGTCACCATGGCTGTGTGGCAGAGTTTTGGCAGACATATGCTACTCCCCTGCCCTGCTATGTCTGGTCTGGGACTTTTCCCAGCTCAGTCTTAGATTTCCACTCTGGTGTGTGTATGTGTATGAGAAAATAAAGCAGAAGTTACACATTGCCCAACACAATGAATATTAGAGACATAATGGATATCCTGGGAATTGTTCAAGGCCATGTTGCATGGGGGCTCTGAGCAATGTGGTCTAGTGGAAAATGTCCCTGGCCATGGCAGGGGGTTTGGAAATAGATGAACTTTAAGATCCCTTCCAACCCAGGCCATTCTATGATTCTAAGATATTCCAACTTCTAGATTTCACAGATTTGTCAAATGTGAGCAGTAGCTCTCCAAAGAAAAAATGGGAGGTGAAGATAATGGATATCTGAAAGGGGGTCATTAGGGGGCAATAGATTGGTGGTAACGGAAGTGCTCATTTCAGGCTGCAGTTTTTACAGTGTGCTCTCTTGGTTACCTCAGAGCATTACAAAAGACTTCATGACTTAAATGACTTAAACAGTCAAAAAAAAAAAAACAACAATTTTTTTATGAGCTCTCTACTAATGCAGGAAAACTTCAATAAGGCCTGCAAGAAAACTAAAATGCATTCCTGTAACATAGGCAGTCGTATACTGGGAATCCTGGTGGTATTTTTCCAGCTCCTCTCCTTTCTCCTCTCTCTCTCTCTCCTCCTCTCCTCTCCTCTCCTCTCCTCTCCTCTCCTCTCCTCTCCTCTCCTCTCCTCTCCTCTCCCTCTCCTCCTCTCCTCTCTCTCTCCTCTCCTCTCCTCTCCTCTCTCCTCTCCTCTCCCTCCCCTCCCATTCAAATTACTACACTGGGTAATCTTCCTTTCCATCTCTTTTACTCTTTTATATTGTCAGTAAGTCCTATTATACGTCAATATAGTGATAGCTTTATGTCCTAAACTGCAATCCTGTTTGTATTTTATTATCCTTCCTTGTTATAAAGATAAGAGACTTATCTCTTATAAATAAGCAATTTATTCTCATAAATATTCTACTCCATGAGTCAAAGTCTTGACGTTTTGTGAAATTGGCTTGCCTTTTCTTGATCAAATTAAGGACATTTCCTTTTCCTTACTATATCCTAGGCTCTCAATCACTTATTCATTTTTTTGTCATCCTAATCAGGTCTATTTGATTTTCAAAATTGTTTCTACTTAATGTTTGCACTTGTATTTTATTAAAGGTAATTTCTGAAGGAGCTACACTTAAGGATGAAGGGTGAAGTCTTTATGTTGGAAAGGAACTTGAGACAAACCAGTAGGTGCAGCTGCCCCCTTCCTGTCACCCTTGTGCACCCATGCAAAGGTTTTCAACTGATTGAACCCACAGCTCTGAAGCTCGGGTCCACTCTAAATCTGAGAAATTACAGGACATAGCCAGTTAGAGACATTTTTAAAGGGGTTATAAATTAAACGATTCTGTATAGAAAGCTGCTGTTCTGCCTAACAAATTTGTTCCCATTTCTCAATGGTGTTCCACTTGTGATCTCTTTGTGAAGTTTAATTTTTTTGCCACCATTAGGAAGGTAATTGCTTTGAAACCAGCCAAAATTATATACCTGTGTCCTGTTCTCATTTTTCCCACAAGCACCATCAGCTTTTTTTCTGAAGAACTGAGAGGAGTGAAAATGATTATTCTTTGGTTCATGGCAGTTAAAGGGATGATGCTGCTGCAAGGCAGAGTAAAGCACTGTGGTTTCGGGATTGCTCATAAAGAAGATATCAGTTACCAGAGAGAATTATGGGTCTCTTCATAACTGTTTTTATTATGTTTTCTTACAAACAGAAAGAGGTATTTTACTAACTTTGCTTAATAAGATAATAGGATGAAGATTGCAGAAATATCTGACTGAATGTTGTCTGCCTTTTAATTAGTATAGAAGTGGAGAATACTTATGAATACTGAGTTCCTCATTCCCATGTTTATGGATGAGCTCCCATTTTGTTCATGATTCTGCATCAGAGATTGATGTTATTAGGAAAATACACTTTTTTTGACAAAAGGAAAATATTCCTTCATCAAGGTGGAGGTCTAGGGGTAAGATGAACTATTGCATTTCAGCTGCTATGTGCTTATCTGCAGTTTGTGCTCTCTCTTCTGCATTTTCAATGAACCATTTTTTTCTTTAATTCCAAGCCAGGAGAATAAGACTAAATGATCTCCCCTTTTCTTTTTTCCAGGTGTAGATTACTTGTGATATCTCAAAATCTGTTTCATATGAAAAATTATCCATAAAATAGTGCCTGTTTTGGAATGGAATAAAGACAGGGCATGGTATGATTCCATTGTGTTTCTTGCAAATGCATTACATTGAATTAAGTTAGAGTATTGACTTCTGTCATCATTCTTAACAAGCCAATGACACAGGGGAGCAATGCTACGCAAGCCAACCAGGTATAACATAATTTCATTCATTTCACAGGTTCTGATATACTTGTTGCTACTACAGTTTGGTAGCAAGTCACTGACCAAGGCCTTGGTGATCCAGCTGCTGGCTACACACATTGGTTAGCTGCAAAGGTGGTCCTGTGAGTATGGCTCACTGAATGAAGCTTATTGCAGCAGAGGTGCTATTTTCTATTTAAAACAATTCAGCTTTCGAGTATGTTTGGAATAGGAATTTGAAATTTCTCTGGAGTTTATAGGGGAAGTGTGAAGACCTTTAAATGTTTACACCATGGCCATATAGTCAGAGGCATAAAAATGTAAAAGAAGCAGCTCTGTCTGTAGCAACACATGCTACAAAACCCTAACAGATGATGTTTACTGACATAATTTAAGGCAGGTACTTAATTTCAAACAAAAACCACATAAATTACATAGTGGGGTTGACTAGAAATCGAATTTATTTCCTAATGCTTTATGTTGTTCTTGTGGAGTCTGTCTGAGAAAGTCCATATTGTTGTAAATAAGGTGGAAAACAAACATGAAAGGTGTGAACATTTCTTGTTACAAAAGTAAATGAAACAACACAGGTTCACTAGCACCAATGTTTTAAAATACAGCTCTTCTTGAGAGGTCTGTGGTTTAAATAGGTATTTGGGTAAAACATCCATCTAGAAGCATCAGTAAAGGTGGAAATATTTGCTGTATCAGCATAAGAGGCTATCAACTCCACCTGCTTAACACAAAAGTGTATTTTTTTCTAGTCCTCATCATTGCAGCTTTTATAAGGAAAGGGAAGAGAAAGTTATTTGTTTTCAGTATGTCAGTAACCAGCCTCCAGGAAAACAGTGACAATTGCCAACCTATCCAGCTTGTTGAAAGCCTCAGCTGCATTCAAATTCTTGTCTGCCTTCCAGTGAATGAGATAAAGCTAAAAACCAATTAACAGGATCAATTTTGCTGGTTCTCTTACAAAGGAATGCCACAATCAGTGAGAAGTAGAAAAGCCACTCTGCACTCTTAGGGTCTGAGGAAACTGAGAACGTGCTTGTGATTGCTTGCGGATTTATGGTGGTCAGCTGAATTGCCCTGGCATTGTCAGGACTCACTCAGGCTTTACCTCGGGTAGGCAGAACTGCAGGGATTCCTGAAGACAATTTAGGGGTAAGTACACAGAGATGTGGACAAGCACCGCTTACAAGAGACAGACATTTTTCTAACTCTGCTGCTAACAGTTTGCAGTGCATGCCTTTAAAAATGTGGCACATAAATAGCATTTTGAGGAGTATAACCACTTTGTTACACATGGTGTCATATTTACCCACAATAGTCCCATTTACTGCAAAATATTGATGGTATGGCCATGAATGTCATAGAGTTTAAAGGAATTTTGTTTAGTCTAGTGTTGTATACTGTAGTATTGTATCTTGAGCTTTTTTTTTTCCCTTTTTTTCCTGTGGAATACGAACTTTCAGTTTGGAAAGCATAAGAATTTCTTTAAATGCCATCTCACCTATGAATATGCTTAGCAATTCTTAGTAATGGCAATAGACTAGTCCTGGATTACTTGTATAATGTTTCAGCAACATCACAAGAGAAAATTTAAAATCTTCTTAAAATACAAGGAGGAGATCCTAAAATATAGAAACAGAACATGGAAATTATCATATAATAGTCATAATCTTAAAATTCTGATTTCAATCCCTTTTTGTTTCTAATTCCATTTAATTTTAAATCTGAATTGCTATATTTTCAACTTAACATCTTTATTGGTTCAACATACTTTAAACTATTGATTCAAAACAAACTATTAAACACTTAATCATGCACTGCTTAAATACAGCTGAAGTGCACTATCTCTTGACAACTGAAAGCAATTCTAAGGGGACACCTCTTTCTTATCTTGGCTGTATCAAGTGAGATAACTTGATCACTCTGGCAAGAGAAAAGGGAGGTAGTTCTGGCTGTGTTTTCCTAATCCTGGATGAAAGATGTATAATCCATGTCCTTAGTTTCTCGTGTTGGAATGTTCATAAAATCTAAAAAGCTGCCAAAGATAACATTACATAGAATGAACGTGAATAATTTGTGTATGCTGATGACTATTAGCAGGACTTTAAAGCACTGGAAAACAAAACCTGTTATTTTAGAGATGGTTTTAAATTTTTGTAAAACAGACATTGTTTCATTATCTGAAATTACATTTAATGTACTGGAACAGCTGCTGGAGCCCTTTCTAGATAACTTTTTTCCCCTCTTTGCTTCATTAATTTCTTCTATGTTGCCTTTTTTTGCAACATGTGCTCGAACAATGTCCTTTCAACATGTCCTTTTGCCTCCTGTCCTTGAAAAGCAAGGAGGACCAAACCAACAAACCCAACCACCTTGCAGTGATCAGCATGCTTGTAGCTTTGAGGAGCTCCAGCTACAATTATAGTGGGGCATCGGGTGATCAGGCTCTCTGAAAAGCAGATGATGTAGTATCAAGCTCAATGTACTTGTGCAGTGACCTTTTAAACATTTACCACAGGTTATTTACTTTTATACCTGTACCTTACAGCCCTATTTCACTATTTAAATATGGATTAGATTATCTAAATTTAGCTTAATAAGCACAGTCAACATAGCCCAATTTGTTTTTGCAAGGTCAACTTTGCACATGCAGGGATGGTATTGCTTTTGTAAAATAAAATAACTACCAAAGCTATCTGCAAATGCTTTTTTTTTTTTCCTATGGATGATATATGTGAACAGACCTTAAAAACTTGACTTTGTCTTTTCTTTCATTGACTCTGCCTCTGGGGCATATTTCCTTCCATCCACTGTGCACTCTGAGCCTTGCTCATTAGTTTGGAATGGAAATGAAACTGCTGCAACATTTGTGTTCCAGAGAGGGGTCCTCCAGTCAGCCTTGCAAATGCACGAAGTATGGTAAAAGCTTTATCAATCAATAAAGTCTTCCTGAAAGCTAAGTTATAGATTTCAAAGATTTTTATACTGTGCAAGCAGTTTTCTCTCTATTCATACTTTTTACATGAGATTATTTTTAAGTATCTAGAGAAAAAAACCTGACAGTTTACGCAGTTAAGACAAAGTCATTGAAGGTTTTAATTCTACGTATGTATATGAGTGCATCAGTCAGAGTAAATCTGAAAGTCTCTTTGACACAGTTTCCAAATTCAGGAGAAATATATGTGAATACATCTTCTACTCCAGAGAGTATGGCAGTGGTTTAAAGGTCTATTTCTTCACAGAAGTAACATTTATAGGTATTTGGTGTTTTCTGAACTTAGAGTATGAGCTGCCCCAGGTGTACTCAGATGTTACTGACATTGCTTATCGGTCATTACCATTAATTCTTTGCCTACAAGCACATAAAAGTGTACTGATTTCCACTGTAGTGATAGGTACCTGTAATTGTGCATGATGCTTAGAAATATCTACCTGGAGTTGCATTTGCAACATCACACATCTGCAGAAAGAAATCTCCTTTGCTATCAAAGTAATAAGACTCTCCAAAGGGGAAAAAACTCCCTTAGTCCAGAGTGTTTTCATATGGGTTAATAGTGTAACTTTTGCATATGTATAAACCTCCCACTGTAGATTAAAAAAAAAAAAAGACACAATTGAGTAACTATGTTTAAAAATCTCCTCCTACGTTCCCCTACCCAAACCAGTAAGTGTCCTGGAGGTTTTCTACCGGGAAATTACCTTTTACCATTGACACAAGAACACTTGCCAACATGTCCTAGTCTTAAAGAACATAGTTTGGATCTTCTCTGACATTTAAAAGGTTTTGCCAACTAGTATAACAGAATTAGAAACCATTTCCTAATCTATATAAGTACTCCTGAAAAGAAAATAGTCGTTCTATATAAATTTTTAAAAAAGAGAATGAAAAAAGAAATCTTGTATCCCCCTCTTCAGGCCTCCTTTTTACTAACCCGAGGGGTTGTCTTTATCCTTAAATTTCATATGGAATGAAAGTCCAACACCAATGATCTCTTTGCACCTGGAAAGTTTCCAAGTGATGCACAGCAGATCTTTTTTTTACATATTTAGTTTTAGTATCTGTAGGAGACTGAACATCTCCACTGGCAATAGAGTATAACATATGCCAGTGCTGAGGTCCCAGGCAAAATAAGTAATTGAAGTTTTCTGCTTCTAATTCTGTACCAGTACTAAATTGATGTCACTTTCCCATGGAACTGTATACATAATAAAGATACTTGATATATAATCCATGTAACTTATTATTGCTACAATTAAATAAATAAATGTATTATTAAAAAAATCTGGTTTTCTGTGAAAGATTGCTTTATTACTTTCACCATTGTTGCCTTGATAACTGCAGCTCAAACTTGCCTTTTTTTCTCCTTGCAAGGTGCTGTCCTCTTTTAAAAAATGCTACTGGTGCCAATGAAAATTGTTAAGAAAAGATCTCTGATTTGAATTTGTTCTGAATTTCTAGCTTATGTAACGGTTTTTATATGTCTGCTCAAAGAGTAAAGATATTAGCATTTTCTAACCAGCCTTTATTGATTTCACATGACTTCAGAATGGCATGAGAAACTATGATAAGAAGTTGTAATAAGGAAACAGTGTGGTTTCCTTATCTTTACAGAAAATCTTTACTTTTTGATTCATTACAAATATTAAAACAGATGTGAGTTAGATGCCAAATTAAAATTCAAATCATTCTAACTGTCCATATACTGTCAAAAGACCTTTACACTAAATAACCCAAAAGATAATTATGATATAAAAATGAAGCCTACAAAGAAAGCAGTGGGTGCTCAGCCTTTTTTAAAATCCATATCAGTGATTTAAGAAATTTATATGAAGATTTTAGAATACTGATTTTGAAAAATCACTAAAAAATAGTCAATCTCCATAGCTCTTAGTGGTGGTAAACAACAATCAGTGTTCAAGAAAATGGTCAATATATTATTACATACTTCAGTAATACAACCAGCAATGCTCTTAATTAGAAAGAAGGTCCAAAACCTACCAAGTTCTACCAGCTTCAGATGTTTTGGGAATGATCTCATGCCATTTTTATACTGTTGGGAATCTTCAAGGCAATTTTTGGGGATTGATACCTGGCTGTTTTAAAGCTACGTTCTGCTAACACATATGGTATTTTGCCTGGCTAAACTCTGTCTCATGCATACTTAAAAGCAGAATTGCATTTTTAGGACCTTATGCTTGATAAGTACTGCAGTGTAGTTAAGTAGTTGTGGTATTATCTATATTTGTAAACATTTGAACAGAGTGTATGGAGTAATTATTTCTATATAAAATAAAGTTTATCGTAGATTATGTAAGACTTGCCTTGTCATCCTGAGTTGCAAAACTGGAACCTGTTGACATTTTCCTGTTTTTCTTACAGGCTATTCTCAGTAATGGGAAACTACTGATATCTGCCTTTGCAGATGTCCGCAGCTGACGTCAGCAGTTTCAGGCACCATTGTGCAAGTTGTGTTCTAACCTGTAAAACTTGTTGCAGTGGTGATTAGGGATATGACAACTTTCAGGTACCTCTCAGTCATAGGCGGATTGCAATTGTCTGTTCATTTTTTTTGGGTTGTTCAGAAATTATGTTTCATCAGAATAGAAAATGTTCAAAGAAAAATTAACACCAAAATGTCTGCTGAATGACAGCTTCGACTGCTTAGTCTTTGATCCAAGTCAGATTACTAAAATGATATCAGCCATTTTGAAACAGAATGTGCATCTTGCAGAACAGAAATTTTGACTTTTGACCAGATCTGATATCAATTATCATTGCTCCTGATAATAATGGAGGAGAAGAGTTCCTTCACTTCTAAGAGAGCTAGAGCACCAAATCATCTGCCATTGTTCACAGTCATGGCAGGATGAGAGAGACCCCTCAGTTTCTTGTCTGCCATCAGTTATCTGTAGACTATATTTGTTACTGTGAGTTAGTTGTATAGACTTATCAAAGTTCTATAGTTATATATCTATCTATAGCTTTATATATGGCGTTATATGTAGTTATCAAAGACCTTCTGCCTGCAGTCAAGAACTATCAGCTGAACTACTGAAAAAGAAAGTGACTAGTTAGATGGGACTAACCCAGAGAGATTTGAAAATGTATTTATGGTTTCTGTGAAACAGATGGTGCATTACAGCATGATAGATGGACAATATAATATAAAGAAATTCAGTGACAAAGAATACAGAAGAGTGGGGCAAGGTAATTTTAATTTTTCTAAGAAAGGAATGAAGTTTTAGGAATAATACCAAAGGAAATATAAATATTATCTTGTGATACAGATGCAATGGGAATATAATTTGGAAATATTACCACAGTTTCTTTTGCTTGATCAGATAATCAATGTCAATTTTATGACTATGAAAAATATTCTTTCTGCAAAAGGTGAGGATGGCAGAGATTCGGTAAAATGATCTCATGGAAGAGGAGCCAAGATTTCAGAACTGTGACCTTTTCACTGTCACATCAGCCTGGCTATAAAGTAATTCTAGACTCTGGTTTAATGCAGCAGCTTGTGTGTGACTGACACAACAACTGCTTTGCTTCTTGAAACCCAACACAACTGGCTTATGATTCCTGCCATTACTGTTTTCTATTTCTACATCCTTAAGTGCACTTCAGCTTTTAGCTATGAACCTATCACTGTTGTTAAAATATTTAATTGCAAGTATTTCTTAATTAAAGAAAATGAATTCTGATTCTGCTGATTCTTAGAACTTTAAATAAAAAACTGTCAACTCCTTTTTATTTTTCTTCTATGTGAATGCAGAGAGTAAGTTTAATGTTATGAAGGACCTCTTGACCTCATGCAAAGTCCAAGAGCCAGGATTCAAGGAAAAAGAGTCCAGTGTTTTTTTGAATAGACTTCTCAATTTTTTTAATTCTTGAAGTTACAGTGCGGCTGTGCAATAAGCCTTTCTCCAGATGGCAAAGAAATTAGGTTTGACTTTAAGGAAAGTCTTAAGAAATGCAGCTTAGAAAGGGTGGCTGAAAGCTTACTGCTTGTTGCACAGCTCTTTCCATTTGGGCAACCTCTTTCAGATCCCTTATCTAGCTAACAAAACTCATTTCAAGGCTTTTTCTACAGCAACTTCATGCTAGGAGAAAGTACCTGCACTCATAGAGCACTGAAATCTTTTTTCCAAAAATAAGAGGTTTTTGTAAATTGCCATAGGGATGGAAACAAATATTTTAAAAATTTAAGTTAAAATAATATGCTTTAAAGCAGTTTATTTTTGTGGCTCTTGTGCATTCCTCCACTGTTCTTGTAGTCCAGATGTTGTCATGTTTTTCCAATACGTTAGAACTTATGGGACTAAATTGCTGAGACAGAAACAACAAAAAATGTCCCAGCAGCACAGGGCATAGAAAGGCTGAGGATAATGAATGTTAATACACTTCTTAAAAAACAACCCTGTATTCCATCAACCACTGATTATTGTCTACACATTTTAGGCTACCCCACTCTGCAGGGAAATTGTTAGCACCCTTCCAGGAAACTGGGATTAATGAAATGTGATAGCCTTGGCAAAGCCTTCACAGAATAAATAGAAGTGGATCCCCGGCTTTCTGGATGAATGTGTGCAAAATTTTAATGTCTAAAGCTCTGAACCTGCAAAACATTATAGATGTGTTTAGGTTTATGCACAGCAGGACACCTACTGATGTTATTTGAGAGTATGAAGTTAAAAATGAACATAGTATAGAAATGAATGAAAAACAGTCTTATTTTTAAAATGCTAGTCAGGAAAAAACCCAGAAAGCTCTTCTGAAAAATATTATATTATCATATTTACATTGAAATTATTTTTCCATTTTTTAATTTTCAGATACTACATATCTCAATAGTGTATTGATTTGTGAAAAAAACTCTGCAAACATTCTGACTAAATATTTCATCAGCTCTTGTAGTGACTTTTTTTATTTAACATTTACAAAGAATCGAGATACTGTTATTTGTAATGGTCTGGTCAAAATTAAATACTGTATTAGACAATCTTCCCATACAGCTATTGTAACCAGTGGGGAAAAGTTGCAAAGTCATGAAAGTTCTGGAGTGAAATAGGAGGGTGCTTCCAAGCAACCAGTTACTGCTTGATCTGAGGAAGCTCTGGCCATCCTGGTGCAAGAGATAAGGATCACCTTAAAATAAAATAAGTCATAGTAAACATTGGTCTACAGCATAAAGGTGTGAGATAGGGCCCTGATGGTTATGGAAGAGCTGTTGTCTCATGTTACCCCACACCTGCTGCATGCACTGGGCTTTGTTAATGTCAGAATACAGCTCAGTTTGTGTGTGTACAGCTGCTATTGCGGGTAGGACCAAACCTGGCTCCTCTGTGTTAGGGAAATTGTCCTCTTAACTGGGGAATTTTATCTGCTATGGCCTATAGTTTTAGGCTTTTAATGCTAACTGAGAATATATTTTAAGTTGTGAAATATAGTGCATCAATATATATAAAAACAATAGAACTGCAGCCTTTAACTCCCTGTCCCAATTAAAAGAACAGCAAAAATCTGAAGCAAGGAAAAAATTTGCATCCAAATACTGAAGTATTCATCATCTTTTCTTGTAACTGGGTACTAGGAATATTAGTCCATATTTTCCAGCAAATAACAAAAAACTTCATTGTTGTCATCATGCACATCATATTCAGGAAATGTATTTAATTGCAACTAATATGTATGTTTAGATAACAGAAGAGATTTGTAGGTGGACAGGAAATTATAATAAAAATATTTTGCAGTATATTATACTGACAAAACATTAAACAACATTAGAAAGGACAGAGTAGTTCTACGTTTTTGCCTTTCCTTTTAACTTTGTATCTTAACATGAAAACATCATATATGATGACAGCAGACTCATAGATTTATAGAAATACAAAAGAGGAAGACAGACTGTTATGTTGGTATATTTTACCTTTCCTACATTAGGGGTTTTCACCAAGCAGGCACGTTCCTCTTGCTCGTTTTTCACATTTTAAAGAATCCACAGACCACAGACCCCAGAGTTTTGGACCTGAAGTTGAAAATCATAGTTTGCTGAAAATGGTTGCTTGAATGACACGTGTTCATGATTTGCACACTTCAGCTGGAACTGTGGATGAGTTTGAGCATAGCTTTGCCAGGTATGTATGTACATACATACATACCTATACATATATATATATGTATGTATGTCACTGCTATTGCTTGAGAATCAATTTGAGCTGTATCTGTGGCACTGTATGTTTGGAGCAGATCTTTGTCCAAGGTAACCAAATGTACTCAATTTTTGTAGTTCCAAAAAATTTTAGTTCTTTTTTCAAGGGTGTGTGGTGGCAGGACAAAGGGAATGGCTATAAACTAACAGAGGGTAGGTTTAGATTAGATATTATGAAGAAATTTTTTGCTGTGAGGGTGGTGAGGCACTGGAACAAGCTGTCCAAAAAGGTTGCGAATATCTCGAAGTGTGCAAGGCCAAGTGTTGGCTGCGGCCCTGAGCCATCTGGTCTAGTGGAAGGTTCCCTGACCATGCCCATGGAAGGGGGGTTGTAACTGGATGACCTTTAAAGTTCTTACCAAACCAATCCATAATTCTCCAATACTTCAGTGATTTGTGATAGCATTTATTCTGGAAGTTGCATTAGGCATTAACTAAATCTCATTATTTTGTACAGAATTGACTACTGAATAAATAGCAAGAGAAATGCCTTCTTTCAGAGGTGTCACTGACTGTTGAAACTGCATTGTTTTAATCAAAACATTGTTCCTGATAGAATATATTTTAATCAGAATTAGGCAGAGTCACACTATCTCCAGTTTGGAGCCTTTCAGTGGGGAGCTGTGCCCTATGCTGTTGACTGGAGCACAGTGAAGGAATAGCAATAAGCCTCAGCCTGAATACTTTTGGCCTGAAACATGGGTAAAATGGAACAGTTCAAAGACATCTTCTAGCATAGCAATTTTTATAGGGTAAATTTGTTGTACAAAATATTTTTGTGATATGAAAATTTTTGTCAAAATGCTACAGAATATTTAACTCAGTTTTCATTGTAAATTGCATCTGGTGGCTAAGAAGATTTTTTGTTTCTCATCACCTGAGAGATTTGTCAGTGAAAAACAGGAGCAACAGAACTTTTGAGATGTATTTTTTTTTCTTTTCTCGGTGATGAAGCATTAAAATTCATTATTTCTTCTGAAACAATGGGTAGCAAAAGTACTAACTCTTCTATCAAAACAGAAGTACAAAACCAAAAAGTATATGGTTACTGGAAAGGTTATTGTTCTTTTTATTATTGTTGAACATTTTTTTTTCATCAAATACTGCTTGAAACCTAATTCAAAGCTTATTTGTCTATATTACTGGCTGAATATTCTGCCTGTAATTTACCATACCTTTTAATTTTACTGTCCACATTGGTGATAGCCACAAAGAATAAAATCTATGAGCCAGTGAGGGATACAGTGCTTCTTTCACAATTTCTCAAATAGAATTCTTAATAACAAAGGAACAGGGGAAAAAAATAACAATTTCAGTTTCAACTGTTTGCTACTATTTTAAACTATTTTTCTCTTTGAGCTACTGAGCTGCTGGAAACACACCTTCACAAGCAACACATTAAAGTTTTATTGCAAATGTAAAATTGAGATTTGTACCTATGCAAATAAGCATATTTGTGCATCACAATGGTAGCTTAGCTGATTTCTGTTCTAAGGTTTTATTACACAAGCAGTGTTCTCTCTTGTTTTGTTCCACATTAAGCTCCACAAGCATAGTGCAAGTTGTAGAAGTATCCAAACTGCAAGACAGGAACTAGAGGAGTAAAATCCTTCTCATGATTAGAGATCAGGTTTGTGATCACTTGAGGAACCTGAGCATACAGTAGTCTATGGGATGTTGAAATAAATTCCATAGCCCTGAGGGAACAGCCTGATGTAGCTGCCAAGCCACTCTCCATGACATTTGAGAAATCATGGCAGTCAAGTGAAGTCCTAAGTGACTGGAAAATGGAAACCTCGCACCCATTTTTCTAAAGGGCATAAAGGAGGATCCTGGGAACTACTGTCTTGTCAGATCTACCACCTGGCAGTATAATGGAACAGACCTTCGTGGCAGATCTTCGTGGATGAGAGGCTGGAAATGTCCCAGCAATGTGCACTTACATCCCAGAAAACCAACCATATCCTGTGCTGCACCAGAAGATTGGCCAGCAGGGAGGTGATTCTACCCCTCTGCTCTCATGAGATTCCCACCTGGAGTACCGGAGTACAGCCCTAGGAACCCCAGCGCATGGAGGACACAGATCTGTGGGAGCAAGTATAACACAGGGGAGTCACAAAAATGAGTAGAGAGCTGGAACACCTCTCCTATGAAGAAAGGCTGAAAGCGTTGTGCTTTTTCAGCCTGGAGAAGAGTTGGCTCCAGGGAGACCTCACTGCAGCTATTCAGTACTTTAAGGAGACATATAAGAAAGATGGGGATAAACTCTTTAGTAGGGCATGTAGCAGTAAGACAATGGGTAATGTTATAATTTAAAAGATGGTAGATTCAGATTAGAGAAAAGGAAGAACTTCTTTACAAAGAGAGTGCAGAAAAACTGGCACAGATTGCCCAGAGAGGTGGTGGATGCCCCATCGCTGGAAACATTCAGCTTAAGGTTGGACAGAGCTCTGAGAAATATGATCTAGATTAAAATATCCCTGCTCATTGCACAGGGGTTGGAAGTAGATGATCTTTAAGGTTCCCTTCCAACACTCTGTGATTTTATGATTCTATCATACGTGTATCCACTTATTTGATGGTGCATGGACAGCCTTGCACAATGTGTCTTGTTGGTACCTTTCCTTTTTCACTAGAGCATGTTTGAAACCTACTGCATGTGCAACCTAATAATCAGATTTTTTAAGAACCAGAAATAGCTTTGGGAATGTCACAGGATTCACAAGTACCCCAGAGACATTAGAACAACTCTGTCACCTACAGACACTCCATTTCTGTATTTGCACTAAAAACCCCTCCACCTCAGCCCTGTGTAGAGTTCTCATAGATGTGCAACTAACAAGAATCCCAATTGGGAAATTCTAGTATGTAAACTGAAGTATGAGAATGTAAGGAATGATCAAGATTTAATAAGAAATGTAGAGAAATTGAACAAAGTTTTTGTAAGAAATCATACATATTCCATCTTCAACAGTGGACATCCCACTGGGATGTGAGTGAGCTTTGTGATGCCTCCTCCCTATCCTTGTGATTTACCTTCCTAAACAGGAGGCAGAAATAGTTGTTTTTAATAGATTAATCTTGATAACTTTTCTCTTCTTAAATAAACATCTGCTTTTGCGAATATTTGATAAAACCATGATGTGTCTCAAAATGTCGAAAAATATGGCATGCTTTCTCTGTTTCCCTGAGTTTCTGCTGCCATTTAACATATTCCATGCTCCCTGCTACTATGAAAGCACACTTTGTACTACCTAGTTATCCTACTCCTCTCACAGAAGCACAAAAAAATAAACTCTGGTATACTGCCAAAGCATCAGAGAGAATTGTGTGAGCCCCAGGTCAACAGAGCAGGCTGCCGGTCTCCTTTCAGTTTAAGGTAAGTTTTTCATCTGTTTTCTTCTCAGAGATGGCCTTGAAAACCTGAAACAATGTGGACAGACTTAAGATGGAGGCAAGCAGCCAAGGAGTTGATCCAGTTTGACAGCAGGCAGAAAGTGAGAGTATTGCTGAATGGAGACAGGTGCATGATGGCACTCCTGCACATTCATGCTCCTACCTATTCAGAAAAGAAGAAATCTTGAAAAAATCTCCCTCTCCCTTACCATCTCCCTGGCCATTGTCCATCCCATTGCAAGCTGACAGAGCAGGAATGTGGGAGACCATGAAGGACTCTCCCCACCATTTCACTTCAGCTCTGAAGAACATCTTTATCTGACAGGACAGATGGTTAAAAAATCTGAATTTTTGCCTTTGTGAAGAATTAATATTCTGTTTGTTTCTTTGCAGTTTACCCCAATTTCATGCTTCCCAGTAACAGAGTCTTGAATAATGCCCACTCTTATTTGAAAGGACTATACCCCTGTGTTTCTTTAGTGGAAGATTAAAACCACTCAGATGATCTCAAAAACATCAGTCTTTGACAGCTTTTTGAAGTGACAAGAAAACAGATCTAAATAAAGATATTTTGGCTTCTGTGTTTTAGAAACTGTACCAAAAAAAAAAAAAAGTGAAGAGGAGGCTGTAAGATGCAAACAAGAAATGGAGGATTTATAGTAAATTATCTGTGTAGAATAATATGGGACCAGACTGGATCTGAAGATGTGGGAAGATGGAAATTAAATGTATGTTAGGACAACCTGGTAAGATCAGAGTTCTAGCTTGTGGCTGCCTCACTTGTACACCTTAAGTATCTCTAATGTGTATACACAGAAAAAGGTTATCTTAGCTTTGCTCGATGGCAGAAATGAAGTGTTTCTGTCCTCTACATTAATCCTTTTGTACTTTGATGGAGATACTAATTTTCTATGAAGGATGACCCCTCTTTTTCTCATCTTTGTAATGCTCTCTGCCATATACAGCAACCACTGAATTTAGGTTCACTGTTTTTCTTACAGAAGTACTGCTCTCAATGTTTTTTTTAGTTGGCCATATGAAGCTATTGTTGCCTTTGCACTAAAAGTTGCTGTCCTTGAAGGAAGGTTAATTTTGTCTAATTCAAGACTTTGGACTTCAGATATGTTATTTTCCCTTGCTGTTTTATTAAACATCAGCATATGGTGTGCATTAATAGTTCATATACATTAACCCCTACACATTTCTTTTTACATGGCCAACCACTCTGAAAGTGTATTTCATCCAGAGACTACTGAAAACACCAGTTCTTCTACTTCTTTCCCAATTTTATATCAGTAAGTGAAATTAAATTTTAGCAAGCATTTTAAGAATGAATTATGAAAGCTGCTCTTATGCGAATTAAAAATAATATGAACTATTTTATTATATTTTCTGAAATACATGTGAGATATTTTGAGGTTTTTATTTCTGCACGAGGTTGCATTAGATGATTGTCTCAGGTCCCTTCTAATCTGAGTCTTTTTATGGTTCTGTGACTGGAATGTTATAAAATACTTCTCTATCACTGTAAAAATATTGGAACACTAGATAAGACTACTGAGTTCCTGGTTTATTCTATTTATTTTCTATGAACAGATTCAGGAATGTTAGATTGTGCTGTATAGAGAATATGTCCAGAATTAATGACAAGAAGAATGAGTCAGAGATGTGGGCATTGCCTTAGGAATTTTGAACATGGATGTGCAATGATTTTTATAATTTATTAATTTGGATTAGAACATACATAGATAATGACTGTTCTCTGAATTTTTATCTGTGGTGAAAACCATCATGTGAATAAAGTGAAACAGCCAGCAGTCCAAAACTTATCACTTTGTTAAGCTAAACTAATAAAATTGAGAGTTCAAACATATATTTACAGAAAAAAAGAGTATCCAGTAAGTGATGGTGTGGGATGTTGCAAGATGGGGATGATCTGAGTTATTACAAACAGGAGACTAGATCTAAATGGAGTGGATTATAAAAGCTATAATTAGCTAATGCTTCCCAAAAGCCTAACCTAAACTGTTGAGGTTTTTCCATTCCAAAGTGCATTACCATTCAGAGATCACGTATCATGTAGTAAGTACAGAAAGAAAAACAAATCTTAAACAAACAGTATTGTCTTCTATTATTTCAGAGCAATCTTTTAAACTTTCTGGAACACATACTTTTCCTTTAATGATGCTGCGATTGCTGAAGGACTGTTTACTTATTATATATAACAAACACATTGCAATGAAATGTCACCAAGTTATGTCGATTTTATTTACATGCTTATAGATGATGCTTTAATCTCTAGATTGTGCTGTAAATTCTGAAGAAGGCAGATGGGTTGGTGAAAAAAACAGAATCCTTTGTCTTGTAAAAGCAAGCTTAGTATTCTCAGGAGTGATTTCAGAGCTGTTTTATTTATTGTTTACAAATATTCACATGTTAACATAAAAACTTGAGGAAGAATGGCTGTGTCTCTTCCGTGTGAATCTTATTCTGTGTGTAGAAAGTTTTCAAAGTCTGCAAATATGCAAGGATTCAAACTCTGACTGAGAATAAGTGAAGGGGCACGGGAGATCTTTCTTTTCACAGAGAGCCAGCAAATGTGTCCTGCCCTTTACTGTCAACACAGGGATAACAGAGGGAAGCACCAGAGAAGAAGGAGGACTATGAGCAATGCCAAGGCTTTTCAGAAGTATGGTTAATGCTGTCTTACAACGGACAGGCAGTTTCTACCATCTGCTAGAGATGTCAGGGAACAAAGAGTGCCTTGCTGAGACATCCATAGACTAAACAGGGAAGCTCAGGCTTGATTCTCCCACGTCTCCCCCAGTACTAGCAAAGAACATCTGGTAAGTTAATTCAGTAACAAGACCAAGTTACATTAACTTTTAAAATAAATACATAGTTTCTTCAAATGCAAAGCTTTATGTGACTTTAAAAGCAGACAACTGCTATTTTTAAAAACGTCCAATATCTGGAGTAAGTAAAAATATTATTTACCTGAACTGTGTCTATAAAGTGTACAAGTATAAGCACTCCAGCTAAAACAAAGGATCTGATGATGAACTTTAAATCCTTCATGTGCTTAAATTCTTGGTTAGGCTGGGCTTTTGTACTAGATGACTTAGCTGTCCAGCAGCAGTTTGGAAGCAGAGGAAGGTCTTGCAATCATTTCATCAGATACAGAACAAATTTCTCACTGCTACAGTGTATCACTGGTCCATTGAACACCTCTTTCCTCCCCATTGTACTCCAGAAGTGAAAGCTTCAGTTCGTATGCCATAGAAGCAAGTGACTCACTGAATATTTGACTGTCTAGCAAATCTTAGTCTTTCTGAGTCAGTGCTAAGTTTATTTTCTGTTTGAATGATATAAAATACAGCTTCTATCTGTAATTCATAAGGAGGTTTCCTCCACCAGGAAGATATCTTGCCTTCACGGAGGCACAAAAGCTATAGTGGTGACTGTTAAAGCAAAGACATCAGTTTCCAATGTATCATTTTTCTGAAAACCAGCAGAACTCTTGTAATACAAAATGGCTCATATTTATCTTCACTCTTGCCATTGGGATCTGTATATAAGCATGACTGACTATATAAAATATAAACCTATTGTGGAAAAGCATATCCTGAATGTCTGTATTTCAATATGACAGGATGTTTAGTAGCCAGTGTCATTAGATATTAGTCTGTGTACTACCACCCAGAAAAGAGAAGTCATAATATTGCCAAAAGCAAAAGACTGCTGTCAAAGCTGATAAATCCAGAAGGGCTTAATGAAGGTGTTGTCTGTCTATGATGAAACAAGGACACTCGGTTAGATCATTGCTAGCCCACATGAGATTGCTTAAACTCTCAGAAATTGTGTTGGTTAAGGATTGCTTGACTTCATGGACTATGCATCCAGCTATTGAAGTCTTTGTGTTTCCTTGTGGTTTGTGTATATTATTGGTTATTTTACCATAATAAATAATTTTTGGTGTTTTTTACAAGATTGCAATTTATTATTTTATTATACTCAAAGACATTGTCAAACTCAGACCTTTAACGAGCTCAGAAAAGTAAAAATACAATGCATTCAGCATCTCTGAATGCATAGCTAAACAAATTTATAGCTAAACAAATGGTATTGGTCTTGGAATACGCAGATGAAAATTGTTGGCTTGTTGCCCAATTGTGTGTGTAAGACCTATAATTGAAACACTAGGTTCATTGCCCCTCTCAGAAAAGGTATTGTGATGCAAGGTTAGAAAAATATGTTCCATGTCTAATGCCTTAAAATACTTTGCTGTAATTTCTGAGAGAACCTTTGCAAAAAGCGTGTGGTAAAAGCTGGAATGCTCAGCCAGAAGCACATGGAAGAAGACTGAATAGTGAAAATAACTTTACAAACACCAATGTTTAGGGACACAAACTGACAAGTATTTCAGGTTGTTGTGGGTGCTTGATCTGCTGTTTTTTCCATCCAGCATGCTGCTTACCAACCACAACTCTGCAAGAAAATAATGAAATAGATTGATGATGTTCTGCAATGGAGACACCCAGAATAGGCCAGATTTACCCCTTCAAAAAAGATGTTCCTGTAATGAGTAGTTAGCTAACATTTAGCACTTATGTGGCTGTTTGGATGAATAACAGTTTGCAAGAATCATATTATTCATCTTTAATATAGTCCTGTGAGGTAGAGAATAGGGTGCTGTACTCTCTGCATGGCTACAGCAATGTGAACAGTGGCCAGGGACTGACAACCACAGCTCCTCAGAGGACATCACTGTCTGCGATGGGACTAAATTTAATGGCTTCTCATTTTTTGTCATATCCCTTTCATTACAGTTGTGCTGTCCTGGAGGAATCTGTATTTTTAATAGATGGGAATTCTTTCCTCTATCCATGTGGGATGTTTGAGAAATTGGGAGATGCTGATTGGCTATACAAGCTGCCAGGATTGATGGGCTTGAGGCTTCTTATAGGCATTTCCTGATCTGTGATTCTTCATTATCATATATTTAATCCTTATTTCTCCATTCCAGCAGAGCATATTTATTAAAATTAGCCAGTAAGGTCTACTAATGAATGAGGTCTGTTTCATTTTGTACCTGGGTTGTGCTGTACTGAACTGGTGCATTATTCATGTCTTCAGAGAATGCACCTGAACATGAACATTACATTGATCTCAGTTCTGAGCAAATAAAAAACATTTTTCAAGTCTATATAGAGAGTTTCTTGGCATCACTAGAATTGAGGGAAAGACATCAAGCCAGCACCAAGCAAATGTGAAGAGCCAAAGAGAATTATTTATATTCTCAACTACTTTCCACAGGCAAAAACATGTTCTTCTCCAATGACAGTGACCTGGATCTGTGCCTATGACAATCTGGGGAGGATGTACAATCACCACTGCTGGGAGGGCCAAAGTCTGTAGATCCAGATGGCTACCAGTGTGCTCTGGGTTAGCAGTTCCAAGCTAGGATAATAAAAGGAATTTCATTGTTCACTCTTACTGAACTCTTTATGTGTTGGATTATAAGCCATGACCATTACTGCAGTAGCAGTAAAATAGCAAATATCAGTGGGCACCTCTCAGAGTCCTTGGTATGGTGCAGATAGTGTTTTCAAAAAAGTATGAAGTGCAGCAGTAATCACTGTCTTTCTTACAAGGATGAAGCATAATTGCCTTATTCACTTCTAGTTTGTCATATCAAAGCCCTTAATAATCCTTGCACACAGTTAGGAAGCTAGGAAGATCGGAGAATACGTGCTGGAAAATATGCTGTCCTTGCCTAGGAGGAACAGTTCCACAATGACATAAAAGGCTTACTAACAAAAAAACCACCCCTCAATCAGAATATTCAAACTGGGCTATTACATTTGACTGCTTTTATAGATAACCTGAAGTATCCTTAAGGTCAGGAGTAAAGAGCTTACTTCTGAAAAGGTCTGAGTACTTTGTCCCCATACTTTAAGCATTTTTCTGTACCTCAGCACTGCTGTGAGTATGTGAGTAAGTCCACTGAAATTACTATGGGAATGAAAACGTTTGGTTGGATCACTTAAAATAGGTCTGGCATCAATCTTAAACCAGCCATGAAATCTTGGCCTCCCTTCAGGCGATTAAAAGAAAAGAGTAGGATTGTGTTTTTCTTTTCAAAATACATAATGTAAAGATGCATTAAGCAACCAATGCATTTGTGGAGAGTGACACCACAGAGAAATTTTTAAAAAGAGACTGAGGAACATGAAGACACAGAAAGGTAGGACTAGTGAAAGACATACTAGCAAAACCTTTTTTTGCACTGACAAACTACGGTGCTGAGTCATGCTAAATTGTGAGACAAACAGTATTTCTGCTAGCTGCACTGGCATCTTTAAAGTAGAGATGTATTTTAGAATCCATAGCCCAAGCCCGCATGTGGTTCTATTAGAGAAAGCTGAATATTGCATTGGAGCCCGTCAAGATCCATCAGTATAAATTCAGATAAATGAGACTTAGAATGCAGAAGATGGAATCTGAGGATTTTGTCTGTAATGTACTGTAATGCACTACCAACTGCAAAATGTGTTACTGCTCTATTATTGTATCCCCAGATCGATTTTTAAAGATTAGATCTTAGGATCATTGCATATCACTCTTTCAATCCTCTTCTGCCAATTCATGGTAGAATCAGATTGTTCTTTTCTTACACTGCTCTGGGAAGAACATTAACATTCCCAGCCAATATTGTTTCTAGGTTACTAAAGGCTTTTTGTTACAGTTTTGTTTCCCCTCTCTTCTGCTAATACCTGCTGTTCAATAAGTGTAACAAGCATGGGCTTCCTAATACTGAGTCCTTTTTTGTTACATACTGCTTACACTTGCAATGCACATAAAAATGTTTATACTCACACACATCCAGTTACCTTTTCACTATCGGCAGATGATTCTTTCAAAGGTGCTTTGTGGTCTCAGAGTGAAATGTTGACTCCATTGAAGTGAAGCACAGATATTGATAGAAATGGGATGTTATGCTCTGACCTTTAAAAAGAGCACAAATTGTATGGATTCAGAAGGACTGACTTTCTGAAAACTCTGGGAAACACACATCTCACATCATTTCTGGAAAATATCTATGAGATGAAAACTCTTCTGCCTGCAAAGACCATATTTCAAGGGCTGTAAACACATGATTTTCTCATAAAGTTCTTTTTGAAGAGGATGTGTCTCACTGGAAAATATGCATTAAGTATTTCTCGTTTGGAGCATCATTAATTATATGATATATTTCATTGAGATACCTCTTATAGAACTTTTCTGAACTTCTCCAGCCGTGTTACCATTTCTATGGCCTGGTTAGGACTGTTCCAAGGCAAATGCTACTGCCAGAGTATCATGCAAGATAAAGGTCATACATAAAACTCTACCTCAATATAGAAGAGTTGCCAATCTGCTGGAATTTCCAACAGGCACATAAGGACCTTATAAAAGCAAACTGTACAGGTCAGACTCCTGTACTTGGATTATTTCAAGTCAGACTGTGCCAGTGTATATAAAAGTAGAGAGCCCAGTGTGTGTGCCATACAAGAAAAGCCCTATGGGAATCAAGAGGAGAGTCATACTCCTGCAGAGTTTATCTGTTTAGTTTTTCAGATCTGGAAGAGGTGTCTGAAATACACACTATACTTTTGTTGTATCAGATTTGTATGTAATAAATAATAAATCTACTCTTTTTTTTTTTTTTAATGCTAGTATTTGTCCTTCAATCTGGGCTCATTTTAGTAGACTGCTACAAAGCAAGCCTGTTCATCTTTTCATTCCTTTTGCTAAATCTACAGTCTGGCTTATTTTCATGTTTATTGTATCTCACAGATAAATATTAAGTTTTGCAAATGGTAATTCAGGTTCTAAACCACAACAGAAGGATGATGGGAAAGTTCCTAAAGTCCAAACTGCAGACTGCTGAGTCACACACCTTCTGAACTGGGCAGATGCTGTAAAAGTCTGCCTAATATTTGCCTAGAAGTGCTACACAAATAAAAGTGTTAATGTAGCTAAAAACATCATTTTGTATAAAACCAGCAAAACCAGCTCAATATGCTTCTTATTTTCCTTTGGCAGATCTTCCAGCAAGATCTGGCTGTCATTAGGGGTTTCCATTCATTCCTACAGTGTTTTCCATAGCATGGCATGTCAGTGGAGGCATATGACAATTTGCCTTTTTGGCTGTGGCATGCCACCATGGCATCCCTCAATCAAAAGCCCTGAGTGACATGCTTTTCTTGCACTGCCTGGCATGCAATGTGCAATATGTCAAAAAGCACTGCTGCCCCTTCCATACTGTGTATTATCAGATTCCTTTTTGTTGTACTGTTTTCTTCCACAAGCTATTAAATATAGTAGAATATATTTTATATTTAGATTGGCCACAGGCACTCAGCGAATGCTTTTGCTCATTTAATAGTGTACACAATGTGGGCACACTCTGTGCTCCAGCAAATCCCTTTGCATGAAATCACCCATGAGAAATATCCCTGAGCATGGTGAAACTTGGAAAACCTTAGCTTTGAGTAGAGACATTCTTGAATTTCATGCAGCTGGCATATTTACCTCTGCGTGTTCCCTCACAGTCAGCCATTCCTAGCTCTCATGCTGGCTCCTGGAGACAGCTGGAAATTGGCATGCTGAGGTGAAGCAGTATTTTGGTTTTTCTAGTTATTTCAAGTTATTAGCCAAGTCAGTCATGGCTGGCAGAGCTCAAAACTGCTGCCAGTCACTTTTCCATGCATCATTCTCCTGTACATGCTTTGTGTGCTCTCAGTAAAGCCATGGCTCTGAGCCATTTTCCAGACTCTGCTTATTCCTGCTTTCCATTCTCAACAAAGAAAGTCTCTATGACTTAAGGCAAGGTATTTTTGTAAGTTAGATAAGCATGATTATGCTTTTTGTTTAGCAGAAGCAGATGCAGCATCTGAACTGCACATCGAACAGATGGTGTTCCACAGGTGTAGCATGTTATTTGTACTGAAGCCTCTGTTTCAAATTTTCATTTAGGTAACAAATGTACAAACTCTTCTTTTGGATGAAGAGAACCTTATATGTTAGGTATCCAACAGTACCACCCTGTTTCACTTATTTTGATAATCTTTTGAATAAGCTGTTATCATCAGGTGCCCAACAGTGATTCTGTGACTGGGTGCCAGTTTTGGGCAAGACCATTTCTGCAATTACTGAAATCCTGAACTTCTTCATGAATGGTATAGATTGAACTTGTTATGCTCTTGCCTTTTCTATTTCAGATGGCTGATAGCTTTTACATGTCTAAAGTTTACAAAATAGAAAGAAATCACTGCAATAAAGTTGTGAATGCACTAGATAATACCACTCTTAAATGTTTGAAGCTGTGACTTTTCTTAATTAAAATTGCATTTCTATGACAGAAGTGTTTATTTCTTGGTTTTTACAAGTTAGATGATAATGAATTTCTGAGACAATATCAAAAGAAAAGAATAAAGGTAGATCCTAAGGAATGCAAAAATAATGTTATTCTGATTGTCTCTTAAGGCAGGTAATGCTACTACATTTGCTTTTTGCTCTACCTTTGATGAGGAAAGCAGCAGGAAAAGAAAGCAGTCAGTGAGACACTGTGGGATGACTCAGTGCCTGGGGCTGACTCCAAGTACCAACGTTTGTCACTTGTGTGTAAGTTGCTGCCTGGAAGGCACAATGTGCAGAAGCTGACAAAAAGATGCTCCTCTGGGTGCAACAAGACCAGCTCACTGGAAAGCTAAAATATGAAGACTTTCACTGTTGGATGGGATTCTTTAATAAAGGAGATTGTAAAAATTCTCACACAGAGAAATGAATTTAAATACTAGGGGAAGAACCGACTTGCATCTTTCTCTGTGTAATAAAAATCACGTTCCCCACCTCCACAAATGGCTCCAATAAGCATTCTTTGTGTGGATAAAGTTGATTAGAAGTCTTTCTGAGATTTCCATGAACATGTCCACTAAAGCTGTCTGCTTATACAGACAGAAAACGAGCTGCTCCAACTAGAATTTTATAAGCTCACAAGTGTTTCTCTCTAGGCAGATGAGGTAAAAACCAATTCAAAAGGATTAATGTCTAAGCTTTCTGAATTAAAATTGCAACAGGTGTCAATTTTGCATGCCTGCCCTTCAAACAAATGTGACATTATGCATTTGATTGATGACAGAGTAAAAAAATGTTTTTTTCTTTTGTCCCAAAGTTCTCTTTCAAAATCAAAACATGTATTCTTCCACACCATTGTGCCCAAGTATTGTGCCTTGTATTTTCTTAATTGAATTCTGCCTAAAGAAGATATGAGGAACTACATGTTTTGAAGGCTACTTTGATAATGAACGCATCTCTGTTCCTTTAAAGATAGTAAAAAGATGCCTCTTACAATATTGTAGAAGTTGCTAAGGTTCACTGAGTTTCAATTTGATGTATCTTCTCTATGTAAAAATACTATCTACATCACTACAGAAATTTTCTCAAATGCAGATACCTAAGTAAGATACCTTGTCCTACCTTTGTCTCAAAGGACTAAGGTTGTCTACTTATGATTATACTCAGAGTAAGAAGTATTTACTAAACAAATTTAATAAAGCAGTTTTAGTTATGCTTAGAGGAAAGTCCATATTTAGATATTTATTAGCTTAGCTACAAAGCACAACTAGAAGGGGAAACTTTATCTTCCATCTGGTTTTGGGACATCAAATAGGATTAAGTTAGTCCTAAGCTCTGTATATTGCAGCTTCTCAACCTTTTTCTTGTACCTCACCAACACAAAGGGTAGAACCTCTCAAAGCTGCAGGTTTATTTCCACGTCGCATTACAGTGCTGATAGGTATAAGGAGCATTTGAACAAGTTCACTGCACCTCCATGGTTTGTGATGCTTCTTGACTGACTCCCAAATATTTATCTTGGAATAGTATTTAGTTTGAGTTATGTAGTTTGCATTTTTAGCTCAAGGTAGACAGAGTTGCAGCAGTGTTAGCAGGAACTGACAAAGCTATGGGAAATCACATCAAAGCTGGCATTTCAGAGAAAAGCTCTGAGTGTCCGAAATAGATGTGCAGACAAAGCCAACTAACACAACCATACAGTTGCTAACTCCCCATCATCTGAAAACCAAGTGCTCTCCTGACTAAAATACCCACTGCTAAGTTGCCTAACACGAGAAATATATTCGGTGTAATGCTCCTTGTGTGAAGAACTGACTGGACAACATCAAACCCAAACCTGAGCCAATGGTCTGCAATGGCCTCCTTTGGGGCTGGCAGAGTGTCCCTTTGCTCAGTGGTTTTGCAGGCTGTGAGACATCCTTCCAGGCAGACACAGGACCTGTCTGAGCTGTTGCATGGGAGCATTTGTGAAAGAAGGGAAGCGGCAGTGAGGGAGCCTGCCCGCCCTGGGAGCCCGTCCGGAACACCGGGGCTGCTTCACGCCCGCGGCGCTGCCCGCGGAGGGAGAATCGAGCTCCCTCCGTCCGCTCCGGGCGCTGGAGCAGCCGCTGGGCGCTCCAGGCAGCCTCTCCTCACCCGGTCCGGGAGCCACGGCCCCGGGGCTGCGGGGCGCTCCCGCCGGCACGCCGTGTCCCCGGGCTGAGCGGGACGGGCATGGAGGGAGCCGCGGGGTCCCGCCGGCAGCGCTCGGCCTCCCCCGGGGGACAACGCGGCTCTGCCCCGCGGCCGCCCCCAGCCCTGCCCTGCCCAGCCCTGCGGGGAGGGCGCGAAGCCGCGGCGCTCTATAAAAGCCCCCCGGGCCCGGAGGGAGGGGACCGCGGCAGCGGAACGGGGCGCGGGCGGCGGCACCATGGCCCAGTCCGTGTGGGGCTACGACAGCGACAACGGTGAGCGGGCGCGGAGCCACCGCGGGGCCGGCATGAGCCCGGCTCAGCAGGGGCGACGTTTCTTTGTCTTTGTCCCTCAGGACCCGAGCGCTGGCACGAAAACTACCCCCTGGCCAAGGGCGACAAGCAGTCGCCCATTGAGATCAACAGCAAGGACGTGCAGCACGACTCCTCTCTCTCCTCCTGGCACGCCAGCTATGACCCCGGGGCAGCGAAAACCATCCTGAACAACGGGCGCACCTGCCGAGTCGTCTTCGACGACACTTTTGATCGATCAGGTCGGTTTGTTTGAGGGTTGTTAGGAATCAAGGTTTGCAAAGCACCGGGTATCAAAAAGCATCCTCTAGTATCCAGCCTGTGCAGGCCAGCCAAGAAAAGTCACTTGGGAACATAAAAAACGTGTTCCGGGAGTTTATTCTGGTGGATCTGAAGGGGGACAGAAAGGCTGTTAGCTGCAGGGGGACCCCTGAAATACAGACTCAGCTGGATGGTGGACTTCTCCCTATATCACCTTCTTCAACAGAGACACCACATCTTCAGGGTTTGTGTAAGGGACAAGAGCGGTGCCCAGAGGGATTTAGAAAGCTCTGAGGCACTTTGTAAACCAAAAACTTGTATATGCATTTCTGCTGACTGTGATCTTAATTTCTTCTGCATGGTAATTCTTCAGGTACTTCAGAGCCTGAAAAAGTTATGAAAATATCATTTATGTAAATAGCATTTTATAGTTTCTGGAAAACTATGAAATGGCTTTGTTATTTAATTGAGAGCAAGAGATCTCATAGATCTAAATTAAATTGTTCAAGACTTGATTGCAAAGCTCTATCTGTATAGCTCTGGATGCAGATAGGTAACAACTGTCAAAATGAATCATAAATTCACAATATCATATAATGCAAAGACATCTCAAAAGCATGCAGTATTGATTGGTCCTTCACCAAGAAGGAAAGCAATCTAATTAATAGAAAACAGTTACTTTCCTTTGTATTTCTGTGCCTCTGCTTTGACAGCTCTTGTATTGAGATTTTGTTCATAGTCAGCTATATCACTAATGAAATATATCCATAGAACATTGAAAGATGACTTTTCTGCTTATCTTGATGAGCTCCTTGTTTCCTGGATTTCTTTATTTATCATTACAGCTACTTGTTATTATTCCATGTCTCTCAGATGGAATCTCAACTATTTAGAATGAGGACTGTCCCTAAGTTATGTATTTTTATGGTCCTTTAGTATTCGCTAGCACAGTTTCTACACAGTGGTCTCAAATTGCACTTTTATTACCATAGAAACCCAGAATAGTTGAGATTGGAAGTGACCTTAATGATCATCTAGTTCCAACCATACCCTCATCACCACCTTCCACTAGACCAGGTTCCTAAAGATGCATCCAGCTTGGCCTTGAACATTTCCAGGGATGGAGCATCCACAGCTTCTTCATGCAACCTGTTCCAGTGCCTCATCAAACTCACAGTAAAAAATTTCTTCCTAATATCCAATGTAACTATACTCCCTTTCCGTTTGAAGACATTCTTCCTTGCTCTATCACTACCTGCCCTTGAGACAAGTTCTGTTTAAAAGCCAGAATGCTCTTCCAAAAGCTCTGCATAAAATGAATGCCATCAGTGAAAGCATGGGAAGGAAATTGGTAATGAACATTTTCATATGGTGGTTCTGTTCTATCTTCTTTACAGCTTCTTGAGGCTGAAATGTTTTAGGCTGCTCAAGAAGTTGTCTGCATCCAATGTGGCCAAACCAAATGCAGCCCTTGGTACAGCGCTTCCTCTAAATCACCTTCCTTACACTTCCTCCCTGTCTCTCCCCTCCCAATCACTTCTGTTCTTTCAGTGTGTGCAGTCACTCCTGGCTGCCCTTGCTTTCTGCAGGTTGCTGGACAGTAATTTAGGACTCAATTGTTTCATAGGCACATGTCTGATCAGAATCAAATGCCACTGATTCCAGTGTAAAATGGCAACCAAATCCTTTTGAGGAGTTGGGCCTTAGATTCTATGCCTTTTTTGTCCTATATTTGAAGGTGAAATAATAATAATATGAACATAAATATTTTTCCATTGAAGGCTTCTACAGAAGTTTTACTCAATAGTACTCAATACTATACTGAGTTATGATTATTTATGCATGAACAAAGTAAAGAAGTAAGAGGAACTACATGCTTAAGTCTCAACAGTGCTTTTCTTCTGTCCCTCCTCTTGATGGTTGTGACACCTACCAACTAAAAAGTGAAACTGCAAAGTTAAACCTTTTGCTCTGTGTAGGTATTCCAACTTGTAGGATATCAAGAATTCATTTGAGACCATTGGGCAAAAGAGGATTTCAGTGTTAACTTTGGACTTCAAAGCTATTGGTAGAAGTTCAAACTTGAATGCTATTTGAACAAGGCCTTCTGCAGTTGTGAACTACATTATCAGCTTTCTGTGTAAGGAAACACGACTCATTCCAACCTTAGGTGATGAATGAAAAATACATTTGAGAGCTTATCCTCTAAGCGGTCACTGCTCAAAAGAATCTCCAGGCTGAAAGAGCAGGTGTGATGTTTTGAAAGTCAGAGCTGATGTCAACTGTCAGACTGATGCATGGTCAGCATTATTTGGCCAAGCACAGCAGAAGTAACAGCTTCTTAGTTTCCCTTGTTGGTGGCTCAAGAACAATTTTCTAACTCACTTGACCTAAACTTTGTCTTCCCTCACTTCCAAGAAATAGATAATTTTAAAATTTTAATATGTTTTTTAGAAACAGCTATCTGTAACCATTGTTTAGCTGTGTTGATGCCTTGCGAAGGCTGACCTAGAACAGAGACTACACGGAGCTAAAGAATAAAGTAGGTATTTATTAGAAGGCTTTAATGTATATACCTTGGGCAGCACAAGGTGACCCATAAAAGGTATGCCAATCATGGACTGCAGATACTTTTTGAAGCACCTTGTGGTTAATTTAACAGCCTTAACACCAATCTTTTTTAAAAAGACCCTTTCTTGACAAGAATCACATGTGAACACCCCCCTTCTCTCTCCATATCAGGAACTGTAGTGCGTCCACTCGCCAGGAGAAAAGGGAAGGTTGGGCAGCTGGGGTTTGACTCACAGCACCCTCCACAGTTCTCCCATCAAACAGAACTCCCGATTACACAATTTAGCCGCAGCCATGTAAACGGGCGAGCGGCGCGGGCGCCTGGCGGTGGGCTGCCTGCAGGAGGGGACCCGCGGCGTGTCCCCGCGGGGTGGTGGCGGTGGCGGGGGCTGACACTGCCGGGTCCCCATTGCAGTGCTGAGGGGGGGCCCGCTGAGCGGCGCCTACCGCCTGCGCCAGCTGCACCTGCACTGGGGCTCCTGCGACCAGCACGGATCCGAGCACGTCATCGACGGCGTCAAGTATGCGGCAGAGGTAGGACGGGCTCTTAGCAGCGGCGTTCCGTGCCGGAATTTGACTGGTTTTGCATCTGAACACATTAACCATGCTCCCTCTTGGAAGTATTTAGCTACTGATTTTTCCGCGCCTGTGTGAAACTCGTGGATACTGCTTAACACGCAGTGGGATAAAGTCGCATCTGCCAACAAATGTATCCCTGCAAGTATCTGCTAACATGGATTTCTTCACGCCAGAGTTTTTTGCTGCTATCTTACAATGTTTCAAAATATTTGCGACAAAGCAATCTGTTATTTCCAAATAGGAAGAGCTGCTGAAGATTTTTTTCGGCTTTTAGTCCTTTCTGGTATAGCTTGAGTTTAAAAAGTTAGTAAAAAAAAAAATAGAAAAACTCACTAAAAGCACATTTTATAAACTGACATTCAAAATCAGATCCATCTTAAAACTGATTCAGAGCATGTTTTAGTTTCTGAACATCTCTGCTTTAAAATAGCTGGTTTATTTTCAGGAACCAGAGAAAATATAATGTTTGGGTTTTGTTTATTTTGTTTTTAATTTTTTCATGTAAACCACTGCAGGGCTGTTGTCCTAGTTTGTTAAAATTCATGAATGCTTTAGACCCCCGAAGACTTTTTCAGGTCTTAAATGTAAATGAATTACCTATTGAGGGTAGAGAATTGCTAGCAAAGGCTGCCTCCCTCCTCTACCTTATTTGAGAATAGGCTCAAAATACATACCTACACCCACAAAAATCTTGCAGTAATGTTTTCCTGCCTTCCAGCTACACTCTTAAGGCCCAGAGCTTGGAGAATCTTTGCCCACCTCTCACAGGGCAAAACTGAGGCAGATATTTTCAGGGTCAATGTGCACAGACATTGCAGAGAGGACTGTGGATGATGGCTTAGGATTTTTTTCCCGTTTCTTAACCATAGCTAATCTTTGCTGGTATTCTGCTTTCTCTGGTCAGCTAAAGAGAAAAAATCTGCTTCCTCAAACTATTTCTTGGCTAGTTCAAGCACAGACTTTTTATGTTACTTTTGTTAGCAGTACTCATTGATGGGAGAAGAAAGCCTGCAATATATGTACTTTAGCTACATTGCAACCAAAGATATATGGTTGCTCCAGATTTATTCTTACCTTTAAAATCCTTATCCTCAAGAGAAAAGAAACAGAGAACAATAGATTCATTCATACTCAAGACAATTTTTTTTTTTGTTATTTTAAATAAACTTTTTAAAAAATACTTTCTTTTCCCCCTTTATGACTGTGTTCCAACGCTCCTTAATCTGAAATTGCACACTGCTGGTTGCAGCATTTGTAGCTTTATGCATGAGCTAGAGATTTTCTGGACAGGAATTTTTTGAAATATTTTTGAAAATATTTTTCAAAATTTTTGAAAAATTTGAAATATATCCTGAAAATACATCATTTTTGAAAGGAGATATGAAAAAAAAGTCACATTATATCCCACACTAGATATGAGAAAGAAATGTCAGATTATATCCCCACTCCCTTCCAGGACAATGTGCTGAGGGTAGTAAGAGGTACAAACCAATAACATATGCATTACATACAACCCAGTGTAAATCCCTGAGCTGACATCTGCATAACCTGAAGATCTAAAAATGTACTTGAGATGAAGTGCATGTCAGTAGGTGTTTTATGCACTGCATGTGTGCATGTCATGTGCTTGGATTAAACTATTTACAGTTGCATTGTCTGATATTATGCGGTAAACTCAATTTTCTTTGTTCTATGCTTACATTAGATGCAAAGCAATGCTTTATGGAAAGCATAAGCATATAAAAGCATGGGAACAGCAGTAAGAAATACATAGAGTTTTCTTTTTCACATCCATTCCTTTACTTACTGTGTATCAGAATATTTTCTTAATTTAATTTAAAGTGAAGATTGTGCTGTTGACAATTTCTTGTATTTAAAATTGAGGTTTAGTTGATTTTCAGTTAACTGATTTTTAATTATGATTTTAGTTACATATGGTGCACTGGAACCCAAAACACGGTAATTTTGCTGGAGCTTTAAAACAACCTGATGGCGTAGCTGTTGTGGGAATTTTTCTGAAAGTAAGTAGCAAATATTCACTCTTTGTAATTTTTTGTATTTTTCTTCTTTCTCTAGCACCAGGGGAAATGTTACATTGTTTTTCCTGCACTGCAGCCTTTTCCCGTGGTGTGCACTGGGTGAAGAGGAGAAACTGCATAGGCTGAGTCTTTCCTCTCATCTTTTGTGTCTTTTGGCTGCTAGCAGGTGTTGGATCTGCCTGTCAGCAAGGTTATGTTGACTGATTCCCTTCTCTGGTCTCTCATTGATTCCCACACAAGCTGGGAATCAAAATAAGTTCAATTAAGCTACTCCAAAAAGAAAGAATTGATGGTAACATAAGGCCACTCAAAATTCTAACCTTGAAATACAGAAAATTTTAAACAAAATAATACTGTACCAGTATTTTCAGATTGATTTTTTTATGAACTCAACAGAAAGAAAGTAATCCTTGTATCAGATCTACATGTGGTCTAGGACATTGAGAAATGCTAACAGGCGCACAGCCTAATAGTGATAAAGTACAGAAACTTCAGTCCTTTCAGCTGCAGGTGGGCATTTCTGCTTGAAGACACCATCAGGGAAGAGGTGTCCTTTTATTGTTTTATCTCTAGTAAGTGGCCTCTTAAAAGCAAGAGCAAGTGGATGTAATTAATTTTGCTACAGTGTCCCTGGACAGACTAGATGCAGCGTTGTTTTAATTCTATTACACTGTGAGCCAACTTGACCTTTTCTCTTGTGGTTAGTCGAAATTGAAGGTCAGCACCTGTCCAGATTCTCCCCTATGACTACATCCTTCAATTCTTTTGTCATTGCTTTTGGTCTATTTTAGGCTAAAGTTTTATGTTTTCAAACATGACTTAAAAAGCACACCACTATATTCCTATTAACCATGATAAGGTCAGCTAAAAGATCTAGAAAAGTAAGTAGTATAATTGTCTTCTCTGGCCCTCTTCCCCTGTTTCCTTCTTGCTCTTTGATGACAGAGCGGTTGTTTTTCTCTGAATTTGTCATTTTCCATTACTGGGTTTTGGGATACTACTAAAACAGGATTGAATTATCTTCTGAGAAATTGAAGCTAATCTATTTTGGAACAAGACATGGCAATAACTGTACATCTTACTCATACTGCCTTCACTCTTCTGGGATGTCAAAGCTTTTGGAAGTGCTAAATGTCATGAACACAAGCAATAAAGTTACCCCTTTACCTTATAGCTTGAGGTCATCTAGACATGAATTCATCACATGTCTTACATCAAGTCTGATCTGAATGTGTGTGTGCTGCAGAATGAAGTGTCTGCAGGAACTACAGCCCTTCAGGCCATCAAGACTTTGCCAAGTGCTCAGACGTCCCACAGTGGCTGTGGGTTGCTTTTGATGCAGGAGCCAAGGGCTAAGCCCTGGGTAGTGACACTGAGTGTGCAGTCCATTCCTCAGACAGGCGTGATGCCTTGTAGTGTCCTTCAACACATGTCCAAATTTCAAAGCCAGCTACTGGAGTCTGTTATTTTGGGTGGTCTCTGAACACACATAATTTTCTGTCAGTCCCTACAGGATTCTCTGAGACTGCTGTTGCCTAATGTGGCAGATGGGATGTGCTGAAATTATTTCAAATACTGTGGAACATGAAAAACATACAGTATTTGTGCTTTGCATTACAGGTTGGGCAAACCCCCAAACCAGAGATGAAGAGAATTCTTGAAGAAATTGAAAATATTAAGACTAAGGTATCAAAACAATATAATGAAGCTGGAAAGCCACAGAAGCAGGAATCAGTAGATCAGATTCATATTTTGGCATAGTTTTGATAACAAACCATAGCATCAGAGATGATACATTTTACTGTGGGGCAAGATACTTTCTTTTGCTTAATTAAATATTTAACTCCTCACTTCTGCAAGTATTCCTGTTGAAGACGATTTTTTTATCAATCCTTGCATACATAGTTGATAGTCTTATTGGTACTGCTCTGTAAAAAATATGCCACTGGGCCAATACCAAGAAGAAATTAAAAGCTTTTTGAATTTGAAGACAACACTGGCCAAAAAAAATGCACATAGTGGAGTCAGAAATTTAGTTAGCATCAAATGAGAAGAAACTAGTAGCAATTATGGAGCAGGCTCCCAGTCAGTGTAAGGGAGATTAAAAATGTTACTAGTTTTAAGAAGGAACTGTATTTATAAAAGGAACTACATGGTGCAGTTTCTGCACCAGTCCTATGTTCTCTCTTCCTATGATACTAGCACAAATAGCATTACAAATATATTCCAAACTGTTTTTCAGCTAAAATAATGATCTAAGGCATCAATCCATACCTATTGCATGGATACAGCTGATGAGGGGTATTATTTGCAGAGAACTGCAATACTGCATCTATTGACACTTAGCATTATCATTTACAATAAACTTAATCTCTAGTTATACTTTAGCAATTCTACTTCATTATAAATTTTGTGATTCTAATAATGCTAAAAGTTGTTGTTTTTTTTTTTTTTTTATTTCACCTTGAACATGCTACCAGATCACCAAATTTGTTGGCATTTTCTTACAAATTTGCCAGAATTCCTTGCATTTAATGCATGTATGTGTGTACTGCCATCGATGTGCAAGTCTGAGCCTGACAGCTCTTCTCTCCTTTGTAACAGTCATATTAATTTTATTTTTTCAACTCAGTCTTCAAAGGCAATTAAGTTGTTTCTGCTGAGGCAACTGAAGGTTATTTTTTTCACCCTATCCATGCCCCCACCTCGATGTGTCAATGGTATCTCTTTTTATGGCTTTCTCTCATAATGACTATATAATTTTTTGGCCATTTACATGTAGCAGTTCTAGAGAAAGCAACAGTTGAAGTAAAGCAGAGGAAGATAAGTGCATATGCAAAGAACCACATATTGTATCCTTTTTTTCTGTCATCACAGACATTTCCCCAAGATTACTTATTTTTCAGAAAGATTAATGGGTAGTATTGCTGGTGTATTTATCACACATGCAGTTTCAATTGCTCTGATGAATTACAGGCAGAGGAATTGGTCACTGTACTGTATTTACTGAAAAAGCACAATTTTGTGAATTTATTTGCAAATTCATATTAAGCTTACAGCATAATCCTTTCAGAAGGATACAATTGGAGTCACTCTTTCTACTTTTAATTTGTGCAATTATGCATGGAAACAATTTCAGCTTCTGCCACTCACTTTTTTATAATCTAGAGAAGATTCTCCATGATAGACGAAGGAAATAGGAATGTCTTTCTTCCTAGAACTGTATTCAAAATATCAATAGAGAAATGAACTGCATTTCCTTGGTTAATTTTTATTGCCCAGAGGAAACAAGGAATACTCATCACAGTCCTGTGGAGTTACAATCCTATTTGGTGGCAGACTTAGCAGGAAATGTTGTCTGATGCCTGCTTTCTCCCTTGTCTGGTGGTAATCACCTTGAATTGTAAGATATTTAGGAACCAGTACTCTTACAAGAAATATTAAATTTTTTTACTAAGTGTAATAGCACCAACAAAAAGACTGAGAGTGTCACCATGAATATATAATTAGAGCAAAATCTTGGGAGGAGAGAGGTGCAGATTTAAATTCCTCCAGACAGAAGAGGAGACTGTAATGAATCTGGGATAAATGCCTGGCCACTATCCTGTTGGATATAAAGGGTAACAGTTCCAGCAATGCCACAGGCTTTAACTTTTATCCCAATGGCCCAAAATAAAACACAATTTTGATAATTCCAGAATAGAAATTGTAAAAATTAGTTTGCTTTAATCCAACACAATTCACTTTGTAACTTCTTTTAATTTATGAATGTAATCAAAATGTCAGTAATTATTAATTGCTGGAAAAGTGCTTAACAAGAGAAAGGGAGATTGATTTCTTGCATGAATCTTGGTATTTAATTGCTTCCTTTATAATAACGTAGATACTGATGGCTTTTAAGATGCAGATCTCTAGGGTTACTGCAGAGAATTTTTTTGTTTCCTAAAGGGGAAGGAGGCTCCTTTCCTGCACTTTGATCCTTCAATTCTTTTCCCCAAATCTCGTGACTACTGGACCTACCATGGTTCATTCACCACACCCCCTTGTGAGGAGTGCATCACTTGGATTCTCCTGCGGGAGCCAATTGAAGTCAGCTCAGACCAGGTAAACTCCAGCCAGTTCTGCTGCTCCTTTTCCAGTCCTCAGCAGTGTCTCAGTATGCCAGGGTGATGATTTGCAAGCCCTGTGTTACCTTGCACTTTTTAATAGGGGAAGCTTTAGCTGTGGACAGTGAGAAACTGCCTGCAGAATGGACTGTTGAAATAGGCTGTGAAACTGACCCTGAGAATCAGGTGCTCTTGCAGGACACTTCCTGGAACAGCCTCAGCAGTGGTGTTCTTGGGATCCAGAAAATCTGCTAAGGCAGAAGTGCCCCTGAGCCACAAAATTCAGCCATCACGGAAGCCTCAGTTCATTCGACGTGCTTTACAATTAAATGGGAAGTGAGACTAATATTTTGCTCCTTTCCTGGTTTAAGAAATTGCTGGTCCAGACCTTGACTTCTTAAAAGCTGTGAGTGAACAAGATCAAAAAACCTACAACCTACAAACCTGAACATTCATACAAAATAATGTACCACTTGCATTTGCAGAGGAAAAAAAAATGCCTGTCTGGATAAGGTAATGTTTTTAGTTCTTGTGTCAAAAATTTCGGCTATTTATACCACTTTCTGCTTCAGCAACACAAGGGTATATGTTTTCTACTGAAATGGCTGTCTTCAAAATAGATTTATTTTGAATTTGGATGAAAGGGTAACAATTAACAACAATTATCAACACTGAAATTAGGCTAATTTGAATAACAGCAGCTGAGTGCTGATTTCATTATTCAACTAAATAATCCAGTTGGCGTATCTCTGCCTTATAGATCAAAACACAAACTTCTGCACCAGCTTTTTTTATCACTGCCTTGCACTGACATAGGTCTGGATCCTCCTTCACAGATAGATGTATTTTCACAAGGTAATTGCCTTGTGGGTAATTGCCTGCTCCAGCTGGGAGCAGGCCCTATTCTTTTTCCACACTGTGGGTGTGAATCACAGAAAAATGCAAAAAAAGGCAAGGGTCAGATGATGACCTGTTCTGTGGATGAAGAGTGTGAAGATCCACAGAAAAAGTGCAAGCTCCTGGGCTGCAGCAATCTTTATCAGTAATCTCAGCATTGTTAGTGACTATCATTGTCATTGTGTGCTTGTGACTACTCAAGAAAATTCCTTTTTCATCTTAGAGTTTGTCCTAGGCAGTAAGGTCCACAGTGCTTCCACATGGACACTTGAATTTTTCTTCCTTGCAGATGGCAAAGCTCCGTAGCCTTTCCAAGAACTCTGAGAATGAACCTGTGAGCCCTCTTGTTGACAACTGGCGCCCACCACAGCCCCTGAAGGGTAGGATAGTGAGAGCCTCGTTCAAGTGAAATCTCAAGTTTCACTCTGCTGAACCTGAGTGAGAAAATTCCTACATCACGAAAGTGTAGTTAGTTTTTTGCTGTCTACTGCTTTTCCTCTGGATCCAAGTCTGTGTTTCTCAGTTTGAAATTCTGAGTAGTAAAAGTAAATCTGTTTTTAAAAGCAGAAGAATACTGTATGCAAATACTAAATATAATAAGCAAATGTGAGAAGTAATGATTCTTGACCAAAAATGCCTCAGCATTTATGGTCACTTCTCTGCCTTGTAGTCTTGTAAGAAAAATAGGCTCAGTTTCAATATTTAAAATTAACTTCAAAGGCAATATAGTAAGGCAAAAAAATGAACCAGTAGTTCAGGAAAGCAGAAGTAATGGTAGATGAACAGGAGGGAAATGCCTATCTCTACACTGTGATCTTGCTCAGACACCCCACCCTCAGAGACATCCAAAGAATAAGTACCCTTTTAACATACCACGTTTTCCCTTCCCTGTCTCGTTCATAGATTTTTATCCAAGATTAGATTAGTGGTTTGAGGGTAAAATCAGGCATACTCAGTTTCTGTGTGAAGAAGAAAAGAGACCTTGCTGTCATTTCAGCATTTGCTGTCTTCAGCATATCCTGCTCCTGCCATTGTTGATCTTTTCTTCTTTCGCTGCTGCTGTTACTTCACTCACCCAGTGTAGAGTCCTGCTGGTGTCATATTGCCTTGTATTTAGTATACCAGCTTTAGTACTGTTGAGGGAGAAGTGCCTTTCTTCTGCTGCTCTATGTTATCTCCCAGAATGATGGATTTTTAATGCTCTGCCTGCTTTCTATATTTGACACCTTAGTAGTTTTGCCTGTTAGGGATTTTGTTGCATATGGAAAGGATCTTTCTGGATGACTCATATGTGTCATTTGGGAAAAATCCAGATTAAGTCACCTAAGTGTTTGTTTATTTGACTCTGTAGCTGGAGAATATAAATGGATTCTCTTTGGCTCAGTTTCTTTGTGGGGAGACACATCAGCTTTCAAATATGATCCAAGCAAGGAATCACTGGCAGACAGAAACATCTATACCAACTTCCCCAGTCCTTCATCATGTACACTTCATCATTTCAGTGTACAAGTATCATCTAGGTTGAACCCACACAGAGATCATGTAAATAAAGATCTACATTATATTCAACACCCAGGTGATTATTCAGTATTGAACATAGAGGAGATTGGATGGTCAAAGGTGGTGCATAAATCCCACTGCACAGGCAGCTTCTGGGTTCTCTGTGTTCCTGTAACTCATAGGAATGGTACTGTAGGTAGCAGTGGGCGTTCTTCTGGAAATGTTGCCACAAACATGTTCACAGCAGCATTTGTAAGGGATATGTCAAAGTCTGAAAAAAACCAGACTACAAATGACTGGAATAGGCATTTCCTAGTTCTTCTTAATTATTTCACTTTCACTTTATTAGAAAAAGGGTGCTCCAACAGGGAAGTAATGAATGGGCAGAACTGGACAAATTCTGCTGTTATTGCCAGTACAATTCAGTGAGAACTCAGAAAATAAACTGAGGGCAGATTTTGATCCTTTTTATTCATTTAGAATTGTTCTAAGGAATACTAAATTCCCATTGCAAGTTAGTATTTTAGTTTATTAGGATCGTATTTTGCTTAGTATAAAGCAGTTTCTTTTTAAAAACTAAGTTCATGTGAGTAGAAGCTAAAGTATTGATTGAATCCTGTTTACAAATGTTTTGGCACTGGCTTAATTTTAACAGAAGATCAGCTTTTGATATTATGAGTGCAGCACTTGCAAGGGTATTGATTTCAGGAGTCCCTTAGATCTTCTTTAAACTCTTGAACCTGTAAATCTTCTCAACACATAAAAAAGTTACTACAGAAAGCTCATAAGCAACAATTTTTTTCTACTGTACTATGTCTTATGTGCAAAATATCTTCTTACATCCATATGCAGTTGATCTTGATGATGAGAAAATTTTAACACAACTGAGACAAGGGTTTGAGCCTTTCAACCTAAAAGCCATTGACTGTGATGTTTTAATCTCTTGTTATTGAGGCAATAAAAAAAGATTAGTTGTCTGCACTTGCAATAACTGCTTTTATGTCTTGAGAGAATCAATAAATTGACTTACATAAAAAAGAAAATTGTTTGCTGTTTTTATGCTAAGTGATGACTGAAAGTAGCAAAAACTTAGTAGAAAACCTTGCTGCTCCTTTCTTTGATATATATGCTTGTAATCCAAGGGGAACAGACATTTTTAGTACTTTTTAGCTGTTGGAGTTTAGGACAAGAAGCACATCAATCAGTTAGCTGAAATGTTACATAATTCTGAAAATTCCTGATTAGTTTATACTTTTGAAGCACACAAACTTGTTAAAGAATAATTGCCTGCAAAGCAGACAATGAGTGCACTTTGCTTGGTTTGCATGTTTCGTCCACTGCTTTTTAAAGGTAGAATAGGCAGAAGTTTATGAACTACAGAAATAGTGGTTTTGGTTCCAACAACAAACATTTGGTTTGTATGTAGGTAAAAAGGAAAATACAGTCTGAAATTTATGTTGCTTCCTCATGCATCTCCTCTGATGCCATTATCTCTTCAAACTATTATTACACAAAAGCATCAGCCTCACTGAAAATATGCTTTAAAGCTTTTTTCCCTTGAAGAATAAGGTGCACACAGTTTTGTTCCATTGCCTTTCTTCCTTTGATGAATAGTGTAGGTCAGCATTGATTACCTTGGTGACAAAATCAGAATATGTGGATTCTAATCCTGCTGCCCCATGTATCTTAGAGAAAACAAACAAACAAATCCAGTAAAAATCCTTATGAATTTCGTGCCCATAATGTATATAATAATTACAGCAGGGCAGCCAAGTGATTCACATTGATTACCACAGATGAGGTTTTGACAAAAACTTGCCCAGTTTCCCACACCTCATAAGAGCAATTACTAGATAAATTAAAAACTTATTCCTGTAGTTTCAAAGCTTTTCTTTACTAACTGAAACAGGTATCCCCATCTTTCAGTCATGTGTAAATTTGTAACTGAACTGTGAATTCCTGGTATGGCACTCGTGTACAAACAGCTATGATGCTGCATTTTTTATAATAATTTTCGTATTCTTATTCATAATATATGTTCATTTTTGTAGTAGACTACAAAATGAAATGAACATGTATCTTTTTTTTTCTGTATGTCAAAGAAAGATGCTCTTGGATGTCCTTGCTGATGTTTTTCTGCTGAGTAATCAGTGGTGAAGAACATTCATATTGTCAGGGAATTGGACAAAATAGAACAGTATCTATTTCTTCCTGAGGCATTTTGTCCCATGTCTCAGCAAAGGGAGCAGTTGTATGATGTGTGTTCTACCTTGTCTATCTGCCTTCTATCTCAATGAATTCTGGCATTTATCTTTGTCAATACTGGAGCACAAAACATGTATTTGGGAATTATTTTATTTCCAAGCCCAAGAATTTAATAAAACATTTTATAAGATTCCTCACTCCCAAGAATTTCATAGAACTTTTTGTAAAATTCCTCACTCCCCCAAAAGGTTAATGTACAATCAATGGTGAATTAGAGAGCAAATCAGACTCAATATTTCTTTTGAAAAACGTATTTTTTAAAGCATCTTCTTTTCAGTTTACGGCTGCTGTACAAGTCGGTTTGCAAAAAAGTGCAATATATTCAGGGTTATTTGTGAGGGAGAGACAGAAAAACTGCAGAGTTTTGTGTTCATTAAAACACATCAACAGATTTGAATACAGATGGAGAACTTGTGATATTACTGGGAAAATAAACACCAACAGAGTATTGCTATTATCGAAAATTTCAACTATGTTTGGACTGAATAGCACAATACTTGCAAGAATGTCCATGAACTTAAATGAGCAAAACACTTGCGGAATCCTAGGCCTGAGCTGGACCTTAAAGACCATCTAGTTCCAGCCCCCGTGCTGGAACACCTTCCATGGATGGGGACACCTTCCACTAGATCATTATTTGGAAAAAAAATACATAGTAGATGGAAAATTTTCTGTAAAACAGGAGGATGGAGAAGAAAGAAATGCAATTTGTGCTGCAAACTGATGAAGTGAAGATGCAAGTCCACAGTCTAAATTAATACCTCACTTTCAATAAGGACAACTGTGAAGAATATGAGTACAAATAAAGAAGGGTTAATAGGAATATATTAATACATGTGAGAATGAAAATTACCATTAAGTGAGATGGTAAACCAAGTAAGACAGCAGAGCAAACTTCATACAAATGGAGTTGTCTCTGCTTCAGAAAACAAAAAGATTGGCATAATAAATTGCAACCCTTCTGTTGAGCACTCTATTCACAAGATCTCCCTGGAGACAGCATCCTGCCTCTCTACAGGAAAATCCATCAGGAAGGCTGGAAGCAATGATGCCATCAGATATGCAAAAGAAAGTTTTCAGTCACTAATTAACCACACCTGTAGTTAGCACAAGCAGAACTGACAGAATGTTTTCTGCATGGGAATTCTCAAAGTAAATCTCACTGATTCTGCCACTAATTCTTTAAGTCAGAGGCTGACATTAACTCATGCTTTTGCAGTCCTGTCATGCCATCAATAGGTAGTAGGTGTAAGGAAAAAAATATGCCCTTGGTAAATTTGAGTAGCACACTGTCACTCTGTTACTAATATCTTGCAGAAGATCTCAGAAAAGTGTTGAAGAACTTGAAACTCCTTCCTGCAGTTAGACCAGTTTCCATGCTGCACTAGACCAGGAAGCCCATGGACCAGTTGTCTCAGAGCTTTATGGTGGAGATAATACAACTTTACTAGACTAAGATTTTTAATTCTTCCAATTCCCATTAATTTTTTTCTCTTTTTTTTTTTAACTGACATTGCCATGTGTAATCCTACCTTCACTTCATAGACAACACAAACATTCCTGCTGAAAACTTAAGTGAAGAATGCTGCTTCTTGCTTTGCTTGGGATGGTCATTTTCCAGAGCCCACACGGTGGAGCCAGTTCTTCAACAGTCACCTTCCTGACATCACTTTCAGCTAACAGGAGGCCTAGGCAGTGCAAATTCTTCTAGTCCTGCACAAGTAACTGAGCATTGAAACAAATGCAGTTAATCCAAGTTCTTCTTGAGCTACAGAATCTGGTGTTTAGATAAATATTGATAGTACTGGACTGGTATTCATTTCTGTCTAAAAATTTTCTGTATTTTGTCAACACGCTTATTCATGCAAAGTCTATGTAAGGAAGTGCTTTTGTTTTCACAGGCTGAGAATAGTCCAGATAATTCCACTCCTAAAGTCCCAGAGAATTCTATCACAAGGTAAGAGGAGTTAGAGGTGAAAATCTCCCACTGGTATGTACTGAACTGGTTCCTGATTTGAGTAATTATGAGACCAAAACTGCAGGATACATGACCCTCCATACTAGCAATACCCTGGATGAATAGCAATTTCAGTCTGCATAGTCTTTTCTCTCTGCATGTCTCAGTCATTCTTCATGGTTATGATAATTTCTACACTGAATTAAAAAACAAAGACATCTTCATTAAGGTTCACATCTTTCAGAGAACAGTGACTTTTTTTTTCTTAACACTGCAGGCTACCAGCCATTACACCCTAATTTAAGAGCTCCCACAATGTTGTGAATTGTCTGTGTAATAAATCTCGGCTGGAGAAAGAGTATAATCATCAAATATTTTTTCTTGTCAGACATCATTGAGCAACAAATGGCAACAGTGTCAGCAGCCTATCTAAATTTACAGCTAAGCAAATGCTACTGACCCTTGAATAAACAGATGAAAGTTGATTTGTTGCCCAATAGTGTGTAAGATCTATAATTGAAACACTGATTTCATTGCCTCTGTTGGGAAAGGTAGGGAATGCAAGTTTAGAAACAATCCTTTCCATGCCTAATGTCTTGGAGCATTTTGCTGTAACATCCACCACTGAAAAATCCTGCGAAAGGGAGAGAGCCCATGTAATCTAAATAATGCTGAGGATTTGGAACATTTCTTCTGCCTTTAAGGTAATAATTGTGCCAGGACTTACATTAAATTACACACCATAAATATGGTACAATATTAATTAATAGAGAAAATAATTACGTTCCTTTACTGGTGTTCATCATCAGACTATTTTAATGCCAGTGTAAGAAATCCCATGAAATATTTCGAACATTTCCAACCAGATTTTCTATATGTCCTTCCCACAGCCTCAAAACCCCTGTATACCTTGTGTATACAAGTATCTTCTCCTCGTCTTAAAGGTAATGGGAGGTAAAAGTCCACTGCAGACAATCTTGACTGGCAGTTCTCTGTAAAAGCAACTCCTTGCTGGGCTCTGATTGTGACCTTTTATCCTGGATATGATCTGAGTTACAGTGAGGTTTGCTTTCTGGTTTAGGTTTCAATCAATTTGATCTTTTAATGGTTCATATTTAATTGCATACAACAATTAAAATTGTATTAGTTAAAGTTAATAAAAGTAAGCATTGCCATTAAACTGCCATTTTGGAATTCTGACAAAATCTGTGGCTTTTGCTACTTTGCAGAACTTGGCTGTCCTAGTTAGTCTCTCTTGCCCTTTCTGGAAGCACAGTGTTCCCTTTTTACAGAATCTAACTGAAGGGTTTGCCATTTTTTTACATGAGTTTTTGCTGTTTGCTGGGGTTTTTTTTGTGTTTAAATGCTGAACCAAAAGCAACACTATATTAGAGCTCACTCTTTTTTCTCCTTACTGTATTGAAATGTCTTTAATCAGGAAATGAAGCCCCATGATTTGAAAAAGATCTTCCTGGAACAACTTCACAATATGCATAGAACAGTAAAACTTCAAGGTAAACAGTGAATCCATTACTTGCATTTGTATCTTCACATCACAGGATGTAGGGTCCCGCTCCTGATGCACCTGTTCAAGTGAGCCATCTCTTCACTTGGCAATATTTACTGTGACTGAGCTGTTGAATAAAAGACATGCACTAAAATTTGTAGCCTGGATGGACTTCATGAATGTGGGTGCACATGCTTCCATGTCAGCAAGGGAACTCAAGGAGTAGATGAATTCCATTTATGCAAGCATGGAGAAGTTTTTGCGACCAGTAAATAAGCACCATAGCAGTGCCTGGTTATAACCAGACAGAATAAGACAAGAGAAGACAAGCTGTTGAACATCTCCTTGCTCCAGCTTGTGATTCACTCTGTGGTCTATCTGATGCACAAAAATGTCAAGCTTCCCTAGCTGGAACTGGTGAAGGGAATATATGAGAACATTCACATAATCTTAAACTAGGATGTGGAGTTTTGCCAAACAGCTGAGATGGAGAGGGCACAAGGCAGTATAACCTGCAGAAGCTTTCCTGTCTGTGCCTTGTCACAGGGAATCTCTGTATAATCCATCTATCCTGTTAGCAGTTGCTGGAATTTATGATCTGGTTGTAATTTTTCCATTACTGCATGGACACTAATTAAAGCATGCAAATTACTTATTTACACTTACTTCACTTGGAAAACACCCCTGGTTGCAACTGGGGAAGGAAATGGCATCATCTTCACCATCAGGCTGGGCCCATCTCCATATGCATGATTACACTGGCCACAGCCCAGAAATCCCTCTTGCTTATGTTTCCAAAATAATCTATGAATCAGTGTTATATAGCAAGCATCAGATCTTGCTATGGACACACTTTCTCCTTGTGCTTCATTGCATGTACTTGGTAACATCTACAGAGATTATGCCAGCCTGTCTCAATGGCTGTCTTACTGCTTGACTTGTGCCAGGGCTGTCTCTAGCGGTGGGGTCTGTTCTAGACTTTGCCTCATGGATACAGGATTTGTGGGGCGCCTTCCACCTTTCTCTTGGCAATGCCTTCTTGCTTACCCATGTCTGGTCCAGAACAGGATGCTTCTCTTTCCATGGGAGATGGTCACTGCAGGCTGCAAACTGAACTTGGCAGCATCAATGTGGACTTGTTGGATTTTTTTGTCCTAGCAGGTGGACAGAGTTGCAAAATTCCCTGGTATTCTTTAGTTCCCTGCACGAAGCAGCTATCTGGTTGACCCATCTCATCACTATATAGATTTTTGCAGGTGGAATCTTTCTACAGAAATGCATGTTTCTGGATTATCCTGCACTGCCATCTCAACTGTACCAAAGACACAAGCTGTTATCCCTAAGGTTCTTCCCTACCCATCAAGTAATACACTTCTTTGGCACACTGCAGTTGTTCCACCTAAACTGCTGTACAGTCACTGCAGTGAACCTGTTGGCTTCACAATTAAACTTGGGTGATATGTATGTGTGTGCGCTTGCAGATGCAAGTATTTTCCAGGGCTTTGAAAGGAATTGAAAGGTAGCAGGCAAAACAATGCAGTTGACAGAAATGCCTGGATGGCATTCAGAAAGTATCCAAATGAGCTCACAATTATGTGTTGTAGCTGCACTGCATTGCAAAGTGGGTAGATGGGAACACATGCTGAAATAGGCCAAGTGTTTTACCCACATTCCAGCCAAGAGTGCCAACATATTTTTAACATTCATCTAGATAGGTTTACTTGGGCTTTTATTTCTGCTTATCCATGTATAAAAATTTTTACCTACGAATGTGACAAAAATACCGATACTAACAAAACACACTCCTTTTTTTTCTTATTTCAGAATAGATTTTTGTCTACGTGGACTCTTAAACAATGTAACTGGTGGAGCAGAGTGTGCTATAGCAATTCTTTGATTTTGTAGATGAATAGCAATAAAACCATAATAAATCCTGGTAGAGAGATATTTTATAGAGCTATATACTCCTAGTCTGTAAGTATCAGTTCCTTGACAATAGAAACTGTGGGGGAAAATGGGGATTGTGACATAATAGCAAAATAATTCAACTCAGTGTGTCATTTTTCTTATTTTGGCAGACAAAGGTCTCGCTGTTGATAGGTTTCCATTCATGCCTACCATGTTTTCCATTGCCTGGCACAAATGTCAGTGAAGTGGAAGGCATATGACAAACTGGCTTCTTGGCTGTAAAATGCCACACCAACTATGGCATGCCCAATGAAAAGCACTGTGTGAATGTCCTTTGCACAGTGCCAGGCATGCTATGTGCAACCCACTGCAAAACAATATGGTATTTTCTGCAGCTTCTTTTTTTGCTTTTTTATTTTCCACACATTCCTTATAAAAATAGAAGGTAGACTATATTAATGTTTGCACAAGGCACAAAACAACAATGCCAAAACAGTTCTGTAATTTGGTGCAATTGCTCTGAAGTCTGGCACTGCACTGAAACACAGTTAATGCAAGTATATCTTAGCCTGCTCTACTGACTGAGCAAATCTAGTGAGCTCTGCTTCTCCTTGCCTGTGGTGCTCCAGCCCACTGTCTTACTGGCCCTCCACTGCACTTGTAATGCTTAGTCAACGTCTTTCTTGCAATAGCAGGCTCAAAATTGGATTCTAGAACTACTTGCGCAAGTGTTGAAGACGGAAATCATCATTCCTGCCAACCTGCTGGCTACGCTTTTGTTAGTGCAGCTCAATGTGCACAACAGCAAGGGCATACTGCTGGCTCAACTCATTTGTTTTCCACCAGGATCTCCACATCTTTTTGTACAAAGATGCCTGCTGGCCAGTCAGCCCCAGCCCATCCTCCTCAGGGGCAGGAGTTCGCAGTGCCTTAGTTGAACTGTTTCAGGCTCCTGTCAGGTCATTTCTTCAGCGTGTCTGGGCTCCTCTGGATAGTGGTTCATGATTTCATCCTTAAACTTGCTAAGGGTATATTTTGTGCCATTGTTCAGGCCATTAAAGTCCTGCAGTAATAAGAAAAATTAAATTTCCTTCCAGAAAAATAATGGATACTCTGGTGCTGCAAATCTTGTTCATCGAATCTGAATAAAGTTAATCTAAATTGTCATTATCTGTTTGATTTGTCTCTTTTTGATCATAGGTGTACAAAATTTCAAGGATGGGGACCCTGTATATACTGAAGCATTTTACCAATACATCAGTACTTTTACAGGATGTATTTACTGACCTTACCATTTAGTTTTGTCACTTCTCTACTCACAGACATTGTAATCTGCCTTCATTTTCTCCTCTCTGTTTTATGGACTCCTAGCAACTAGGAAATAATTCTTGTACCACAAATAGTTTTTTTTTTCACTTTTTTTCTTCGTGGTTGTTCCTTACCACTTGGCCCCCTTTCTCTTTTCTGCCTGTCCCAAGGACTCATACCACTCTCATACCATTTACCATGCTTAGTTTCCATTCTCCTTACAACAAGAGCCCCATATGTCCCTTGTCCAGGTTATTCTCCTTATGACACAAGAGAGGCTTCATAACCCTCTTCTTCCCTTTATTTCCTTCTTCTGTCTTGCTGCTTGGCCAATAAATCACTCAGTGATTTATCAGTAAATATGCCTATTTGGGAAGATGAATAGGGAAGACATTCAGTTTATAGCTGGGCAGAAGAGTATTAACTGGTGTGACCATCTGTCCGTTTATTTGATCTGCAGAAAACTGCAGAGTTATTTAGGCTACCGGAGTGCTACAGTGCTGCCCATTCCATTGTTATCACATTACTTCCAAGCAGAGAGAAATGTCATCAACATGATGTCATAACATTCAGCCAACTGGCTTATGTGATGCTGATCCAAACACTTCTTTGAAATATGCCACAGTTCTGAGGTTGGATCTAGGTTAGTTTTAGGCTAGCTTATATATACATCACGGGTACTAAAATACCCCCCATTTGTCAGCACATTTCCCTCATATTTCTATTCTATTGCATATTCATATTTTTCAGGCTGAAGAGCATGTCTACTTGTAGCACTGCAACTGACCACCAGCTCAGTAAGAACTAAGAACACCGGGATTTTATTCCAATTTGTTGCTTTTCATGTACAGATGCAAGACTAAAATGTCACTTTCTGAGTACATCCTTTTGAAAAGTGGTGTTTCATTCACTTTCCTAAAAGATCATGTCATTGCTAGCAGCAATATTCCACTGTGCTCACTTATTATAATGTAATGACAAAGGTCTGCTTAGTGTCTTTTCAGCCAACTGCTCCTCTGGCTGTGATCAGCTGATTTTCAAGTTTTTGTGTGTTTATATTCAATAAAGGTCAAACAATTGAACTATTTCTGCATCTTCCTTTCTTCAAGTAAAACTATAGATAACTCTGCCTGCTTCCTTTAGAAGAAGCTGATAGCCATTCTTATGAAGGGGGCCTTCATTCCTTTCTCCAGGTAGTATATTAAGTATGACTTTATTGCTCTCTCCTGGTGATCCACAAAATAGTCAGAGGACTTTCAAATTCCCTCTACTTAAGCTGTTACATATATTCATCACAAAAATTAACATTTAAGGGCTCTTGATGCTCTGAACATAGTGTGAAATACCTGCTGTACCCTCATTACTTGCAATTTGGGAAGCCCAAATAGGTTGGATTATTTTCCCACAGATCTCTTTTCTGTTCCTTCTAGTCTTGCATCCTTCTAGTCTTGTGTTGCATTTTGTAAATACTATATTAAAAGTTTATTTTGATGGTTAAACTGCTATAGAAGGGTGAGCTGGCATCCTCCATTTCTTGAAGAAATAACTCTAGACAAGCAAGCACGGCCTTAGTAAGTATAGCCTTTTGGCAAAGGTTCAGCTCCTGAGATCAATGCTTTTCTATTGCCTTGTTCATTTTGTATAAACAAAGTAGGATAAGGAGGAAGAGGCAAAAAAAAAATTTAAAAAAAAAATCAAAAACAACTGGGACAGAATGCTTGAATTAGGGACACAGTTTGTATCAGTGTTTTTATGAAAAAGCCAAAACTGGAGTTGGGGTGTGCTACATAAGTGGCAGCCTGTGATGACAAATAGGTCTGATCTTACTTGCAAATTTCTATTGATCCAACTGGTAATGGAAAATGATTTTTTCTGTTTTAATAATTTCTGTTTTAATAAAGGAATTTTTCTGTTTTTTCTGTTTGAATAATTTTTCTGTTTTAATAATTTTTTCTCAATCACTGTATTTCTTTTTTCACTTAGTTCTAAATAAAAAACATGCAAGGAACAAGATTATTTGGATGAGAATCCTGTAATAACCTAATGCAGCAGATGCTGATTCTTCCAAGACCTCATAACAGAAATCACAAAGTACTACAGAACTTTCGTAAACTTTACTCTTCTGTTATGCAAGAAGGTGGCTGCTATTCATTAACTTCTACGGTTACAAATTAAGTCTTTTCACTGACTCTATAACTTGACCCTCTGTCTGACTCTCTCTCTCTATTTTATCATTTTCTCAGCAAAATGACAGAATGTGGAATTTTTGTAGATAGACATGAAAGCATCATAGTTGCTCAGATATGTGGGAGATACAGAGATAACCTGAAAGAATAAATTTACCTTTATATTTATAATCAAAGCAAAATTTAGACATTCTGATCTGATGAGTTTTGGAATTATACATCTAAATCCAGGACTGATGACACAATTGCACTATAGACAAATACAGTCATTCTTAGACTGAGAATGTATCAATCTGATTTGAATGAACAGCCTTTTATTAAAGCACATTTGTCTATGCTCTGTACCTAAATTCAGAATAAGCTTCAAACATTTCTCCATCCTCACTGTCAAATCCCTAGTTTTAAAGGTGATTAGTATTATGTGGAAAAATATCTATCTGAAGTGTAAAGTCCAAGCATATGTCTGAGAAGTAAATATAACTGCCCAACCTAAATCTCCTGGCCAACTATGTGCCTTTGCCTCTTTGAAAAGGAATTATCCTTGTACTTGGTCAAAATGAGACTACAGGCTCTTGTGTTAATGATCTTTTGTCTTATGCATCCTAGAGGAGAAGTGAATAATCATGAAAGATGGAAACAATATATAGAGGTGATAGTCTGCTAATCAGTGAAGGATCTTGCACTAATTCCTGGTCCCCTGAGCAAAGCCTAAATAAAGTCATTTGGGAGGAATCGCTATGTCAGGATTGCTAGAAATAGCAACCTCCTCCACCCTCTGGAAGTGAGTTATGAAACATGAGCAAACACAACCTCTTCATCTATTTCTGGAAGTAATTTTCGTATCTTTGTCCCCAGCACCATCAGTAGTATCAAGGCTTTGGCTGATGGATCTTCAAAATTGCAGAGCTTCCTTCCCACCATGTTCCTCAGAGTTTTTAGTTTGCTGACACAGAAGAAGCTTTTGTAAGCACTTCTCCATGACATGTAAGGAAAGGGGATTCATGTTGCACTTTCTGTTCTAGGACTTTGCCTCTCATTAGCTATACTGCAGAATTATTTAAGTTCTGATATATTCCAGCCCTTCTATAAAGGTAGGTAAGGTGCAGGATCTGGACCACAATCTTAAAGTGCTGAGGTTCACCTTACATCAAAACCATTTCATGGACTATTTAAGGGCGTTTGAACAATAAATGTCTTCTGATAAAGACATGCTTCAGTGAACAAGGTCAGAGGAAGAGCAAGAGCTGGGGCATTTCATACTGGGAAGAGGGACTGCTGTTTAAGTTTATAAAGATTGTGGGTTTCTCTTCCAGACCTTCCTTATGTGTGTTTGGATCTTAAGACTAAGAATTTTATCATATCACTTACTACTGAAGATTGAGGATAAAAGGTTTATACAAGCTTTAGATAATTATTCTGGTAAATTTAATCGCCTGTTTAACACTGGACTAGTCCTTTTCATTTCTGGACCTTTCCCTTTCAGTTTAAATTCAATAAAAATTAATATGAACTATACCTAAGTGAACAGGACAAAATTGTGAGATTTTCACAACATGCAAACTTTGTTTTTATGAAGTAATGACATCATTTTTACTCAGTGCCGGAGCACACATGAGCAGATCGATCCACACTTCAATGGAGACTCACATTTCAGCATATATGCCATCTGGGTAGTATTTGCCGCAACACCCTAATGGCTAACTAAATAGAAACCTTATAGGAATCTATGTATTGAATTTGTGTGTTTATTTTTTCATGGACAGATGCTGTGAGGTGAATTTGAATCTCACTTCCTGAATGATCTTCATTTCTGAACTCAATGATTGTCCTTTAAATCACTTTAAAATTAGTGACGAAGCCTGTCTTACATTTTTTTTTTTACAAATCTGACTTTAACATTATTTAAAGCACCAGTAGATTTATTAGAATTATTACACAGAGAGGGAACCTGCCAAATTGTGACCTGTGGTCTGCCCTGAAATAACTTTCTGTATCTCATCAAGATATAAGAACAACAAAACTTGTTGGAAGTCAAGGTTATAGGGATTTTTGTGCATGGCGTGAATTATCAAGAATCCTGGAATCCTATTTCTAATTCCCTCATTATTCTGCTTTGTAACCATGAACTACTCCTAGTGCTCCCGATTAACTAGCTGCTTCCCTTCTCCTTTTAGACCACCTCTGCTTGAGACCAAATTCAATCTTGACCTTGTCCTCTATGCCATCTGTGCATTTTCTTAAAACACTTCTCATGTACAGACCACATTCAATAATCAAGAGCCCAACAAAGACTTTTAAAGGCTTTCTTTTTACTGGCAGAGAAGAAGAGTGTTTTTAAGGGATTCCACACAGGTCTTTTCTGAGAATGAAGAGGGTATTTTATCTGGAGAGAGGTATCGATGGACACAGGATATTCAGGCTTGGGGAAAGGAGTAAATCCAGAGGAAAGGGGTAAGAACACTGTTTTGAATAAGGAAGAAGATCAAAGTAGAAGCCAGAAGAAAACCTCCTGTCTCACTTTGTCCTCTTGACGACCCTCAAGTCCCAGAGAAAAAGAGCTCAGTGAAAGCAGATATACAAAAGACTATTTGTTTTTCCTCAGAAATAATTTATTTGCTTTAAAGGTCTGAATTAAAGTGTCTAATGTCAAAATATTTTCTTAGATTGCTCCTTCTTTCTTTCCACAGCCATTTTTAGGTTATCTAAATGTCAAGGAGTTCAGAACACACGCTGATTCTGAAAAATTGCTGTGCATGAGAGCTCAGGACAGAAATTACAGTATCTAAAAATTCTGAGTCTTCCTACTCAGGCCATAAAGTACAACCTCAAGTCTGTACATTAAAGTCAGTTTAAAAGACACAGTACTTTTATGTCACATGCTCTCTATCTGGAGATTTGTCTTTGGGTCATGGCAGTGAGAAGATGCTCAGAAACGGAAGTGAAAACTGGGGAAGAGGTGGGAAATAGTATGTGCATTACTAGACATAAATACAAAGCTCCTGTGTACCTTGTTCATGTCTCCACTTTTAATACTGCAAAGTCACTGGAATACCTTGGGTGATTCCAAACCTTGATTTGTTATCTTGCCTCAAATTGTTCATGGCAAAGTTATATGTAATTGTTCATTAGCTAACACTTCTCTTCAGCTTCAATAACTCTTCCAATTTGTTGGTGTTTACCTCTCTGATGAAGTGCATAGAAAGACAGCTGTCACTTACCCTCTTAACATTTGTTTGCTATGCAAAGCACACTAAGCTTTTATAGTCTCATCTTATAAAAGAGGCTCTTTAATGGCCTTGTTTCCCCTGCACCTGTTGCAATTCATCGTAATTCAGCTTCATGAGGCCAACAGACCTGTCTCAGAGGTCACACCAGGTTCTCTTCAGCTCCAGTGACATGTCCTTGGTTTGCTCCTGGGTTTTTCTGTGAGCAGTTCCTGCCTGGTAGTGCTTTTTGACATGTTATCACCAACAGACCCACTCCTCTTCCTTCTCTAGGGCTATGATTCAAGACCACCGTGTAGCACCTTCAGCTACTAAGTATCACCCACTGCAGCTTACACAACATTCAGGGATACTGATTTTTTCTGCGCTATGACTCCAGGCTTCCATCCTGTGGCATTTGTATTTTTCTTCAACCAGCTTGTACGGTTTTACCTCACCTCATTATGAGCAAGTAAAATAAGCTCAATCCTTGTTATACAGAAAGTCTTCTAAAATTTAAAACACAGTCATTCATCTTTCAATCTAGCGTTTTGTCTTCTACTTAGTCAGCCCCTCACCCATTTTACACCATTGGTGCTAACCTCTGTCTTTATCTCATCTGGCAATTCTCTGTGTGTCAGAATAACAAATATTTTTAGAAGTGGTTTGATTTCTGTGTGTCACATAAGGAACACATGCCTGCTAGCAAGTATGCTTACAATTTTAAGTGCAATCTGATGCATAACACCCTGCTAAATGAAAGGAGAATTAGAGCTGAAGCAAAACAAACAAATCCCATGCTTAATTTGATAATAACGATTTTATCTGGAGCTGGCAGGAACTGGATCTTCAGCTAGCTTAATGATTTCCATTTACCAAGAAACATTGCAGTAGAGGAAGCAACACCTTTTTAAAGGCTGGAGCAATTAATGCCACTGAATTTTTGCAGGGAAGCTGTTTATGAAGGCAACGGGAGACCGCACAGCAGGGAGCAGCGCTGGAACCCAGGCGAATACACGGGAATTTCCTAGGGAAGGGTGTGAACCTGTGATAGCCATTTGCACAAAAGCTGTTGGACTCATCCTCTCACCCCCTGCTGGCCTCTGGATCCGGGCTGCGCCACACACCCAGGAGGGAAACACGGCTCCAGCGCGGCCTCCTGGGGAGACACCCAGCCCCTCCGGACCGCACAGGCCTTACGCCAGAAGAGGCTTTCTACAAACAGCCATAAAAAGCGCCGCCAGCCTGCCTGGACCTGCACATTTCATTTCAGCAGCCAGCCCGGCTAAAGCTCCCTGCTTGATCCGGCTGCGTGTCCGCGCACGGATGCTCACCTGTCTTACTTGAATTTGAAAACTATTCCTACATTGCCTGTGCCTAATGCTGGACATTCGTGCTTTTCTATATTCCCATCTCCCCGGCAGGCGGTGGCAGCCCTTTCCCCTCGCTGGGCATTCCGGCGCTGTCCCGGCCGGTTCCTTCCCCCGCATTCCCGGGGGACAGCGGGAGCGGGGCGGGCGGTCCGAGGCAGCGCCGCTCTCCCCGCCCCCGGCTCCCGGGGCCCTCCCGGGGCCGTCGGGCGGCGGGGACGGGCATGGATTTGGCGGGAGTCTATAAAAAGCCGCCGTGAGGCGAGGCTACCGTCCTGGCAGAGCCGCCGGCAGAGGCTGGGGCGCGGCGCCGGCACCGCACCATGATCAACCCCAACTACTACCCCTGGGGCTACGACAGCGACAACGGTGAGCAGGGGGCCGCGCCCGGCCCGCTCCTCCCGGCACCGAAACCCGGGCGAAACGGGGACCCCTCTTCCCGAGGGAGCACGGCGGGGATACGGGCTCCAGGCGGGCCCGGGGCTCTGCAGGTGGCCGGGCCGAGGCCTCTCGGTTGTCGCTCTCAGGCACGGAAGAGGCGAAGCTGGCGGAAGGAGAGGTCAATGGCAGGGGGTCTTTGAGTTAAATAAAGTCAGTTTTCATACTGCTAATGTAAATTAAAATTGGACATAGCAATATGTCCAATTTAGGCCAGCCCTAATGCAGGAAGAGAGTGCTGGGCTGCAGGCCCTGCCTGCCTGGAGAGGTTGGGGTATTGGTGGTCTCTTGTTCCTGCTCTCTCCCCTGCTGCAGGAAGAACAGGCTTTTTCCACATGAACTTCTTGGTAAAACCATGATGATAATTTAATCCACGTTTCAAATTCTTGGCACGTCCAGGGTTCAGTGGCCTTTTCTCATTCCAAATGGCTACATGGTGCCATATTTCAATCATTTGGGTATATCCCATCACATTTCTAGCCACTGCTGGACTTGGAGTATATACCTCTGGTTTTCTTCCTTGGCATATTATCATTCTCCTAGTTGTAGGTCTTGAGGTTGCTGTAAGAGTTTAGGTGCACTTGAAGGACTTAAGTACCCAGTATTCCAGCTAGTCAATCTAGTTGCTTTTTATACAGTGAAACTCTTGACAGGGCATTAATAACAACTAGGCAATTACTTATTAATGCACTTAAATTGTGTTCTATACTTAAGCAAAGCCAACCTTGTGTTAATTGTAACAAGTATGATTCATATCTCTCTGGAAAAGATTCTCCTGATACTTTTCTGTACTTTTTTGTAGGACCAGATCAGTGGCACAAAAATTACCCTTTTGCAAAAGGACGTCATCAGTCACCGATTGAAATCAATAACAAAGAGGTGCATTATGATAGTTCTCTACTACCATGGTTTGCTAGTTATGATCCTGGGGCAGCTAAGACCATCCTCAATAACGGGAAAACCTGCAGAGTTGTATTTGATGATTCATTCGATAGATCAGGTCGGTTTTGTTTTCACCTCTCTGTCCTTACATATGAGTGACTGTTTCTCAATTTGCATGGCAGAGCCTGCTCTGACTGTTCAGGCTCTCGGAAGGGTGCTGTGTACTGCCTGTGTGTGATGTACAGGTTTCTCTGACTGGGTACCCTGTGCTGCTGCTGGCAAAGTCTGAGTCTCTTTTTAAAGTTCATCGGTAAAATCCCAGGGAATGGAGAGAGGCGCAAAGAAAATTGGTACAGGGTGAATTAAGGTGTAAGATAAATTTGTGGGGCTGCAAAAAGTCATTGCAGTTGTCTTACTTTTCAGGATGAAGGAGGCCCAGGCTTTTTCTGTGAGAACTGAATTCCATTTTACCTATTTGAGATGCCCTGCAGAACATCTTAAGTTACAATATTTAAAAACTCTATCCACGTAATTTGTGATAAATGAAGTAACAAGCCAGATGTTGCCACAAGGTCATGGTATTTAATCCGTTGAAACTCTTTTTGGCGTTAATGAGGTTTTGTCTTAATGAAGATTATAGGGCTGATAAATTTAATTGTGTCAGCTTTTATCCAGTTACAACTATGACAGCATACAGTGTACAGACTTATTTCTTACCTGCATTGAAACTTACACTTTCTATATGACTAGAACTGACAGTTAGAATTACTATGAGAAATCTTACTCATAGATTGTTTCTTGTTAAGTATATATGGATATGGATTTAATTTAATGGATTTTTAACTAATTAGTTGGGTTTCTTGAAGCTGAGGATCAAAATGTATGTATGCTGGACTAGTTAATATACTATCAAAACTCACAAATTACTATGCAGTTAAGACTTTTGTAACTTTTCTAGCAAAGTGGGAATTTTCAATGTTATTTGAAGAAAAATATTATTAATGTCAAATGAAATGATACACAAGTAAAGAAATGTAGCTGTGGCATGTGAGATCTCCATGACTATTACCATATTTTACCATCTGTTGTATTTGTTAGAACAGCATCAGGTATACCAATGGTTGCATCTTCTGCATAAAAATAAAAGTGTAAGCATTGTGAAAATAACTCAGATTTTGAATGGGAGGGAGTATCCAGGCACAGCAATCTACAGCATGGATGCAATGCTCACCACAAAGAACAGAAAGTTTCAGAATGTTCTGAAATTTTTTTCAGATGAACTGCTTAGTAACGGTTGTGTTTTGATCTCAGAAATAAAAAGCAATTCACTGCAAAAAAAGTAGGTGTATATCTCAACTCTTTGAAGTCAAGAAACATTCAGTGTTTGTTATTATGTCTCCTATGTTATACTATTGCCTGCAGAGTCTGTGGGTGGTGTTCTTTCTCTAATATAATGCTAATTGCAGGACGAATTCCACTGTGCATACTCCTACTGACTTGAACACATTTTCAGTTTTTTAGGATACGTACAATGGCTTATTCTTTATGTAAAAGAACCGCCAGCTGCACAAAACATACATATGCAATAGCAATCATATAGGAGTGAAGCTTTTATTCCTTTGGACAATGATACTCATTTTCTTTATGTCTGTGTATATGTCTATCACTCTGTCTATCTGAATTATTTCTGAGTTAACCAGAAAACTAAGCATTTATTTTCCTGACTTTTTTCAGTTGTAGTGGTCATACCCATATCTGTGCTTCTGTCTACATTTTCATTAGTTTGAATAAAATAGATTGCTGAATAAATTGCCAAGGTGAGTGATGAAATCAATTACTTTGGATGTCTCCAAGTTTTACATCCATTGTATATCCCGCCAAGAACACTTGGAGAATTCACAATTGAGGACAGTTTCTTAAATTCAAACAATTCAATATCAATATCATTCAATGTAATTCAGGTATTATGTTGAAAATAGGCCTTATTACTTTTATGCTTAGGGTTAGCCTAGTGGAAGGGATTGGAGAATTTATTTCCAGCTGTTTATAAAGTCTGACTGACTGTGAGAATCTGCTACAAAATTGAAAGCTTTGCTGACTTTGCTGACAGATTAAGTTGCTGTAAGAGCAGTATCATTCCTCTGCTGCCTATCCATACAAGTCAATAGATTCCTGTGGATTCAGTTTTCTGTCTTAGTGTACCCATGAAGATGGATCTTATGCACTGTAAAATGATTGCAGGTGGGGGCTGGAGTCTGAAAATTAAAGAAAGAACTGGGAGCTGAAATCAAACCTTCTAGGTTGCTGGGCTCAGTAAAACACACCAGAACTTGGGTACATTGGCAGCCTACCACTGCTATGTTTTTTTGGCCTGATTGGCAATTCAGATACGCTTTTAGATCCAGCAGTGACCCATTTTTGGTTTGAATTAGGGCTGAAATCTTATTTCCACTATCAAAATCCATTTATTTCTAAAATTCATAAAATATTCATATCAGAGAAGTGTCCTGAGAGCTTCTAGCTGGTGGGACTATTGTCATGATGCTCTTTGAGATATATAACTTCCTTACAGTTAATGACTATTTGGCTATTGTTGTAATACCTTGGTTAGATGGTTACACCAGTGTTTGATTATTTGAGAAACAGTAAAGATACAAAAGTCTGGTAATGGAACCCAGACAGAGCAGCTGGACAGAGATACACTAAGGTCACATGGATACCTGCCTTCATCTTCCCTCTTTATTTATTGTTTTTGTTGGCAGTTCCTATGGACGTTCATCAACCAAACAGATTCCTACTTCTTCTTTTACTGGCTTTCAGATGGGTGACATTTAAGGATTTGGAGTACCTTAGTGCAGGCACACATTCTTACAGGCTTACCTTGATGCTGTTTTCAGACTCTTTCCTATCAAAAAAACATGTGGATTTGAAAGTAGATGATGCAAAAAGAAAAAAAAAATTAGAGACAGTTACTGTAAGAAGTCAGAGCTTGTTGCTAATCAGCTCTTTTAGCATGGCCAGGGCTTGTGGCCAGCATTTCCTCAAATACTCCTTTGTGGGAAATCTCATTTATTTTTTCAAATGAAATTTTTCATTATCAGCTTCTGGTAAATAAAACATTCGGTTTTTTCAATGGTATTATAGAGTGAAGACAAACCCCACTAACTTTAATTGAACCAGGGGGAAGTCTGTCCACAGACATTCTAGTTTTGGTTGATTCCTGTAAAATGTTACTTAACATTTTGTCTGCTGAATTTACACCTGTAGAAAATCAGTTGCTGTTACAAAAATAGCACCACCAAATCCCAGTACTTTTGTGGTTGTGGTACCACTCAATGGCTGTACTGCATAAGGCAAAAGGCAGCGAAGTTAAATTCTTCCTTCAGTGTAATAACACATTTGTCATGTCTGCATGAAGGTATTGAGAACTCCTGTACTTGGGTACAGGGAATTTAGGGCTTGATCTTCTGTTAACTTTGAATTTCCATTGTTAGAATTAAAAGTGCTTGACTTTTAATTCTAGCCAAGGGCCTGCTGAGGCTACAGCTACACAGAGGACTGACAGTTTTCTGCCCCTGGAGGTGGAGCAGCCACACAGATCACAAATGAGTATGATTTGGGAGCTTACTGATGAACAGGCTGTGATCCAGGGGCACAAAACTGGCAAAGATGTGTTACAGTGTAGGTGAGGGTGGGTGGCAAGCTGACAGCCTTCTGTCTGACACTTCTCTTTCCCAGTCTTCCCTAAAAGAGTACGAAGTTGCCTACAAAGGTGCTACATATCTATTCAGTGCTTGCTTAAAGAATATTTCAGCGAGAACTGAAATTTGAGTTCCAAAAGCTTTTAGGAAACACATTTTATCCCTGCAGTTAGCTGGATGATTTCAGTACAGAGATCCTCTTCTGAGCAGAGGCTTTCTTATGACTTTTAGAATGTGACACTGATGTGAAACAGCTGTGGGTTCTGTACTGCACTGTTAGATTCTATTATGAAGCAGCATAACAAAGCTAATGTATCTTTTCAATTGTCATGCAGTAGTACATTACTAAATTAATTCCATTGGGGTTTACCAGTGCATTTTATGGATTTGGCAGGATGTGTGATCATAAATCTTCCTAGAACAGTCATTTCTTGTCATGTTTATAAACACAACTCATATCATGAGTCTGCTTTGTTCTCTGTGGGTTTTTTCACCTGCCTTTACAGCAAACAGGGAAGACTTTTGTGTAGGCATATCTTTGCCAGTTTTACTTTTAGTGAGGGCAGATGACAATTGACACTAGCACAGATTAACAACCAGAGCACTACAGAAGCTGCTCAGCAAGTGGATGCACATATTTGAAAAGCTTCTTGTCACTTTTCTGTTGTCAAGGGCACCCAGCTAGCTGAGATAAAGTGACTGGAGGAACCATCTCCACTCAACTGCATGACACCTTCCTTTTGCTGTGTCACAGAGTGAGAGACAGGGTTTTCTTGCCTTAGTTACATCCTTCTGTGCAACAGTTACCCTAGTGATTACATTGGAAGTGAAAAAAAAGCCTGTTCTTTTATTAGCCCATTTTGTCTCATGCTGCTCAGCTGATGACAGATCAAATAAAAGGTGAGCTTTTTTCCAGAGCAGATGTCCATGTAGGATTGTTCCGTGATAGATCATTCTTCACTGTGGATGTGTGGGGAGCACAGAATTTGAGCAAGACAGACTGACATTTTTATGTCTGGTATCAGGCACTGATGGGTTACTGAGGGTGGTGTGCAAACCCATTTGGAGTCAGTCACTGAGCAATGGGATGAGAGTTGGCATCAATAAGGCACCACAAAGGAGAGAATATTTCTCTCCCCTGTCTTCCTGGGCTGGTTTGTGTTCCTGCACCTGGGCTGAGTTACATTTTGGTAATTCTACCATGACTCTCAGATATTTAAGGTGAACATTTCCTGTGTAACAATTGTCAGAAAAATTCCCTCTTACATGTAAATAATATATACTCATATTGCTGAAAAATAATGTCAAGATACCATCTCTTCTTTTATAAACTTTATTTTATATTCTTTTTCTGTCTTGTGGTTGTGCATTTTTATTTGCATAGTATTGAAGCCCAAGAGGATAAAGATATGTTTAGAGTTTAAGTTCCAAAGCACATGCTTAAAAATAAAAAAACCTTATTAATTTTGAGGTCCGGCTGTTTGTTCTCTGCCCCCGAGGCTATGCAGACATAGTTTGGGACTTGTAATGTCTTAAATATTGAAGAACTTAATTCTTTTTTATTTTTGTTTATTTTTCCCTTTTTAAAATGCAGGAAGATTTAATTTACTTACATTGTCATTTCATGTATTTATATGTTTAATACTGCACACTTGTAATTACAAGAAAGGAAATACCTTTCTGTCCTTCAGGAGATGTTGTTTGCATCATTCTTTCTTCTTAAAGTGTGCTAAGTAAAAGTTACTGCCTATTTATAGATGGGTAAAACTGGAATGTGTTGGCATGAGATGATGCAGAGCTTCACCTAATGCCCAATCAAAAATGTCTGCTGATGGCCCATCAGTGGAAATAATTACATACTTTTACCTTAAAGAGGATTACTTGGCCTTACAGATCTATTTTAATGGAGAATTGATGGCCTTGTCAGCTACTACTCTTACCCTGACTGTGTTCACCACAGTTATGAATGTCTGTGGGAAGAAGTAAAAGGAATTTGTTGAGAAAAACAGCTTGCTCAACTCTTAGTGCTGTATTTCTTGAGATTATAATGGATTGAATTATTTTCAGATTGAAGGATATTTTTTTTCTCTGGCATATAAAGACAGGTTCTTGAGAACTGCTGAAAGTTTTATAGCAATGCTATAGCTTCGATCCTCAAAAAAAGTGAATGAGAATTAAGTATCTTCTAGTATTTGGTGAATGTAAATATGTTTTTCTATTTCAATGACTCTTTCAAATAGACCACCTTCATTTACAATATTATTTATGAAATGTAACATTATTTAGAAAACTAGATATCATTCATCTCTGGCTGGACTTTTCTTTAGGAAAATAGCTTGCATTCTTAGTGTTTGCTTTTCTTTGGTTTATTTTCTGCATTCTTTTTCCTCTTCCATAACTGGAGGGAGCAGCTATTAGAACAGAAGCAGCATCAGTGATTTCATAACTCTTTAAACAAATAAGTCACAGCCTGCAGTAAGATACACAATTTTGTAGTGTTTTCTAGGAATTTTTTTATCATCTAGCACTTCAGTAGTTGATCTTAATCCTGGTTATATTTGTGTACTTTCACATCAGCAAATCCTAGATTCAATTCAGGGGGAGATTAAGACATCTAAATTTAGGTGTCTTATTGTGGGATTTTAAAAGTTGGTGGGTTGTATCTAAAGTGCCATTTGAGGCAACAGAGTTGGAGTTCAAGAAATCCAAAGAGCAATTCAGGTCACTGTCTGTTGAGTGTCTGCTTTAAGGTAAGCAGAATTACTCTAGAGGCTTGACTGTTCGATTAGGGGTTACTTGAGTTACCCAAACACAGGCATCCTGTGACATATTTGATAACCTAATCTATTTCCCCTTGCCTCCAGATATTGCTTTAGAATGTACAGTTCTTCCACAGATCCTGGACCGGATCTCTTGGTCCTGTCCAGATGTCTCTAGACTATTCCAGAAAGTACTAGGTGCACATTCATGTAGCTGAATTAAATCAGTGCTCTCTAGTGACTGTAATGGAAGCCTAGGCACAAAAGTTCTCCTCTGCCTGTAGGTGTGTATGGCTGAAGGTAGTTGCCTGACATGTGGCTAAAATCAGTGCAGATTTTCAGAACGTAGGGCATCTGTACAGCAAGCATGTAAATACATGAGTAAATATTGTAGATACATATGAATTTCATATAAAAGCATTGGGAGATCCTTGAGTCTGATGCTGTTGTAGATTATCAATTGCAGTGCTGAGAGGTGGGCCACTTCCAGGAGTCTACAGGCTGCGGCAGCTGCACTTCCACTGGGGCTCGTCTGACAACCACGGCTCGGAGCATGTCGTGAATGGAGTGAGGTATGCAGGAGAGGTAAGACTCACCACTTCTTGCTTTAAAACAGGGTGTAAAATAAAATTTGACACTATTGTTCTGTTGGGACAAAGTTTGTAATTTCTCTGTTTTTCTGGGAGTTCTTTCTGTTTATTTATCTGTGCCTTTTTATTCTTACTCCCATTGATTTTTATAAACACAAATCAGGTTGAAGTTGTTCTCACAGCAGGAGAAAAGAAAAATTCTGTGTGAAATGAAGGTTTCCATGTTCTCAAACCAGTGTGGTGTGAAACAGCACAGCAAGACTAAATTACTCAGATGTAATCCAAACTTACTAAAACACTATTCTGAAAATACAGAATTATAGTAGAAGTATAAAGTTGCAGTGATAGAAAGGGGTGGAAAGAATGAATTAACTTGGTTCTTTAGTACCTTAGGATTGTACAGAACATGAGAAATGTAGACTAATAATATACATGAACGACATTCATATGGATTCTTTGATAGAATTGCTGTAACTCGAATGCCAAATGGAAATGAATCACATATCAGTAGATGATGTCTGAACAGCATGGTCTACCTGATTACTTCAGCAACTTTTTTTCAGCTTTAAGATGAGGTTACAGTTATTTTTTTTTCAATTTCTTATTCAGATATTTATAGTTTATTTTAAAGCAAATAGTATAATTATGTTATTATATAATTAGATATTACTGTTAGATGACTTTGCTGTCCCTTTTTCATCTCTTTTTTGGAAGACCTTGTTATCGTTCCTTTTTGCCTCAAACTCACACAGTTATGTGAAGAACTGTAAATTCAGCCTTCTGATGGCTTGCTGTTGAATAATGGAGGTTTTTTACATGTTTTCCTCTGTTTCAAGCTTCATTTGTTACACTGGAATCCCAAATACAGTAATTACCTTGATGCTAAGAGGAGAACTGATGGGATTGCTGTTTTGGCCATATTTTTGCAAGTAAGTAGAAACATGCGACCCTTCTTTCTTTGCTACTATGAAGTTTCTATTCTTAGAGGGTTAAAAAAAAGCAAAACTCTCTGGTGGGTATATTTTCTAGGGATCCTACCACATTGAAGGGGTTGACTTTCAGTAACGTATCCCTTTCAAGTTACAGAGCATGAGTCATATTATCTCAAGTGGTATCCAAAACTACACACACTTGTCCCTGCAGCTATTGTGTCACTATGTGGCTCATGGAATGGGGACACGTGTCAGAAGTAGCCCTCTCACCAACAGCAGTCAGCTGTCTTTTTTGCTAACTGGGGACAGATTTCAAGGACATGTATCTCTTCTAGGTTTTTAGTGAACTTTCTCTCAAACAAAATATCTCACAGGCAATACATATTACTCATCCTTTTTTTTTTCAATCCTTTTAGGGGCATGCAGCATTAGCCTGAAATATTAGCTGTTGCTCTCTCTTGTTTAATTCATATTTACTAGACCCAGAACTAGAGATAGAAAGCTGGATGTCTTTTTTGAGATCAGCAATTGCAAACAATATATCTGACCATGAAATGTGTGTTGTGAAATTTCTGTACTGAAACAATTTCCCCATTTGTATCGTAATATCTGTTGGGAGATACAGGCAGAGGTAACAGACAGAAGACATAGCTTACCGAGCTGGTAGGGGTGATAGGTTCGGTTAATGCATTATAATTTTATAGTTGATAGATGTTTATATAGATGCTCATAGGTTTATAGTTGATAGATGCTCATATAGAAAAATAGGAGAAAGAAGAAACCTGGTCAAGCAGAACTCCTTGCTTAGCTCACACTTTGTTCTTTACAGGTAGGGGAAACTCCCAAACCAGAGATGAAGAGAATTCTTGAAGAAATAAATGCTATCAAAACAAAGGTAATGATGTTGAGCTTTTCATTATAGGAAGATTGCTTAAATAACAAAGAATAACAATGTCTGACTTCCTAGTTTTCAGATTCTGCTCTGCAGCATTTCTAGAATATATTTGGGAGTAAAACCATGGGTTGCTTTTCCTTAACATGAAAAGTCCTTTCTTCCAATTCCATAAGAGCCTTCTTTGACTTTAACAGGGCATATGACTTTGGCGAAAATGAGCAATTTACCCAGTCTTTGCTCACCTAAAAACTAGGCATGTAACCTTATTGCCTCAGTGGGCAGTGCCAAATAAAGGGCATATTTAGAAATTGGTCCATTTGGTCTTAATATATAGGCTGACTAATGGATCTCTGGAAATGCCACTGACTAGACATTTGTGTCTTAGATAACATTATGTGATAAATCTCACATTTCATAGGCTGTCTTGTTTGTTATAAGCACAAATATTATAAAATTAGTACCTGTCTCACTTTGTTATATGGTGACCTAACGCAATATTCAATAGATAGAAAGAATTTCCATAGGAAAGGACGCCAGAAGGAGGAGTATTTCTGCACAGAAATGAGTGAAACACATTGGTACTGGATGCTGCTTCACATGAGTTAGCTGAGGTACAAGAAGCAGCGTCATGGAGTTTTCTGTTTCATCATGGTTCTCTGGGCCCATCTGTGAGGGTCATTCAGTTCCCCTGTCTCACTGCACCATTATATCTTGTGTAGATCTCTGCTTACTTTCCTCAGTTCATACATTTGCAGTATCTGAGTCACTCCCCATTTCTTAAAATAACAGAGCTGCAAGCGAATCTTGGCTATATTTGTTGAAGTTTTCTGTTTTGTTTTGTTGTGTTTTTGTTTTATTTTAAAGGGGAAAAATGCTCCTTTTCCAAACTTTGATCCTTCAATTCTTTTCCCTAAATCTCATGACTACTGGACATACCATGGATCTGTCACTACGCCACCTTGTGAAGAGTGTGTTACCTGGATTATTCTTAGAGAGCCCATCATAGTCAGTTCAGACCAGGTAAACTTCCCCCTTCATTTTATTTACATGCAATAACCTGAATTTATTCTTTTCACAAGGAAAACAGTCATTGGATTTGTGAGAAATTGCAGGATTAAAAGGAGAGTGAAGAACCACCCCACATCCAACACCATGGTAGTTCAGGCCCACAGACATCAGAGAGCTTTTTAAATCAGTAAAAGCATACCACAATGTAGATGTAGAACTAACTACAGGGTTTTTTTTTCAGAACTATCATTTATCAGAATACAAATGTAATGGGATTGGTGATTCTATCTGCACTGTATTGCAGATGGGAGTGCAAGCTGGAAGGGTTGAATTACATGCTTGATACCTGTTTCTGGAAGGCATACCAGCTAAATTTTCACAAACTGGAGCAACATCAGCTAACTATAATTTATTGTTAATATCAAAAACTTCTTTTGTCACTTAGTGTAAAGAAGTATTTCTTGTTAATTCCTATCCTAATTTCCCCCAAATCCACTTACAGGAATTTGAATGCCCTCTTTCAGCTTATTTCAGCCTATGATTCTCCTCTTACCACACAAATCAGTTTTCTCACCTGAGGTTATTCCTCCAGTCAGCAGACTAATGATGCAATACCACAAATTTCAAGGCTCCAGGATACAAAGCACATGAATATTAATCAAGGGACTGACATATTATGTAGGTATTATATTTAGACACAAAACTTCTCATTTTAAGTTTTCAAGATGATAATGTGTTTAGTGCATTCGTTGATGTGCATGTTATGACAAAAAGGAAGTATTTTTATTTTCTAATACTTTGTATTTAAGTTGCTCTTTATCTTTTAAGTAATATAACTCGGGTATAATGAGAAACTTAGCTGGCAATAGATGAAATATGGTAATGTGTTCATATAACTTACGGCTTAATTTTCTGAGCTTATTGAATTCCTCTGCCTTCTGTTTCCTTGTCCATCCAAAAATTAAAATACAGGGGCTATTTTAAAGTACGTACTTCTGTTAAAAATACAAATATAGTCTGACTGGTTTCCACAAAATGAATCATCTTAGATGTTTATATTACAGAAGATCAGCTACAGATTATATTAGGAAAAGTGTAGTCATTATTGAGCATCTCTGATTTAAAATGCATTTTTAAAGAAATAACTAATCACATTATTGATCCAGCTTCATGAAAAGACTTTTTGACTACAGTTTTGTTTGGGTCATGGTCTTTTTCTCAGCTGTTCCAAAAGTAGTGAGTTTTGGGAAACATACAGACTGTTCTTTAACTATCCCTCCTGAAAAAAAAATGGAGCATTTAAATTAAAGACGAAATTGCTACATAAAGACGAGACATTGGTTCTTACCCTGAGGTAGCTGCTTTTCAGGCAGAATTGGCAGTGTGTGTGAGTTATTGTCTAGAAATACAATAGAAATACTTCCCTCACTCCAGAGTGCCTGCACTCTAAATAACGTATTCATAGGAGGATTTTGTTGCCAATTATTTCTAATCCTAGACAGTGTAGTACCACGGCAGCCTCATTAATAGTGATTATTTTAAGTGTGTGTGCATTTGCAGTGGATTTCTTGGATGCTTTTGCAGCCAGATGGTAACCATATATTAGCCACAAGGGGAAGTGAGGTCGCTGCAAATCAGTGCTCTACAGGAAAATCAATTCACCAGAAATCCCAGGGAGATATAGTGTGGGTGGCCTAGCTGCTCAGATTACTTTTAATGAAAGAACAGGAATTTAACTGTGGAATAACCCTGTCTAATTCCAGACTAATTTTTTCATCTTTATGTAATCGTAGCCTGAATACATGTTGGTTTTTTACTGAGTAGAGCAGATCTTCCACAAATATTAAACTCCAGCACTCTTCTCCAATAGTAATTTATCAGTTTTAACAAAACTGATGAACAATTTTCATCTCTTCCTGTACAAATTATTCTTCATCTGAAATCTGAAATTAAATTTCAGAATATTAATCCATTGGATGAATATTATGCTGGTTATAAATGTGATCCCATTGTTGTTCAGGCAGACAGAGATGGCTGTCTTTTCTGAGCTGTTCAGTGAATAGTAATGTTGAGATGCCCAAGCTAGCTCAGTCCAGAAACTGGAACAAGTTTAATCACAGTGAACCTAGGCTTTACAACCTAGACAGAAGTTCTGCTTGTTTTGGCCTTGAAGTCTGTACTGAAAAGTAGATACATCAGCATATTGAAGCTCCTGGCAGACAAAGGTGATGTGTCCCTGCATGGGGCTATGTTTTCAAGTTACACATGGGAAATGTGTGAGTGCTTTTCACAGCAAGTCATTCAAACAGGGACAGGTTCAAGTGTCTGAATCACAGCTGGTGTGCTTTGGGTCTAGTGCAGTGTGTGGTAGTGACAACAAATGAATATAGGGTATCTGTATATATGTTGCATCCTTTGAAAATTAGAAAGCAGTACAGAAAGAGTATTAAACAGTTTTGATGAGTATGGGCAGAACTCTTCATATGGCATCCCTCGAAAAAGGAAACATACTTTGGTATGGCCAAGGAGATTCAAGATGCAGACCTTGTTTACAAACCATTTGAAACCTTGACCAAATCTTTATCCAGATTTAAATTCCAATTCCTGTTACTAATAATGAACTTCTTGTGTCACTGCAGCAAAATATATCCTCTGCTGCAGACCTACCATGAACATGACCAATTAGTTTATAATTCAGCTTTAAAACCTTGTAATTCTAAAGTATTCTTAACCATCAGGCACTAAGGCAGGGTTAGAGTAGGAGAGGTTTATTACCGCACGTGCTGCTGTATGCACATTTTCTGAGTGCTTCCCACAGTTTCTGTGTCTGTACACAGTTCTGTAGACAGTACATAAATGAAACTATTTTTCACAATGCTGTTCAAATAGGACCCATTTTTCTGTTTGGGTTATTCAGAGTTCTTTTGGTGGTGGGGTGAAGGACATCTTCACAACTTTGAAGGAGACTTTTTTCCCCAGCTGGACCAGCCTCCTTAGTTTAATTGTTGGACTGTGATTTGATCCCAAAGGACTTCCATTGGGACACTTCAATTTTTGCTCTTCTGCAGATGGCAAAGCTCCGCAGCCTCTCCAAGAATGCTGAGAACGAACCCGATCACCCCTTGGTTGATAACTGGCGCCCGACTCAGCCGCGTTATTTCAGGATGGTGAGCGCGTCGTTCCTCTAGGACCTGGCTCCTCTTGGGTGGCTCTGAGAGAGGCAGCCTCTAGAAATAAGAGGTGGTTTTGTTTGTGTCCTTTGCTGCATTTACACAGAACTCCAGCTGTGGGTCTGGAGACTGAAACTTGAGTTGTGGAATGAGAATTTCACTTTCAGAGGATAACATTTATTTAGGCAAATCCTACTGTTAAAATGGAAGTAGACAGTCTGGTTCTTTATAGCTGCTTTAACATTAGCTTTTGTTAATAGTTCAAAGGAAGAAGGAAGATACTATTAATAATTACAAGACAATTTCCTACTGTGCACATGACCCTTGATGCTTGTCTGATTGCATGCTAAAGACATTTCAGTTAAGAGAAGTAATTTTTTTCACCATTAAAGACATATTTTTCAGTAGATGTTTTCAGCATTACCCATATCCAGCTCTGAGCTGTACCAGTTAATCCACAAGGCATTCTTGGAAATTATAAACTCTTTTGGTCTTTGGTACGTAAAATATGAAAGGACAGGAAATTGTGTTATAATCACTAATAAAGAGCTAAACTTTTACTTTTTTAAAACAATGGACAGGTGAAACAGAGGTCTATTCTGAAAATTGTATTCACCGAGTTATTTGTAGTTAAAACTATGGGAAGGGGGAAGAGCTATTTCTTTTTGTGTCACAACTGGTTCTCTTTATTAAAAGACTAATTTCCATTTTAATATTGTAGCAGTCAAGGTGACATAAATTTTGTGAAGTTGTTCTTTGTATCCTTCGTATATATTTTATTCATGTATGCAAATGGCTTTTCTGTGTAAAAAGGGTGTTAAAATAAGAAGAGTCCTTAGTCTTTTAAATTATTTTTGAGACAAATTCTCATTTCATATACAAATGTAATCAATCCTGCTGTCAATGAAGTTTGTGCATAAACATCTGAAACCACAGTTGGACTCTTAATCAAAATGCAATTGACCAACATGTTCTTGTCTCTTGTTTTGGCACAAAGAACAATGAAACAGGGTTGTAAGCCTCTAACTGAATAACACTATTTCTGCATTAAAAAGTCAAATAATAATAAATACATTTACTTAAGATTTTTTTGTTCTGCAGTTTCTTTTACTATTCAGAAACATGTAAAAGTAACAGAATTTTAAAGAAAGACTTGTCAATGTTCTCTGTGTTATATCTTTATAGCAACTGATGATGCGTAGTATCTTTTTCAGATATTTGGACTACAAGAGTACTGATTTCACATGACACCAAAATAGCCACATCCTTGAGACATCCACATCTATTCTTTTAGTGAGATCATCTCTATTCTGACAATAGCTTTCTTGCAACATCAAATGAATCAACTTCACAAGTTGATTGCAGAGTGGAAAAGTTCAGTCTGTATCCAAACTCACTAAACCGAAAGGTAATTTACCACTGAGCTCAGGAAATACAAAGCAGGTGCTGCTCTGGCAGTGCCTGGATTCTTGGCTGCCATGTTAAGGGGCAGGAGGACGTTGCTGAGCTTGCTGATGGGAGAATGGTAATGTTCCTTCATTACAAAAAGGAAAATTGAAGCAAAAATTGATTTTCCAAAATGCTTAGTTTGTTGTGAGTTACAAGGTAAATTGTTTTATAAGGTTCTTTATTAAACTGAGTTGCATATCCTAGAGCAGGCACTTTTTTTTCCTTGCAATTCATGGTATTGTAAATCTGGAACATGTAATCTCAGGGGTTTTTAATGATATGGTGGCTTCCCAGTCATGCTTTGCAAAGGAGCTGTCTGGGTGCTATAAATGCAGGTGAGGTAAGCCTCATCCTCCAGAGCCATGTTTATTAATTTGGAAACTTAAAAGCTGAAGTAATCTCTCGAAAGAAAGTGTCATTTAACTCTTCCATGCAGTTGTTTTCATTTTATCTGTATTTATAATTAGTAAAAAGTAGACTAAATTCGGCCCAGGAGAGCTGCAGATAGGAGGAAGTGTGTGAAAAGGGGTTTTGGCAGTTGTTTTACAGACCCTGTTCCTATGTTCAGGGACTGCTGGAAGCAATGATGACAGATCCAGAAAACAATGGTACGGCAGGCGTCAGGGGAAAAATGGAAAGAGTAGGAGTAGAAGGAAAATAAAAAGCCAAAGAATGGGGGTGGGGGCACTTCAGGGACCCTGTGAATCACACTGTAAGCTGAATATATGAGGAGTTTAGGGAGAGTTTTGAAGGCAGCAGGGAGAAATATGGGGTGCTGTGAGTCAGCATTTAGAATGTGCTCATGTGTCATGCAATTTCCTGCTCTCTCTGGCTGTGTTCATTGTTATTCTGCAGAGGTTACCCCTTGCTTTGCAGCTTTCCCCAAGTACAAGAAAAATTAATCACTGGTATGACTGAATTCAGATCACGTAGTAGTAACATCCGTCATACCTCACTTCTTACCTGCACATTCCCACTATGTGATCTAACTCTGCACTACAGGAGCAGGGAGCACTGTGTTCAGAACTACCTGGTCAAAAAAAAAAGACACCCAGTATTCATCTTGGCAGGGTAGAACACAATGAATTACTACTGTATTTGACTTTCATACCAGGTATACCTGACTACACTTGGTGACATCAATGCTAATTAGAAACAGCCCCTCTGAAACAAAAATGAGACATTCAGACACACTGCACAGCTCATTTGCAGCCCCTTCTCCAAGTCACTTTTTATCTACTGCAGAGCTCAGAAATGACATGGCCATGCTCTGTGGTGCTGCAAGTCTTCCCAAAACTAGAAACATTTTAGTGGTATGGCTGTACCTGCATCCATGTCATTGACAGTCTTGAACATGGAGCAAGAAAGTGCTGTGGAATGAATTGGTAGCTACAGTAGCACCAAAGATATGATTATGCTCTTCCACAATTAACTTTAGATAGGATCTCCCATTCTAAACTTCATCAAACTAAAAAATATCCATGGTAAATGTGTGGGGAGTCCACTTTCTTATGTTTCTCATTGGGAGCCTTTTCTCTAGCCCCAACATGTTGATCACAGAAGTTATCTGTGGGTTACCTTTCTGCAGCTGGGCAGGAGACCATCAACCTGCAGTCTCACTTTGGGGAGCTCTCTGAGATGGGCAAGAGGAGGTAGATATAGATAATCTACAATTTTATATGAAAATATACATAAGTTTTAGTGTTGAAGAAGAGTCAAAATTCAGGTGATGGATATTTCGTCGCAGACATCTCTTCGTGAAAAATCCTTTCTTTAGGATTTTTCCTTCTGAGAAGCTGTGGCCTCAGAAACAGACATAAACAATAGGTTATCTGCTGCTGTGGAATGCAACAGGTCAGTCTGAATTGGCCCATCTTGGATGTTTATAATTAATGGCCAATCCAGACCTGAGCCCTCTCAGACAGAGTCCGAGAGAGTGGCTTTTGTTATCATTCTTTCTTTTTTATTCTTAGCTTAGCAGTTTCTGGAAACCTTCCTTTCTTTTTCTTTTTAGTATAGTTATAATAGATGTATATATCATAAAATAATAAATCAAGCCTTCTGAAATAGGGAGTCAGATCTACGTCTCTTCCCTCATCCTGAAATCACTTGTGACCACTGTCACAATATTTCTGTTGAATTTACTCATCAAATCTTTAGAACAGGACAAAACTTAATTAAATCTGATTTATTTTCAAATTTAAACCTATTCTCTATTTCATTATAGTAATTATAGGAAAATGAACAGATCTTAAGACCCTTTCTTAAATAATAAATAAAACAGTATTTTGCAACCTATATGCAGAGCTGTTAATACCATGAGAAGAATTCAGAATTGTTTTGCTCAAGTTTCAGATCTGGGATCACAAACGATTATTGGGACAGATGCTCTGTCCTGTTGCCCAGCTGTGTGGCAGCAGTGGCAGCTCACTGGAGCTGAACTCCAGTCTGTCAGCTGGGGAAAGCCACCCATCCAGAAGGACACGCAGCAAATCCTTTGTCATGGTCATCAGGACACATCAAATTTGGCTTGGTTTGAAAAATGTTCCGTTCCTTCGCCTCAAAGCCTTTTCGCCACTGAAGAGACCTATGCCTCAATGTTTTTACAGCTTACTGTCTGTCTCTGTATATGGATACATATGTGTGTATCAATATATACACAAAACATATGTGCTGTATAAATACACATTCCACTGCTGATTTTGATTAATGTGATGTGAAAAATGCTAACCACTTGTTTTCAAAATTTTTAAAAATTTAATAATAATAAAATGGTTAAAAAAAATAGTAACACAATTAGAGTAATAACAATTTGGACAAATTGAGTTAGGACAATATGAGATAATAAAAACAAAGAGTTACAGACGTCTGGGTACCATTTTCTGGGCATCACAAGCCCGAAAAAGGACACCCGTTAACAAAGGATTAACCCTTAAAAGCAATAGCCTGTTGCATATTCATACACCTCATACATGATGCATAAATTCCATTCAAATACAGGATTCTGTCTGGTCATCGTCAACTTCTTCCTCTGAATCCTAACAGCGCCTTCAAGGAGGGAAGGAGTTAGTTTCTTCTGATAAGAAGGCAATAAATTCTTTTTCTCTGAAAGATTTAGATGTCCTGTAGCTGCTATCTCGCTGCAAGTCCTTTCTTTTAAACAAAGCATCTTACATAGCATAGTTTCTATTTTAACAATTTTTATAACCTAAACTACATTTAACACAGTACTTAAGAGGTCTTATACAGCATTATTTTCTAACACAACACATATAATAATAATTTTAATATTTGCGAAAAGCCAATCATAAAATACATGCATTTTTCACATGTGCAATAGTATTTTGTCTGAAACTACAGCTAATTTCAGAATCAGGAGAAAAAGCATCCTTCTAGAGAAGTTAGTATGCTTTTAACAAACCTGCCTATGGTTGGCTGCCTGCCACACCTAGCTGTCTTCCAGAATAAAGTAGCAGAGGAAACAGCTCCCTTTTCCTCCTTTTCCAAGAATAAAATAACTCCTCAGTTTGGAGCAGGTATGCTTCTTTCTCAGATCACTGGGGCCATTATAACCTTGTCTTGCTTGAAAATGCTTGCTTAGAAGCCTAAGAGCACACTTGCTGGTCAGAGACTAGAGATGGCGCTTGGATTCCCAGTTTCAGATAACAGGTCAAGAGAAAGAAGTCTGTGAAGGACCTTGAAAGTCAAAGTGAGTTATGTGTGGTTCCTGTGACAAAAAAAGACAGCCAGGATTCATAGAGGCGGTGACACAATCCAAAGGACAGAACAAGAGAATTATGTTGGCAAACAGTAGAAAGGTTATGTTTGCTGGTGCTGGAAGAAAGGACATGGCAGCAGTGAGATCCTCAGATGGTTTTAAGATGGTTGGAATAACAGACTTTGTACCCAATGTTTTCTAAACACCAGTGCTGTTGCTAAATAGTATTTGGTTCTTTGCTCTATTTAATTTCAGAACTGCCCTTCTGACTTGGTTGTTCTTTAGTTTTTTTCAGTTTGAGCTGCTCTTGTAGCAGTTCCAACCAATCCTTCAATTAGATTTTATTATTCTCTAGAACTAAATCTTACCACACATTCAAACCACACTTCTTAGGATGTTACTACTTGTCATTACTGTACAGAATCGTGTTCTTAGGCATCATCTGTTCAAGGCAGAAATCCTGGGCATTCCTTTATTTACTGTTCCACTGCTTTCTTCTGCATTCCCACACAAATGACATGTAGGAAGGACATTCAAAATCATGAGTTCATTTAGCCAGTTTTTAAAATACCTCTAAATTACTTCTTCCTTCCCATTCAAGTGCTGAGAAGGGCATAGAAATACTGTCAGTTGAGAAGGAGCTTCTTGCTTTAATGACTGTGTCTGGACCAGGAATACTGGGAGGTTATCAGCTCCTAAATTGAAAGTTCATGAACCTTTCAACAGTGGTCCTGTTCCTGCTTGAAATGCTCTGACCTTTGCTATCATGTTTCTTCTGCAAGGTGCCTTATGAGATGAGTTCCTGCTTTAAGTCCTTGATGGATTTATTGAAACAAGCAAAGTGCTTCAAGTAGATGTGAACTCTTGACATATCTAGTTTCTACTTAAATTGACTATTTTGGTTCACTCTGCTAATGATAACTCCTGCAGTAAAATGACATGCAGAATGATATTCTTAAGCGTCTTTCTTAAAATTGGGTAAAGTAGGTTGCAGTTCTAAAGTAATTAATAAGCTTCAGAAAGAGTAGCTGAAGAGATACTTGCACAGATACAACAGGAGAAAAACTGTATCTACCTGTGTATACAATTTCAAGCGTCATGTCTTTATTTTGCCCTTTTAATGATAAAGGCAAAACCAGAAACAGACAAACTGATAAATGCTCTGTCAGTGCTGCCCATGGTGACAAACCAGCCCTTATAAACTTCCTCACTGCTTAGGTATTGTTTGGCATTTTGGACATCTTCAATGAAAGCAAACACTATTATGCCATCCATAAGTAATTCATTTTGGACTGAGTCAGGGTAAAATCCATGACACACAAATTTCAGAAGCCTCTGTGATCTGTGAGAATTGACAGTGGGAATGATTGCTCTGTCCTCTTTGAAATGGCTGTGCAGCAAACCCAAGGAAAGTCATAGCCCTTTGCCAGAGGGGGCATGGATAGGTCTCCTCCCATATTCTTGGCTGCTCCATGCAACCTGCAGGAGAGAAAACTTTAAGACGATTTTTTACTTTATCAAATTTGGCCAATAGATTCAAACATGGAGGGGCCAACTGCCAGAGGTATGCACATATGGATATACAAAAGAACATTTTGTTCTGCTAAGCAAAATGGTCAGGCATTAAAAATCAAAATGGCCTTTATAAAGAATAGAAAAATACAAGCCTGCCCACCTGAAATTTCATGATTGCAGATATGTTTCTATCTCTTATAAGATGATAAAGACACTTTTTCTGTGGGCTTACTGTTTTGCTATAATTTATGAATAAAGACAGTAATAATTCAATTTCTGTAGATATGAGCTGAACACAAAGCATGAGATAATGCATTTAAGTGATGGCTTATAATAAAGAGTGGGCTTGGTTTGCTTAGTGGTTGTTATTTGAAACTAGTAAATTTGTGTTCTTTTCTACTGAGATTTTAAATCACTCTCATCTCCCCTCTGCCTAGTTCTCTTGTGAGGAAATTAAAATAATTATGTTCTTTAGAAGAGATTGATAGTGGGCAGATTTTTCTAGATCAGTGTTTCAGAAGATGATACTTTCCAATATAGATATTTTTAATAATAAAAATAATAAAATCAGTGCAAATTCTTAGCTGAAGCACATACTTCAGCAATATGAAAGCGTAATTGAAATTATTAATTATTTGTGAGGGTCTCCTTTTTTTTTTCTTTTAAAAAAATCTAGCTATTTGCATCTGCATAAGGCCATTAAGAAAGAGGAATAAATATCAGTAGCTACACTCTTTCCTATTACATGCCTTTCCAGGCTGCTATTTGACCCTCCAATCTGGCAGACCAACTCTTTTATAGCTTTTTAGTCATGACATTGGTGTGGGAGGTTTCAGAGGCCAGGGCCCAATGTGTCTGAGCAGCTGTTCTTCTAGGGATCACTGATGATCTTTGTGTGAAAAAAGGTGATTTACTAGAAGATTAAGTGTATATTTGCCCTACATACAAGTCACATAACTGACATGTATCCCTTTGTTTATTCTGGCAGACCTAGCAAGAGATGCTGATGGGTTTCACCTCAAATACTTCAGTGTCTCCCCAGTGTCTTGCTCTGTCCAGCCAGGCCAGGATGAGTTTCCCACAGTGTTGTTGTGCAGTGTAACGTAGCCCTGAGGCTAACACTGGTACTGGCCTTGCCTTGCAAAAGCATTCAGTCAATGCCTGGAGTCGGGTGGCTCAAGACACTAAGGTACTTCATGGCCTTTGTCGGGTTCTTCTTTTCATCTTTACACTGGAATACAGAAACTAGTCCTAGGAGAAAGCATGTAGAGTCCTGCCAGTGCTTGGGCCAAGCAATGACTTCGGATAAGCAGTCACTGTACATAATGAATGCAGTGTCTCTGGTACTGCATGATGGGTCTCATATCCATGTGGAAATCACAACTGCTAAAGGAGTTGAGCATCCTTTTTTTCTCCTTCTCTCACTCCAGACCCCTGAATATTTCACATTTTTCTTCAGGAACTCACCAGCTTCAACTCTTGGAGGGCAAAGAGTGTCCAGGACCTAGTTAGTAGCATATGAACCTTGGCTGGCAGAAGTCTTATGTCTGAACACTCTTTGGCTAGACAGCTGCAAGGCTCACGCATGCAGGGTGTCCCAGCAAAACTTTTTAAAGAATAGTGACAAAAACTGATTTAGAGAAGGATTTTTCCATACTTATTAGTTTGGCTTGAAAAAAAAAAGCTTACTATATGGCTGCTTCTTGGTCTATCAAGAAATACAGCGAAATTCTGAGTGTAGGGTATGTTTATAGGTTGCATGCTGTTGAAACATTAGGTCCAAGAGCAGCTGTCAGTCCAGATATGAAGGCTTCTCTATTTGCTTTGCAGAATTATTTTTATTTCATTTTTGTACTCCTGCAGCTATATTTGGCTAAGATTTGTTGGATTTTTAGTTGTAAACAACAAATATATGAGAAGAAACTTTACCATTGATCTGATAGAAAATTATCTCATATACTATTCTATACTCATCTACTCATATACTAGAATTGCAATTGTATTTTTTCAAGGTATTACAAGATTTTAGTTAATGGATTTTATGTTCTATGTGTCTAGGCAAAGTGTGCATTTAAAACTGTTTGCCTCATGAATAAAGTTGAGATATTAGCACCCACCATTTGGATCCAATCCCTTTCTCCCGAGCAAAGTCCCACTGACAGTGTAAGCAGAAAATCTATTTCAGGGTTTTGAGGAGTGTTCTTCTGCTCCACTGCAATAGTGAGCTCTGAAGGTGTAATGAATTTCAAGGATATCCACCCTGTGATCATTTGTTGAAAATTGTTTCTCAGTTACAAGAACACAAACAGCAGACATTTTCCCCTCTAGAAACATTGGGGTTTAGCTTTGCTGTTCCTAGTTTCTTTAGGAGTGCATTACATTGAGTAGTTTTCCACAGGAAGTAAGGAATGTGGATTCACTTTCTTGTTACCAGCTTGGCTAGAACTGAGAGATCTGATCCATTACCACCTTCTGCATTCAAAAAAAAAAAATCAGGAATTGGTGTGCTTTTCTGGAAAAGGTTGCTTTTATGTTTGCATATGAATTCTATGTGTCTCCTGACAGATCTTGCACTGAAGATTACCAGCTACACCCCTTCTGATTGAAAGTATGGGTACTGGCAAATTATGAAATAAGTTAAAATTTCTGAAAACTTCCTGAGTTTATAAAAGTATATAATGCCTTCTATTAGCCTCAGTAAGCAGCATGGTCTTAAGCCTCTTCTGACAAATTAATTGGTTGTGAGGATTGTGAAGAAATTATAGCTTTGCTCATACTACTAGCCTTGATGTTTCGTCCTAGTTCTTTGCATCCTTAATTTCCTATTTTCTTTGAGCTATTCCAGTGTGACTCCATATTCTCTTCAGACTTCAAGGTAAGGTCAGTATCTGTCAAACTTAAACTTTCCCTTGGGAGACTCACCAATCTGCTGGAATTTCACAGTGAGTCTGGAGTTGATAAATAATCTTAGGTCAAACTTTCAATCCTGGATCACTCCAAGCAGACTGTGCCAGGGTACTTTCGTGCAGACAGATCAGATCAGATTTTCATTCTTGACTGGAGCCTTGAGTTTCAGCAAGCACATCATTCAAGTGAGCTCATATGAAAGCATGGCAATAATCACCTAAGGAAAGAGAGTATGTACTATGCACGAGCCCTGCATGCTTTTGTTTTAAAGGAAGCAATTAGAACTGGAGTGCAAAACTTTTTTTATAGAAAGGTTGTGGGTCAATGACCCCCATGGAAGAGAATGAGATTGAAGAAATGTTTAACTATAATTTGGGTCTTTGTGAGGGTTACCTGGTACTGACATGTACAGTGATTTATGTCGTGCATGCCTTAACAAACCCCAGACATAAATTTTCTTCTCAGACACTTATCAACATAGCAATGAGAGATCATGTTATTGCCAGCAGAATTGCCACATTGGAATGGCAACATTTATCATCTCAGTTGCAATTAAAAAAGTTAATACACACATATATAAAAACACAAACATGCATAAAAGCACATCAGTAGTCTCACTGAAATCCATAATTTTAAAAGCTAAGTCTCTAGTATCTTTCATAATAATTTTATTTACTTGTTTAAGGTCACAGCAAACTATTGAGCAATAGTTACACCTGCCTTTCTTTCTAATTTATAGATCCCATATCCAGAGAGAGAAGAGATGGAGGGAGGCAAGGAGATTCAAACTCAGATAATTATAACAACATGTAAGCTGAAGGATTGAATTCTCTTGGGTCATTTTCAAGGACCTGGTGTAGCTGGATCAGAAAATGGATTATGAAAAAAAGAAGAATAATGGTTTTCATTTCCCCGTTACATTAAACTCATAAGGAAAATCCAGCAGAGAAACAGAGAAGGTTCAGCTGTCTGAGCTGGCTGGAAAGACAATTGTGCAGATGGGGTCCAGTGTTTCTTCTTTACCCATGGAAACAGAGGAAACCACTGGCCTTATCAGGTTACTTAGCTGCTGAGTTACTGTTACATGGCAGCTTCTTTTTTATGCGCACAGCTTTGTTGCTGCACCACTTTGAGCCCTCATCATTACCAGTCCCAGCACCAAACCCTTCAGTCACTAAGATATCCCCACCACGTAGTTTCTTTGCACATCACAGTCCTGATATTCCTGCCACATGTGTTGGAAATCTCACTACAAGTCACGTAAAAAAAAAGGAAAAAGTGATTCAGATTGTGGTTAATTTTCAAGCATTTTATCTGGGATGAGGCAGCTAGCTTGAGTTGGTTATTAATTACTCATATCTGTTTCTGCAATAGGTGAGCCTACCAGAGGTCTCCAACACTTGGATCCAGGAGGCAACTTTCATGCCTGCTTCCCTCCAGTATTTTGGTTAAGAGTTAAGTTTATGCCATCTCTCATTTCTCTGATATGAAATCATTGTATCTCAAAACAGAAAATTCCATCTGCTGAACAGGAAACTGAATCATAATGTAATGTCAATGCTATTGCTCTTGTCCATACCCAGGAAGGGAACTGCCATTCAAAAAGTACTGTGGCAGGCCTAGAGAAATCCAGATAGGCTGGTAGTTTTCTCTCAGAATCCTTTGCACGAAATATTAGTAGCAACAGAGGAAAAGCAGTTGGTACTGCCACGAGTCCCATGTAAGTAGCCCATTGGGACTCTCATTGTCACAGGGTTATGTCCCAGGATTATGTGGCCTGGCAGGTTCATGGAGTGACTCTCCTTGACTTCAGGAAATCTGGATGAAGCCTGAGGGCTGTGCACAACTTCCCTGATGATCACAGTTTTCCACAGAGCTGTCTGGAGGAGACAAGCAGACTGGTACAGGACAACACAAGGCTGTCCTAGGGACCTCACTGCAAAAACTTAGACTTTGCACTTCAAATAGCTCCCCAAAGGAATACAGATCCCACTCTGTGGTAACCTCCTTTGGTGACTCACTTGTAGCAACAGGTCATTAGTTTGTCCAGTATATTCCATTTTCTGCACCCCCAGTCTCTCTGGCTCTTCTCACTTGCACACATCTGCCCAGACACATTCCCACAGAGCCAGGCACGAGGCTGCTGTGAGCTGGGGAAGCTGGTGGTGGGGAGAAGGTGCCATGACCATGCAGGGTGGGACAGCCTTTTCCCTCCCCAGACAGGAGTGTCTGGCACAGGGGGGCAAGATGCCAGGAGTGGGCAACACAGAGAATGTCTGGGACACCAACAGTGTGCTGGATCATCAGGGAAAAAATCCTACAGTTGCAGGGGTAGTATCCCCTAAACAAATCAATAAAAGAAGCAACACCCCTAAATAATTTGTTACCATACTACAGAACTAAAGAAAAACTCCACAGGATTCAAAGTAAAGGAGCTCAAACCAAAGAAACCAGTAAGTAGTAGAGATCAGCAGGGAAATATACTCTCCTGCAAACACAAGATGAAGAAGAAATCTGACAATTTGACATTTCATCCTGGGGCTTCAGGAAACCTACCTAGTGCCTGATGTCTAAAATATGAAAAAAAATAAGAGATTTGAGATAAAACAGCAAAATACAACCAGAGAAATTTTTGTCAGAATATCAAATTTGCTTTTTAATAAATTCCTGGCCACTGCAGCATTTTTATGATCTTTTAAGTGGCCTAGTATGTACACTTGGGTTTCTTCTTGTGATGCATATCTGGGAAGAGATGAGGGAAAAAACTCTCTATGTTTGCCACAATGCTCAAAAGATTTTTAATGTCATCCCAAGTTAAAACATATTAATTCTCCTAAGTTATCTCACTGAATTCAGAAAGGTATTTCACAGATCTTATATGTCTGAATGATCCAACTGAATGTCAGAGTAGGCACCCCCTCCCAGCCCTTCACCTGATGCAGGGGCTGTGACAGGGGCTATGGTATGCTATGCAGAGGTGTTCCAAAAACCCCACAGGCCACTGCCCACTCACTGCTTCCAACAGTCTGTCTAAATACCCAGCTACAAGGTTGTGAAAAGCGTTCATAAAGCACTTACTTTTCGGGGACTACAGTTTGCTTAAACACTTTATTGCTTTTCCTAAGTCACTGTTCCAGAATTCATTGTCAGGAGACAGAATCTGAGGATTAAGTTTTCAAAGATTCATTAAACAATCTGTAAAACAAAACAAAACACACAACAATAAAAATTAGCTAGCTAATAAAAAACATTTAGAAGTAGATTCCAGGGAAAAAAATGCTGCCGCGCTACAAGAACAGCATTTCCAAACTGTTTTTAGGCACAAGATCAATGCTGGCCAATTAGACCACGCTTGATAATTTGGAAAACAAAATTGGTTTTTGTCATCCTTTACAATGAGCATCTTATACACAGACTGTGGAGACCCTGAAGGGCATTCTCTGGTTTAGGGAGACACAAGAATCTTCCCTCAAAAAGCTATTAGACCCCATTGGCTCCTTTCCCTGTTCCTATGTCCCTGAGCTACTCATCCCTATTCCCTGATTGGCCTTCATCTTTGTTCACCCCCAACCCCTCGGGACTGAGTAACCTAGAGCCTTCAGATGTGTGTTCTTGGGGAACTCTGAACATCTCACCACGCAGCTGAATTAAACACCTGTGGATATTATGCAAAGGCCCTTTTTGCTTCTTTACCCTGGACTTTACTAGCAGCAATTCAGACAGCAACAGCAGACAAATGACGTATACTCTCGTGTCTGCTCTCATGCCAAGCTGTCAGACAAAGTGCTACTGTAGAAACAGAGCATGTACCAGATTTCCTTTTTGCCTGGTTTTAAGAAAAGTACATCAAGAACACCAAATAAATTCTTAATTTGTTACTTTTCTTAAAATAAGATTAATGAGAAAATAGTTTAGCGCACGAAAAATTAGTTTGCAGGCCTTGATAGATACTGGAGAAATTCCTATTACCTTATGGAAAGCTTTCTTCATTAGTATTATTAGTAAAAATTGTATTCTTAGTATTTTCTCTCTTTTATTTTTAAGTTGAAAAATGATGATGATGTGAGGGAATCATGCTATCTTTGGGTATTAGTTGTGGTGTTGTGAGGGTCCCCAGGACGAGGTGAGATATGAGAATTTGACTCCAAGTTCTCAGAAGACTGATATTATCATATCATATCATATCATATCCTAAAACTATACTAAAGAAAGAGAGACATCTGAAATCTAGAAAAGAATGAATAATAAAAACCCGTGACTGACCAGAGAATCCAACACAACTGGACTGGGATTGGTCATTAAGTAAAATAATTCACATGGAACCAATCAAAAATGCACCTGCCACATTCCAAAGCAGCAAAACACGGGGAGAAGCCATCAGATAATGTTGTTTACATTTCTGAGGCTCCTCAGCTTCTCAGGAGAAAAAATCCCAGCGAAGGGATTTTTCAGAAAATATCATGGTGACAGGTTTTTTTAACCTGGACTTTGGGAAGCTGCAGTTCAGTCATTGAGCCATCTCTCACCTGTTCAAGGAGTTGATGATTCAGCCAGCTAAGCCTCCTGCCAGGGCTGGGATGCTTTTTGCATCCCCCTGGCACACCTAGTACAAGCAGCACAGGTTTCAGTGCTTCACTCATTAAGTGCTGAATGAGGAACTTTTTTTCTCTTCACATGGACGGACCTGAGGCCAGCCTTGGCTGCCCCAGAGTGGCACAAGTTCCCTGCTGCTGTGGCCAGGGGTGCCCTTTATCATTCTCTCAGTCTTGTGTGAATGAAATCTGCTGGCAAGAGCAGCAGGTCATGGGCACCTCGCCTTTCCTCACCTCTGCCAAGAGAGATGCCTGGTCCACATCATGTCCCTGGTAGTCCAGGAGTCACAGGCCAGCAGGAAATCCAGCCAAAAAAAAAACCTGGCACTTACAGTGATAAGAGTCACAAAGCACTGATGGAACCATAAAGGCAGGAATAAGCATGATCCTTTTACCCTTTCAATTTTGACTGCTGATCCCTGAAAGGTATTTTCTCTTTTTTTCCCTCTTTATTTCCCAGGTTTCTATTCAGTCCCCTCTTCACGTCTGTTTTATCTGTTTCCGTGGTTTCCACCTTTCTGAAAAGAGCCTGCAGGCCTTTCAACAGTATTGTTAGATACATAAAGCCATGGTAAATCTCAATTACTTCTTATTTTAGTCAAAGCTGGTCATTTTACCCTCTTTCTGATGATAAGTAATTCAGTTCAAGACATGTGAGGGAGTCTACCATGCTTTCTGCAGTGACCCAAGGCAAAGCCACAGGGATTCAAAAGGAAAATATAAAAATTAGCTGATGGCAAAGACCTCTCTGAAGAAGTATGATTATGCTTGCTAAATTCCTACCAAGCAGATCACCTGGGTTGCATTATTGTCATTTCACACAGCTCCATGTCCCAGAACAGACTTTCTGAATCTCTGGAGAAGTAGGATTTCAGCTCCCTGTTTCTGAAGTGGATAGCTGTGAACAGGACCGCTCTAATGGGACCATGGAACAGAGGCAAACCTCCAGGAGCCTTACTCTGAACCCCTGGAAAGCTGCAGACTGGTGGCTTTGTTTGGTCAGCAAGAATGAAGTCAGTCCTTAACACAAGTGCAAAGCACTGTCTCTGCAAAGGACTGACTGTTCCGGGCTCATGTTTTATTTACATGGCACTCCGACTTCCCAGTCCATACTTTTCTGTTATCTTTGTCTTCTAAAGGAACAAGTTCAGGCCATTCAGCACCTCCTTCCATCACTGTAAATTCTCATTTTCGGCCTCACTTTCTGTGACATCAGCGACAACAGACACCCATCCCCTTCTTCTGAAGGGGCCTCACTTCAGGAATATGACCAGACCTTGAAAAAGAGTCAAGTGTAGTGTGTGAAGCGCAGTGTGTGAAGGGAGCCCAGGCCGTGCCCGGAGTGTTTGTGTGACGGTGAATCCCTCGGTGCCCGCCCAGCCCGGCTGCCCCCGCTCGCTGCCCCGCTTCCCGCAGCCTGTCCTGCCCTCTAGTGCCGGCCCGTGGCTCCTGTGCCGCCCTCTCCGCTGAAGCTCACACTCCCCGGGGCTCTGGCGGGACAAGGAGCCAGAAACATCGGGAAGCCTCGGGGCAGAGCCCGGGGTGCGCTGCTGTGAACCCCTGAGGGTTGCTGTGAACCCTGCCCAGGAGGACTGCGGGGTCTCCATCCTTGAAACCATTCGAAAACTTGAGCGGACCGGGACAAGCTGCACTGCCTTGGACTGCTTCAGCAAAGGGACTGGACTAGGTGTCTGACGAGACCACATCCAACCCAAATGATTCTGGTTTTCCTGGTCTTAAGCATGGCTAAATTTATCAATATCTATTAAAAATCAATTTCTCTAATTCTATTTGCTTGAAAAAATCTATCAGCCGCATTTGTATATTTGTAGATGCCTTTGACTTGTGCATGCTTGTATATTTTTGAGACACTCCTTTTAGCCTTAGACTTGGTGAAGCATGAGGAAGCTTTTAGTGTCTTTTCTTGATTGTCTGGTTTCTTTTGAGCTTTGTACTAAAGACGTAACTAAGATCAAGAATTTTAGTGGAGAAAATCAACATTGTGCCTTTGGGAACTAGAATAATTTATTTGGGTGTTTGGGTTTTGGTTGGTTTTTTTTTTCTTGTTGTTTGGTTCTTTCTTGTTGTTGATGTTTGGGGATTTTGGGGGTATTTTTTGTGGTGGGGAGGAGTTGGGTTTTTTTTCTTTTAATTGCAGATTTAATTAATGAGGTGTTTTCATCATTGATGGCTGCAGCATCTTCCTCGAGGGTTACTGTTGAAATAATTTTAGAAGGATGTAGCTTTTCAGCCTCATGACTCTGCTGAGGCAGAAGCAATCATACTTTTTTCTTCAGGGAAAAAAAAAACCAACAAAACCCTCCAGAATAGATGGATACAACCAGTAGACCAGACTTTTTGGATCTTGTTGAATCGATATTATATTTTTTTTTCTTTTTCCCCCTCATAAGTCAGACATTGGGCACATCTAGGGATATGATGACAAGTTTGATGTATCACCAGTGTTTTGGTGAGACACAAACAATTTCCAGTGCTGTCTCTTGAGCACATCAGTTTGAATATTTGTAATCTGTGTGCAGTGTAATAACCTGTGAAACAATCACTATAAAGCTATAAAATTATACAACATTACACCAAAGCCAAGTTTGTAGTAAGGAATTTTGGTTGTTTACAGCTAAGAAAAGCACTAATCTCAAAAACAGGTCACAAAGTCCTCAGTAAACCTATATTGCTTTTCTCTGAAAACAAAGTAAGTATGTGCCCATGAGGAGTGAGTAAACACATATGCAAGATGATAAACCATGTAAATAATTTGTATCATTCTTTGCACTTTTTATCAATAGTAAAATTTATATCTAGCTAGTCTTGCTTGCATGTGATCAGTGGCAAAAAATTACCCTGTTATCACAGGACACGAGGTCATGCGTTCATTTCAATGGAACAGTGTGTTATGCTCATTTATTCCTGCTTTGGTTACTTATGATCCCAATGCAGCCAGGGCCATAATGAACCAGAGGAAACATGAAGAATTGCATTTGCTCCTCTGACTTTTCTAGTTACTTTATCTTTACTATCTAATTTTTATAATAACTTTGTGAGAAAAAGGGCCCGCTCTGTGTTCATTATTGAAACAGGATTATGGTGAGACAAAAGCTTATTCATTTCTACAGTTTAATTGTACCAAATAAATTTTTTAACTCCATGGCTTCTTTTTCATATGGAACAACACAAAGACAACATTTAAAACATTGAATAATTGGGATGTTTATTTCAAACTGTGAGTTATCACTCCATCCTGCAGAACTGGTGTCTGCTGGGAGTTTTAATGCTTTCTCATAAGGATAGACACTGTTCTTCAAGTCTGCCTGACATCCTTCTACTGCTGCTGAACACTCAATATAGAAGGCCACTAAGGAATCCTGTCTTTGTTGTTTCACCTTAATAAATCCTTCTTTTGGGAACATTATTTTCTGCTACTTCAAGTGCCTCCTCCAGATTCTCAGAAAACAGCTTGCACTGTCCTTGTATTGATGGCATGATCTCATCAGCTTCTGACTGCTTCTGAAGCAATAAATTCTGAAAGCCATTTCTAGGCACATTAAGGACAAGAAAACAATCAGGAGTAGTCAGCATGGTTTCACCAAGGGGAAGGCTTGACCAAGGAACGGCTTGACCAACTTGACCTGACAGATGAGTAAAATGCAGCAGATGTTGTCTACCTGGACTTCAGTGAGGCTTTGACAATGTGTCCCATAAGATCCTCATAGAAAAGCTGTTGATGTGCAGGCTGGATGAGCAGACATTGAGGTGGACCAAAAACTGGGTGAATGGCCAGGTCCAGAGGGTGGTCTTGAGAAGCATGGCACCTAGCTGGAAGCCAGTAACTACTGGTGAATGCTGTGAGTTGAGACTCTGTTCAGTCCTGCTTAACATCTTCATTAATGATCTGGATGATGGGCAGTGTACCATCAGCAATTGTGCTGATGACTCAAAACTGGGAGGAGTGACTGAAACACCCAAGGGTTGTGCTGCCGTTCAGAGGGACATTGGCAAGCTGGAGAAATGGGCCAACAGGAATGTAATGGAGTTCAACAAGGAGAAGTATGAAGTGCTGCACCTGGGGAGGAGCAATCCTCTGCACCCGTGTAGGATGGGGGCCATTGTAAATAAAGGGTTAATGGCATTTGCATTTTATGCCTTAAACCACCACTGGGTGGTGAAATCTGTTGCATAAAATATCATGGGTGCCTATGCTCAAGCTGCAAGTAGAACAAAGTCTTAGATCTGGCCTTGCTGAGGCAGGACCAAAACTGGTGTTTTTCATCACAACCTTCCATTGAAACCCTCAGTGTAGATCCCTCACAACCACTGAACTGAGACCTGAGCAAGCAGAGAGGTAAAACACACACATTCCCTCGCCTCTCATGCTAATGAGGGACTGTATAAAGAAACTCAGGGAATGAACTGGGTAAGACCCACCAGCAAGAAGCCCAGGACACTGAAGGACCAATGGGATGGTACTGGATCTATGGTAGTGATTATCTTCTGCTTACAGTGTCTTTCTCCTACTCCCTTTCTCTCACTCTTTCTGTCTTTCTCTCTTGTTTCCCAATACAAACAACTTTACAAAATAAAGCTTGTATTGTTAAACTACTATTTGGTCTCACTTTTACCTTAATTTGGGCAGAGGACTTTAACATTGAATTGTAACAGCCATTAATCTGAGAATACCTAAAAATACATGCAGCACAGAGTGTTTCAAGGTCTCCCATGTTGTACAGTTTGTTGTGCAACAGATGCCAATTTACAAGACTACTTTGCATTGTCTACCTAAGTTAAACCAACATATAATTACAAACCAGGAGCAATAATCTTCAAGTCCTTTCTGGCCCTTTATTAATCCCTGGCAAAGATGTAATTTTCAAAAAGATGAAATTTTGTGATTAAAAGTGGCCCAGAGGCTCTAGTCACATATGCCTGAAAATTCGTGATTTGTGACAGAATAACTATTGGTCCCAGAAATTGGGATAAAAATACAATGTGCGATCAGCCTTGCTGACGTCCTAGAGAACATGAATCTGTTAGAGAACATCCTTGGAATATACATGCCTTAATGACTCAGTTAGGGCTCATATCTCTGAAACCAAAGATAGAATTGGCAGAACTGTCTTAGCTATATGCTTTCCCTACCCAAACCCAAGATGTAAGGAAATAGGAGAAGACAAAAACTAATGTTCCCACAAAAGAAGAGATAAGGCCATTACTTAGCAAGTCCTTCACTTCAGTGGTGAGCAAAGACAGAAAATTTTTCTACAAAAAGGTAGCACATATATCCATGATTACTGACTACAACATTAAAGCAAAATGATGATCTGATCCACCCTTTGAGCAGTTTTAAACAGAGATACCAGTTTATTTCATTGTTATGAGACAGCTTAAAATTCTCTACCTGCTTTGATGGAAGCCACAGGTAGCATTTTGCATCTGTCTCTTAAGAAGCTTGCAGTGTTTTTATCAAGCCTGATTTTCAGTGCAGTTCATGCCTGTTTTACCTACCTACAGCCGCACGCCTCTGTATCCATGAGTGTTTGCACCTGCTCTTGCCATCAATGCCACACTCAGAGGTGGAACTGCAAAGCCAGCCTGAAGGTTGTGTTACTGTGTGGCACTGACCCACCAGCTGATGTGAAGACACAATTCTCAGAGCACCTGTTGCACGGTCCTGAAAATCTCCCCAATGTCCCTGCCCTACAAAAGGGAGGGCAGTGTTTTACTCTCTAAGGCAAAATCCTGAGTACTTAAAATTTTACTAGAATGTCAGCTACTAAAAATCAGTCAGGGTCTGGCGGTGGGTTGTAGGTCCTCAATCGAGGACAAGGGCCATGTATTTATTTCATGTGTCTGCAGTACCTAAGTACCTGCTATGGCTAGGTAATGTCTCATGATTGAACATGTAGCCACCATACATGTAGGTGAGTTTATGAGTGGCAAAAAATTCTCTCTGGAATAATGAAACCCCAAATCAATGTGACACTGCCAGATTAATTAAATGTCCACCAAATCATTAATTTTCCACTCTGTACCAGGCCAAATGTTCTTCGGAACAGTATGCACAGATCTGTCCAGCCATCAGATGAATGATCCATTCCTCTTTCAAAGCTAGTGATGATAATTCTGAAAAAAGAACTTGAATCCCAGCTGAGATCAAAAACATGCTGCAAAAAAATGGACCAGTGAGACAGCACTTATCTTTTATATTCTAAATTAATTTCATACTAAAATGAATATACTCAGGTGGGCAAAATAACAGGATCTTGGCATTTTTGTCCCTGAGGGAACAGTGACTCAGTAACGATCCTGCTTCCATCTGAGACACAGATAAATCTGTAGCTGATGCTATGCAACGTAGATAGCTGAGTCAGAAATAAGGATCTCTATTTTGCAGCCAGAAGCTGATGAGATCACACCAGCATGCAAGGACAAGTTTCTAAATATCAAATAACTTTAGTACCTCAAAGAAAAAATTGAGAAATGCCTTCTGGGCAGCTCTACATTCAAATGAGCTGATCAACACTATTATTTAAACACAGCTGTGCAGAAGCTTGTGTTAACTTTAGTCTAAGACTTCGGTTCACATAATATTTGCACTCAAGTGAAATCATGATCATCTATTAAAAAAAAAAAAAAGCAGGCATATTTGCATGGCAGACTAATGTGAGCAAAAATACTGACCTTAGCTTAGTTGTACAGTATCCATTAATTATCATGAAACATAAGGAGTTTTGTAAATGATCATACAAAACCACATAAAACAACTTCTAACAAAGAAATGGAAGTTTACATTCTGACTGTACTACAGAGTACTTAAATTTTGAGCACTTATGTAGCACTAATGCACAAAAATTATCTGAATAGAAAAATAATTGCCAGAAGCTGAATTTATCGAAGTGTCAGTAATTTTAGCATTGCTATGATCTATGGATAGAGGGAATGCCCTTTAAGATTGACCTAAAGTGCTGTGTGTCAAGCACCGGGCTTTTGGTAGTGAGGAGAGTTAACTTCATTTGACAGCAACTGGGTTGCTGGATTGTTTCTCCTCATCACTTGTCACTGACTGCAACTCTTTCAATGCATTCTTAACTCAGAACCTCTGCTTTTAGTCTCCCTCCCGCCAGGAGGGGATGGGGGAAGAGAGCAACTTAAGTGAGACTTGATTTTCCAGATGTGTTTTAAACCAGTACTGCCATGCAGAATAATAATTTTCTTCTTGAGAATCACTGCTTTACACAGATGGACAGGACAGTTTTGAGCATGTCCTTTGATTTGTGAAGCCGTTCGTGACAGTTAATTTCTACTTGTTTTATGTGCTGACGATTTGAACTTCTGATCAGGCCTTGCAGTTCACTGCGGGCAGCAGTGAGAGGCAGAACTTGCCACAGACTGAGCTCACAGCACAGTCACGCACGAACTGGCCCTGGGCAGCCCGCTCTTTCCACGGAACGAGATAAAAAAGGGGCACGATTCGTGTCGCGTCCTGTTTGTGCCGATGCTGCCATAAGGCTCGGCAGGACCCCGGGCTCGACGAGCCCGCTCCGCCCGCGGCCCGCCGGGCAGCGCCGCGCTCCGCCCGCCGAGCGGCAGCAGCTGCCCGGGGCTGCGGCAGCTTCGCGGATCGGCTGGGCCGGATTGGCTGGGCTGGGCTGGGCCGGCTGCCCGCTCTGGCTGGCGCCACATTCCTGTCTGCTCCCGGGCAGTCTGGACGTAGGAGCTGCCGGGAGCGCCAGAGCCAGCCCGCCAGGCAGCGCTCCCGGCGGTGCGCGAACAGCACCGGCCGCAGGCTGCGACAGTGCAGCGCATCCTTCGGAGAAGCGAGTGCGGGGATGTGTGAAGGCGCTGTCAGGGGCGAGGCACTGTCAGCTCGTGTCCCGCTCTGCCGGCTCTCGCTACGCGTCCCGGGTTACCCGGTGCGAACTGTGCCGCTGAACCAGGGGTAAACCCGGCTTCTGCCGAGGCGCAGGCTCTGCCCTCTCCCGCCGGTGCAGCCTGGGATTTGGGAGCAGCCTGGGATTTGGGGAGCAGTCTGGGATTTGGGGAGCAGCCTGGGTAGCCCATGTCGTACTGGGCTGAGCATACCCCATGGCACAGCCGAGCGTGCGGGCTGAGATGTGGGGCACGGGGAGATATAATCGGGTTGTGAGCTGCAGCAGGGAGCAGATTAATGCGGATTTGAACTCCCTGCGGAAGGAATTGGAGGGGACGTGTTCAGGCGTTTGCAATGTGTTTGTGTGTGGCATGAGCTTTCCTCCCCCAAATATACACGTTGGATTCAATAGCACAAACGTAGACCTTTGCCTTTGCCTTTCAGAGGAACTTCTCATCACTATGGAGGTGTCTTCACTGATACAGCTCTATGCAATCACAAGACCCAGTGCAATAGAGACAGAACATAAACCGCATTTATATGCATATCTGAATGACCATAATAATGCAGGCAGACATGAGCAAATCCAGCTGAGATTGTGCCTTCTGGATATGCTGTGCTTTTCAGCTCTGTTGTTTTTGGGGTCTTCTTGGTCAGCCCTATTATGCCGTTTTCCTGTAGCCCTTCAGATGCCCTCTCCTCCTTGGTATGCCCTGTGCTAGGCACACTGTATTAAAGTAGTTAAATTTCCATGATGCAAACAGAAACAAACCTTGTAAGCCTTGTCAGAGGCAGAAGAAAGACTCACTGGTGTTAGATGGCAGGTTTTAAAATGAAAAGTCTGAATCAGCAGAAGAGCTTGCAAGGCTTTTCTCCTACAAGTTGAAGGATCAAAAAGTCATAGACTTGTGGTTCTGAAAATTCCTGCTTAAGGTCCAGCAGGGCCAGGCTACCAGATCTGGTATGGCATGTTCTCTGCTGTGTATCAGTGAGTCAATGAGAGACAGTTTTATCTGTCACACACATTTAAGTCCTTTTATCTGAGGGAAGAAAAAGGGAATAAAAATGAACACCCAAACAATGGAGGAATTATTTCTATTAGATAAGTCATATTTTCTCTAACTTTGGGAATAATTCTGAGTCAGCAACCCTTTGCCACAATACAGATTGGTTTAAAATTTATCTGACCTGAGGAGTGACCCTAGTAAAACTGTAGGAAGTAGTCTCCAGTTGCTCCCTGGAAGACCCCAGGAACAGTAGCAGGTGATTACAGAAGTTTTCTTCATGGGACCTTTACGCAGCTACAGAAGAAACATTCCGACCTACTTGCACTTGCCAGGTCCCTCAGGGTGGGCAGGAAGAAAACCAGAGAGAGCTAGGATGCACCTGGCACTGGTCAAGCCACTATTTTCACTGTCATCAGAGGTAAACATTAACATTGCCCATAGAACTCAAGAGTTGGAGTTTTTTCTAGAGCTGTTGCATTTAATGACAATTATTTAGCATGATTTCTTGCACGACTTTTTACCCTGTACAATGCCTTCCCTAACCTCCCTTAAATCTGTGATTTTGTGCCTCAGTGAGTTTATTATTACTGTTTCTCCTTTCTTTGTTTATCAAAATAGAAAGTGTGCTATGTTATGCTTGGATTATCTGGTCTGATCTGCTCTGTACACCAACAGTTTTGGAAAGTGCAACCAAGGTAATTAATACTTGTTGAAGTCAAGGTGAATTCTGTGAGTGACTGAATATGAACCCACATATGTTTGTATTGACAGAGGTCATCTGATGCACTATTTTATCTATGTGTTGCTTAGTTCCCAAGTTATGTAGGAGGCCTAGAAAATGGAGCTGCTGTAACTGTGGCTAGATATGTCTTTCCATTCTTTGCACTGTTGTTGGCATTTTTTGGAGAAAGTAATTTCTTTTTGTATCTGCATATTGTTGTAGGTTTTTCTTCTGCTAGCATCAATTTGTGTTGAATTCTCTTACAGATTTTGTGTTAATAAAACTAGGTTTATAATCCGAGGCATAAATGTTTCCTTGAATTTTCATGAAACTTTTATGCTCAAGTATTGATATTTATTTCCTTGTAAGCTTAAAAGTTAGGAAGAAAACAAAAGATATTAAATAAATAGAGGAAAAGCAGCCAGCAAAATAAGACAAGTACAGCAGGACATAGTGAAATAATTAACCCCAAGTCTGTGAAACTGAGGTTCAACAAAGGCTTGCAGGCAGCCTGCCTAATAGCAGTTACATAATAGCAATAATTTGTTGCTTTTCTGCAGAGTCCTTCTTACCCCCCTTCTCCCCCCTGATAAAATGTTTAGCACACCTTGTACCATGCTGCAGGGGCTCGAGCACATGAGCTTATTGTTTTGCTGTTTATACCTCCCTTTCCCAAATGCCTGGAATTTCTGGTTCCCCAGCAACCCCAGGGGTGTCTAAATCCTGCCCTTTGCTCTATGCAATAATGTCTGTATGGCCTGGAGTGGGTTAAGGGCTGAAAAGTGGTTGTACTTTAACTTGAAAAAAAAAAAAAAAAAAGAAAAAAGAAAAAGAAAAGAAAAGAAAAGAAAAGAAAAAAGAAAAACAAACCCAAAAAAACCCCAAAACCAAAAACCCAAGGAGTGAAACATGCAGACTGTAGTACCTGAATTTATTAAGAGTGGGTCACAGAGAGCATTTCAGCCATGGTGATTTATGAGTTTGGAACCACTTACCAACCCTGTCTTGCTTCTATTTATCTTGTCTTCCCAGACATTACCCACGCAACACAAGACTGTGATCCCTGATAACTGTAGAAATGAAAACTGAAATATTAAACAGACTTATCATGCTCTGAGGTTTTCTGCATCCACTGTCTCTCACCAGTTTTAGAAAATTATTGCCTTCACCTACACAGGGTTTATTCATGTAAAACTGCAACAATGGTATTATAATGCAGTGGTAGCATAATGCAGGAAGGGCTTGGCTGCTGAATTTTTTTTCCCTTTCTGGTAGAAAAGTATGTATATTAGAGGAGCAGCAGCAGGGTTAGGAAAGGAAAAGCAGCATGGGAAAGTACTTATCTGTCTTTTCCTCATAGTTAAACTAAGTGTTCCATTTGGCAAACAACAACCTTCATGACAATAGCCATTAACTATGCTGTCATCTCTTTCCCATCAAAACTTTTTGTACAGGAATATAGACACATCTTGTGAAAGCAGGGAAGTTGACTCTATTAACACTACACCTTAGGGAGCTTTCAGAGTCTTGTGGTTCTTCCTCTCCCAGATCATCTCAAATTTCAGTCTTGCCCTCCAAAAATTGTAAGATGTCCATTTTGGAGCATAATGTTGGAAAAAAGTTCATAAGTAAATTGCTCCTTGTTAGATGTATAATGATCTCATGTGATTGGATGCTGCTGTTCAGAAACATCCTCTTCTTGAAATCAAATTTCCTAGAGACTGTTTATGAGGGAGTTTAAGACTCCATACTTTGGATAGGGCCTTACTGAAAAGCTGTCAAAGGGGCTCATAATGTGTGTAAGAGACACACTTTTGAGTGACATCCTTAGCCTCACCTTGCTGCAGGTTGATCTGCTAAGGTCATTGTTAGAGCAACCTGTAGATACCCAGCTGCACCTGATGCTGTGAGACCATGACACAATGATGCCTGGAACTTCTGCTAATGTCACCCTTCCAGGGCCATCCATTAGCCTGTGAGAAATCTAGTACACTTCCACTATCAAGGAGTTTCAGGGACTGTTCCGTGATTTGAGAAGACAAGAATTAGTATTGATGATATAAGTCTTTTGAGGAAAAAATGAAGATTAACAAGCAATGTCATGTGTCTATAAAGTTTTCAGAAAACAGGAGCATAGGGGAAAATGAATACCCAGTTTGTAGAAGCACTGGAAGACACAGAAATATGAATAGTCTGCCTGGTCCTGGTTCCTTCTCTCTCTACTACACTTTACCTTAGAAATTATGGGAGAAAAAGGAGGTAAGATTCAGTTTTTAATTCAATTATAGTCTCATAAGAGTATTTTGCTAATTCAGGTCTTACTATCCCGTAAGGATAAGTCTGCTAGCTCAGGCTGCTATCATTGCAGACATATAAAGGACTTGAAATCTTAATTGTGGGGTTGGAGTATAGATGTCATTAACAGTACAAGGGCTTGTGACGTAGTCAAGTCTTTTATTGGAAGAGTTTAGATGTCCTCCAGAGGAGTTAAATACTGCATGTGCACTATGGAAGATGTAAGGGACAGAAGAGGTAGAAACGGCACATTTAGTTTGAGCAGAGCTCTTCAGGAAGCAGTCAGGAAGATCAAAAGGCAAGCTAAGATGCTTGAAAAACAAGGCATGAACTGATATTGTCAGAAATCCATCAAATCACAATGGAAAGCAGAGCAAGATGAATTGCTGAATATTTGCAGAGAAAGAGAGAGAAAAGGCCTGGATAATTTCTGTGAACTAGCCACAGAAATAGACTCAAAGTGAGAAAGGAAAGAGAGGCATTCTTAAAGGACAGAGATAACATTATAATGGAGAATTTGGGGAAGGGAAAATGTCAGCTCCAAAACAGGCCCTTCTGGATAGTAGAATTAAGATAAGGCACATCAGAAAGATTGACTCAAGAGTGGACCAAGACAGAGACTGAGATGCGTCAAAAGAAATGTGGATGTATTGGGGCGAAAATTGTGTTTATTGAAATAACAATAACTTATAAAGAGAAGAAATTTGGACTAAAGAATAATACTCATTTTAAAATTACATACTAATAATACCAGCATATAGTTCACGAATCCTGGAAACTAAAGTAGGAGTCAGTTAGGAGAAAAGGTAAATAATGTTACATTGTGTCTATACTATTACCTTAATCAGCCTGACTTTAATGTTAAGAACACTTAAACTAGAAAAACTTGTTCATCTCCTCTACAAATATTAGCATAAAATAGATGTCTCAGATCAATCCCACATCCACAAAGCATTAAATACCTTGTAATCAAATAAAATATTTAGTTTGTTTCAAAGCCAATCCCATGCAGTCAAGTTTATTTTGTGTTTTATTAACACTAAAGGATCCTCTGTCATCTCTTATCTATCTTCTCAAGGGAAAATAATTCCTTTTTAATTAGGTCATTGCAGTCATGTGCTGCTGCTATTATATAGACTCTTCCTGGTATATAATGATGGATAAATACAGCATAGTGTTTAAGGAGGTTTGATGGTAGCGTGGATATATTAATATGCATGCTGTAGAGCAGGTAGAGACAATAGAATTTGATAATACAAATTCCTTTCCTGAGTTCTGTCCCAGTTCTGACCAAATCTAAGGCTGGCAGATAATGTAGGGCCATTTTTATACCAATACTACCAAGCTAGAGGACACAAATTTATATGAAAGGTCTACACTGAAGCCATTGAATAAAATCTACTTTTCAAGTCTGTCATCATTCAGTGCTTAGAATTTTAAAAAAGATCAAGATATTGTTTATCCCATATACATCATTCTGAGCTATCTGCACTTACTACCTTATTCTTTTGCAAGGTAAAGTCAGACAAGAGAAGTGGGAGGTATTTAAGAGTGCTGTTGGTTGTTGCTTACCTGGAAAGGAGATAGGTGATATTTTTCAGAGGAAATTCAGTTTGTTTTTAAATTAAAGGAGTTATTGGCAAAAACTATATAGCTAATGCATAAAAATGTCATCAAGCAGAAAGTCCAAAATATGTTAAATTAAGTCTCATTTGAATTTAGGTTTATTCTGATAAAACTATTTTAAGAGGTATCTTAAAACACATTACTTATAAGACTGTTTAAATTTTGAAATGCCACTGTACATTTTTGCCCTAAAGTTTAGACCGAGTTTTCATTATGTAATAGTCATATTAAAAATCCATGGATGTTGAACTTGGCTCTATTGCAATTTTTTGCTAGGACCAATTACAGATTCTTCTAAAGACAGTTAATTATTGGTGTGTGTCTGAGGCTGCCTCTGGAATGTTACTGTAACTGGACAAATTATATAATTGAAAAAATAGTAATTTGTTAGTGAAGTTCCATGTAGTTGCTGTCCAGAGTGGCTTTCAATTTTGTAGTAACTTCTTGGGTCTGCAATAGTTCTGCTACAGGTGAATCCTGTGTAACCTTTTCCCCAGAACCCGTATTGTGGGAAAATGTCAGACTGTTGTTGTACATCACTTGTGAAGAACAGTCACGAGGCAGAGAGGGGGAATTAACAAGGTCAGGGAGTGTACAGCTGATTGTGCCAGCCTACATGCAATAAATGCCCTGTATTGCACAACTGGCAGTGGTGTTCAGAGCTCTTCCGTTTGTAGCTGTAGTTTCTGCCCACACTATTGATCAGTCCTTTGCCTTGTGTGCCCTTCAGTCCAAAATAAAGCTATTCCTGCCCAGAGGGGCTTTTGTATTATCCCAGTCTCCATTATTCTGTGCAGAAATACTTGATATGAATTGATGTTAACCACACTTAGTCAACTGTCTTTTGGGAGAGAAATGGCCATAATTTGGCGTGTAATTCCCTGTAACTTGTCACATATTCAGGCACAGGAGTATGCCATTTGACTGACAGGGGTTCTGTGCTAGTGCAGGATCTCGTGAGTAGCCCCCAGCTGCAGGAAGAAGTGAGCTGGAGCAAGCTCATGATTCCAGCTAGTCACACCAGCACTTGGATTACATGCAGCAAGCACAGCCTGGTTCTGCTCACAGTGAGAAGCTGCTGTCATGTGTGAACTTCCTTTGCTCAGCTTCTCGGCAGATCTGGTACTTGTCTCATGACCAGTCAAATGAAGCTTTGGGTTGTGGCTCACCAGTTCCTGGTTCTCGCTCTTATCAGGTACAGGTCTTCTTTTCATGTTCTTTGTGTCCCTGTCTAGAGCTGCTTGGTCCTTCACACGTCGAACTGCGTTGTGAGTTCTGCTCATCATGGTGGAGCTATTATCAATAACATCTTGATGATAATGCGATATGCTGCAAGGCTTCATCACAGATCATCTTGCTATATCACCTTATAAATTAGCCCATGTTGGTTGTGAGAAGTGATCTTCTGTTAAATAGCCAGGGTTAGGGTTTAGGGTTAGGGTTTAGGGTTAGGGTTAGGGTTAGGGTTAGGGTTAGGGTTAGGGTTAGGGTTAGGGTTAGGGTTAGGGTTAGGGCTGGCAGAGAGGTAGGTACAAGAGCTTGGTACAGCTTTACTCTAGCAGAGAGCTTGATTCTGTGACCGTATAGTCACTGTGAAAATTCATCAGAAATTATGGTTCTTTCCCTTTCTAGGAGATCACTTGTGTGTTTTTAATGAAAAGGTGCTTCTAAATTAAGCAAACTCATTAATGACTTAAAGCTCCATTCTATTGATAGATACAAAATGAAAATTGCACTTTTAACCAGAGCTCTCTGATAAACAGCCTTAGCAATTTGCTCAGAGGTGTTGAGTAAGTAAATGATTAGCATGAACAGTTCCTATTAATCCCTCTTCAAAGGTGTATGAAAAAACTCTGACTTTTGCAATCTAAATTTAGTCTGAGGACCTATTTTGGAGGGTACAGATCATCATGCCTCATGACCTAAGCAAGACAAGCAGGATGTTCTTCAAGATGCATCCTGTTTTAATGTTCCTTATAAAAACAAAGTGCTTAAAAAGGCTTGATTGACCTTTACTCTACCTTGCTTCTCATCATGGAGTTACTTCAGAATTAAGAACTGCTCTAGGACAGGAGAGACTTTCCAGGAATCTTCAAAGTCTGGGTCTCTGATTGCATCAGAGGTTTTAATAAACTCATTGAAGCAATGCAAATGTCTTAAGTTTTACTTCTTCCTTTTCCTGTCTTTCTATGGTGATAAATGCTATAAAAATTTCTATTGTTTGCCTGAAAACTGCTTTTTGATTTCTTAAAATAAGAACAGGCAGTGTATGAATACTGTTAACACTGATGCTCTACCACAGAAGTCTTTAAGGTCATACAACTTGATCTGGATTCAGTGATAAACTGCCTTTAATCCAGTTTGTCAGCAGATATGTCTGACCAAGATAACAAGTCTGAGAAGTGCTTGTTTCCTTTTCAAACAGAAGTTGACTGGCCTTATTACTGCTGGCAAATTAGTTTGAATGCTTCCAACTCATACTGTCGAACAATCCCTGTGCCAAATGACAAGCCCCATCTGAGCTATTTCTTCAAACAAAGCACAGTCTCTATGACTTTGCACAGTCAACCTCACTAGCTATTTTTATTCAGCACAGCAGCTATGCCTGTTGCCCTTCAGTGTTACTTCGCATTCAAGAAGGAGGTTTCATAATTTTCTCTCCTGTGTATAGAAATTTCAGATGGCAGCTGTAACTGACTGCAATAATGCTTGGTTTTGACCACAGCAAAAGAAAGGATGTGATGGCTTTCAGGAAAACATGCAACTTTTAGAAGTTTACCTAGTAGTCTTAATTCCCAATTGCAAGTTATCTGGACAAGCACAGAAGACCACTGTTGCCTTTTTATGAATTTTATTTACAGCTCTCTGTGTTCTAGGCTGGCTGTACACAGCTTTATCCTCACATTACCAATCTTCTGCCTGCATCCTACAGGATTTGTCCCTAGCATTGGCAACTTCAACACATCACTGACACTGAAAGAGCTATAACAGTTTATACAGCACCATCACGGATCTTTTTCTGGGTCAATACATCCCTGTGCTAAGTGTCTCCACTGCTGTGAACTTATTATTTAGGGGTTTTCACCACTTTTGTAACCCACAATTTGCATGTTAAAATTAAACTTATTCAAAAAATGTCAGCTATGCATTCTAACAAACCCACGTAAAAAAACTGGTCAGCCCAGCCTGTTTCCCAGGGAATTGCTGACAGACAAAATCATGACTACCAAAATCATGTTCTTGGTAAAATCAGCTTTTGCAAGAAACTATTTCTCCTCTAAACTTTGACATTCTATGTCTAAATTCAGTTTGAGTCCCATTCTTCAAAGAATATTCAGCTCGAAATAAGTTCTGGGAAAGAGATTATATCCTGCTGCTGGTCCAATATAGAAAGCCATTTAAAATTTAAAGGCCAACATAATTTCTGTAATGCTTTGATATAAAAGAGGTGGTAGCTGCTCATCATTATTTGCAGGTAAATAATGCATTATCTGCATTATTTACCTGTAATAGCAGACAATTTGGTACACAATGTACAGTTATTTGTAGGTTTTGAAAGGCTTTTTACAATGAGCTGCATAATCAAACCAGTTTTGTGTAGTGTATCAGTCCTGGGAAAATGCTAATCCAATCAGAATCCTTAAGAAGGGTGACTAATGCTAATGCTTACTGAATAGAAATTTTCAGAGTTGTGTGCGAGAAACACCATGAAAAATGAAGAAATATGAAAATAGTAGTTACATTACTGAACTTTGCTTTCTGAGCTGAAAAGTCAATTTTGTGACCTATGCAATACATCAGAATATGATAAATTAGAAGTATTCAGTTAACATTGCAATTTTAAATTAAGATTAGTTTAGAGCAATCCAAATTCAAAGCATCTACTTTCTATTCATTCTTGTTGAAGACCCAGTCCTGCATTCCACCTGCAAGTAGAGTCTTCCTCTAGCTGTAAAATGGACATGAATTTGGATTCCTAATTTTCCTCCATTTTCTACTTCTTCTGAAAAAGAAAAAAGTATAGCTTGGACAGATATGAAAAATAAAAGGAATTCTGTAGAAGCATTTTACAATCCATGACTTTGCAAAATGTCTAAAACTCTGATTAGGTTCTAACACTAATCTTTATTTTTAATGGGTGCTAACCCACATGCCCAAAGTAAGCATCTTAAAATGCTAAAAACATTAAAAGCGATTAATTGTTATTTTTTCGATTGTCCTGTGGTTTTGAAAATAGTCACCCCACTGCTTTTTTTATGAACCTAATTACCATTCTACTCTAATAGCAGCAGCTAGCCAATTTCACTTTACCTAAAGCCATCTTTTCCAAAGAAAATATATGGCAAAGCTAAGTTCTGTCACTGATGTGTTTTACTAATTTGTAGGGAGTGTTGCAGGGTGATGCTAATATTGTCAGTTAGCCTGGTTGTTTTCAAGGTTGTTGCATCCTAAGCAAGTAGCAGAGATATTCCATGAAATCCACTCTAGGATGGAAAAGCATGTAGAAAATTTTGACAGAAAGGAATAGAGTGGAGAGCAGACAATGTGCATTCCAACACAAAGCCTTAAACATGGCTGGGATAACCAGTGATGTTATCCACTGACACAGGCTGAAGTTTTCAATGACCTTCTGACTAAAAACTGGTTTAGCCAGCTCTGTACTGCTTTTCCTTTTCACACCACCTCAGACTTTAATCTGCAGAGGACATTCTGGGGTCAGGCTCTGACATGAGTTGGAGATGAAGTATTATCCCCAGTTTAAACTCTTTGCAAGATAACATATCTGAAATAGTTACCCCGGTACCTCGTGTCAAGGAGTGAGGAAGCTATCAGCAACCCCACAGGTCAACATTCAGAAAACTAACATGAAAGAACATTATTTTTTCAATCTGTGCTGAAAACAGTTTAGCTAGTCCTACAAGGCTGGCTTTACAGTTTGCTTTGATTGCATATGCCAGTGAAAAGGTTGAACTGATTTGAACTTTGTGAGATGGATAGCAGCTGTTGTACTAAGCTGTTTAAACCCACCAATTTGGGCTTAAACCTTGGCAGAGCAAATACAAAGCCTTAACCATACATAGTACCCATAATGAGCTTTCCTCTTTCAATTTCTGACAATAGAAATTATTTTTAAATCAACAATATTTTACTGCCAGATTTTCCAATATCAAATTTTCCATTGCCAGACACTGAAGTATCTTACAAAAAAAAAAAAAACCAAAACTAAAAATAAAGCAGGTGAGTTTATTTTCATTTTTCATGAGTGAAGTTAGTGTTCATCACTGCTGAATGTGGTACAGCTCTCTCCTCCCTAAAACAAAATTTTAAAAAGCCTAGCATTGAAATCATGCAAAAATCTTAAAAATTACGTCTTTGTGTATGTGTGTGCACATCTGGAATAGGAGAAAGGAAGATAAAGTGGATTAAAAGAAATGTAAACAAAACCAGCCCATGATAGCGTGCGCAGTTCCTGTTGGTTTCTGTAGCCTTTAATGTCTAAAAATCAGTATATGCATATAATAAGAAAAATTCCAAAGCATTCTTTCTGAAGTCACGAGGTTATTTCCTTATCACTGAGTAAGGCATCTAATGCTGACACAAATAGGACAATAATGTTAATTTTTTACCCAGGTAGAAAAGAATGAGTGAGCAGTTAATAGTGTAGAGAAAGAAACATTAGTTCTGAGACACAAGCTTGTTACAATTCAGAACTATACTTAACCCCAGGAAATATGAAGGTCCCTTGCCCAATATCTCAGCCTATCACAGAATTTCATAGGGAATACAGAACTTTTCATTTAGTGGCAGCTTGATGTAGAAATGTATAGCAAAAGAGATTTCTCTATATCTTACTATAAGTATTTCCTAGACAGAAATGTAAACAAACCAGCAGATATTTTGTCAAAATAAAACTCAACTATTTTCCTGTAGGAATCTATCATAAAGTTAGAGAGTTTTATATTTGTGGGAAAACAGACAGGCCTCAGTTATGACAGAATTGTTAATATTGCTGATGCATGTAAGCTGTAGCAAAGACATGAGGAATAGAACAATAGAGCTATGTATTAGCGATTCAGAATAACTTTCTAAGTTGCAAAAAGTTTCTATAGCAAGGCTAAATTTTATGAATAGACTTTCATGCATTGATTTCTTATAAATGAACAAGCAAGTATTGTTTTAACTCCAGCTACGTGTGCTTATGTTGATTGGATAGAATCACTGTCAATAGGCTTTCTCTCTGTGTAAATGGCTAGGATGAGTATTTGGTGACTTGTAACAAGTGAGTTTCTTTGGCTGGCTGCCTGGATGCGAACTGTCAAGATCTTTGCATAGACAAAACTATATATTATACAGATTCTGGAAAATAAACGGTTCCGATGCATCCATCAGTGGTCCCGTCCTGTTCGTGTCTGTATATAGCTAGCTGGCGCATTTTCCCAGGAACCAAAAAAGAGATATGCATTTTGTGGCTATTCCGTTGATTTATTAAGTATTTGCAAACCTTGGCGGGTTTCATTGCTGCTTTTAAACTACTTCCAATTCAGTGGCAGATTCACAGGGCTGCTAGGATTGTCCAGTTCAATTTGCAGTATTTCATAAGAACCAGAGGCCTCAGGTGTAGTCGTTGGATCAAAGGTTAGGGTTTGTATTCATCCTTCTTCTTTACACCCATTGATGGCAAAAGACACAGATTCATGTGAAGGGCTTTTGGGCAAAGCCAGATGAAGGTCTTTTGTTACTAAGAGGGCTTGTTCTGCTCTTTCCTGCTCATTTGGATGTGAAAATTTAGCAAGAGAAACAAAAAAACCCAACCAATATTTATTCCTTTGTGACATGACATTTGGAAGCTCTGCACAGTGCAGTCATTGATGTTCAGCCACCATCTAACTCCCACCCTGGGGGCAACTGAGAGCTCCTGTGGAAGGTCTCCTTGGTCACTGCTCTGCACCCAGCTCATAGCCCCTCTGTGTGGTTAGCACCGCTTTTCCCAACCCATGAGAATTTTCATTACATTGTCTGTAGCTGGAGTAGAAACTTCTTTCAAAGGGTAAAAGAGGAGCTTGTCACCATTCCCTTGTACCCTGAGAAGCAGCATTCCTGTGTTCAAAGTAAGAGCTTTGCGCAGGATCTCATGTAAAGTAAATCTCAGAATGCCCATTAGAGGGGTATCTGGTTGAATACTATTTTCAGTGCCTTCAATTTACACATTCAGCAAACAATAGCAGAGCATGGCATGGTCTCTAATAACTAAAATATAATACCTCACAATGTGCTGTGTGTTTTTGTTTGTTTTGTTTAATTTGAAATTAAGTTGTCACAGAAGTTCAAATCTCATTTATTCCTAATTTTACCTTTTTACCTGCAATGAAGTGCAAACAATATGGCTGTTTGATTTTGGTGGGTTTTTTAAGTTCAGGTGATTTAACTGATCTACACTTAGCAGGATAGATGGCATTATTAAACTCATCAGAGAACCCAACAGAATTACATATATACAACTACTTATGTATATGAACATTTGTATGGTAATAGTTGACACCAAGGTAAATAATAAATTTTCTCACAAATCTATTTTTTGTTACTTCTTTCAGCTGTACTTAGAGGTAAGTTTCAATCCTTTTTCCATAGCTATCTCTTAGCATGTGTAATTAGGTACTCCTCTTTTTTTGTTTCCATTTCTCTCTTCTTTAGTTCAGTTTCACAAACTGATTTCCTACCTTTTCTTTTGTTTTTGGAAACATACCCAGGTTTATTTTGGAACTTTCTATTCTGTCTTTTGGGAATTCCCTTCTCACTCACACTGCACTCATTTTAATGTTTCTAAAGCTGTAATATTTGGTGAGTCCAAATATGAGTATGAGCTACATTAACTATTTTTCACTACAGCAGAAGAAAGATTTTCATTTTCATCAGTGTACCAGTACAATAAAATGTTTTATGTTCTATCCAAATGTAACTTTTTGCTTCCAGAAGTTACTAAGGGTGTCAGAAGCAAGAAACTTTTGGATGCTAGTAACTTTTTAAAAGAAGAACTTATAACTTGCTGACCTTGGTGGGCAGGAACTCTAGAGTTAACGTCATCTTCTCATAATCTTCCAAATAGTGCTGGCAACTCTTGGCAGAGGAATAATGAGTGACTTCCCTGTGACCAGCTGGAAGCTGACGGCTTTGATTATTTTATAAACCAGTTTTAAATCCTTTGCGTATGCAGTGTTGTACTGTGTCGGACTGGCACGCTGCTGCTGCCGCCGTTGCCTTGCAATACTCTCATGTGCATCCTGGTAATAGACTTCCAGTGGGAGTTGATGTAAGTTTACCACATGGCACAATGCCAGTTGCAGGAGGCAGGGGTTTTCAAAACATTATGGAGTGTATTTGCAGAAGGTTACATAGTGAGAAGTCAGGATGATGATCACAGACACATTCATGTGAGGAGGAAGGCACACTATCACATGAACAAGGAAATAGCACCTGAAACTGTAAAGATGAGACACCTAAAGGCCAGGTTGTGAGACAGTTCAAACATCATGGCAGCTAGTGAACCAATACATTAGCCTGGTATGAGAAGATGCAGGATGCAGGACTTAACTAAAATGTCCTTATTGGCATTAATTTTACACTGCACAGGGCTTTATCAAGCGGATGTAATTTCACTTAATTGTGACAAATAGCTTTTTTTTGGAAAATAAAGTTTATTAGTGTAGTCAAGCTTGTTCATTTTTATAGCAGAGATTACTTAAATGTGGTATATTTCAAAGTGTGTATGTATATTTCAAAATGCAATGAAGTGGCTTGTTTCAGCAATAGTTAGAACTCAGCAAGAGAAGCAGTCAGGCTTTTTCCACTGCACTGACATGCCATGAAGCTTGCCTTGCTAGTACTTGCATTAGTCTCTCATTAGAAATTAGTAGTAAACCATCATTTTTGTAACACAAGAAAGGACTCCAACCTGACAGAGGACCAAAAATTACTTTTATTTTCATAATTGCATTTAACTTTCGCAGAATTGCTAGAATGAATCAGAACACTGCAAGGTTCTTCTGCATCTTGCTCAGCACTGAACAGTAACATGACTGTTAATGTTAAAAAAAGACTGCAAATAGATTTTCAGAGTTGAAAATCTACCATGAAAATTAAAAGGTAGATTTACAGCATAATCACTGGATGCACTCCTGCTAAGAATGTCTAGCAGGTTACAGCCTGTGTGGCAGGTCATCACTCCTGCAGCCAGAGTACTACTAGAAGTTGGTAATTTACTAAGAAAAAAAAGGCTTTGATATAGAAGTATCTGTGCCATTTTCCATCTGTACTGACATTTTCTGTGCTTCACAAGTAATAATAATCACCATAAAAATATATTTCAGGAAATTTCATAAAACATACACAAACAGGATGTGCCGTTCCTGGCCACAGAGTCAACAACTGTTCTGTGATATGTAAAACTTCAAAACAGAATTCAAGTGGAGCCTAAGTGATGTACAGGCTTTGTACTGTCCTTTGCCCATGAATAAGTACCATAAACAGCATGGAGGCATCTGAGTGAGTGAACAGTTTGCGCTTACTGAAGTTATTGATGCTACTTCTGTTTGCATTTAATATGATTCAGAAGTACCATCAAATCTAGGAACATCAATTTGTTTACCACATTTGGATGTGATCTGACTCTAAGAAATTGAGGAGAGATGAAGAATGGCATCTGGCTTTATTGGTTTCTAAAAACCTTCACAGTATATGGTACTGGTAGTGACAGAAAGGGAGACAAGATTACACTGGCATCTTTTCTACCCAAAATGTTAATGTCAATCATGAGTAATCAAATGGTTACAGTAATTACCTAATCTGTTCCCTGTATTCGTATTGCTTGAAATGTATTTATAATGCTTCTGTTGCCACAGGATTTGTGAACATGTACTTTAGGAGCTGCTCCTACATATTCTGTACAGGCAAGCAGGCCTCGTTTGTATGTGTCATTCTACTGACCTCATCACCACTGTGGCAGAGAGGAGCAGCCTCATGGAGCAGAGTTTGGATTTCTCTGAGAAGCCTGAACTGCGGCAGACACAGAGCTGATGTGCATTGTGTCCTTCTGCTGTTCCTAAAATGCCTTGCAGCTTTACGCATGTGCAGTGTTATTGATTGTACCATTTCTAGTATCCACCTTTCTCTCGGGGCTAGCTTTTGGCTTTGTCTGAGGCACTGCATTTTGCCATAAAGCCACAGTCACAGATTATGAGTCTGATGTGGGTGGAAGACAGAAAAGAAAGAAGCTGGAATCAACAAGCCCAAGTCAATGCCAGGCTCTCATTAGTCCCTTGGCATGGGCTCAAGCCTGCAAGTACTGCTGAATGATCAAGGAAAATAGGTATTTAATTTTAAGAGCACTGGACTTTCTATTTGTGGATGTTATGTTTGTGTGCTTAGCATGCACCACATTTATCTACTGATAAGAAAATGAAGTTTCAAGAAATTAAAAATCCTAGTCCCTTGGTGATGCTGGTGACTTAATTTCCCTGGTAAGAGCCCTAAGATCTTTTAGGAAGCTTACCATGCCAAACATTGTGTCGTGTTTAATCCTGTTACTTGTTCTTTATATGGTACTCCTGTTGACGTCAGTGGAAACTTGACTTGTGAGAGTATGGAGGAATCAGGCTGAATGGATTTTTTCAATAGTAAAATGGAATGGCAGGAAACCTTCTGAAAGCTACCAAAATCTTATTCCTTCTTACAACATAAAGGGATGGTTTTTGCTTTGTTCTTCGAGGGTTCTTACCTATATGGATTTGTGTATCTCTGCATTTACTGACTGTTGGTATACTGGATAGCACGACTGGCAGATTTGAAAGTGATTGATACAAAGTATCTATAATGATCAAACAAGGAATGACTAATAAATGTGTAACACGCATTTTTATTTGTTGTTCTACATCCCACGCCACAGCCATTTCTAAATAACTTCTGTGTATACAGTTTTGCCATCACATTTCCATTTTGTGGTCGCTAAACCATATTGAAGCATGCAAATGTGAGGACACACACTGTGTTAATCACTAATAAGCTTTAAATATTTTCTGCTTATACTTGAAAGGGTCTCAGAAATTCTTGTAATTTTTGTAAGCAATTTCCAGCTGGTTACGTTTGCTGTTACCAATAGTACCCATTACACAAATAGACTTTTCTCCCTCCTCTTACAAATACAAACAAAAGACACAGATTTTACAATGCTGAATGTAAATGATGAAGTCATTCTGGTGTTGTTATTCTAGATTTACAATGACCTCACTGAAACAGAACCTAGACCCCCGTGGTTAAACCACAACAGAACAATATTAAAACCAGATTTAAATAAACCATCTTAATAAGAAAATGGGGTTAAGTTACAATGTCATTTCCATATCGAAAACTGCTCCGAGCAGAAAGACATAGAAAAGCCTGCGAACCGGACCATCTGCAAGCGCACTCGGGCAGGCGCTGCCCCTCGGGGCCAGCCCTCCCCACCGCAGCGCCGGGCCGAGGGGAGCCGGCACAACGCGGAACGGAGCCGCCGCTGCAAGGGCTGCCAAGGTCCGATCCCTCCCGTCCTCCCACAGAACACCGGAGCGTTGCGCAATAGGAAAACATCTAAAATATGTATTGCACAGTTTTGTTCTCGCTAATCCAGCCTGGAGAGCGGTAGCTGAGCCGCTCTCACAGTTAAGTGTGCAATGCCTCAATGATAAGAATTACACGTAAGCGCAGCTCGACCTGCAGCTTCTCCGGAGGCGATCAGGTAAAACGCGCTACGGAGCAAAAAGCGCTGTCGTCCCCGCCCTCCTGAAGCCCCACCACAGTTCCTCTCCGTAACTCCGCCGATCGGCGCCTCCAAAACCTGGCACCTATGATAAACCCCGGCTGCAAGACCCTCCGGCACTGCCGAACTGCCCTGCCGGGCTGCCCTCTTCCCTCTTTTCCCCCCGCTCCCAGCAGGGAGCAGCACCCGACCGCCCTGCCGCGCCGCGCACCCGCACGTACACACAGACACACACACAGACCGAGGGACACACGGACGCACACCCGCTTCCTCTCTCACACCGCACTCTGGCTCCCGCCGCCCGCCCCGCACCGGCTCCCGGCGCGCTGCTCGGCCCAGCCGCCGGCACCTCCCAAGGTCACGGCGCCCCGCAGCGCCCGCAGGTGCGCGATGCGCGGAAGGAGGGCGGAAGGGGGAGGGCGGAGGGGACGCGGAGGGGACCAGGGGGGCCCGGCAGCCCCTGCACCCCCACCTTGCCTGCGGCCGGGCCGACCCGCCTCGCACCGCCCGCCCGCCTGCCTGCCGGGGGCGCTCTTCGCCGGGCCCGCAACAGCTCCGCGGCCGATGGCGGATTATAAGGGACCGCTCTCTCCGCCCCCAGCGGAGTCTCCCTCCGCCCTCGCCCGCACTCCCCACCCCTCCTCTGGCCGCAGAGAAGGGCATGGAGTTGGCGGGAGGGTATAAAAGCCCCTGAGAGAGCTCTGGGGCCACGGTGCTGTGACAGCCTCCACGGGCAGAGCAGGGCCGCGCACCATGTCCCACCACTGGGGATACGGCAGCCACGACGGTGAGTGCCCGGCGGTGCAGGACACCTGCCGGCAGGTCCCCGGCAGCCGCGCCCGGGACGTGCCCGCTGCTGCCCCGCGGAGCCCTAGCCTGGAGCGGCAGCGAGCTCGTAGCGCTTCTTTCCCGTAACCTTGAAATGCACCTGCGCCCGGGCAGCGCGTCCGGCGCTCCGCACGCTGTGCCGGAGCATCTCCTGCTTCCCTGCTCACATTCCTTTACTTCGGGAAGGGAATGCGGCGCTACCCCACAGGACGGGGTGTCCCCGAGGACTCCCCGGTACAGCCCCCACCTCAGGCGCCGAGGCTGTGTGGCTATCGGGTGCCTCGGTGCCCCGGTGGGACCTCCGCTCGCCTCTGCTGCCGCTGCCGCCGGCCCACGCGAGTGGCACGCAGTTAAAGGCTGATGCTGGTGTTCGAACATCCCGATTTCCAGAAGGAGGATTATCGCTTTTATCCCCCTAACTTTGTGTCTTTTCCCACTGAGTTGCGTTTCGCTGTCTTACAGGACCCGCTCACTGGCATGAGCACTTTCCCATCGCCAATGGAGAGCGCCAGTCCCCAATTGACATCTGCCGCAAGTCCGCCAAGTACGACTCCTCTCTGAAGCCTCTTAGCTTCAGCTATGATGCCAGCACGGCCAGAAACATCGTCAACAACGGGCACTCCTTCAACGTGGAGTTTGATGATTCTTCTGACAAGTCAGGTGAGACCTCACCTTCGTGTGCAGGAGGGGAATGGCAGAAATTGCTACTAAAACTTACTAAAATATATACTAAATCCAAAAGTTTTTTTAAGGATGAAAATAGACCAAAATATTCTGGTTTCTATAAGGTGAGGATTCAGCAAACAGGAAACTGAGATCCCATTAGAAGAGAACTAAGGCTTGTCTAGGCAACTAAACTTCAGTGAGGCGAATCGGTTTATTTTTGTATAAATCAGAAGGATTGGGATAAGGGCTTGGCTGTGGAAAGAAAAAAAATTTAAAGTATTTGACAGGAATCATTTTAGGCAGAGGTTATCATAAGCTACTGATCAAATGGTTAAAAGAAGAGGCAAAATACATTGTAGGAAAATAATGGCCTTAGAATAGCAAAGGATTACAGTTAACAACTTGAAGTGGAAATAGTTTCTTTGGTTATCAAAATATTATTTCATGTTTCTGAAGCCAATATGCTCCCAGGTTAGTACAGAATCAGAGGAATGATTAGAAAATACCTCTTTGTTCTTTTGTAACTCAAAAAAACATTATCCCTGGCGTTTCTTGATGCTGGGCTTTCTAGATAAAGTGTCTGACGCATTCCTACAAAGTTTGTTAGCAGGCAGTCAGGTCCACAGTCCCTTGCTGTTCATTGTGCTCTGTGGTGAAATTAAGCACAGAATCCTGCAAAACCTTAGTAATCCTTACTGAAAAGAACAGTCTTTCTGATGGGCAGGCTGAATCCAAGCTGTCCTTGCAACAAGGGTTCTGTATGTTGTCTTTGATAGTAGTTTTTCATATGGCTGCATTTGCAGAAGTCATCACCCTGCCACAATGAATGTGCCTTTATTTTTTAATTTGGGCAGCAAAAACAATCCTGTTGTAAGTCACTGCCTTCTCTATACACTGCCTGATTTAACTTGCTTGAGCAAGTGTCCTATTTTTCCTAAGAGTTTTGTTGGGCATGTCATTTAGGGAATGGTGCTGAAACCAAATGATCTGTGCCTACTAAAAATACAAGGTTTTTGTAACTAATGTAATACAGTGGTATAACAGACATTCAGCAGTGCCCTAAGAATTCGACTTTGTATTTTAGCTATAGTTTTTATGCTGGACAATATTAAGTGGTCAGATATAAGTGTTAACAGTTGTATAAATACACATAGGTTCATATATAATTTATGAAAAGTATCAATGTTGATATTTGTACCATTTTAAAAAGGAGAGGAAAAAGGTATTCTGACCTCTGTCTATTTTTTTGAAACACTGGGAAGCTAAAGGAGCTGCACCGTGTTCAATTTAACAGTGTCATGGAGAATAAGGTAAATGATCCAGTGTAAAAAACCAAAGATTTTCTTACCAGATACATGCAAGTCTACTCCTGCTCTTACTGAACCCAAAGGAATCAGGTTCAGGTCTCCACAGTGTAAAAGAACTATTGTGTTCATTTGGTGTGTACCTAAGTCTGGAAAGAACTGTGAAAATCTGGTTGTGAGGAAAAAATGGCAGGAACATAAAATAATTTAAAGAACGTCTGCAGGAAGAATGCTCTTTATGAGAAGTCAGTGCAGAACCAGAGCATCTGTGACAGGGATCCTTTGACAAATACACAGTGACACAGCTTTCAGAGTGGGAGGATAGGAGATGCAAGTAGAAATATTCTCAGTATCTCTATTAGTGAAGCAAAAAATTATTATTCTTTAGAAACAAAAACCACTAAACAGATTTCTGTGAAGCTGAGTAGGGTGGATCATTCACTACTAGACTTCCTATTGAAATTTACAGAGCATAGAATCTACCTGGCAGCACACTAAATGGCTTCATTTGTATGCAGTTAACTAGGTAACCTACTTTCATTACACAAAATAGAGCTGTCTTTGACTTGTATCTGCTTGATTCTCAATTTGAGACTCAAATGTGCATATCCAGTTCTTGCTTAGACATCACACAACAATCACAGGGAGAAGCTATGTGAGGTTATGCGATGTGCTGGTATGTTTTACAGAAGACAATGGAATAATATCCTGCAAATACTTCCCACAGGTTGTATTGCTTGTTCCTATGAGCTGTCCCATATGTGGTAATGAATTATCTGTAGTAGTAGGCACAAAATGAAGTAATAAGATCATTGTTTGTGAAAAATCTTCAAGATGAGTAACTGCACGCAAAGTAGATCCATTTCATTAAGAACCGTCAGTCTCATAACTAACGACACTGAAGCCGTCTGAACAGCAGTTCTAGGTCTTAGTGTCTGTTTGATCACTCCTGCTCTTCTGAATATAAAAAATGCAGTTTAAAAGATAATAAATAATATTTAATAATAATGTAATGAATAATACAATTAAAATACACAATTGCAATTAAAAAAATTCCAAGCAGGTAGTAACAGCATAAAGAAAATAGGTATATTCTATTTTGTATGCTTGGAGCCTTCTGGAATGCTTTCTTGGGTTTGTATGTAGAAACTGAATTCTGAACTTCCCCATTCAGTTGTTACTTAGTCAGTCTTTGCCTTCAGTTCTTGTAGTTGCTTTCTTAATTTTCATGTCCACTGTCTTTTAATAGTAGTGGAACAAAAAGTATTTGTAGGTATTCATCTTCAAAATTCTTTAATTTCAAAAATTTCTTCTTAATTTTGACAGCCAGAAGTCATTATGATAAAAGTGTTACTAGGAATAAAACTTTGAATTCAGGTTTATCCACTCTGGTAATGGAACCAGACCCTACATGTATGAGTGAAGAAACTGATGATGATAACTCTTCAAATAAGATGTATAACTATAATAGAAGAACTTTACAGCAAAGGAGTCTCATTAAGGGTACTTCTTTTGTCATATTAAAAGTTGCATATTCCAGTCTTCTGTAAGGACTTGTGTATCACTTCCCTCACTTTAAAAGACAGAAGTAAATAGTGACCTCTCAGAGCCATAAAACCACAGGATGTGACTGCTCAAAAAACCCTCAAGAGCCTGAAATATTTTGTAACATGCACAAAGTGTGTTTTCTGTGTGAGTTTTTTCCAGAGAGTCTTTGAGAATTTATCTAAGTTCTGAAATTCAAGTAAGACATGTTCACAACAGTAGACTCTGTATTCTGCATTTTCTGACCAAGTGTTTGATGAGCTTATAATAGAAGTCAATTAGCCATGAATTTATTCTGTAACAAGAATGTTAAAATATTATATTTTAGCTGTAGAACCTGACAGGAGTGAATTGAAACTATGGTGTTAAACTCTAGAGACTTGACAAAATGTGCTGGTAATTTATGCTTGTGGCTAAGTCACTTAATTTTTTCCTTCTCCTTGTTGCTGAGCTAGAGTATTGAAATTCAAGTCAGTGTCCCAAATAAATCTGACATTTTTGCAAATATTAAGTCATAGTAGAACTTAAAAATTATGAGAAGACCTTGAAAATGAAAATACTGCATCCACCTTGATGCTAGCTCCCTTTGAGAGTCCTTCAGTAGTTGTAATCCAATATATTACCTGATTCTTTCTATAATTGTAAATATTAATGCATACACTTCAACTGTCTTGAATTATGACTCACTGTAAATAAACTAATCTATTTTTTCATGGTGGTTATTGAAGAGCCAGTGCATCAGCACTGCTCAGTTGGCAGTGAGTTTCTTTGAAAATAGTGCCATTGTTGCTCTTCTACACTTCCACTTCAGCTGGTAAACGAAAGAAGAAACATGTAGATCTGCTGTCTTTAAGGCACAACTCTAAATCTAAGTCACTGCTACTGGTCTATTTTTAGGCTTCCCAGATCTAAAGATACAATATTAACCATGCCAGAATAATATTGCATGTCATCAGTATAGGGTCATGCATTGAAGGTCCACATTGCTTAAGCAATGAATATGTTGATCCTTTGGAATCAGAGAACTGATTATAGATATAGGGAACTGTATTCAGACACCTGCTTATGTCACAAGTAATGTTGTGCATGGCTTGGCTAAAAAGTCAGAGATTTCAAGGGTGTGTGATCTTTAAGTCATTTTTCCTGTGAATTGGGATCAGCAGAAGCTGCAAAGTCTGTATAAACAAGTAACTTGAATAGTTCCAGTATTTCCAGGAACTGGAAAGGAAGATGAGAGGGCATGAGATTAGTCCTGCATGTTTCAGGTCTTCGTTTCTTTACAGAGAAGTGTCCTTCTTCGTTTACACTGGGGTGGGGTTGGCTTGTTTGGGGGGGGGGGGTGTTTGGGTTTTGTTTTTTTTTTTTTTTTTTTTTAATATTAACATGCAATTTCTGAGCAGAAATTTGACTTGGATTGTGAATTTAACAATCATGGAAACTTCCTTCCTTTCCTTTTGCTAATCCCTCCTCTAGAGGCGCTTTTAATGCAAAACCAGGAGAAACTAGTCAGCTGTTATCAGCTGGGGCCACTTGGAAAAGTTTATTTTTAAACTGTAATGAAGCTGTGTGCCAGATGTCACGATTACCACTCTTCTCAGCTGATAATTTGTTTATTTACTTACAGGCATGAGGGACTGCTGCATACTTAGAGGCAATGCTCACACCTTGAGTTTGCTAGTCCTTCATTAGATCTGAGCGCAGTATGAACACTGTCCAGTACACAATTTTCAGTAGAGTGAGCAGCCACTGCATTAGTATTCAAGTATTACTATTAGAAATTAAATCAGTCGATACTTTCAAGAGAATTTTAATTCTTCCAAACTGGTTCTCAAAGTTGTTGTAAGCCTATAGAGTGTGAAATGTGAGGGCAGAAGGCTGGTCAGAGACTCAGTAAGCATCTTATGATTCTCAGGGAATTTTTGTTTAAGAGACTGCATAAGAAATAAGCTCTGCTGGTCCCAGGGAGTTGGAGGAATGTTAAGAACCTAAATTACTTGGTATCCTGAAGCAGGTCAGAGTCTTCCTGGCTGCTGCTCAGTCTGGGTGAAATAGTTCAACTGAGGTGAATTGGAACCACTGATCTGCTGCAGATACACGTCTTCAGGACTTGCTGTGTTTTGGCAGCTGTTTTATTCTGGTCTATCTCTGTGGAACATCCTTGTAGCCTTATCAAGCTAAGTTTCTAGCAAGGTCAGAAGTAGGTTTGTTTTGGTTTTTTTTTTCCTTATGATATATCTTTTTTTTTTCTCATAGGGAAACACATTACAGATGTTTTCTGCAAATATGAGCCCTATAGTCAGATGCTTTGGTGCTGTCTTGCTCTTGTTGCTTGTCATGATACAATGTCCTAGGAGGAATGTCTGAAAGAGATAACATAAAGAAGGAAACATCTCACAAAATGTGATCCTCTGTACTCCATGCTTCACAGAAATGGCAGCTCACCCTAACTGAACTCTAGTCTGTCAGATGGGAAGCCCATCCTTGCATAAGAACACAAGGCTAATTCCTGAGCATCCTGATAAGAGCCTCTTTCATGTCATTAATAGTACATGGTGCTCAAGTAGGTTTTTTTTCTTGCCTCAAGTAAAGCTTCATCTGCTTTGTCTCTTTGTCCTGTTTTCCATTGTACAGATGTCTGTGTACACACAAAAGCTTACCAAATGTTAGCACTAATGTGTGTACTATGCATATGTTAACATAAACATATGCCTAGAATATTATTTAGACATCACACCTACTGTAGGCTGATACAAAATCATGGTTTTCTTTGTGCTAAAGCAGTGTGTGAGTAAGAGGGCTGTGCTCAAAGGTAGATGTTTGAAATTCCCTGCTGCTGGGTTTGTTTTTTTTTTTGGTAGAATCTCAATTAGAATTAATTCTCCAAGTCTGGAGCCTTTGGACATCTACTGTACTCTAGTGGACCCATTATTTCAGCTACTGGAAGGAGCTTTGTAGTCAGTGATTCTCATTTGTAGAACATGTTCTCATTCTGTATTTTTCTCAGATTGACAAACTTTACAGTAGTGTTTTATCTTGTCACACTAATCTGTATGACATGAAGGAATTCAGTCTAACTTATTAAACAGTCTTGTAGTTCCTCCATTTTGATTAATCCTTTGACATGTTTATTGGCCTTATGAGGTGTATTAGTCTTCTGCTCTGCATAAAGAGAACATTCCATAGGAGTTAGCTAAATAACAGGAATTCCCATAGTATTCCTACAGAAATTTAGATCTGGATGCTGCCACTTCCTGAAAAAAGGTATGAAGTGGTCCACAGTATTTTTTACAAGGCTGTTCTGTTTTACATTGGAAGGATAACTGTTCACCAACATTCCTTTAAATAGAACAGTGAAGGTGTGTAGCCTTAGTAAACAGCTGTACCAGATGCAGCAAAGCACCCTTTGATTTCTGTGTGTTTTCAAATATCCCAAGAAAGTGTAATGGAGTCAAATAAACTTCACCTTCTGTATCCCACAGTTGGTATAAGTCACATAAATGGAAAAGTTTGGGTGCTTATTTGACTTCCTGAGTTAGTGTTTCTAACACTTGAGTTCACCTAATTTAGACCAAGTTACAAGAACATTTAACAGCGAAATATAATTACTGGATGTTGCTAGTATAACTTTTCCAGTAAAAGGTAGAAGATAGAATGGTAATGGAAAAAAATTACTTTTTCTTAATCTAAGGAAAATAGCTCCAAATTTGTCTAATAAGTGTCTAATAGTGGAAAAGAAGAATGGGCACTGTCAAACTGTTGCCTCTTGGGCTATAACACAAGACCAGGTTATGACAACTGTCTTGAGTAAATGGAATTTGTGAGAAAATAATGTTTTTTCAGCTCCTCTAGTGCTGTTTTCAGACAGTGTTGCATGTGAAGCTGTGCTATAAAACAGAAAGGATCACAGCTACATAGGTATTTTCAGGATGGTTTTCACTAATACTGATTGCAAAAGTAAGGGAGCTAATGATGAAATGCTCCAATAGGGATCAGAACTTCCCCATTCTTTTTAAAAAAAGGGATGGAAAGGTTGGACATTTTTTTTCAACATGGCCTCGAATTGATATTCCTGTCAGATGGAACAAAGACAGGGAAGTTGCTGATATCAATGTTGTTCTGATGCTCTGTGGGCTTTTATATTGCAAAAGCTGGTAGCATTTATCTATGGTTTGAAAAGCTTGCTCTGAATAAAAAAGCAGTTCTATCATTCCTACTTTGCCTTTTAAGTTTAGTTTTACTTTCTTGGAAAGACTGAGAAGTGTTAAAAGTAAAATAACTGCTTAACATGGGCTAGAACAAGAGGGCCATTCTGTAATTAAGCCTGCTGGATATGTATTAATTCACACTAATCTAATTATTACTTTCTTTGAATGCTCTGCTGTGAGTCAAAATAAGCTAATGCTGGATTTGAGAACCACAGAATGAGAAAAGTAAGCAAAAACTGCAAAGAGATTTTTCTGCATCTTTTGGGGTTTTGAGACTACAGCAAACTTTGTGTGGAGAAATAACACTGCAAATGAACTCAAGAACATTGCATGGTTCTGCTTTTCAGCATGCTTTCCATTGATTAATAATGGCAGATTAACCTGTGCTGTGCTAGTGCTTTCTGAGGTCCAGGAGTGGTGGAACCTGACTCCATTTGTACCTGCAACAACCGGCAAGACTGCGAGCTAAAGGAACTGAAACATTGTAACTCCATGGCATCATTTTAAAATGAAACAGGACGTTGTATACATTAAACGATTTTGTATCTGTAAAGACACAGTAACCAGTTACTTCATTTCCAAAAGGAACTAACGCCCTTCTACAGCCGCTGTTCTGAAACAAGTACTCAGATTTGTAGCCCTGTGCTTGCAACAGTTATGCTTCTTGGTAACTAGCACACGCAGAAATGTAAAAGCAGAATAAGAAAAATTCCTATTTGATTACTTTAAGTAGACACTGTTCTTTGGATCACTTAGCTTGGAAATAGGTAGGGCAAGTCCTGGTCTGTTGGCTACAGTATTGGAAATTACACAGGTTGCAGTGGAACATCTATTCATGTTTTTAAAGTAAAGATACATGTTGGGAGACTTCTAAATATATTTACCTAAGGAGCCCTTGGCAAATTCTAGATTTGTCCACTGAACCCAAATTTTGCATGCATAGGGAACACTGGTGGAAACTAACATATTTTTAAGAAATCTTACTTCAATTTCATGTAATGCAAATTTTTTTGTGAAATCTTTCTCACCTTATTTTTTATACCTATGGCTAGTGTTGTCCATGCTTGTATATAACGGGGCTTTTTCAAACCTGCAGCCACTTTCCCAGTCAGCATTTGATACATGTTTCCACACCTGCACGTATTGTGGTAGTGTCTAGACTAATTGCAGACTGAGAGGAAAGCATCTTTACTCCACAGAATAATTTTTTGGCACATACACAGAGCACACTTACATGTAATATCTGATGTCAGCACTCTTCTGTCACTTTATTGTATATAGGTATTTATAGAGAGAAATTGGTCTCTTAAGATATCTAACACTTCAAATTACTTTTTGTTTTTAAATTTTTAAATAATAACAACTTAAAGATTTAATTTTGAATTTGGATTTGAGATGCTTGGGGGAAAAAATGAAAAAATCCCCAACCAAACCACAAACTGGTGTGGAACCTTTCTCTGATAACTTAGATAAATACCTCTATTTAATAGAACTATTTATTATTATTCTGTGCGTTATGCTGCACTGGAGAAGACATTTTCTGTGCCCTCAGCATTTTGCAGTGGTAGGGCTTGATCCTGCAAATCATAATGGTGATTGGTCACAGTTGGAGTAGGCGGGTAAAACTAACAAGCAGAATAAGGGAGCTTGCTCTTGTATAATTCAAAGTGTGTCTGGGAGCTTCACTCAGAGCAGTCCCATAGCACAAGTAATGCCAGATAATGGAGAGCATAAATAAACAACTCATTTCCAAAAAGTCCATCTGTGTAAGCATTGCCCTTTTTACCACAATGAGAAGGACAAGAGATTTGAATTCACATCTCTGCACTGTCTTGTCCTGTGCGCAGTGCTTTACCTTGCTGCAAGAAAGCTAACCCATGGCTAACAGGTGTTCAGGTTTAAATTGGAACCAAAATCATTTTACTCAATCCAATCTGCCACAGGATTTGCAGGATTAAGGCCTAAATGGATGAAGTATCTAAAATGAAAGAACAGACTACATCTGTACATGGAAGATGATTGAGTCTTCAAATGTACTTCCTTAGGATGATTCTACGTGGGCCTCTTACAAAAGGCTTTTTTAATCTATTGGTGACAGAAAAGTTACATCTTCCCTCATCATTTGTAATACTAGCATGCCTGTTAAATTGCTGATGAGATGCTCACTGTAAAGTCACTTATGTTTTTATGCATTTATTATCAATTTTGGTGTATTGCAGTAATGTACCATTGAGGATGATCTGGAGTAGCATGGCAGCATGCAATGAACTGTAAATCACATAAAAGACTTGAGATAGCTGTTTCAGTTTGAAGGGAGACTTGATAACAAAAATTATGTGATTTGCTTTTATTTTACAGTGGTGCAAGGAGGAGCGCTGGATGGAGTCTACAGGCTGGTGCAGTTTCACATTCACTGGGGATCCTGTGATGGCCAGGGATCTGAGCACACTGTGGATGGTGTGAAGTATGATGCAGAGGTAGGCTTTACTTTCTCCAGTCTTCTTTGTATAATGAGGTTTGGGTTTTTTTTAAGTATTAAGTATTCCACCACAGTAGCACTTTCACTGCAGATACTCACAGGAGAAGGTTACCCTAGACAATTTTGGTATGATGCCACCTTAGAACATAGTCCTTGCAAGAGCAGAACATTAGGCTTGTAATTTTTCTCAGCTACTTCATGTCAAAGAGAAACAGAAAACCCCACATTAATAATACCTGTATTTTCCCCTGCTTTCTCTATGATTCTTGGAAATTATGAAAAAAGAGAATTGCAGCACATCTGTACATGCACCTCCCCTTTTCCTAGCTTCAATTTTTAACATCAGAGGTCTTTATAAAAGCAGTAGAATAATTTTGGGGCAGACATTTTCATATTTTGGTAGCAAAGAATCAAGGAGAGTTATGAAGAGGGCAGACAGTAAAGTGCAGTCTGGCACTCTTTGTGATCCCTTGAGACTCCAGGTGTCCCTCAGACCACTTAAGACTCCATATTACAGTCTGATACAGAAACTGAGTGACCTTAGTGCCTTGCATCTCACCTTTCCTCATCCCCTGTTTAGAAATCTACCTCTGGTTTCTGTGACTGACTTCTAAAATATATTCATAAGTACATATTTGTGGAACATACCTGTGATTTGCATTGACAGATAAAAGAAACTGCTCCACAAATTCATTGGCTCTGCTGCCTTTTCATGAGGGAAGTAGCTTTTGTCTTATCTGAGATACTTCAATTACCTTCTGTCTTTCACAGTACCATAATTACTTGTTCAACTTGACTTGCAGATGTGGGGAAACAGCCTGATGAACTTAAATTAGAAATAACTTGGAAATTAAAAAGAAAGTAATATCCTGGCTAACATGATCTGGAGATTAATTTCATATTCTTTTCCAAGCCTTTCCAGCAAAGGGCAGATCTGGCTTTTTTTAAAAAAAAACCTTTCAAATTGTGAGTCAAATCTGTAGTTAATGTGTCTTCTCTGCTTCTTCTGACACTGGCAATGTATGTCAGTGTGCTCAGAACTCCAGGATATATAGTATTAAAATACTACATCGAAATCCTGTGGGCTGTATGTGGGAAAAACTTATGCTGAAGATAACAGGAGTTTCACCACATGAAAAGCAGAATGATACAGCCACAGTTTGCCTTTAAAACTCTCCAGAGACTAGGAGTGAGGAGAAAAATAAAACACATTACAGAAATCTCTTTGAATAAATGAAACTTTAAAGTAGATAAATAATTCAACAAATTCTTAACTGTACACAAAAGCTTTCAAACCTCAGCAGTAAAACACCATCTTGCTCTTAATAAATTACTTCCCTGCATCTTTATTTGTGAAGTATTCTGGATGGAATATCATCTTCACAGTGCTTCTTTGTTTTCTTGCCCCCAGCTCCATATTGTTCACTGGAATGTAAAATATGGTAAATTTGCTGAAGCTGTGAAGCATCCTGATGGTTTAGCGGTGGTGGGCATCTTCATGAAGGTTTGTTAAACTTTTACTTTTTTATTATTTGTCCAGCAAATTCATTGTGTTGTGGGGAGAGCCTAAGAGCAGAAAATAGAGAATAAGGCAGTATTGTGCTGTACTGCCCAAATCCATACCAAACTAGGTGGTGCTCCAAATTCTTACCTTCCTTTATCTATGAAAATTGTACACTGGCCATGGAGTGTGACTGCCATCCATCACTGTGGCAGCCCTGTAGCAGCATTCTTGCCTTCATCAAGACAGTGATGCTACCTTACCGGTGAAATGTGATGTGCATAACTGACCAAGTTGTGTGTGTGCATCTGCACTGTGACCAGCCTAAATAACACCTATTTTCCTTTTCTTGTCATTGTTAAATGCCAGAGTGTTTTGTGTTAGTTGAATTGTCTTGACAGCTAGCTTGAGGAGGTGTCTGCTCCAGCAGTACGTAGTATTCCGTCCTGGCCTCACTGAGGGTGACTATTTTATTGGGAGAGTGACTTCCATAAAAGAAGAACAGCTTAGGTCCAAAAATAAATCCACACACTGTAAATGAAAATAGCTTCATTGTGTCCAGTGTCCCTGGCTGACCTGTTTGTGCTCACTTTCAACTGGCATGATTTTACAGAGCCTGGTTAAGTCACTTACACTGTAATACTCCTATTATGTAATGAAATGCAGCTGAAAAAAAAAAGTTTCCTTGAGAACTGTAACAGAAAACTAAAGGTGTCATGAGAATGCATGGTTATTTTTATTTTCTTATGGTTTGTATTACAGGTGGGAAATGCCAAGCCTGAGATGCAGAAGGTTGTGGATGCTCTGAGCTCCATTCAAACCAAGGTAATACTTGCCGTCTATGTTGATGGACACCCATCACAACTATGCTATCTTCTTTGGAAAGTACAGTTTTTTACTTCTTCCCAGCTTCCTGCATATATGAAAGTAAAACAAACTTCCTGCCATCAGCACAAGTGCTTCTATAATTCTAAAAGCAAAACAGATTGGAATGTAGTTGAGGTAGAGAGCATGGAGTACTAGATACAGTGGTTATTTCCTATCTTTGTGACTACATTTCTCTGTCTTTTAACTGTATTTAAGCCTATAGGATAGGATTCATCTTCCTAATCTAAACTACAGGTGCCCTTTCTCATCTGTGGTAACAGATGGAAAAGGCATTTCCCCTCTGTGCATCTGTGGGTTAAATTTCCTTTTTCAAAGAGGGCATGTTCTCTTGGCTATTTCTAGAGAGAGTTCAGATAAACAGTTTGATCAGGATATATAATTTAGGGGGGAAAAGTCTTCCTGAATCTTAAATATTGTGTGCAGTGTGTGTGATTTTAGTGTGCTGAGTAATGAGAAACTAAAAGTACTTAGTGAGTAATTAGGCACCTTCATAGTGGGTAAAGGCCAATAAGAATTGTGGACAGGAAAGGTAAGAAATGAGACTATGCTGGCATCTTTCTCATCAGGTGCCCTTTGTGGCAAAGGGATAATGCTGCTTACTGCAATGGACTCTCCAACAGGTCTCACAGGTTCTGTTTCCCATGCAATCTGTGTACAAGGCATCTGAAATCTCATTGTTTTTCAGGCAAGGTTAAACCTTATCTCTAAGACTAAGGAACATAAATGCCGCATTTGATATGAGGAGCAATATCTTGAAAATCTTGTAAGAAATATATTGCTGAGAGTATTTAACCCCAAAGGTACTATAGTTGGTATGCAACACTTGGTGCCAAATTCCATTTTTGCCTTTCTACAACCATGGAGCTTTCCTAGGAGACTTCACTACTGCAATCCTAGTGTGTGTATATGTTCTCTCCCTGACATCACCCCATCTGCTTATTTTATTGTAGGGAAAGCAAGCTTCCTTTACAAACTTTGACCCCACTGGACTCCTTCCTGCGTGCAGAGACTACTGGACATACCCTGGCTCACTGACAACTCCACCACTGCTTGAATGTGTGATCTGGCACGTTCTGAAGGAGCCCATCACTGTGAGCCCTGAGCAGGTAGGTTTCCAATGGATGGTACCAGTAGATGTGTACTGGAGTTGCACTGATGGCTTCAGTTCATCCCACCAGGGGATCTTTGAAGTGGCAGTGTTAGTGCAGAGCTGTGCAGGGTATTAGCTAGCATCACATGTCAAAAATATCTATCTGAAGTGGTAATCCTGACAGGACTCTGCTTCTGCCTGTGGATGTAGTTTGCTGTAGAATGTAAGACTGTCTTCTATTTGGGCACTTCAGGGAGGATTGGGGGAAGTTGAAAAAAATTATCAGATATTTTCCGGATACATGGTTAGAGCTGTCATGTGGTAAAAATCTGGAAAATTGAGGCATGCATGAAAGGACCATTTGCACATGCAGATTTATTCCAGCATGTATTGTGAGCATCAGCAGGTTTACTGTACATGCAATTACCTCTCTGGGTCTGCTTGCTCTGAAAAGGCCAGGTTTACAAAGCACCAGGGGACCATGTGTGCTGCATCCACAGTCTCACACTGTGAGTAGTAGTTGTAGAGTGTACAGTAGAGCTGTAGTTGACCCGTTGATTTTCCAGCATTTCCAGGACACTGAGCTCTTTTTGCAAGTTATTTGTCACAGAACAGACTGGGAAATCCTACGCAGCTTTGTGATGATTCTAACAAAGCTCCCATTGTTTGGAAGAGGCAAAATTTGCAGATTCCAGAAGTCTGCTGCCTAAGAAAATACTCTGTTGACCAGCCTGAGAAGGGTAGTCTTCCTAGTAGGAAGAAGTTTGTGCAGATTAAATCACTCTTGGCCACAGCTTTCCGTACTATCCATTAATGAAATTACGTGCAGGCAAGATTCCATTTTTGGGTTCAGATCTGTGTGCTTGAGAGATATAAATAGAATCTAGGGCCTATAAATACAAAACAGCCCTGAAGGGCTTTAACCTTCAAATTCCTAAGTATCTTTTATTGATGGTAGACATGCTAACAACCTGCACCTAATTCTAGGGGGTTTCTAGGATAGATAGGAAAGAAAATGCAACTGAGCTGTTTTAGAAGCTGTTTTAGAAATGCAACTGAGAAGTTTTAGAAGCAGACAACATCCATAGAATATGTGATAAGGAAGATCTATTGGAAGTAATAACTATAGCAGTAATTTATTTTAATTTTTGTCTTTAGTAAACTGCAAAGGAGCATTAAAGTTGACACTACTCCAAACTATTCCTATTACTGTTGATAATCCAAAGTTTGCAAATATGGTTTTATTATAAGGCAGGAGCACACCCACCAAAATAGTGTTTTTTTTCTACTCTACCTACTCCAACCACCTACAAGTGGTAAAAGTTACCACTTATTTCTCCCTTACACATCCCTCCATGCTATCATCAAGATTTCCACACTGTGTGGCAGTTTACTTTTTCATTCCCATACTGATCAAAACAAGAAATCATATATGAGAGTATTGATTCAAGGTTTAAGGTGGTTAGGTTTTCCAAAGCTAAAAAGAAGCTGAGTATAAGAGTAGGGTATAGCAAGCCTGCTATCACTTGTTGTGATGGATGCAGCAGTTCCTGTCAGAGGTTGAGCTCTGAACTTTGTTCTGGTTGGTCCCAAAGGTGAAATCCAGAGGACGCAGGTCACTGCTGAGGTCTTTTTTCCTTGAATGTGGAAAAAACCTGGTCTAGAACCTGATTTGTAGGAAATCTTGTGTCCCACCTACATACATTCATCAGCACTTCTACCTGCCTGTGTGAGATTGTGTTTGGGGCAGGTTATTACTTTGGCACAATCTTTTTGTGAGTTTTGGAGATTCCTATTTAGACATAAAGGTGATTTTTTTTACATCAGATTGTGGAAACACCAGTTGTACTCTAGGAACAAGTACCATAATTATACAGTATGCTCCTGTTGATGTGAAGCAGGTTTCCCCTCACAGCATTTGAAAATCAGGATAATTTGAATTCATTCAACAGCTTTATTTTGACCCAAGGGTAAAGCCATTTTTAATTGTTATTATTTCAAGTGAACTTAAAAAAAAACAGCCAAACTGTATAACTTGCAGAGGATTCTGAAAGGATTTCAATTCATATCTGGATCAAGGACAAACAGCTCTTCGCTTGCAGAGATCAGAAAATATGTGTCTATGTCCTTGTTTTTTGTGCTTTCACAGTTCTTGCCAGGATATTTTGTGGACAGGAGAGGCTATGTCAAGGCTGGAAATGGTGTGGATGAAATGCAGACCCGTAGGTGCTGATGCCATCTCTAGGCTACTCGTACTGTCAAAACTTTGGGTCAGAGCTCTGGTTCAGGCCCCAGATGTGTAGTTTCAAAAAGTCGTGCTGAAATGAGAGGATGCATTTGAGGATATTTGTGCCTTTTCCCACAGATGTGCAAACTCCGTGGCCTTTGCTTCAATGCTGAGAATGAGCCCGTGTGCCATATGGTGGACAACTGGCGCCCATGTCAGCCTTTGAAGAGCAGAGAAGTCAGAGCCTCCTTCCAGTAACCTCAGTGCTGAGAGTGTTAGGAATTGCTGTGTTTGTGAGGAGCCCCTTTTGCTAAGCCCAAATCAAAATTTGCCGTGTGTGCCCAGGCAACATCTTGTCGTCTCCCAGATCCATTTACTTTCTTTTGCTCTGCATCTGAAATGCCAGCTATTGAAATGTGAAAGGCTCTTGGCTGAATGGGAAAGGGTTCTTAAGGTGTGGGGTTGGGGGAGGCAGGGGGTGGGTGGCTGCGTGCATTTTGGTGACTATTACTGCGACTGACACTTTGGTATAACAGTAAGTTGGCCACTTGGGAGAGGACATGGTGGTAGCAAAATAAGCCATTTTAAGAAACCTCATCTACTGGTGTGATAGTACACGTAACTAACGATAACTTGAAGCTTTGTAAGAAGCACAGGAATACAGAATCTAGCTATAATTTAGAGAAAAAGGTATTTTGAGCAAGTTAAGCAAAATGAATATTTAGAATTAGACTTAGATTTTAAGAAACTGACATGTAAATATTTTTGAGACTATTTTGCATTTTTACCTGTGCTGTCAACAGCCTTAGTTACGTCTTAATGTTAGTGTTGGGTTTTTTAATTAAAAATGTTCTAAATTAAATGTTTTCTTTAAAAGTTGTTATTACCATAGAAATAATACAAAATATCTTTTCATTGAAATAATATATGTTCTAATTTAAAAAGGAAAATAATATTGTATTTTAGATAACTTCTCTAATAAATCTATACTTCTATTTTTTTTGCTTTCTTGCTGTTATTTTAATTTTGGTAAGGAGTGTAATCTGTTCACATGGTTGCATATTAAACATAATTACTAAATACATACATTGGGAATTGGTTTCAGTGACACTGAACATGAATGCAAGACTGTATGGACAGGTTAAGAAATTTTCTCTAAGTAGGTATCTTCTCTCTTGATAGCAGAAGGAAGTGTTAATTTTGAGCAATCACTACAAATTATCATCAAATTTGAATGTATAATGAAAGATGCCCTCACAAAACTTTTGAACAAAAGTCTATTGAACACTGGGTTAGATTTTGGTGCTAGTTTTTAAATTAATTTGCTATGAGTTTGCTTCCCCATCAGGAATCATTTTGTAATTTATAAGGTATCAGTTGGGCAGGCTATGTTCTGAAGCACCTGGATCTTGAAATGTGTGTGATGAGAATGAAGATATCTTGAAATGCATACAAAGAGCTTCAGAAAAAGGTGTCAAATCTCAACCTTTGAAAAGCTTCCACATATAACATGCCCACCATTGTACACCCCCCCTCAAAAAAAAAGACAACTAACCCAAAACCAAAATATGGATTTTAAAACTTTAAACCCATACCTTGACAACTATGATAACCTGAATACAAAGCAGTAAGACTGCTTGACGAGCGGTAATCTCATTGGTACATGAACAGCTGAAAAATTATCCAGGCTGGTACATGACAGAGAATGTGAACTAATGGCTGGGGTAAAAACATGGACATGCCCTTGGGGTTCTAGCCACTGCTGCAATAAAGAGTTTCATATCTTATATTCCATCACACTTCAAGATTGCTCCATAAATAATAGCTAACAGTGAAGACAATCAGCATCAGCCATATATTTATCATCTTGTTTGTGCGAGTCTGTTTACCTGGAATGTTGCCAGCGCCATATGTTTGCCTTTGCTGAGGATGAAGTACTTCTGTATTCAGCCAGACAGTTCATGCTGGTGTTCCTAGGTCACATATTTAGGTACAGGAAGAGCCTGTATTACGTCTTACCTGTGTGGTCTACCAGGCAACACTGGTCTTTTTTCCTTTTCTGGAAGTAAGCCAAATTACAGAACCACACCTCAAAATCCTTACCAAAAAAAACCCCTTTCCAGCTCTCTCCAGAATAAAATGATACATGAACTTACCACAAATTCACATTTTGCAGATGGATTCTAGTGCAATGGATAGATAACCTTTTCTAAGGGAGACATGTAGTAAGTCCTACCCGGAAATAAAGACAACAATTTCCTTGGCATTCATGATTTGTTTCCTGAATTGTGAGTTCAGTCAAGATAATGGTGAACAGAAGCATCCAGCTCTTCTTTCTGACTTTATTTACTAATTGCTTATATAAAGAGTTTGTAATTAGGTCTTGCCGTTGTTGCACAGCAGACAACACCCATTCTAACATCATCCTGTTTTAACTGGAAAATTGTTGCTGCATTCATAATGTAAAGTAAGAGACCACTTTGGTCATGGAACCAGAGATGTTCCAGCACATGTAATTGTGTTAGTGTTGAGTAGGCAGCTCTGATTAAAGGGAAATTCACGTAGAAGGAAAAAAAAAGGGCTAGTGCATTAATTTGAAATCATCATAGGATACTCAGCCAGCACTTGGATGGGGGAAAGAGGGAAGCACATTCACTTGCAAACTGTTCATTTTGCACAGTTTGTGATCTTGTCTGGCACTTGTCTGCCAACAACATGTGTTAGAACATTTTATGATTTTCCCCCCGCTATTTCTATGGCTTGGATGTGTCCTAGATTGACATGGGCGGGTAGAACTGTGATTAGAGATGTTCCCTGGAAGATAAGATTAATGATGCCCTTCATACAGTCAGCAATATTTATAGAAGTCCAGATAGTTTATAGAAGAGTATCACTCACTAAATGACAGCTTTAGGATTTTCTGACTCTCCAAAGGAAAGCCGTGCAAGCAACAGCTGTGTCAAATCTAGTACCATAGAAACAAGGAGTGATGAAAGCACAAGCAGTAGCTTTATTGAAAAACTCCCATGGACCCTCTAACATCCACCACTTCCTCTTCCAAACCACAGCACCCCATATATTCATGTAGCACTTGGTGACAGTTGCTTACACTGAGTGTTTGGTATATTTTAAGTCTATTTGGGAACTGGACACTTCACTGCTCTGCACTTCCTCTTTCTGTATAATGGTAAACAGCTGTGCTGCCTTGATGTCATCAATGGTTCACTCAGGCCATGAGGTTCTCCAGCCAACAACATCCTAAAGGCAGATGCACAAAACTTTTCAGGGATCCCTGACTAATTTTAGACCACATTTCACTCTTGTTTTTTATCCAAGCTGCAAAACAAAGCCATTTGGTTTGGGTACATCCTGAGCCCATTGCGGGTTACAGTGCAGTGATTCTGACATTCACCCTAACAAGGAGCTCTCCAGAATGCTCACTTTGCTCAGAGCTCAAAGCAACACAGCTCTGTGGCCTGACCTGACAGACCCAGATGCTCAGCAGGCTCAGTCCTAACATGGAGTAGCTGTGCTGCTCCTAATCCCTGATTAGTCGGTTTTGTCCAGTGAGGATGTCAGTGCACTCCAGTATATTAAAAAGATACCCTCAGGTCATTTGGAAAAAGGCAATATATAAGTCTTGTCTTTATAATCTTGCATGGGATGAGGTATTCTATGTGTGTATAGAGGCAGTCACTGCTCTTTTTTGCTCATTGTGAACTTATGCCCTGAAAGAATGAAGAAATGCATTGATACTATGTGCAATAAAGAAGTAACAGGTGCATATTAACTACATTGTTTTCCCAAGAAATAGGGTTTAATGAGGCTTGTAATAATAATTAGTGGTCAAAGACCTGCAAAGTATTGACCTCCTTCTGTCTTGGGAAGTCCAAGTGAACTCACTTCAGTGAACCTGCAGGGTTTATCAGTGTGAAAACTGGAGCCCTTGACCATTGAAGGATTCTCTTTCCTCATCTTGTGCCACTCTACCTTACAGAGGAAAAAGTAGGCTGGTGTAATAGACTCATGGGATATCCTCTCCCTTTCTGCTCCACAGCTGAGCCTTCTGGAGTCCAGTGCACTTAAACAGGGAAATGGAGAACCCTTTCCAAAGCAAAGGAGGAAGGATATCCAATGACCCTGGGCTTGCAAAAGTGTGTAGCAGCAAAACACTTTGCTGGAATTACTCAAAAGTCAGGGAAGAGCTTCCTCTTTCCTTTGTTTAAATCCCTCTTCAATCAGCTGACTTGAGCTTGATTCAAGAAAAGGAACGTGAGCATATTTAATAGGCTGACACATCAGGTGAGGCAGGATACTGTAATTTGGACAGTGCATCTCTTCACCACTTTATTAGCAGCAGTCTAATTTTTTATTCTCAAATGACAGTCTTAAATAATATATTCCTCGAATCAAAATCAATATCTAAATGCTTCTAGATATTTGCACTGAGCACGTGCTTTGGCTGTTTTAGTGGTTAATAATCACGCTTCAAGAAGGAAGGTAGAAGTAGAAAAGAAAACAAAAGCAGCATTTGGCTGGAACAAAAGAGAAAAACAAGGCTTGGAAATATACCATCCTCACTCTAAATCTGTTCCTGGGAGACATTTACAAGGACAGCATTTTGCAGATCAGCTTAAAAGAGGGTGGTAAACATAATTTCCTCCTACTCTCTGTAGAAGTGCATCAGGCCCTCTTAAATTCTTTCTGACTAGTAATAGAAGTCATACCCAGACTGCATTTTGAAATCAAAGTATTTTAAATTATTTTTAGAGACATAAACAAGTGTTCAATTAATAATAATGCCTACACATACAAAATGCACTAGTCCCAGAATGAGTAAAATTCTCCTGCTGTGAGTTCTTAAATGTCACCTTCTGCTCTGTATTTCCCAAGGTTCTCTTTCTCTGGAGAAGAACTCGTCACATCATCAAGTGTATGGGGGAAGAAACAACAGAAGTTAAGGCCTGATCATGAAAACTCTGATGTGACTAATCACTTACATGAGTAATCCTATCCATTAATTGAAGTTTAATTGGTTTCCCACACACATTGCACAGGAAGGGCCATTCTCCTTCAATGAGTAGTAGAGGTAGGAGGCTGCATACTTGAAAGGTCAGGTGTCCTGTTCCTTTCAGTTTCAGTTTAGAGATGTATCCTGAGGAATAGTGGAAAGGGGATAGGATGGAGGAATGGGTGTGAGCTAGGCTGTTGGGACTGTTCATGTGAAGAAATCTGAGCATGCTCATAAGTGACTTGCAGGATCCAGCTCCTAGTTTCTGTTGAGTAAAATTCTATTCCCATCTACTTATCTAATCCTTGTGAAGTCTCCAGGTAAAGGGAAGTGTCAGATCATTCCCATATGAAAATCTGTTACTGTTTCTCAGAGGATATTGCAACTGAGCAGCTATCTAGGTTAAGGAGAGGGGACTGTGAAAATATCTTTGTCTTTCAGAAAGAAAAATAACAAACAGGAAAAAAATCTAAATTTGTAGAGCATTGAGATTATTTTCATTTGGAGGAATAACGTCAGAGCATTTGACCTGGTTTGTCAACAATCACCACACTGTGTTTAATAAAGTTATATGATAATAACAAAGTATATGAATAATGTGTTTTTAGAACTTAGGCTTCATATCTAACAACTGCAATATATCTGACTGCATGATAAATGTCAATCCCAATTCATGAGAAGGAAAAGTCTGTCCTCCTTCAGCATATTATGTTCTCAGTAATAGAAACCTTTGAAAAACTGTTCATTTTTGTCATTCAGAGACCATTTTTCTTAGAGTGGATATGAAATAGAAAAGCAATATAGCAATTATCAACCAAAACAAATTTTCCTCATCAAGCCAATCAAGTATTTTGTACTTAGGAAGTAGTTGCTTTATCTTTGATCTCAACCCTTTGCACTTTGATCAAAACTGTACCTTTAGAAGTGTTCACTATTCATAATAAGGAAAAAACTGGGTCATATGTCTGCTCCAGTAAAACATAATGTGTATTTCAGACAAAACAGATCTGCTTATGGTTGCTTAAAGAAACTAGAGATTCCCACTAGGGTTGAAAAAAAGGTTTATTAAAAGATGTTTCAAGAACTCAAATGAAACTAATTGCCCAAGAGGGATAGGAAGACAAGAAAGAAGTAGGTCTGACATAGGCAGCCATCACTCCCAGTCATTGCATTCCCAGTGACTGCAGAGCTAATGACACCAGACTCTTAGGAAATTCAGTGCCTGCAAGCTTGATTAGGTAAGACAGCAAGTCTAATCTGCATTTAATGAATGATTCAGGAATAACTTTAAGAGCTTAACTTTATGGTAGCAGGGTGTTGACAGAATTAGGTACATGCTCTATGCCTATCTTGTGACCTAGCTAATTATGGGTTTTTAAAACAGTTATTACACTTCTTCCCTCCAGTTTCAGAATGTGTTGTCTGTTTATTCTGCCAGCTAAGATCTAGCACTTTGTTAAAATTTATGCTACCATGAAAGCAGGAGCAGGAGCTAGAAAATAATGAAAGAAGAAGGAAAACTGACTAAACCTGATATTTCTGCAGTGCAGTGTAGGCAGACAGATATTTATGCCTCCATGGAGCCCCAGAATTATTAGTGTGTATTCACAGAGATCAGTAAGAGGATTTTGACCTATATTGGTCTGAGTGATGAAAACATTAAGGTAAATGCGAACAAAGAAAACGGATCAAATATAAAAAGAAGATTAGGACATCATTCTTTTTAATCCTAATAGTATTTTATTTAAGATAGGGAAGAATGACAATCTACTTTTAAGAGATGGTTCTTAGATGTATTTTTCAAAAAGAAATGATTTGTGAATGTTGGCAGCCTTGCAAAATGTCACAAGGGGAAAACTATGTTGATAAGCACAACCTTCAGCAACACCATCAAGGTATCTATCCTTCCTGAAGTCTAAAAACCCTTCAGCATGCTCCTTTTGCTTCAGCAGGGAAAACTTGCTGAGACACATCTAAAGCTATGTATGCCAGGTTCCAGCAGGGAGATGTTGTGTTCAGGAGACAGATAGTCACTACACTTTTCAGGCCTTTCTGAATGCCTTGGTCCTTCAGTCACTAAAATGTATGTGCAGAATTCATTCAGCAGGTACCACTGATGAATGCTTCCCTGCACCTTACTTCAGGTGTCATACAACCCTCACTTTCTCAACTCCCACAGTCTCCATCACTTACCTCCTTCCCTAGCTAGGACCACACCACAGTAATCTAGACTACCATATGCTCTGAGTGTAGATTCCCATTTTCATGTTCCATGTCTTAAAAATACAGAGCCTGGGATAACCAGGGCACTGTGAAACAGTGTCACACTGACAAAGAAAAAAGTTGCTACCAAAATTATATAGTGATAACCTACTGAGAGTCTGAGTTATGGCCAATGGTTCCTTTCTTGTGGTTAGCAGACTAGGTTTCTCCTGTGGTTTTCTGGTTTTGTGTCCAACTGAATTTCTGTAGAGCTTTAGACAGCGGTGTGGCTAAAAGCAAAGCATTTTGAACTATTACCTGCGTTTTACAATGGATAAAATAAAAGCAAACACAGAAATAAAAGTGATCTATAAAGTCATCCTCTGTACAATCAGAAAAAAAAAAGCCCAAGATTCACACATTAACTAACAAGACTATTTTTACTTCCCAGCAGTAAGAAATGAGCCACTGATTGGAAGAGTAATAGAGATGTGCTTGAGAGAATGAGGGCTCTCAGCCCTTTGAAGCAGTCAGGGGAATCTGGGTTAGACAGTGGCACCACCAGCCATGCAGCCTGTGCTCAAACAGCTTTGCACCACAGAGCTTTCCTCCTGCAGGCTGCTGTACATACCACCAGCCTCGTGAAGACTGTGACGCAAGATTTCCGCAGACTTATAACGTTGAAAATATCCTCAAGAGCTTAAGCTCTTGCAAGGCATTTCAAGATGTATGCAAAACCTGCTGCAACAAGCCCAGTCTGGATGTGCAGAGCTGAAAAATGTGGCACACTCTGCAGCATTTCTGTGATAAATCCTCTGTTCCAAGGGACTGAAATGCAACAATAATTAATCACTGCAGGATGGAGCTAGGCAAGAAAACATTCCAGATAAGCACATACTATTTTTCTTTCAGCAAAACTGAAAATATTGCACGTGTATGTGAAACACTGGGAAGATTACTCCAGAGCCTTGAAATTATTTCATTTTCCATGTTAATAAAAATAGATTTAACAGCAAAAACTGGCGTACCATGAGATTTTCTAGTAATGGAATTTCACCAGATAAGAATGCTACGACCAAATTAGAGCCTGTCTACCTCTGTTCCCATGTCTCAATCAAAGGTCCTTTATTTAGCCCTTCCCCCAGTTCTGCAGGGCTTTTTAAACAGAAAAGCTAGGCTTTTTCTCATGACCATAAACTAAACCAATGCCACAGAGTTTCTTCACAGAGAGCCATTAGTGGCCTTCTGTGAGTTTGAGCTTTAAAATATGGTCCTGGAAATTTATACACCTTCAAATCCATTTTATGGCTGTGGCTCAGTGACTACTCTGAATCCTTCTGGTGTTCTGATAGAAGCTGTGCTGTCAACAATGTCTGACAATATTTTTTGCTGTGCTTTTTCCCACCTGTTTTTTTCTGGTCATCTGTGAGGCTTACATCCAGACAACTTAGTTAAATCTCCCCCTACAACAACAGCATCAAGAAAAAAAAGGGAAAAACATCTATTCTGGAGGTAGTTCCAGCCTGTTTCCCAAGGAGATGGCAGAGATTTTACCTGAGATTTTGTTCTTAGTTGTTCTGGATAGAGAATATCTGTGGAAAGTTCACTGATGACAAAATAACCATGAGACAAACATCATCCAGATGGTGTAAGCACAGGAATCACTTCTTTTGTTGTGGCACTGTCCTAGGGTGACCAGGACAGGCACAAAGTCAGGTGCTGTGCAAGAAGATGATGGTTGACTTTGTAATTACTTATACCAAGACAGACCCTGAAACTGAAGCAACCATGGCCTCTGGTAAGTGCTGCACACTATTGACCCCAGCAGCTGTAACTGTGCACCAGCAAGTCTTCTGTCACTGTTTATGTGCTCTTTGTTTCATTTCACAGAAATTAAATGTCACAAGTCATGTTCTTTATCCCTCTATTTGGATAAAACTCAAGTTTTTATCAACAGATTTGTGACAACCAATGAAAACTCATTCATATTTTATCTGTTCAAACTGAATGGCTTGTTCTGATTGGGACTCTATTGCAGTGTCAATCAGTTTCTTATGCCAAAAATATTTTAAATGTTCATCTTTAAACATGTGTTGAAGAAAGCTTGGCATTTATAAATTTTAAAGGAATAATATGCATCTTATGCCTTTTTTCTTTTTAGTTTAATGTTCCTCACCTGGATTTATTATGGACTAGGCCATGATTTCATCATCACCACACAAAAAGCAAGAAAAAAGCAGTGTATATTAGAAAGAGACAAATAGAAATGTCTAAATATGTCAGCTATACCATGAAAGCTCTTGAATACAGCAAACCATGCACAGAGGAGCAGACCAGAGAGAAAAAGATGTCAGTAACAGCATTACTTTCTCATGGTAACTGAATGGATTTTTTTCTACATGGAGATTATTCTATTTGTCCATAAAGATAAAACTCTATCAGGACACTAACTTTTCAACAGTTTCCCACTACTGGAAGGTATTTATACCCAAAATCAAAAATGAAGATACAAATGAAGTTAATATGCTATCAATTTTTTAAGACGTAGCCATAGGCTCAAGTAGAAAATCTCTTCTAAAACCACATAGCAGTACATTGCCCACTGTGTTGAGCTGATAACAAAATTAGTAATTCAGTATTGAAAGTATCTTCTTTTTTCTGTGGTTCTTGGTCTTATCTTTTAGAAAATGCATGAGCTGGAGTAACTGCTGACCTGGAGTTTGGTCAAGAGCAGTGGAATCTTGTAACCTGTGCTGAAATTTACTAACTTAAATCCAACAAAAATATATGAAGACTAAAGTGAGAAAAAATATTATTTGGTACTCAAACAGACAATAAAATTCTTCCCCCCATCTTACTGTCTTGCAGTCTCTTTATTATCTCTTTATTATCACTGTAGACCAATATCTGTAATAGCATTCAACATTATTTTCAGGTCTATAGTGGCCTGAACTGGGATGAGGCCTGAGATTCCAATCAGGAATTCATTAGAGTAAATGGGCTTATGTCCTCATCCTACATGAACAGGGAGAGAGGTTTAGCTCCTCCTTTCTTGCAATGAACATAAAATCAATCCCTTACACCACCCTTTCCCCCCAGAATCCCATTCAGACCCTGCAGAGAGTGAATCTCTCTAAGATAAGGTCTAGTACCTTCCACTAGTGCTACACTAACTTAACACCAGTTTCCAGGTTTTCATCCAAATGTAGCAAAATGTTGTGGTGGGAGTAAATTACTCTCTGTGAAACTGAACATGATGAGGCATGTGAGGGCTTTTAAAAGGGCTTTGAATCATCTCAGTCATCTTCACGCTTTCCCCACTCTTTGGCAAATGGTACAAGACGTCTCGTTTTTAAAGGTCTGTTGCAGGCTGCCTGGTACTACTTGTGATTCAGCCTCCTTTTTGCAGACAGGTTTTCTTCCAACCTACACACCAGGGAGGCGGTGAAACAACTTCAATTCACTCAATCTCTGGGACTTGGAGTCTAGTGGCAATTTTCCGGAATGTATTACTGCAGAAATAAAAAAAAAAATCTCAGGTATATCACCAAGGATTTGCTTCATTTTGCTACAGAAATAACCCAAAACCCCAAAATCAGCTCCCAAATGAGTAATACAAAGTCAACCAGCCTGAATTTGCCTGTATTATTTATTTATCTTTCACATGCAGCACTGGTGAAAATGATGTTTTGAACTAGTAACTTTAGAAACCACAACCATGAGGATGAGACTTGACTATCTTAAAGCACAGCAGCTTTACTCACAGTAGCAAAATGTAGCAGTGAATGAAACTTAATTTATACTTTTCTCTTTTTCCCTGTTAATATTTTTGCAAGTAAAATTCCAAAACAGAAGCCATTACCTAGGGGCGAAATGTATGGGACATTTTACCAGTCCAGGCGATCAGCTCTGTAATAATCATAATGCTTTAACCTGTTTTAAGAACAAGAAAAAAAAATGTTCTCTGGATGCTTCAAACAAAGAAAATTGTCGGATTTTGAGCAAAATGAGCAAATACAAAACACTTGGGAGCCCTTTTGGTCTGGTTATAAACAAAAGTGTCAGTTGATGGATACTGTGAATTTGCTGGGATGCATGTATCTATAACATTCTGGAAGTACCTATTTGTTTGATTGTGCTAATATTTCATTCTGGTTTTGCCTCATGGAGGTATACACATACAATATTTTCAGAAGTTAATATGGGATATGCCAGGGTGGGGACTGAGACACTGACACCATGGTTTTTTGGAGTGAAAAACTTCTACAAGCAACAGGAGGGAGAGAGAGCTTCGGTGTTTTAATGACAGGGATTTTATTCAGCTTCAGAATGAAACACAACTGCTATTGCAATTTGCAAGAGAATAACACTCATAGTATTCTATTCTTTCACCTAAACTGACAATTACTGCATACCTACATTTCGTGATACTGTCAATGCAACTTTTCTTCTTTGATTTAGCACATAAAAGAAGATGTACAGGCCTATCCTGTCTACAGTTGCTCACCATATAATTGTAAATCTTATGTAAATCAGTACAAAATTCTACTGTTTTTACTTCTAGAAATGTAATAATCAGGGAAAGAAATGAACAGCCCTACAGATTTCAGCTTGAAGAAAGAGAAAGGACATTAAAGAAGTACAAGTTTTTCTAGTGTTGTTATTATTATTTTTTTTTTTTAGAATCCTGATGTAGTGGGCATTCATATAAATATGACCCAGATGTTTTGAAATTTTGTCATTTGTATTAGGTCATGAGTTATGCTTTTGGGGTCCCAGTCCCAAGTTTTCTTTTTGTTGATCTCGGGAAGCCTATTATCCTCTTCAGGCAGTCTCTACAAAGTTCAGCCTCACAATCAAATTAAGTTCTTTTGTCCTGTTTTGAAATGCAGAACATTTACATCCTAAAGACGGCTATCCTGAGCTAATCTGCCAGTGAACAGATTCTCTACAGCCGTTGTCTCTGGGGGTTGGGAAGGGTGAAAAAGAGGTTATTTACTTCCCAGACTTATTCTACCTGAGCCTCTCACATGCACAGTAAGAGCCACGGCTTTCCATTGGCTATCAGGCAGAGCAGAAGCAGATATTTGACAGCTTTGTTGCACAACTGATCGCACGATATAAGCTGAACTGATCTCTGAATCAGATCCTGGACCAGGGCCATGCTTTGACACGGTCCAAACGTGCTGATTTCGAAGATCAGCAAGACTCTGTGAGACTTGACAAAGCATTTTGGGGAAGAATGGAGGAACACCTCATTCAAAAAATCCAGCTCACTCTGTTACTGATAGTTCACTTCCTTGACCATGGTTGATTCAACACCTACATCCAGACAGTCCCTCATAGCTCCCTAATAGGTTTTTGTCAGCCAACAATTAACAATTCACTTCTGGGAAATATAACAACAACAAGAAACCTTAATATATGACAGGGCTTCAGGCAGAATCACTCCTCAGGCATGGCCACAGTGGCTTCTACTCAGAGAAAAATGTGTCACTGGCTGCAGAGAGATGAGTTTGTCATGTCTCTGCTATCTGAGACTCTCCTTAAGGGATTTCACAAATAACTGATTGGTCGGTCCTCCAGGGACCCTAGAGGACAGAAAAGGAATGTCACAACCATGAACGTGTCTCTGAAGGGTTTTAATTGGAGAGAGGTCTGCTGTTCTTTGCAGGTATTACTCAGATTCAAGCTCTAACAGGATATCTGTGATACTTAGATACAAGCTCCAACAGGAACTGATGCTCAGCCATGCCAGCTGAATTCATGCATCAGGCACTATAAATCATATGAGCAAAGACATTATCCTTGCATGAAGGTCTGCCAATATTTTAGCTTCAGGATCCAAGAAAATTGCCTTTCAACATACATTACAGGCTGGCTGTTCCCTTAAAAATCACTACTAGCCGAGGACCTTCTGTAAGAACAAAGAAAGCTACTTCTCATCTCTCAGAAGACATCAAATATTTATTGAAATCTTCATTTATTTAGCCACCCACAGAGAACCACATACAAGAGATCTTAGCTGCTGGTTTGACCTTGACTATTTAATGAGATGTATAATGATTCCATTGCAGCAAGCAAAGCCTGGCAGGACAAATGCAAGCAGCCACTGCATTAAGATCTCTCATCTTCTACAAAACCAGCTGTGGGGGAAAATGGTAATATTAGATGAAGGAAACAAATCTCAGCATGCAGGATCGACATATGGTGGCACCAAATACCAGATGCCAAAAGAAGAACGAATGCTATTTGCTGGCCTATTTCATGCCATAATTTTTTCTATGTAAGACATATGAAACATACATATTTTATGGTGGCTGATAGCAACAAATTTTTTATTGCTCAAAATAAAATGTATTTAATAGTGTCTTCTCTCCTATTGTATATTTGCTGCTATTTATATATGTGCCAAGCAAGTGTATTTCACTCACAAGACAGACATTTTGAGATTTTTTTTAGAAGTAGTGTTTGTCCAAGGGTTATATGACAGTAAAGGAATAAATCCATTTCCAAAAGTCTTTCCAAAAGCAGCAGGAAGTATTAGAAGGTCCATTAAGCTTGTCAAGACTTAAAACTGCAAGATGTGCCTCCTGCTCAGAAGACAGGTTTGCATCGTGTCCATACCTCTCCATCTGGAGACACCGTGAGGAAACTAAATATAATTATAATCTCTTGGGTTTCCTTATTGTACCAAAGGACAAAGCTTTCAGAATACAGGTACAGAGCATGCTTTGCCTAACTGCTGGGTTTTTTTTCAGTTAGTTTCTTTAGGGGGAATATTTGTCAAAATTCTACACATCTTCACTCCAAAATTTTCACCTATCCAGGGATGAGAATGGCTGTCCCAGTTCCCTGTAAGCCTCCTCATTTGGAGAGTCAGAGGTACTCTGCAATGTCATATATTACACAAATTGTAATGATACTTTTCAGGCATTGAGGGCTTTTAAAACCCTTAGGCATTGTTATTAGGTACTGAAGTCTGACTGCTCTTTATGTTCGCCCATAAAGATGGGCTGTGTCATGCAGATATCTTGGAAAAAGTGCTTATGAATGAGGGAGCTGGGGGCGGGAAGGTCAACTGCTTTACAGCTCAGGTCAAAGAGATATTTTAGTGAATGGGAAGGGCTGGGTTAAAGAAAGTTCACAGTCTGATACGGGGAAGGGGACCAGTATCCCTGAGACAGGCACATATGTTTAGGATAAGCAATTAATAGGGATTTCCAAAACAAAAATCGGTTTATGTTTCAGGAAAAGACCAATAAACTTTTTATTTTCAAAAATCCACTTTGATAATCAGTTTCATTGAAGAACATCTCTAATACAGAGATAGGTCACTGAGAATTAATGGAGAAGGTGAATTCTCATGTGGGCTACCGCCTTTAAGTGCTCTCCCATTGTGTGAACAACCTCAAGGCACACTGTCTAACACAGATGAACCTCCACATCTGATGTTATACTCTGCTAAAAAAGTGTTTTTAATGACCAGAAAATTCACCTTTGAGGCAGAGTAGTAAACCAATCTGTAGGTCATGCCTAACCCATTGGAAGCTGGTGGACTTTCCAACAGGAAGAGCATCAGGTGTAGCGCAGGAATATCAGGTGTAAAGTAGGAATATCAGGTGTAGAGTAGGAATATCCATATTGGAGGACATAGTAAGAATATCCACATTGGAGGACATTCACTCTCCAGCCTCTCTGTGCAGACCTGTCATTTGTTCCTCCCTGCTGAGCCACTGCTGCAGTACCAGCCCCCTTCTCTATCACTTGCATGGCCCCTTCCAAATCTGTAACATCTGAGTCCACTGTACTCACCTCTGGGAGCATCATGCACATTACGGACACAATTACAGAGAAGAGTTTACCAAATCCCAATGTTACTGAGCCATCTGAGGTGAGGTTTTTTTCCCAGGCCAGCTCCTACCAGTGTGTAATAGCCACTTCAGCTTGGCCATGGGGTAATGGGGATGATTGCAGTCAAGGGTGAACAGCATTCTTGCTCCTTTTGAATGTGACTCCTAAGAAGCCTCTTTCACTTTCGGCTGTCACCTCAGAGAGGCACAGGCAATGCAGAGGGGAAAAGTTGCCTTGTACATTCTTTTGCCTTGTGTAGCTCTGTAAACCAAGGCACAGAGATTTTTATTTGTTTCCAGGCCTGTGCAGCTTCATAGCAACAACTTTTCAACAAGAATTGCTGGAGATATATTATTTCTTCAGTAGAAACTGAAAAATATTTCCATTGTAAAATAGACTTTTACAAGTATTTTTAATCAGATTTTTCCCTGATAGCTACTTAAAACTTCAAGTCAATTCTTTCAGCAGAGTAACACCACTGTGGCCTTGCTTTCGTGTTAAGTTCAGTGTGCATATCTCCATGGACATTTTACAAACAAACAAAAGGTACTCTGTTCATATCTGTCTGTATTCAGTGGAATTTAAAAGTGCACTTAAGAAGTAAGATTAGAAACTACTTTTCAAATACATTTCTCTGAGTTCTTTGGGGTTTTTTCCCTGTCTTGAAAAAAAACCTTAGAGGTCAAGTCATGTGAAATAAGATAAATATATACTGGAATTCTATCCCTAACTTCATGAAGCAGTTAATTAGAGGGTTTATAAAGAGTGCTGTTATCATGCATCTGTCAGGAACTAGTGGTGCAAACCCATCAAAATTAGTTTCCTCAGTTAATGTGTTCTCTGTGCAGTCTGGATAATAACTCCTAGCTCAAAGTTGGTTGACAACATGGGATTATCCTTCTGGATTGATAGTCCTTCATGTATAACATCTGTATAATATTTGCTTGGAAAAGTTTTCTTGTTGAAATTTCTTGGTTGTCAGTCCTGTGGCAGAAATCCTCTTGGGTTTAAGAGTCTAGTGATAATCAATGTGATCAGTTGCATTTTGTGTTATCTATTGTACAAACCAGAAGACTCAAATCTGGAAGAGACTAAAGCATGGAATAATGTTTACATTAGGCCACCTAAATGCTAATATATTTACAGTTTATATGGTCTTGACTTTGAATTATGTGTTTTGGAAAAAAAATTATATAGACTCAGTGGCCATTTTTTTAAGCAGTAAAATGGAAGAATACGATATATCATTGGTAAATCATGGTTGCAAGCCTGGCTTCCCCTATTGAGGAATTCAGAAAGACAAGCCCAGACTTTCTGTGTTGGCCATTTTCCTTTCACTTTTACAGCACAAAGACCTAAAGAAAGCAATTAAACTGATATTTATTTTTTAAAGGATATTCTTAAGGTTTGAAATTCAGGGAAGAATGACATGAGGGAGTCCTGTTAGTAACACACAAGAGGCAGAATTTTTTCTGATTTTACAGGTAAAGGGGTCAGACAGTTGTTCAATCCTTGCCTTTCTGGGAATAGGAAGCTCTTGGTGCAGGCTTTTCAAAGTAGAGAAGAGCAATGCACGCATACACATGCATGTCATGGTTTGATGTACAGCTGACCTCCAGGAGCCTCTTCTCCCTCCTGCTCTCACGTAAAGACAAAGGTTTCAGGGATTCTGAAAACTTGTGCCTTTCAAGGGCCTGACCAGTTGCTGTGCCTGATGCCCCCAGGACAGGGGTGTCCCTCGTGGCTGCCAGGGCACTGCTGACTCATGTTCAACTTTCCCTTGACCAGGACTCCCTTTCCCCTGCACTGCTTTCCAGCATCTCACTCCCCAGTCTGTCTGTACATCCTGGGTTGCCCCATCCTGGTGCAGAATCCAGCACTTTTCCCTTATTTAACTTCATATGGTTGGCGATTGCTCAGCCCTCTGATTTATTGAGGTCTCTCTGCTGGGCCTCCCTCCTTTGAGGGAGTCAACAGCCCCTCTCGGTTTTGTATCTGTAAACTTGCTCAGTGTCCCTTCCAGTCCTGCATCCAGGTAATTTATGAAGTTGTTAAAGAGCACGGGGCCTCAGATGGAGCCCTGTGGAACCCCACTTGTGCCAGGTCCCCAGTCTGATGTCACCCCATTCCCTGTAACCCTTTGTGCCTGACCTGCAAGCCAGTTGATCACCCATCACAGGATGTGTTTATCCAGCTGTGAGCTGGATATTTTATCCAGAGGAATTTTATGAGAATATCAAAAACTGTACTGAAATCCAGAAAGATCACATCAACTGACTTCCCTTCATCAACCAGATGGGTTACTTTGTCATAAAAGGAAAAAATATTTGACAAGCAGGATTGTCCTCTCATGAAGCTGTGCTGGTTGTGGCCAATGACTGCATTCTCTTTCAGGTGTATTTCAATACCTCCCAGAATAATCTTCTCCATAACTTCACCAGGCACTGAAGGGAGAGTGACAGGCCTGGAGTGTCCAGGGTCCTTCTTCTTGCTCTTCTTGAAAACTTGGGCAAGGTTAGTCAGCTTCCAGTCAGGTGGGACCTCTCTGGATTCCCAAGACCTCTCAAAAATTATCAAGAGAGGTTTTGTAATGCCATCAGCCAACTTTTTGAGGATTCTCAGATAAATGCCATCAGGCCCCATGGATTTGTAGGGATCCAGCTGGAGCAGCAGCTTCAAGATTGACAGGGACTTGGTAATTTTTGCAGTCATGGTTCTCCAGGTCAGGCACTGAGACCCCCTTGGTCTGTCATCTCTGTTGAAGGCAGAGAAAAAGAATAAGTTAAACACCTCTGCTTTGTCTATGTTCCTGTTTTGGAGGTGACCATCCTCACCCTGTAATGGGCTGATGTTGTTTTTATACTGCCTTTTGCCATTTATATATTTGAAAAACATATTTTTATTGTCCCCCACATTTCTAACCAGCTCTATCTCCAGCTGAGCTCTGGCCACATTAATTTTCTCCCTACAGTGGCAAGCAACCTCTCTGTATTCTTCCCATATCCACTGGGATACATCTTTCTTTTTTGCCTTATTTTCAAGAGAAGATTCCTGTTCTGCCTGTCCTGCTTGATTTCTGACATTTGGGAATTTCCTGCTCCCATGCCCTTAGGAGGTGGTTTAAAGAGTCATCAGCACTGATGAAAAAACCTAAAGTCTCTGCTTACAGAAAGTCATGGGGCTTTCAGAAACAGCAACAATATACCCCTTTGCTTGGGTAGAGCCATCCACCTCACCCACACAGATTTCATAGAATATTCTGTGTTGGAAGGGATCCACAAGGATCATTGAGTCCAACGATTAAGTGAATGGCCCATATGGGGGTGAAACCCACAGCCCTGGTGTTACTGTTCTGCTCTGACCAGCTGAGCTAGCGTTACACCCAGACCACTTTTTAGAATCTCCCACGAAACAGAGAAAGGGAATATTGTAGGCTGCCTTTTCCACAGGAGAACAGAGTATCATATGACTTAGTGAGCTTTAAGAACATGTGAGGACATATCAGATAATAATTGCATATTTGAATATTTCCATGAGAACATCTTGTCCCAGCTGATCCAGAATCCTTCCTTTGGGGAATGAAATGTCTGAGCCCTCTACAGAATGAAAGAAAAGGAGCACTAAGGCAAAGCAGTGAATAAGTAAGCACATTTTTGTCAACCTACAACAAAGTGAAAAATGGCTTTATTTTCTGCAGTGAATTTCATTTGGATAATAAATTAAGGAAAACCAGAAGCCTCTTAAAAAATAAAATTGACAAAAGTGAAACCTTTGCCTTTTAAGTGCTTCAGTTTATTATTTTTAAAAGTTTCATAAATGGTGAGATTTTACATAGCTGTTAATTCCGTACATCCTGCTGCTCTTTACTTCCTGATCTAGTTCTATTGCTGGGTGAAACAGAAAGATATCTTAGAAGCAACACTGCTTTGCACAGTGAGTCACAAGATGGAATAGCTAAAAAGAGCTCCACAATTTATTCCTGATCTTAAATGGGATCTGACTTGGATCCTTTTGATCAAACTGCTGCTGGAAACCTCATCTTGTGAGCCATCATTAACGCTTTTTGTCTTGTGTATTTCCCTTGATGCTTTTACAAGCAATGATCACTGAACTAGGGAATCAAATGAACATTTGAGGGAATCAAGGACATTCATCGCACTTCAAGGTGACTTTTGCTTAGTAAATGAACTGATTCCACATAACAGCAAAAATATAATGGGATCTTAGAGTTGGCAGCTCAAAGTGCAGTGTCTTCAGTTATAGGGGGGTATAGAAAGCAACATGTGAAGAAGAGAACAGAGTGATTCAGTAAGACACCCTTGGAAGCAACAGAATTAATATCATTCCATCTCTCTAGATCAGGGAATCATAGAATAGTTTGGGTTGGAAGAGACCTTAAAATCATCCCATTCTAACTGTCCTGTTACAGGCACTTTCATCTAGACCAGGTTAATCAGGACCTTATCCAACCAGGCATTGAACACTTCCAGGGAAGGGGCTCCCACATCTTCTCTTGGCACCCTGCTCCAGTGCCTCCACCCCACAGTAAAGAATTTCTCTCGAATATCTAATCTAAACCTACACTCTTTCAGTTTGAAGTCATCCTCCCTTTCCTATCACTACACAGCCTTTAGGCACAGGAAGGCTGATAATCTCAGCTAGTCATTCAGAGATGGGTTTGCATTGATCACCCATTTGTTAGGACTTTTAAATGGAAAAAGCTCCTCAAAATTGCCTGTATAACAGCACAATTAAAATAATTCTGGTTTGCAGGATTGAGGAAGCAGAGCATTTTTGTTATAAATGTTATAAATGTTGCAAAAACACCCAATGCGCTTACTCTGAATACACAGCAAAGCATCAAGATACATTAAAAACATCATCTTTTCAGGCCTATGTGCTTCCTTATGTCACTAATTCTTACTGTATTTTAAAGCTACCCACTCACTGTCAGACTACAATACTTCTTCAGTCAGCTTCCCATTTACAAGATCATGTCCTGAGAGCTGACATCAATGGAAAATGCAAGCATTCACTTTGCCAGATTTAGCTGCACACTGCTCCACAACCTCTTAGAAAACATTTTTTCCACTACAGTTACCTCACTCAGTAGCTGGCATATTTTATACTATAAAACTCCTAGAATGTCAGCTTCTAGTCATGGGATAAGTTCTATATCTCTAAGAAAGAAACAATGAAAAGTTAGTGACTCTGCAAACAACTGAATAATAAAAAATGAAGTGTGGATAAACTTTCTTATTTGACATACATGGGAACTGAGTAAACTACCCAAATTAGAAGTGAGAAATAAACATTGCTAGGGTAGGTTCAACTTTAATATAACCTTTGACTGCAAATATATAAACCCTTTTGTGTTTCCTGCAAAGACTCCAACAAGTTCCCAAATAAACTCCTCTGCTGACCACACTTTTACCCCATGCTCTTTACCAGACTTCAGAGAGTTTTTAAGATTCTTCAGATAGCTCCATTCCCCAAACATCCTGCCTTCCACCTCACAAAGATTATTTTATGTCCGTCTACACTTATTTTGTGAGGAAGCAGCATAAATGCACATTGCAGATGTGGTGTTCCTTATTTTAGCTAGGGCCTCCAGTGGGGATAAATGTGCAAACTGGAGCAGAGTCCCAGGGGATGGCTGTTTGCAGTCTGCCAAGCAGGGCTGTGTGCAGCACGGATGATTCACCCTGCTGATGCCGACTGCTTCTCAAACTCAGGAGAGGAGTCAGAAATGGCATGGTGGAGGAGCAGCTAAAGATAATATTATTCTCTTTGATACAATATCTTAATATGAAACTGAATCACTCACAGTTGTGAAGAGCTGAAATGTTTTGTTCAAGCTCATTTTCTAAAGAGTCTTTTTAAAAAAAGATTTTTTCTTTTTTTTTTCCTTTTTTCTTTTTTTAGTTTTTACTGTGGCCAGTTTCTCTCTTCTGAAAAGCTGAATAAACAGTGAAATTGTCTAGCTATTTGTCTAAATACTCAAAGACTCACAGTGAGGAAAGAGCTCCTTTCATGTGCATGATTGCAGACAGTCACTTCCAGTGTGGACTTGTGGTGCATTTGTGGCCACATCATTTTGCAACTGTTGAGAAAATTCTTCTATATATAATCCTGAAGTCACTACCTTGAATGGTTAACCATTTAGTTGCATATAACCTCCACTGAGAGAGCTCACCTGGAACTTCATTGGTGCCTAACTCCTACTTCACTGGATTTTAAATACCAGCTCCCATTGAAGATTGCAGGCCTCCTGGATTCATGGTACCTGAAGGGCAGTGCAAGTGTGGCCATAATCTCTCTTGACAGCTCCATCCGTTGGAACAGCAACACCATGAAACACAGGAGTAAAACCTGGATGTGCAAGAAGCAGAGTTTTCTTGGCAGCTGTCCCACTGAGCTAGCACTCACCTCTGGAAGGTGTCCAGAAAACTTGACTTCATAGCAACAGTATGAAATGGCAACAATTATTCTGTCTTTCCTTCCTGAAATACAGCCATTTGCAGTGCAGGTTGAAAATGCAAAATCCAGACCTAGGTTTACAAGGAAGTTTTTACTCACTATTAAAATACCCAGTTGTCAGGATACCTCAGCCCTGAGTTGCTAGATAACTCCATGCATTGGTTCATGTGCAATACATGGAAAAATGTAGGCTCTAGACATAAAATATCCCCAAATTCAGCAAGCTGGACAGGTGGCACATATTAGCCAACAGAAACTGCTGAGATTTAGATCACATCTCTAGCCTGTGTGGAGTCCCCTGCTCCAGTATTGGTTTCAAACCACCAGATTTCACCTGGATGTGAGTCCCTTCTGCCAGACCTTCTTACCAAGTATGGCCTAAACAGTGGCTCTGTTCCAATGGTGGACTTGGCTGGGTATTTATGCCAAAAAGTACAACTAGAATAGATTCATTCCTGTGCTGTAGGAGGTTGAATCGATGTTTTCCACACCCAAATTACTTTACCAGTGGTACTCAGGTGGAAAAGATTCTTTTCAGTCACTGTTGCAGAATCTATATCCATCCTTGTAGATGCATAAAATATTCACTGCGCCCTAGAAAAAAAGACATGAGCGAACATGTCACTATAACTCACTGTTATTGTATGATTTTTATCTGGGAGAAGAGAAGGATCTCCCTTTTTGCACTCTCTTCCAATTCAAAATTTAAATATTTGAAAATAAGTACTCTATTCCACAAGAAGCCTATGGCTTAGCCCCTTAGTGTTCTCATATTACTCTTCTTTCCTTGCTCTGACCTAATACATTTTTAATTATTCCCTGGAAAGTAGAAGTTGAGAGAATTCCCCTCCAATCTACTATCAGATACTCTCTTAGAAAATGTACTGGGGGCCTTGTTCCCCCTTCTGCGAATGCTTAAACCATTACGGGTCATTAGGTCATAGACCTGAGGTACTGTAATTACCAGCAGCCTCTATATTTTGTGCAGTCCCTTTGCTAATAGAAACTGTTTCTGAGTTGAACGAGAGATAGAAAGAACCTTCCCTGCAAAGCCTGAGTGAGCTATGCATCATCTGGCTCCTTAGAATGCAATATTGATAAAACTGAGGCATTTCCAATATACTTAAAAGTAATATTTTAGAGATTTTGCTAATGAGAACATAAGTGACTGTGGACTTGGACAATTCTAAAATCAGGCAAAGCAAAGTGTTGCATTTTGAATGTTTAACTAGCTAGAGCCAAAGTCTCAATTAATTTCTATTGTACTTTTCAGACAGAAGGTCTTGAGTCCTTAAGCTTCCTTATGCTCAGCAAATGGCATGCCAGGGATTGTGTGGGAGGGAGAGCATCCCTGGTGTCACCTCTCCCTGGAACTACCACAGGTTGCTCTGAGCTGTCAATGCCTGCACCTCCAGAGTAAGACACGTGTCGTGAGATAGGGCAGATGTGTGGGGCTGTCCTTGCCTTGCTGTGTGAGGCAGCCTGGTAGGAGGCCCTGCAGGCACCCCTCTGACCGTGGCAAACGGTACCAGGAGGAGCCACTGTAGCCCAGTAACATCTAAAGAAACACCAACGCTTCCAAGAACCTTTGCCACATGACTTGAGGAATTTAACTAGCAGTTTCATTCTCTGTCATGATTGTATTACAAGAGAAATTCTGAAAATAGCACCTTTTTTTTTGATCCTGCTGTCAAAGGAAGAGGTGGGATATCAGGCTGCAGAAAGCTGCTGTTTTTGTCAATAAGAGCACAGCCAGGAAACAGAGAAGAGTCAGAAGTTGCACTGGACATTAGGGCTCTAGGTTGCAGCTTACTTTGGCTTTAACTTTTCAGACTTGGTGCATGCAATTAGAGAGGGACTCTGAAAATTTGTCCCCAGAAATGCAACAGTGAGAAGATTACTCAAATAACAGGAAGTTCACTGAATCCCTATACGCTCACAGTATTACAAAGTTTGTACAGCAAGAAAGAAATTTATGCAATGGGAAATGCAACAAGAAGACATCCAGCTGGTGGTAAACTCAATCAGATTCATAGAAGAGCAGAAATACAGAACATTGGAAAATCATGTGCTCCAGTCCTTTGGAACAAAGCTGGTCAATGGTCTACATTAAGATGATTCTGAGACCTTTTTGTCTAACCCATCCTAAAAATCTCCGGAAGGATACTTTAGAACTTCCATAGGAGCACAATTTCAGTGCTTTAACAGTCAAAAAGAAGTTTTCTCTTATACCCAGTGAGATAATTTTGGTATAATTTAAGCTAATTTATGTTTGTTCTTATCCCATTGGCACTGAAGAATTACTTATCATCATCTTCTTTACAATAACATTTTATAGCAACGGAAGGGAGAAAATGTTTTTCATCTTACTGGGATCAAGTAGAAGGAATAATTACCTCCCACATCTTTGTCAGCTCCTGGTTGAATGCAATCCAGAGTAAAATTTGCCTACTTGGCTTCACTGTGAGATTTATTTTTCCTCGTTCTTAGTCTGTATGCATACTACTTTTTTCTTTTTGTGGTATCTTGTAACTAAAATTTTGCCGTTCTCTGAATAACATCTGGGTACTAGTTGTAACATTTCACTGATTAGCTTGAAAATGAAAGGGTTAATAATTTAACTTTGTAGTCTAAGTAGAAACTATTTTAACTATGCAGGGATGACCCTGGGATGTGCTTGATCTTTCTTTCTAGAACAGACCTGCTGTTCTCTTAAGAATGTAAGTTCCCACTCTGCTGGAGAAGCATAAAGTGTTATAAAACTCAAGGGGGCAACTGTTTTATTTAAGGCTAAATGAATACTCAGATTCTTCCAGCTTATTTATTTATGAGGGAAGTTTATTCATTAATACCAGAGGCATCAGATTCTGTCCTCCTACTTTGAGTAAGCTTAAGAAGGAATAGTGTCAGAGGAGATGATTAGCCATCTTCACAAATGGAAAATTCTTAAAGAAAAAAAAAATAAATTTAGACCTTCAGTATCTCAGAGATTTCAGATTTCAGGAAGAACCCATTTCTACATCCAGTGGTACAGAATAGTCACCATGAAAATATATCCACTGTGGTTTCAGTTGGAGGGAATCTTCAGCTTCAATACTTCAATTTTGATGTTTTATAGAACTTGTTGCATCTTCTTTAGTCTCCCATTTTTCTCACTTGCAGAGTACTATTATAAAAAACACAACCGAAAAGAGAAAATCCCAGAATTAAAATAATAAAATAATATTCTATTCTTATGCAAAAGTGTTTTGGTTTTGGGTGTTTTTTTTTAGTTACGAAGTTAGAAGAGTCTCTCTGTTAATCTAGAAAAGCTAGCTAATGAAGAAGAGGAATGAAAGTGCATAGTCTGAAAATTGCTTGAATTACCTGTATTTTCTGGCAGAAACAAAGAGAAAGAGAGAGAACAAAATTGAAATCTTATGAAAAACCCCCCATGTCAAGTGTGTTTTCATGCCTTCATAATCATTTACCTCTCAACTCAGTAAATAATGGCTATCTAAAAATAGGACAAGCCCATGGCAGTTAAAAGTATAGTACACAGAAATCTTATTGTTAGTTTTTTACTTATTGTTAAGAGCCAGGCTCTAGTGCTCATGAGGCCTCCTTACTGCTAACTAATGGATGTGATGTATTTTAAAATGAAACCCATTATTCAGTTAAAAGTCAACCATTAAAATTTCTTCCTGAAAGTAGAAGGAGCCGGTGTTTCGCAACCGGTTGTTCTGCAAGATATTTTAACATGGTTTGGTAGATTTTCCCTAGCTCATAAGCACTGCAAGTCTAATAATGTACTGTAGGCTTTAAAAATGGGATTTACCTTCTGGCAGAATTTTGTTTTGCGCCTATACATCACTATGATTTAATAAAAGTCTCCTTGATATAGCCCTGTGGCATTCCTCACCACAACAATAGTCTTGTTGTTACAGAAATTAAACAACAGAACTGAAAATAAACCTTAGGAAGACCTGAAAAATATGTTGCTGTTGTGTGAAAAATGATCTGTCCTCTGTGGCACCTGGTATAACACATGAACCTGAGTGGTACTCACTCTTTTACTTTCACAGATTAAAATTAATCAAGAAAAAATAACCAAACCAAACCAAGCTTGTAATAAACATGATCCAGGATGTGAATGAACAGATCATTTAAAGGAAAAAGTGAAAGTTTTATTAACTGTTCTGTTAATGAGAATTTGGTTCTTTGGGTGTTGTTCCCTGACTGGCCTGCACTTCTCTTACCACTCCTGCTCCAAATGAATCCCAGCAGAAGAAGGGAGAAAGAAATATTAAATCTAGTCCACAAACTTGAATTCTGTGGTTGTGCCAGAGAGACATTTGTCTATGCCCAGGTGATCATTTATATCTTTGTCTGGATGGCAACATGTATGATACATGGGCAAATAGGGAGGTAGAAATGCAAGCATGGATGGTAGACTGAAACCCAAAATATGAAATGGATCATATCTTGATCTCAGACTCAAAGCAGGAAAAGTTAAGAGTTCTGGAATGAGGAACAAACCCAGTAAAAAGATACTGAGCTGTATTGTATAAGCTCTAAACTACATGACAGCAGCCACATGCAATAGCTGATAGATTAAATGATTCATGGAAGCCCATTATATGTTATGATTTATATTGCAAGAGTGTTTTACCTTTATGTAACTTCCTGATTCCTCAACTCCTAAAGAAAAGAGAAAGGATTACCCATGTGAGTAAAAATGTTATGAATCCTGAGTATCATTAAACATGATATTCCACACAGAACACTGAGCTTTAAGAAATTCTAGTAAACAACATTATCTTCAGTGAAACTCCTGGGATCAGTACCTAATGATCTGACCTAGTTCAGCATCTGATATGCTGCTGATATGCTGAGCAGCTGACTCATGTCTAGCCTCAGTCTGATCACTATAGCCCAAAGAGAGAATACAGCTTGTAGAAGTCTCAGTTTGTGCCCATGGGATGTTTTTGACAGGCTGCATTTCTTTCTGCTCTGATCAACTAATGGAGCAACTTTGAAATACAGTAATATTTGCTACATTCACTTCTCAGTAAGAAATCTGCCTTTCACTCATTTTCTATATATTATCTTAGAACTCATTTCTGCTTTGAAAAACCAAAGGTGGCAAGGAGAAAGTTAGGGGCAAGGTTTAAATATCAAAGCTTAGACTTGCCTACAGAAAACTATTGCTGTTAAGAATATTATTCCCATAGGACATTTTTCATTTTCACCAGAATCCAATTTTCCAAAATTATAGTCAAAAACTCTAACCATCCAGAAAATGCATTGCCATGCTGCTGCCTGAACAGCACAAACAGATTTAGAAATTAACAGATGTAGTTTCTTTCCAAGTTGTCATTCTCAGGGCCACTGGTATAGTATATGGTTTTCATTTATTACTTGGCTTGAGTATGCTGTATTCCTGTGACATATTTCAAATCATGACAGAGGCAAACAGCACAGAATGCAGGAAAGGTTCTATAGGCCTAGTAAGGAAAACATATGCATAACTCTTAATTGGCTCTGACACCAATGGAACCTCAAGCTTTGCCAGCTATTGCTTCATAGAGTTCTTGATCTGACACAAGCACGTGGATGGACATGTCTTCAAATCCAAAACACAGCTTTTACAGAGAAGAAGGTTTTGCAAGATACATTACAATAAATTTTTAAAGAACTGGGAAGAGTGTGAGCTAATCTGCTTAATGTGAGGATATACTATTTGTAAGTCTCAAATGGTTCACATATTGGAGTCCTATAAAAGATAGACCAGAGGTGAAGTGAAAAACAGAGAGTGGAATAGTTTTCTAGATAATTTCTCATGTCTTTTCACAACACTCATTCTGATTTCATATAATTCCATTTTCCAGAAAAAAATTCATCTTCCTTCTGAAAGTCCTTTCTTTTCCAGTGTGCATAGAAGTAATAAAGTCATCCCTAACTATATATACAGAGGCATCTTTCCATTGTAATTCAGCCCATATCTGTGTATAGTTATCAGAACAGCTGCTGACTGTGTGCATAATTCAGTGATAGACAGAATGCCTTAATGCAGAAATGCCATTACACACCAATGTAATATGGCTGAGGATGCAAACTTAAGGAGCTGAAGATACATATCCTCCTGGAATTGTAACTAGTAATCAGGGTAAATAATCAGACAGCAAATGTATTGCTCTGTCATGGTTTCTGGAGCATTTCCTGTAGCTCCTCTGGTACAGATGAGCAGTAAGCAAATACCATGCACCAGAGGACAGGTTAGATGGAAACTGCCTTGGTTGATAAGTAGAGGATGAGGATTCAGAAGGTCAAGATTTAATGTCCAGATCTGCCACTGATTAGCTGATATATGGAGGATAATTCAGAGAGCTATTTTATGTTCCATTTTCTTCACATGCAAACTTAGGACAGTATTGCTGTGGGTAAAACACCCTATTGGGTCTCTTAGGCACTATGATTCATGACTCTGTGCATGCTCATAGCACCAGAAAACAGAAAACAAGAAAACAAGAAAACCAGAAAACAAGGAGTTGGTCAGTCACATCCATGCTACTTTGATCTTTAACCCGGGAGTGCTTTCAGGAACTGTGTTTACACCACATATATGAGGAAAGCTATAGAAGCTAAGTAGACTGCATTGCAGTCTTCAAATTCATTTTTTCTGCCCTTCAGTACAGAATGGATGCAGTAAATTATATTTCCCCTTTCCATTCCCAATGCACAGCAGAAGTTATAATGCCATGTTCATATTTACAGTATGTATATCCTTTTAAGCCACTAACTACTGCAAAGGGTCCATCAGTAGTGATGGAAAACTTTAAAAAAATCCTACAGAAGTTTACATTTGTAAATCTGAAAATGTTACAAATTTCCAAATATTCTAATTCTACTGTGAGCTGTAAAAAAGAAAACAACTCTCCCACGCACTGATGCTGACTCATGCACTGCAGGATTACTGAGACATGGCATCCTTGGAGGATTATTCAGTTACTCAGGGGAAACTGTAGGATAATTGTCCCTCCCTTTACATGACCATTCATGAAAACACCTACTGAATATTTTGTTGCTGCTGCAGGCAAACTCTCTGAGCTGTGTTCTAGCAGGAAGATACTCCTCCTCTTCTGCTTTAGCGTTTTGATCTTCGAAAATGTAAATGGTCTGAGAAACCCAGTGAGCTTTCTATCTGTCCAAAATCTAAAGAAAGACCATATCTATTGCTTTTGGGTTCTTCAGACAGAAGGCTGTAAAATAGCTCCTGCAGATTGCTTTTAATTTATTGTACATATGTGCTGACTGTTGAGTTTCTAACATGCAAGTTTGAGCAATAAGAAGACAACAGTGAGAACAGAATCTTGCCTGTTGCAGATGCATGTCAGATATTAAACAGATATAATTAGGCTATTAATTATGATGGAATGAGTTTGCAATAAGTGTTTGTTTTTATTAAGGGTTTGCTTAGCCAACATGAAGAATTCAGACTTTCATGAATTGCAAAGTGATTTCTGAGGCTAATGATAATTAGAGTGTTGAAAGAGAAGGGTAGCCCATTTCATTTAAGAAAAATAGAAAGGAACAAAAGGGTTGACTCCTGGAAATTGCTTAAAAAGTCAGTCTTGGAAAGATGCTATGAAATGCTCACCACCCTCACAGAATTAGATCTGAACCTCCCCTCAGCCTAGTTTTTCTGTTGGCATATGTTAAGTGCCCAACACCACAAGCATTTATACCCATAGATACCCATCTATACCCAGTAAAGATTTTTACGGTGCTTACTGGTATTTAATAAGTGCTTTAAAATAGTGCTGTCAATTTTACAGAAAATATTAAGAAAATACTATTTCTTTTGCCAAAACTATATTTTTTAGGGCAACTTTTTCCTTAAACACATCAAGTTCAGGGTGATTTCAAAACCCAGGAACATTAAACCTGAAGGTTAATTCCAACACTCTGAAGAAATCTCTTTGAGGTTTCTTGCTCCTGTGTTATGTACAAATCCATCTAATTCCCACTCCCTTGCTCTCAGGTGAGTGGCTAAGTGGCATGATTTTCCTTTTTCCCTTTGTGCTGGAATCTAGCCAGAATCTTCCTTCCTGCTACAAGACCTTGTCTGACATTCAGGCTCCTCTGCTCCCCGCTGCTGCTGACTCTGATGGCTCCTCCAAGAGCATTTCAAAAAATGTGCTGTTGATCCGGTTTGCCTCAGGCTCTTGTACACCAAGCAGAGAGGCACAGGTTCGATTTTAACTGTGATTGCAGTGAAAGTTGTTATGTGCTTGCAGTTAATATGTGTATTATTAAGTCACGAGGATCAGGCCTCAGTGAACATGCCCTCACTGGCCTGTGATGCTGCACTTACTGGGAACTGAAACCACAGAATTATTTCTATTCTACTGAGTTCCAAATATACCAACTTTCACTACTTTTTTGTGATATATCTATAGAAAAGTATCATCTTCTCTCACAGAATCATTTTAAATGTCTTATTTTAAATCTTAGTGTTCTTTTGGAGAGGTATAAGTATTAGAAATTGTGCCATGAAATTAAGGGTATAAATAAAAAATACCTTAACCAAAGCCTCATTTCTGCACAAAACTTCTTTTCAGTGGGAAGCCATTTTTAATTTAAGAAAGCAATCTTCTGCATAATGTTCATCAATATCTAGACAGCTTTCTCCTTTTCATTACCAGAATACTCAAAAAAGTCAGTGTTCTCCAGAGGAGAAGGGGCTGCTATTCCAGATGCCATCAGATCTCCTTGACAAGACAATTAAATACTTATTCAGGATTGCAGACCACTACACTGAAGTCCGCAGACCTTTGTCATTTATACCAGCTAGAACTGTAAGGTTGCTGCACTTAAGGATTTGCATCCTTCCCTATCATTTAAGCTCCGTATTATGCCACTTTTCATCAAAAGAATTTACTTTCTTCTATAATCTTTTGTTATAGAAGGCATGTAAGACACCTATTTTTTCTGTTATTTCTATCATATTGAAATCTGTAACATTAAGAACTGTAGCATTATGGAAGAAAACACATTAGGATTCTCTAGGATTGTCCAAGATGAACCCTGGTCTTCCTTGCTGCTTTTTGCCTGAACATGCACACTGTTATTGCCCTATTCTGTCACTTTTCTCCCACTCCCATTGCTGCTATCCTTATGGCATGGTAAGTCTTTCAGAAGATTGCAGCTGACCAGACTAGAAGGTCACGCTTAAACAATTATAGCCTGTGAAAATTATAGAGAAGATTTTTTGTGCACCAAATTAAAGACTGGCATTTTGATTTAAAAAAAGGCTACATTTTACTGTTCTTTGCACCACACTTAAAATTCTTGCACATCTATAATTTTCCTCTGCTCAATAAACCATGTGCTGGATGTCAGCTCAGAGTTCAACTGAATCTAAACTTGACTCTATCTTGAATATTGAGTTTTTAATCTTTTGTCCTCCTCTAAAAGTTGTGCAGCATCAGCTGCGTTCATGCTATGATTGAAAGGTAAAATCTTGGCTCTATGAAGTCAATGGGGATTTTGCCACAGGATTCAGTGGGGTTAAGGTTTCACCCAATCTATTTTACATATATCCTTTCTTTTTTGTTCTATCTTAAAAACATTCACTGCAGCTTTTGTATTTAGCTGTCAGATGAAATGCTCTACTTTCTTTGTCAGATAAAACAAAATAGGTGCATTTTAAGCTATACAGTCTGATGCCTTGTAAGTACTTGAAGAACAGTAAAGGACAAAGCAGGGGGAAAAGCTGGGTTGGCTTATCTATTAAATTTTAATGTTCGGTATCAGGTTTATTTTCCAGACAAAATTGTGTTATCACTGTAAAAGTAAACAGGATACTTTTGGAACTGTATAAAGTATAGGTATTGATTTTCTGAAGCATTGCATTATGCAGCTTTTGCCTGAAAAACATTCTGGGTATACCATCGTGCAATGGTCCAACCTTTGTTCAAAGCCGTACTTGTTAATTTTTCTGATGGAAGCACGAAATTTAATACAAAACCAGCTCAGTTTCTGTATAAGTTACTTTGCTCTGCCCTGTATTTAGAAATGAAATGAAATTGTTTTGATTTGAGGGTTAAAGCAAAGCTGCTGTCTCCTTCTCAGACTGAAGAATGAAAGAAAAATCGGCCTGCCCTATCTAAAGCAGAAGGCCTGGTATGCCTTGCAACAAGGAAAGCAAGTGCTTGGAAATATGTTTTTCAGAAAGACTGCTTGAAAATGTACAAAAACTGGTGGAAATACAAAGACAACAGTCAGTCTGCACTCAGATTTTTCTTGGGGGTGGGGGGGTGTGGAAAGACACATTTCAATTATCTCAGCTGGAGAGCTGGGTATTAGTTTAATATCTCTTGGAAACCTTGTTTGAAAAGCAAGAACACATCACCTGCAGGAGCAGGGGAAAGGTGGGACCTGCTACTCATGCTGTGGCTGGTGAGCAGTGTGAACATTTCCTGGTGCAGCGTGGGCTTGGCTGATAACCCCTGTGGGGATAGGTCCTTACTGTGACCTCTGCTTCTGTAACTCATCCCTCTCAGACAACCCTGGATGACACCTGAACTGACTGATGGTTCCCTTGGGAAAAGGAACTTTACTCACCTACTGTACTTTAAAGCAGAGCCCATAAAGTGCAGAAATAACTGGTGGCAGAGGAGTAAATGTGCCATTCATGAGGCAAAAAGCAGCAGGTGAGCGTGCCTTGGACATCACAGAATCACAGAATCACTGGGTTGGAAGAGACTTTCGAGATCATTGAGTCCAACCCATGCCCTAACACCTCAACTAAACCATGGCACTGAGTGGCACATCCAGTCTTTTTTTAAGCACATTCAGGAATGGTGACTCCACCACCTGCCTGGGCAGACCATTCCAGAACTTTATCACCCTTTTCATAAAAAATATTTTCCTAGCATCCAACATAAATTTCCCTTGGTGCAGCTTGAGACTGTGTCCTCTTGTTCTGTCAGTTGCTGCATGGAGAAAGAGACCAATCCCCACCTGACTACAGCCACCTTCCAGGAGGTTGTAGAGAGTGATAAGCTCACCTCTGAGTCTCCTTTTCTCCAGGCTAAACAACCCCAGCTCCCTCAGTCATTCCTCACAGGGCTTGTGTTCCAAGGCCTGAGCAGCCTTGTTGCTCTTCTCTGGACACTCTCAAGTGTCTCAAACTCCTTCCCAAACTGAGGGGCCCAGAGCTGGATGCAGTGCTCAAGGTGTGGCTTCACTAGCACCAAGCACAGGGGAAGAATGACCTCCCTGCTCCTGCTGGCCACACTGCTCCTGATACAGGCCAGGACGCCACTCAGCATTGTCGTGAGATTCATGCAGCGCTGTGGGGAGGGAATGAGTCTTCCTCCATTGTAAACTAACCTATTTGTGTGACTTTGCTTGTTTTTCTGAACATTAGGTCGTATTTTAGTGGCATGCTTTTAGTGCACTTGTTCCCCTGTAAGTAGGATCTTTTTCACCAGTCTTCTCTTGGTTTCACATTTCAAATGGATAATACAGGTGCATTAGCATGTTATCTGATGACAGAAGAGATGTACTAACACACCTACCAGACAAAAATGATTGCTCTACAGGCAGACACAAGTCAAAAATATTAAAGCTGTAAGAAGACAGAAGGAAAAAAGTAGAAGAATTTACAGCATCATTCATGCTACCGTACCTCTAATAAAGCTGTAAAAAACTTACACTATACAAGTAATTTGGGTTTATTTTATTAACTGTGCATATAGTACTCTTATGGCAGAGATGGTATGATAGCAACTCATGCATAATGCAAATGAAGTGTAGGTGTCCAGCATATCTCATTGCATTCTTTTACTCATTTTTTGTAAACATGAACTTTGTGCTTCCTTTAATTTAATTTAATTTTCTACAAATAGAAGAATCTTGCACTTTGTATGTATAAACATGGGGTGAGGAGAGACATACAAATATCTATAACATCAAAACTCCACATACAAATGTTTACCTGGTTTCTCAGTTTGTGCAGTGTCTGAATTTGACACGTATAGGTATCAACTTTGGGTTATTAGGCTCTATTTTTAGCTATTTAAAATGGTAGAAAGAGCTTGGAGGCACCAGAAATAGCCACTCAACTCCCATCAGAAAAAAAGTGTAAAACAGCCATTTGTCATACAGCCTCAAAAAAAGCTGTCATTTTATTCTTCTTACTTATACTACAGTCTTCATCCTCTCTGCCAGCACTTTGAATAAATCTCACAACTGCAAGAAGCTGTGGAGTTTAGGTTCATTCCTCATGCTGGGTTCTCATACTGGCTAAGGGAGCACTCAGGAGCACATGTGGGACTAATGCTAGCCTTTTGCAGCAGCTGTGGCCCTTTTCCTCCAGTCCTCCCTTTCTCTGCCACCACTATCTATTGCCTACCTCCCCTCAAACATTTCCTGTATTTATCACTCTATTTTTCTTGTGACTACATGCATAAACAACTGCAAAAATGTAGTTGATGTTTTAGTCTCAGAGTGGACAGGTTTGTGTGCATTTCCATTTCCCTCTGCTGAAGAGATGTGAGGTGGTAGCTGAGAAAATTTTATTTTCTGCTTTCACATGTTATATGCTTAAGGTCAGTGGGTTTGGCATTCCTAGAGAATAGAACTGTTACAAATAAACCTCCTAGAGACAGGGGAGAGATATTCTTTATGAAGTTGAGATTGAATTAATGAAAGCCTTTGAAGATTAAGATGAAGGCCCTGAGTACAAAGAACCAGCAACAAAAAAAGCTTCATTTCCTCTGGCTATGTGTTGGAAGGTTCATCCAAGTCACTGGGAGGTGCCTCAAAGTTTTGTAGTGATAACAATCCTATTTGCATGAACCCTACATGTTTCTAATGCAAAAAGAATTCTAGCCCTGTTCTAGTAGTTATAGATGCTTTCTAGGAAACCAGGCTAAAAATACTAGGAGATAATATTACATCACTGCAAGATAAAGTCTCCAATCAAAACAAGTTATATCAAAGCTGATTTTTGTCTGCCCTGGTAAGTATTTGAGGTTAATTCTATATCACTGAGTTGTTCTTGCTGACTTAGCTGTGGAGGGGCAAGAGTCACTGCCAGCCCAGGCAGAGAAACATACACATACATTCTTGTAGAACAGGTTAGTGGTCTCTACCAAGACATTTGTACATTATCTACTTACAGCTGTGCAGATGGAGAGTTAGCTATGGCATTGAAGTCCTACGTGTGATACGCTCTGTTTGCAAGGAGTCAGGACTTGCTGACGGAATAAATGCAATGCAACACTTAAGAAGTGTTTCAATGGGTTGGGCTACATTAAAATGAGAGTGCACTTAATGTGCATAGCTCACTGAAGCCTAGGAACATTGAGGACTGGAAAGAGGCTCATACTCAACTGAAACTAATGTCTCAAGTATTTAATCACTGAGTGATTAACAGTTTCATGAATATATAAAGTTCCATGAATATAAAAGAATAATTTCATCTGACAATAACAGGATTTACTATTACAGCTTTATGAAAACTTCTCTTTGCTTGTCAGTACTATAGCAAAACCTTTCTCATGATGACAAGTATGATCACAACAGAGAATATTTCCCAGGAAAGTGGTTTCTTTCATTGTTGTTCCAGTCTATTTGTTCCATCCAATAATCTGACTCTATTCAGTAATAATTGGTTTCATTTTTGTGGAAGCCCTGTGAACAAATTTTATCTTAACTTTATTACTGGACTTTAGTAAGCAACAAAGAAAAGCCTTTTCTTTCTTAGTGACACTCTGAACTGTACCATTTGGTGTACTGGTCACAGAAGAAGGATCCAGAAAACAGGATCCAGTCGCAGCAACACCTTACCAGCAGCCATATCTGTGTTTTCTGATGAACTCACAGCAGGCTGCTTCACTGAAGACTATTCCCTGAGGGCTTTTGCTGATTAGCTTTAGAGAATTCTTAGCTTGAACAAATACTATGTAACCTTGAACTGGAACTACTGAAAGCTCATCCAAACACCCAGATATCTTCCCAATCCCATGCTGGGACAAGTCTGTCAGCCTGCAATTCCTTCTGGGCTCTTCCTGATCTCAAAAGCTGTCTTGGGGAAAAAGGAAACAGCATCTACTATCTACTCTAGGTAATTAGTTTATGGCACATACTTTATAACCATCTGGAAATTCACCATCTACTTCATTGTTGCTGATGATAAATAGTGTGTTACTCAGCTGAATATTTTAATTTTCTTCCTGATTCTGCAGTACTCTAGAATTTCACTAATATACAAGTGTTTAGTATCTTCCTCTTTATTTTTCTTTTTTTTCCCCAGTGTACAGGCAAGCAATATTCACAGATTCTTGGATCCAGATGAAAGGAAACTCTTCCTTTAATTTCCTCCACCGCAGCTGTCCTGAAGTCATCAGCCATACCTAGTGATGAGTTCTTGCTGTGGGAGCACTATCAGCTTTGTGCAAACCTCATGGAAGTTTCTGCTAAACATTGCAGAGATCACACCTACTGTTCCTTAAAGTTTGACAGCCTCTCCCTTTCTGTTCCACTTCATCTTTGCTTAGCCTTTTGCAGAAAACTCATGAGACTCATAGGGTTTGTGAAACTAGGGAAGAGTCCACCAGGGCTGCTGACAGATGCACTTTGAGGTACAGATATCAGCATATTAAAAGAAAGCATTCCCATCCTGCACAGTGGTGTTCCACCAAGCAGGGAAACAGCCCAGTGGCTATGGATAAATCAAAATAGAAACTCGTTTTGCACAGACCACCAAAGGTCATGTGTTCTTGGACTGAACTGAAAGAGAGGATTTTTTCCCAATGATTAGTGGCTAAGTGTAGTATTAGTTCCTCTGTTAAACTGGAAACAGACTGTGATGTCTGGCATGAAAAATGTTGGCAGAAAGCAGGAGGAAGGTTTTCTCAGCAGTGAGTTGCAGGCTGTGCACCTGTACTGGGTGGACTGCAGTGGCTCAGGGTACCATGTGACATTTCTGTGTGCCTGCAGTGCAGGAGTCAGTTTTGTTTCTTGGCCCTCATGCCGTTCCAGCAAAAAGATAGTGTTCTGATGGCACATTCATATTTCAGAGCATTAGCTTGAAAGTAGTATCATCTAAATGTGTATTGGGGGCCTGAGTGCTGTATATGCTGTGGCATGTTACTCTACACTTCATGGCAGGCTGCCACTAGAAAACAATAATCAGAATTTGATTTTTTTTTTAAATGTAGACAAGTAGTTGGGAATATGCAGCAAATGTTCTGTAATCAAACTGAAGATATGCAAGTAAAAATAAAAAGTCCAGTGGTTCAAAATGTAAGTGCAAGGACAAATGTGACAAATCAGACATTGTTTGTAAAACCTTGGTAGAAATATTTTTCCTGGAGATCCCATTCTCTATTCCCAGGAGAAGAGCAGGCAAGATACCAGAGACCAATGGACTCCTAAAAATAATTTTAATTGTTAAGAGTTTGAATGCCTATCATGCTCCACAGACCATGTCAAAAGAAAGGCAGCAGGCTTCCTTGTGGATCAGACACACTTCTAGCTGTAAAATGGGGGAGAGCTGCACAGCCTCCTCAAAAACTGTCTTTTCACACCCACTCGGGGGTTTTAAATCCATAAAAGCAGCAAGGTTAATAATGAAATTAATGAGGCTTAGGATTCATACTGTTTACAATGCAAAAATGCCCAAAGCACAGTCAGTGATGGGAAACTGAAACGAGTTCACCATACGGCCAAATTGCACATTTTTCATAGGGAGAGTTATGTAATTAAACTCACTCAGATGCAGGACATTATTCACAGGCTAGAGGTCTACATGCTCTACCATCAACAGAAATTTCTAAGAGTGGAAGCTCTCTCCACAAGCCTATTCCTACTGTTGCTTCACAGCATTCAAAGATTTTTTAAAATTTTTTTTTTAGCCACAATTTCTCTTGCTACAGCCTGTAATTGTCATGTCTCCTTCTTTCCCTGAGCACCTCTGAGGAGTCTCTTTTTTCTTTCTTTTGGGTAACTTCCCACTAGCCATTAAGGACAACCAGATCTCCCATTAGACTTCTCCATATTTAACAAGTCCAGGTCTCCTAATTTCTTCCTTTATGCATTTATGTGAGTCACTTAATCTTAGTGGATCTGTGCTGTTTGCAGTTTATCTATTTCTCTCTTGTACTGGCAAGCCCGAAACATAACACAATTTTCACTAGAGTTGAATCACTAAGATTTCATTAACCACCCGGATGATATATGGGCAGAAGTGCCATGTAAGTCAAATATTGGGTTGAAGGTGTAGCAGGTGTTAGCAGTTTCCAGTAGCAAGTCAGTGTAAGTTTCTGCAAATCTAGCTCAGTAAAAAGTCTGAGATCACACAAGAGGTCAACATCCAAATAATATAAAAGCAAAAATTTTATAACAGAAACTCCTCTTTCTCTGTTGGTAGTTTGTGCTAAGCTATTTTTGTTCCTTGCAAGATGACTGTTTCATACCTTGGTGATTTCAAACAAAGTGCTATTTAAAATTGAAATGTCAGCTTGACTGGAAAAAAATGATCCAGAAATCACTAAAAGCAAAAGCCTGTGACAGATTATTTTTTCCCAGACTTGCCTGGAATGTTGATTCTCTTTTTAAATTCTGTATAGCTTGGTAGTATATGCAAAAGGCACACAGGGGCACGTAGACAATTTCAAGAGAGGAACTCAAACTTTATGCAGCAGCACCTATATTTTAGTGTAACTCCCTACACAATTACTAAGATATGAAAAATTTCATTTTGTAAACTTCCCTGGTGTTCTCCTCATCTTTTAGTTGCTGGCATAATATTCACTACTATGATGTGGAAATATAGCAGTGTACTCACCTTTGATAAGCACACTACCAGTGTACTTGTAACACAGTTACTAAGTGAAGCAAAGATTTACCTTTTCAACTAGTAATCCTTGTCTCAAATACAGCCAGAATATTGATACAATCTTTACAAAAATAGCTGTCCTCCCATAACTTCAAAAGGATAAGTCAACCATTAAATAATAAATTTTAAAAAATGTTATTCTTACACCTGTAAGAATAACATTTTTAAAAAATTATTATTTAATGGTTGACTTATCCTTTCGATAAGGACTTATCCTTTTGATAATGACTCAGCATTCCACTCTTACCTGATTCTAACTAATGCTGATGCTGATTTTGGTTTGACTGTTACATGTGACATCGGTGCCACTAAGACACACATGCACATATGCACATTCTGCAATGTTGCTTTGGAATATTTCACATTGTGATATCAACAGAAAACTCATCTCTTCATGTCTGAAATTGTATTTGTGAGGTTCTGTGCCTGAGGCCAGACTGTCTGGGTAGTAACCAACAGAGTTACTGAGGACAAGGACTCTCCTCCTCCTTCACTCAGAAACACAGTTGCAATCTCCTTGCTCTCTGGAGAAAGTCAACCAACTGGAGAAAGATAAGGGATAGGAGTGCAACACATCTTTTAGGTTTCTTTTTTCTTGCTTTGTTCCAGGAGATTATTGTCACAGGAAATGGAGCAGCCTCTGCTGTCAGAAAGATATGGACACACCATTATGACTGGCTTGATATGGGGAGAACTCCTGATACACAGAGGCCAGTTGTGGCTGGACCTTTCTAAGCTTCTCATTTTTGTAGTAGTCTTAAATGGAAGGGTATGTCAGTCAGTGATACTGCCCCCTCTGTGTCACAATAAAAAATGAAGTAAACATGAGAAAGAAATAATCTTTAGTGTGTTTGTGATATATTTTGAAAGGTCCTGTAAGGTTATGAACATTATCTGGAAAGCCAGCTGTGCCCTTCACTCCTCCCTGTTCTCGATAAGTCCCTTACTCAAATGGAGGACAGGTTGGACGTTGTTTACTGACGTTTTGAACTTTATCTGCTGGTCCTTATCTCTTCTGCCACAAAAAATACGTACATGAGAACCTTAATTTCTGCACGTTAGCAGCAAAAAGAGCTAAAAGAAGAAACATGTCTTTCATTCAGCTGATCTCAGACCTGAATGCTAATGAATGATTACAGGCCAGAATATCAGAGAAGAAGATCAGTGTAGAGCACACATCCCTTTCTTCAGCAGAATTAAAGCCCTGGCTGGTGCTGCATTTTTCTCGGTGTACATGGTGCAGGATGTATCCTGTGTCAGTTAATGCCACACATCCAGTACCAGATTGCTGCTGTTATTGCTGCTGAAGTAGCAGCAACCTGAGTAAGGAGTGAGGTTGTATCACAGTAGACACTTCACACAGACAGGGTCAGCCTCAGAAACACTCAGGACCAACAAAGCAGGTTAAAGAAGGTGAGGGGGTAAACAGTACACAAGGAATAGAAGACCCATGAACCTAGCTCTCCTTGCAGGGTCATGTCCCTGCTGGAAACACTCCCTTCAACCTACACTTTGTGAGCATATGGTAAATACAGGTAGGGGCTTGTTATGTCCAAAGGGCATCTGGAGGTCACAGTGAACAACAGCTCACATCCATCAGTTCACCAGGCATGTTTCCCTGGCCCTTTCCTCATAGCCATGGCTATTAACAAACTCACGTGCTTGTTGCTGGTGGGGAGCTTCCAATTGTTTTTGGAGCTCAGCTTTGGTACAAGAGCAAAAAGGAGCAGTCATGTTTGTGATACCCCTCTCACTTACACAGATGTGTCTGACTTTCTTATCAGATGAATAATAAAATTAGTAAGTGCTTTTTCTCTTAATAATGAACACAAGTAAGATAAACATATGGTCATGTTTTTACCTAATGTTAATTTTTAAGTATTTAGGATTTGCTTTCTTGGCACAGCAACACAGTTTGATGCTCTTACAGACATTAAATAATCTAGCTCCATGGTAAAATAGAGCTGTTGTTCAGAACACATACACTGGGATGAGTGGCACTTGCAGCTGAACAGGAAATGTCTAATTTTTAGTGCCTAACATGAGGCATAACATTATATTAAGGACTGTAACAATTCATCACAGTCAGTGCATGACAGAACCTTCAATGTTATGCTTTAATCAAGAAAGCCACAGTTTCCAAATCTTTTCGTGTTCCACAGCTGAAAACTATCTTAGGTACCAGAAACAGAGCATTTTATGGAATATTGTTGGGAGAAGATATTTTGAGTTCTCCAATGGCCTCTAGCCATTGATGAAGCCACTAGCCCAAGAGATGAAAGCATAACCATTATTTGAAATAATACTCTACATAGCACCATATAGACTACAAAATACTCAACCCTGCATTAAAAAAAAAAGCCTCCTTATGCTGACAAATCTACAGTCAAAAGAGCCACATGAGATAAGTTCAATATTTTACTAGCGAGAGAAATAGAGCATTGCGGACCACTGCAATATTTTGGGAAAAGATTTGGCATTACAACGCTTGAAAAGAAAATATTGTATTTAGTGGAAGTGAATCTTTTATGCTAATAGATATTGTATTTCTTTTGGAGACAGACAAATATTTAGACTGTCCATTATTTGGAGGGAGGATATCCTCTTAACCATATGCCCCAGTATTTATAAACAAAAATATTAAGAAAATGTAGTTTCTGTGGGAAAGGTTGGTGTTCCAATGTCAATATCAAATTGACATTGCCCTTTATTGTTAAAAGGGCAGTCAGATACAGAGGTTTGGTTGCAGCTTATTGTAAAGGTTTGGTTGCATGCAGCTTTTCTTACTAATGTCACCATCATTAAAATCTGATTTAGTCTTACTTCTTTTAAAATGTGCATTTTTAAAATCTAATGAACTTTACTAATGCGAAAGTCATTATTTTGCCCTGTAATGTTTGTGGCCAGGTCTTTGTTACAATATCAAAATTTCTTCTGGCAGTTAAGAAATTTTGTGAGCAATTTAAAGGCACAGTGAAAGGGATGGGACTCATCATGTTAATGGAACTCAGGTTTAATAATTAAATCCCAGTAACTAAAGGGCAAGATATACTTTACAAACACTCCTTCAAGGCCCATGGTTCTGTAATTGCTGTGCAGCTTAAACCCATTACAAATTCTCTGAAGTTGGCCACTCGATGTTTTTACTCTACATTGCAATAACAATTCATGAGCTGTGGTGTGGACTGCAATGAACTCCCTCGTGGCAGTGGTAGCACTGAGTGTACTGGTGTTCAGTGAGGCTTCTACATGCTTCTCAGGCCGCTGCAACAAGTTACTCCTGCCTTATGCCAAAACATTTACTTTGGCAGGCTTCACTTAATGGCAAATTGCCTGGGTAGAGACAGCTGTGAGATGATATTTCTTTACATTTCAAGTCAAGTAGCACTTATCTGTGCACAAAGGGCAGTGCTGGTAGTACTGAAGAGAGGAAAAAGAAATAAGAAGCCATTTGTAATTCTAGGAGCTTTTTCTATAACCAAAAACTTATTCTATGTGAAAGAGTTCATAGCTCTAAGCATAGGATGTGCTGCATTAGATAACTGTATATTATCCATTCTGCTGGATCAATAGCACTGAGCACTGGGTCATGTATCATGTGGTTTATTCCTTCTTTCAGTCAAGGTCAGGTCATTTAGTTTGGCAAGCATTTGAATGATATTTAATTGAAGCCAATTCAACAACAATCAATTTCCTCATACCTTTTACCCTTACCAAAAGTATTCAATTTGCTAAAAAAGGCTCTTGGTTGGTAAAAAAGCTGATATTCTTTAACTTAATTTCTACCCTGAGGAGATCTCTTCTGTAAAAACTCCAGCTCAGGGGTTTCGAGTATGTGCCTTATGGAATGTTGTGTAATTACAGAGGATCATCAATACCTGTAGCTGCATTATTGTAGCTCATATGATAGGTAGTTTTCAGTTGCAGACCCTCTTGTAGAGGACTAGAGGTTATGAAAAGTATTGTTAAAAATCACATGTTATGTATAACATATAAATGGAGATGTGTCCTTCTCCTTCACTCTATGTGAGAGTTCAGCGCAAAATAACAAAACTCCACCCTTCCTTGGGTGCAAACTCAGGGAAAAGTACGTCAAAAGTGTTCTAAATTTGCACGTTTTTTGATATTAGTGGGAGAATAAAGTTAAAAAATTAGTGTTTTTGAAAATGCCAGGAGAATGTAAAATTATATTGGTATTTAAAATATTGAATATAATAATTCTGTTAGAAGGAATGATGTACTTTGAACTTCACAATGTTATGTTTATATCTATTCACTTGTGTTCACAGGCTGCATCTAGTGTGGGCCATAGAGATATATAGCATATTTAACATCTTAATATAGAAATTTTACTTTTTTTTTTGCAACACTATGGATCACTTGTTCCTTCTGATGAGTTATTTCTGTGCTACTGCACATCTGTGATAATGCAGTCATCTGGGGCTAGTCTCTACAACTTTATCATACTGAGGCCAAAAGGCCTATCCTGACCTAACACACAAATATTTTATTTATAGGCCAGTAGGACAGGAGCCTTGCCATTCTTTATCTTTTATAACACTCCACATAATGTGGTATTGGATAGGGTAGAACTTGAAGTTAATTTCAGCTCCATGGATAACCCTTGGCATGAGCACTTAAGTATAAAGACAGAGCAGAAACAAACAGTGGGATACTGCAAGAGGGGAACAAACTCTCCTGCCAACATCTCTGAAGCAGCAGCCTCTCTTGAGGCAGAATAAGTTAGCACTCATTAAGTTGGTTACTGCTATTTCCTTAGGGAGCCTGCAGTACAAATGACCTGAAACCTGCAAGGTGTCACACATTCTTAAAAAATTCCAGGGTGTCTTTACAGTCAGGCAAACAAAAGGTATCAGGGTCATGATTTCCACATTTCTATTTGGCTTTTAGTAATTTCACATAAGGAATAACTGTAGCTGAGCCAAATAACCAGGAATTCATTTTAATTTTGCACTGTGCTATCCTAACCTCCTAGTTATGCTACCAAAATGTACAGGCTCATTTCCACCCTTGTGTAGCACTGAGAGATGCAGACAGACGGTACTGGAGGGAAAGCACTTTGACCTGTAGTGGTCCTGTCCCTGCCTCACAGAGAAAACCCAGGATTGTCCATAAACTGAGCCTCTGCTAAGGAAAGAAGGACAAGAAGATCCCCTAATACCTGCTTTAATACTTGCTGAAGAAAAAGTTCTACTGGCTTAATTTGATTTTTCACTTGGGTCTTCCTGCAGGCAGCCCATAGCTGCTTTTACCAGCTGAACCACTCTGATGTTTCTTGTGCATGTACCTGTGTGAAAAGGAGGGGGTCTGAAACTCCCTGATATAGCACTTTATATTTCCTCTCTCTGTCCCAGAGGCAATAGCTGAATCTTGGGGAAGTGATGACTTCACACATGTTGTGCTTTCCTGTACTAGAAATGGAATTAAATCCTAGAAATGGAAAAAAACCAAACAAACCAACAAAACCAAAATGCCAGAAGCAAGTAAAAATATAATTAAGAACTGACACATTAATTTTTGCTGTGTTTCAACATGAAATAGAATAGGCTTTGGTTGAGATGAGGCATCCGTGCTGAATCATGCCCTTGCCTGCTTAGATGTAAGGAAAAAAAAAAATTTTAAGCCTTTTGACCTTGCTTTTTTTGAAGCTGGTATTAATATTGCCTGAATCAATGTTCTGTCTCCATGAATAGTTTTTTCATACACTTTACAGAGATTCAGCATTTATATTTCTAGAAGTTTTAACAGCCTATCTCAGAACTTTAGAAATGACAGATAAAAGAAAAGCTTTTAAGGTTGCTTACTGTTTTGCAGGACTCAATTCTTTTACAGCATGCATTTTTTAATTTATCAAAAACATAGTTGACATTGCTACAGAAAAAAAAAGATGACCGAAAAAAGCAGATAAAGGTCTCAGAGGACATCCCTGAAGAAAAACCACCAGGCAATGAGCATGTACAGGAAGAAAGGAAATTTTCTTTAATATATCTGCCACTAATGGTATGCACATCATATAATAAAACATCCTGGGAAGTGAGAGATCCACATCGTTTAATGCTGTTGTGGGAACTAACAATTTACACTGAAAAATGTGTGTTCCTCATTCTTCACAGTTTAAAAATTTGTCTTTTAAATAGTTTAATCTTTAAAATCATGAACAATCAAGTCCGGTTTGCCAAGCTGTTATATAATACTACATTATTTTAATTTGCAATTTTTCTGCCTTTACAGTATCAAAGGTGCCATCCGCTTTTGCTTGTATTTGTTCTTCAGTTATTTGTTATCAAACACTACAAAGTAGCAATTTCTTTTCAGAGTACATAATAGAAAATGTGAGAAAAATAAAAGGGTAAAATCTCCATGAGAAGAGAATAAGAGAGGGTGTTATGCACAGCAAAGAACCTCCTGTTTCTGGATCTAAAATCTCATCAAAGGCAGTAAAAATGTCACCCTAAAAGCTCTTTAAGGCGTTCAGTGACAGATCAGAGCAGTGCACCGACAAATCCATGACCTGCACCCTGGCAGGAACAGACAGCAATGAGGCAGACACAGAAAGTGAGTTGACTGGACTGAGACCACTTACCTACAGGAATACTGAGAGGACCTGTATGTTTTTCTGTCACGCACTTCAAACTACATCCTACAGTAACTCCTGTTTGTGTGGTGTGAAGAATTGCAGTGTGCAGCCCAAAAATAACAGAGTCAAATATTTTCACAAGTATAGCTGTGAGGTGTGTACAGCTCAGCAAGGCTAAGGCTTACAAGCATGGACAGCACAGTCTTGCTGGGCATTCAAGGTTAGTGCAGGAGCAGCGTACTTAAAATGGGCAGAGAACCTGATGCTCTGGTGTCCCAGGCAGTCACAGCTACATGTGAGCTCAAAGCAGCCCAGAGAGCAGCATTCCTTAAATACAAGGCAAAGCTCAATGCAATGATAAACTGGGCTCACTGCCTCAGAAGTTCAGCAGTGTAGCACATATATCATAAACCACCACAGTTCCATAATCATGTATAACAAGGTGCAGTGTTTGATTTCTAACAGATTAGCAGCTCCTACTGCTTGTTTTCCCCTTGCTGTAGGAGTCTCATTTGATCTCACTGGCTTTTGCAACAGCAGTAACAGAGTGAGAGTCTGAACTCCAAGGATCTGTGTTAATAAAACATGATTATGATCTTCATGAATCTTGGTTAAAAGCTGAGGATTACTACTTCAGATATAAACAGTGTGTACAGATGAACTGCTCAAAAGCAACATTTACTTTGGTAATTGCTTTTAGTAATGAAAGAAGAGAAGAAAATTATGTGACATGGATGCCAAGGTGTCCACAAACAGAACATTTCTCTCAGATGTTACCAGCCAAAACTGTGTACGTACTTCATCCTAGAAAGACCAACATAAATAATTTGTGTATGAAACCTCAGCTAATATTGAAGAGTTTAACTGTTATTTGCCACCTCACTGCTAGTGGTTAGTAGCTAGAATTTCACCTCTTGGATAGGGCCTCCAATAGGGTCCCCAGCCCCCTGCTTAGTGCAGATGTTCTCTTAGGCTTTGCAGGCAGGACAGGAGTCACTCCTTTCTCTATGCCATGCCACCAGCAGTATCCTTTCTGAGGTATTTTAGCTAAATTATAGAAAAAACTGAGGCCAGGTTCAGAAGAATCAAACCCACCAGAAAGCTGTGGCAATTCAGGAGCTGGGTGTTTAGCCAGAATTTTGTGCCTATGGGATGAAAGGGGATTCAGAGAGATTCTCTACAACTCTCAACATGTCTAAACTCATCAGCCTCTTGACCTGCACACTCCTGTCAGCTCTCCTCACCAACTGCTGCAAGGGCAAACAGCGCATTCTGCTGACACCCTGAAACACATCTGGAGGGCCAGAGATCTAGAGTTTCCCTCGGGATCTTCTGTGTAATTTGACTTTGGTAATGCAGATAAAGTGAAGTGTTGTATCCAGAAAAGCAGAAGCTAGCAATTTGGGGATTCTCCCAGTTCAGGACCTGAAAGTCAGTAATCAGTGATCACAAGGTGAGCCTCTAGCATGAAGAATTGCTTTTGAAACTTTTTCTCACTCTTGTTTTTCTCCCTTTGTGACTCATTCTCTGTCCTGCCTTCTTTTCTTAATATTAAAAAAAAGAGTAACCTGCAAATTACCATTAAAAAGTCTGAAGTTATCCTAAATGCCATTCTTTTTATAATTTCACACTGTTGCCATACATTGTAGCAGATAAATTTTAACAAGCATTCACTTACCAGCATGCTCCAAACTAAGTAAACAAAAAGTGTCCTGTCTTGATGTAAATTTATTTATTTGCTCACTGAAATCAAGACAGAGATGAGTTTCTCCAATGCTTTCAGCCCAGAAAGACAGTGGAAATTTGAATAGAGACTTCTGTGTCTGATCAGCACAGGGGGTCAGATGAAGGCAGAAAGTACCTATTCTAAAAGTATATATTAATAATATAAGCCACAAAAAAGATGGCCTTTTCTATCAGGATTGTAAAAATCCACGGGAAAGAACTAATTGTTTCCCTTGATCCTCATCAAATGCCATTAGTGGTTGCTGCACTTAACAGAAGTAGGTTTCCTCTCTGTAAAAGGAGTAGCTGTGTGGGAAGCAGTGAAAAACCCTGAGGTGCTTCTTTCTGAGTGCTTTCACAAGTAGCTCAGTCGGGCTCACAAATGTCCCTTTAAACTCTTTCAGCTTTGAAAAATCAACAGGAGAATCTTAATACCAGAAAACAAAGTATTTAGAGCTACTGAACCAAAATTTTTTGAATAAGGGATTGTAAGCACATGACCACATGGAATTTTAAATTGCATTAGAAATGTTTTATGTAACTGTCCTTCCTGTCACATTTTCAGACCTCCAGTATTGTTTCAGAGAAATAGTCCTGCACAGTGAGTAATAGTACATCACAGGACCCTGTTCCCATAGATCAGAAATTTCTTAGTTTAATCTTCACCTAAACAAATATTCCCTCAAAAAATAGAATAATATTCTTAGTGTCATGTGCTGAGTCTTTTGAATCACTTGGAAGAGTAAACAGAGCCCCCCTGCTTGTTCCTGCTTCCTTTGACTCCTGCTTCCTTTCCCATGTGCTTTATTTCTCTGACTGTTTGACCCATGCCTGGGTCTTACAGGTTCCATTGTCCTGTCTTGGCGCCAACAGCTAATGAGCCACCAAAATGAACTCTGCCACTGGGAAACCAGAGCTGAAACTTTTCTACTTTGTGGGAAATATTTCCATGTAGGTGTCAGAGGCACTGGATCCTATCCACAGAACAGCATATTCTTCTCTTATCTTGACCTTTTTGCCTCTTCTTTTATTCCCTACACTTTTCTTATGAGCTACTGGATTCTTGGCTAGCTTTACTGTTTGCTACAGATTATGCATGTCCTAAGATTTAGATTTTTAACTGAAGTATTCTGAGGAAAGAAATGTTTATTTCAGTCAAGATAAGAGCTAGACTTAAAGAAAAATATTCCTTTTTATTCTCATCCCTCCAATGTCTAAATCCAGATTTTGTTCCTGAAAAAAGTTTTTCAAGATGAAGTTAGTTAAAAATATGATAGCTCAGAAAATACTTCTCAGTTTGACTGCTGCTTAAACAATGTGTAAAATATGTATGTGACAACAATGCCACACTTAGAGGAATTTTTCTACTTTGAAGTTACATATGGCTGGTCCCTGTTTGAATGTCACTGATGACACAGCAGAATATTGTCTACACTTCTCTTTTCCCTTCCAACTCATTTACCAAAAAATTATTATAATTAGTGCTCCCTACCCTATTGTGAAAACATTTTCACCATTACATACATCTGCCAAAGACTTATGGTGAATCTTAAACCGTAGAACATTGAATGAATATTAAATATTGAATACTGTGTATTAAAAAACAGGCCAAGAATTATGCAGGAAATCTTGTTGGTAATAGCTGATCATATCAGTATGTGTCAGATGCACCTTGATACACATTATAAAACAGGTCTTCAGAAGTTACAAAACACTTGTGTGATATTTTGTATTTTATACATATATGGGCCATGATACCAACTACATCAGCCAACTAGGCTGTTTTTTGAGAACACGCTGATTTTAGCTCTGAGCCTTTTAACTGGGACAGAAAACCTACTGATTGGATCCAATTGGATATAGCAGCTGTATTTTACCAGCTTTTCTTATGATTTTTTCCAAATTCTTTTGATTTGTGAACTCCTACATATTTCTTATAGAGGTGTGGATTAATAAAGGCGTGTTCCTCCAAGAAGCATTTGCCTACCTGCCACAGCATATAGGAATTTTATTTTCTTTCCTTTTAAAGGCCTCCTATGAGGTAATCCAGAGATCTCAAGGATATCCAGACAGTATGATGAAAAACCCTATTCTAAGATATAATTGGGATATTGTCCTCCTGAATTATATGCATTTCACAAAGCAGGGAATCATAATTTCAAGCCTGAAATAGAAACTAACATCTAGAATGGGGATGACCAAAAAAGCAAGAATGGCCATAAAAGTCCACCAAGTTGATCAAAAACTAAGAGGTTACAGTCATATATGTAGAGAATGAATATCCAGCTCTGCTGAGTCGCAGAATTCACAACAAAAGTTGAATTTATCTAACCTAATAATGTCAGATATTTAGGCTTCACAGAAACCTAGGGAAATTTGTGTTTGATCAGGAAGTCTCTGTTTGAAAATGGAGTTGTCCTCCTTGCTCTTTATATGTGGGATGATGACTCACATTTACAGAATAACCAGATTTGCCACGAGACACCACTGTAACATTAACAATGGATGGTTAATATGTGATTGGGAAATCTTCTTAATAGCCACTTTCTAAACTCCCTGAGTTGGTGTCTGTCTACTGTCTAAGCAAATTCCATGGCAAAAGAAAGTCCTACACAAAATTTTGTATCTGCATTTGGATTTGACCTTGTCAGCAGAAGAGCAAAGAAGAAACAGTTTCTTTGAAAATTGCAGTTGGCTAGAAGCATCACCTACAGGCATGATTACCTACTCATCTCTTGCTGTCATGTCAGCTGAATAACTGGTGCAACTAAGACCAGGATATGAAAAGAAGGGCTCAGTTTTGCAACAATGGCCATCTGCTAAGAATTTCACAGGTGGATATTGGATAAAGAAGGAAGGGACCACATCATGTGCTTCTTTTAAGACCTCAGTGGACTAGAAACAGTGTTTGTCCCTCTCAACAAACAGCTTCTAGTGGTCAGTGAGGAGCAAGTGAAGACCAATTTAAAACATACTTGATGATGCCATAATTCTTGCTTAATCTTATGCAGGTACCTATTTAGAGGCTGAGACTAACAGAAATGTTTAACTAAGCACATGAAACCAAGTAATGTTTCTGAAATGGAATATCAACATGAAATTATTTTGGCACATTTCTAGGTAACCATGTCTGCACACACCTGTTATGAACCATTGTAGGTTCTTAAAAGGTGTTGATGTTGATTCACAACACAGCAAAGAAGTGGATGAACTAAGTGGAATAAATGCTAGCAGTTCATCTGCCATCACTGAGTAATAGAGTGTTGGCGGCCATCAGCAGCAAAGATGAAGCAGATATGAAGGCCTCTGCTTTATGGAGAGGAAGCAATAGCCCCTCAGAGAGTTGATAGCATCAGTTAGGTAGACGAGTCACTTCCTGAGTGGAAGCTGAAATCAGATATAATTCTAACAATGTTCATCAGGAAATCACAAAAAATGTGTAGGATTCATGGGTTTCTAAAAAAAATTGGATGTTTCTCTAAATCTCAAAAGTTAATGTACATGGTGTTTGTTTTCAGTAAGTTCAACAAGGAGTATGACAAAGATCCTGTTGCCTCCAAACTTAATCATGTTTCTTTATAAATTGTTACCTGATGAGCCATTTAAATAACTGTGTCCCGAATTATTTCCTCTGCTGTCTCTCCACCAACAATACCTAATCTGACTTCGCTTCCTATGATTCTTATCCAGTGCTGCATTGGATGTCAACATGCAGTCCAAAAATCAAAGTGAACAAAACCCCCCATATGTTGCTTAATGTTTTTATTAATTGTTAGAATGTCCATGGTTTTGAACATAAATCTGACTATGATGGCTCCCCTTCTGAGACATTCCATTCTTTCTTGTCCATTACATCAAATTTTTGTCCGTTAGCTATGGCTTTTCCTTATTAGCCAGATTTTCTACCCTTTTTGCCCCTCACACTTAGACTATCAAGTAATTCTTTCTCTTTATTCACTCTTGTACCTCGTTATCTACTTACATGTCAACCAGGGAATATTGTGCTACTAAAGAAATCATTTGGAGATCTTGAATGAATGTCCATATCACTTCAAGTATCTCAAAGTTTCCACTGTATTCAGATTGATCACCACCATCCAAGATCAGGTAGAAAGTGTAAGGAGACAATATCTGGTGCTCTTAGTATTACTAGTTTTCATATAATTCTAATTTGTCTAATATCTAAAAGAATTTTGTCCACTTCATGCTGTTATTTACTGTTCTATCAGTAAATTTTTGGTTCAATCATTATAGCTGCTCCCAATACTGCACTCTGGTGAAATTATGGACATAATGGTAGCTATGGTCCCATTCCCAGATATTATTTCTATTTACCTAATCATTGATAAGTGAAAAGTAAATGTGGGAGGGGACACACTTACTTAGGAGGCTTACTTATCACAATGAGTCACTGTAAATCAGTACAGTTAGTACTAGCTACTTGGAAGCACAGCTTTCCACCATGTATCATTTGTGGGCAAGGGCGTACTATGCGAAGGATCATATTAGCAACATGCACACCAACTTGGGAGCTGCATTTAATTCTCACTGTGAGGAGAAGGGTGCAGGAGTGCCTGCCTCAGGAAGAAGATGATGTTGAAGTGAAAAGGAGACTGAATTCATTTGGCTAACTTAACCTGTTAGTCTCTAAACAATCACTGTAAGCAATGGAGCATTTCCTTAATGCCTTCTCTCCTCCCTCCATTAAGTCAGTAGCTGCTATTGACAGTTTTGCTTTTGACAGACGTGTTTTCAAATAATTTCCAAAACAAAAGATAAGTCTTTTTTGAGATCACAAGTTATAGAAACTCTCTTGGGGTGTTCACCTGAATTTCTATTTTCTAACACCAGTCTTCCTCTGGTCCATACTTTCTCACAGAAACATTTGTACTTCCTGATAAATTTTTATTTCCTCTAATGTAAATTTCTTGTGTTTATGTGTTGTCATAAAATCTAGTGTTCTCATCACATTTCACTGATAGCATATGCAGCAGCCCCAGAGTTCAGTGATCCATAAGTGACCATAGGTGTAATGACCCCAAATGCCTGCACATCAATGGGCTCAAACACACAAAGACTGGATTTGCATCCTAATGGGTGTTAGGAAAAATACTTTGTAGGCCATAATGAAGCTATATTGTTGTGCAACCACTGTTAATGTGCTTTAGTAATTAGTTTTGAAACTGTATTTCAGCATTTCAGAATCAATTACCCAAAAGAATCCAAAACTTTTAGAAAGGTGCAACCCACATCTAATGTCTGATTTAAGGCCTCCAAAGAATAAGTGAAGCCCTTGCCAGTCCCTTCTAACAGATCTTTGCATAAGGTGCTGCTTTTTAGGTTTTGGAGAAACTGATATATACATCTTTTTACATGCAAGCACACCTTTTGATATAAATTTGGGTTTATAATTTTCATAAGATAATTTCATTTTTGTTTTAAATTTGGAACTTGGAAGGCATTAAAAAGTTGGGTTTTTTTCTGGATTTATTAGTGTATTAATTCTGAATGTCTGTTCTGAAATTCTACCTTCTGAAAGCCTGTCCACATGCTAATTTTCCTGAAATTAAATATTTTTGCAAGGCTTCAGTTGTGGCAGTAGGAATACCAATCACATAGGCATATATGTTTTTATGTATCTGTGTTTCTCCTTTGCTCTCAGTGGAGCTGCTTTTATAGCTAAAATTGCACTTGTGTAGTAGGTGGAGAGTAAGCATCAGTGAATGATGGACTCGTCTTACTTCGAGTAAGTAAAAAGTAAAAGTCTGAGCCGTAAAGAGTTTTCTTATGTGTGGTCCTCTGTGCACCTACTGAATGTCCAACTAGCAGAAATGGAAACTTCTTAGAGAAAGAGTCTTCTGCTTCATGGAAAACAGAATTCTAAAGAGTTAAGTTCTGGATCTGTTAAATTTAATGCTGCTTAACTGCAACAATTAATTCAAATTTTAAAATTTGAATTAAATCAAAGTTGCCTTGTGACCCACTAAAATAAATTTAAGCAAACTGGTTTTAGATTTGTTCTATCCTATACTCAACAGTGAAATTTGTTTCTACATAAAATTTGTTGAGACCTTTAAAAGTTTGCTGTTAACTAATTGTAATTTTGAAACAAAATTTGTCATAAAATTGATCAGATTATCACCAGTTTTCACAGAAATATTCGGAAAATTAATTTAGTGGTTTATATAAATGAAGAAGATCTCATAGGGATTAAGGAAAGCAGCAATTGTGTTTGATTTCTGTCAGCACTTCTGTAACAGAAAACTGCCATTATCATCGACAGAGTTGTGGATATTGATAAAGAAAGCAAGAAATACATGCACTCAGATCGTAGTCTAAGATCTGATTCATTTATGTTGGATGTGAGGATTGCATGTGAAACGTATTGAGTGATTAGACTGACTGAAGGCTGCAAGGCTAAGTACAAGCTAAGTACAGTTTACCCTCTATCCTCTTTAAAGGTGATCCTCTGTCTCCAGCATCAGTATTGGCTGTTTGTACCCAGTGTTGCTCACTTGTGTTGCTTCCTGCAACTGCCTGAGCTGCCCTGTATGTGTGTGCATATAGGCTTGTGCTTGTACCACAAACACTGGGCTGTGTTAACTCATACAGCTTTAAGGAAAAAAAACAACTGTTATATTCTTTGGTGGAGTCTAAAATGAAATTAATTCAGCTCCTGGAATAGTACTTAAAAGGTGCTTTTTTGAGAGTTTGTTTAATGAACAGCTGCTTCCTATTAAGGGAAGGGTAGATCCCCTTTTTACATTTTACAAAGGAAACTTAGGATTAATTAAATGAATTATTCTACATGGTAATTAGTAGCTCTTGGAATTTTCCACATCCCTACAAGTTTGCAAGTCAGTTATCATGCTCACAAACATAAGATCTCTCTGCTTTCCTTGTCGTCTGTTTGAAAGCAAAAGCTGAATGTAATCTTATCACTCACTCTGCAAACAGAAGGATACACAAAAGAGTAAGTAAAAAAATCACATTAACATGTATAGTCTTGCATAAAATGAGAATATCCTACTCTCAGAGTCATGCTTTACACAGACGAAGGATTTAAAATTATGAAAGAATAGACTAATGCCTGTAGAGCTGAACTGATGCTTCCCTTCCTTATAAGGCCTCAGTGAAGTCCTTGTGAGAAGCAAAGCCTTGTTACCTTCTGAGATGACTAAGCAGGCCTTAAGGTTTGCACCTACTTTATATTTAGCTGTTCTTTAGGAATAAGATGATTTTTAACTAATTGTCTCCAGTAATTATGAAAGACTAATGCATTTGGTTGGGGTTTTTTCCCTTTTTTTTTAATTGCTGCAGCACAGCTGATTGGAACAGTTGTTGCTGTGATACTTTTATTTTCCTTCTACGTATTTATACTAATTTACTCTCTTCCATTTTGTCACTCTTAACTCCTACTGGCAGTTTGGTTAGAAAGTTTCCTGTGTGTCCATTTTATAAGGACTGTGTAAATTGAAGATGATGACCTCTAGAAATGCCAGGAGAGAAACACCCTCTTGCTCAGAGGAGGACCTTTCCAGCTGGTGAAGTTTTAATCAAGTAGAAGCTGAGCTCAGTGTGGTACTTGCTGAGTAAAAAGCTGTGGATGGGGTTATAATATTATTATATCTAAAAATCTTTGCCAGCTTTAAAAAGCCTCATAATCATGTAATGTTCCTTCCCTTGAAACGTGTGAATTTTAAGTGCTGTTCTCATGAACAGAAGCTGCAATCTTCTTCAAAATCTGAGTAAGACCCTGTGTTTAAAGACCCTAAAGCCTTGTGAAAGATCATTCTTCAGTATGAGCTGCATAATCTCCTTAGATATTTTAAACAGTGAATGTGATAATCCACATTAATACCCTTGAGACTAAAATTAAATACCTTTGGGTTTCAAATCCAGCAGGTGCTATTTGGAAAGGTTAAAATTAAGAGGAGTGGGGATTTTGGAGATAGAAGACCTCATGAGGTTCTCTTCAAGCTTCAGGCATAGAGAGGCAAAAGGTATTATCAAAACCAAATAGCCAGCTATAGCGGGACAATATGTATTGCTATGTGCAAAATAATAAAAATGTATAAATAATAAAATTAAATCTAATACCATAATAAAAAATATATTAATAGAATAAAACTTGTATTATTATAACCCCTGCAATGCATCTCTCTTCCTCTTTCAGGGGTATGAGTGGGAACAGGGGAACTGCACAATGTTCACATTATTTGACCCTGTACTCAAAGGCATCACAACGCAGTGGTTAATCAGAAATATTGTAGCTTTGTCTCCCTGTAAAGTATTATTTGTAAACCCTGTAAGACTATGAGTCTGAGCAGTGGGATTGGCTCCATCTCCTGGGCAGGTCTCACAGGCTTTTTTGGAGAAGGAAGAATAGCTGTAAATACAACTGTCTTTTATAGGGCCTTGCTTGAAAATGAGAATTTTTTGAGAGATCGTCTTGTCTTTGTGGCCTCAGTAGTATGAGTTCTTTCCCTCCCTACCACCAAAACAAATGAGAAGTTATCTAAGCTTCAGTTTGACTATAATAGCAAGCAGGTTTGATCTGAACTGCATTCAGACGTCAAGTTGAATCTGCCCTTTTATTAATGAATCAATTAATACACTATTAATTTTTAGAGATTAAAGATCCACTGATATTGTGTTTTTTAAAGAAAAACTTCCTGTATTTGTTTCCCATAGAGAAGGTCCCCCATAGAAAAGCAGCAGCCCTTAGCAGACCACTACTTACACAGTCCTTTGGACGAACAAAATCTATCTGGAAGGAGAGGCAGGGAAGGTGCTCTCTATTTCAAAGAATTTTCTATTATTTCAATCTCCTTCTTTCCTTCCTATTGTTCTGTGTGATTTTCTTTGTTCTCTGTAGTGCCATTTCCTTAAGGTCAATCTATTGTTATTCTGGAGTGTGATTGAGATATCAGGCTGAGTCATGCAATGTTTGCCAACTCCACACCTTTCAGCAGTCTGACACAGAGTGTGCTTGAGATAGCTGCTTGAGATTATTACTGCTTCCTAAATGAAGGCTGATTTTTAAAAAGAAAATGAGTGATAAAATCAGCTGTAAAGAAAATTACCTTCCAATGCATTTTCTTAGAGTTTTCATAAGCCTGCAATCAAACTGCAGCTGTCCAAGGCCAGCAGCATTCACAAATAATACCATAGTATCATTAGCATGTAAGTTTAAGAGAGAGAACAGGAAGGAATTCAACAAAGAAGCATATATTAAGTCTACTGAGGATGCAGAATAAGAATCAATAAGAATAAAAGGTTAAAAATTCTGAGAGATTACTGAAAATTTGTCTTTCATTTCAGAAATAAATTTTTGCTGTAACAACATGCAAAAAACCCAACACCAACTCCTTACCCAGAGAAGAAAAAGATGATGCAAAGCCTAGCTTGTGTGACTCATATCTCCTGTGAGCCACTATTCAAGACACTAACCCTAATTTTGTTTGCAGCAATCTTGTATCCCAAATTATTTTGCATTTCCTTTAAATAATTTCTAACAACTACATGAAACACCAATATTGCAGCCCAAATTCTCTAAAGGGGCATCCTGAGATAGTTGCACATGCGGTGGTGAGGTATTTGTTGGTTCAAAATGTTTCCACCTGACTGACATTAAGAAACTGTTAGAAAGAAAATATATTTCTGATAAGGAAAAATGCTGCAGATCTGATTGTGAATTAGCTAAAGCTCTGGCTAGATGCAGAAGCATGTATTTACTTTTGTTACCTTAGATCTACAAAGCAAATTTTGATAACTAAATCCAAACAGAGCACTATTTTCCTTTTTCCTTCCCTTTCAGATTTGCCCTTGGAGTCATTGCTCAAAATTCCCTCCCCCACTTCATGGCATATCAGAGGTGCCAGAGATAAAGTTTTCAGGCTGTCCACGCCTTGGTGTTTTAGGTGAAGTTTGTAAGCACACCTTTGCTGGGGAGGGAAGCAGCAGGAATAACTGTACTTAAAAGTGACTGTTTTCAAACTGGGTGAATTCTGCTATTGTGAGAGGAAAAACGTTGACCTAACTTTTCAGCCTGCATCTCTGTCATCTTGAGACTTTGGTAAATATAAGAAAAATTCTTTCAAAATATGTAACTTCAAACTACCTGCATTACTATTGCTATAAAAAGATTGCTATAAGTAATGATTTGCCCAAATGGTCACACTGACCCCGCTGTGCCGTGTGTTGTTGTCATGGTGACGCTGTTGTGGGTGATCAGGAGGAGGAAGTGGATGAGGCCTTCTGGAGGCAGCTTGAAGCAGCCTCGAAGTCACAGGAACCGGTTCCTGTGGGGGACTTTAACTACCCTGACACCTGCTGGAGAAGCAACACAGCAAAACACAAAGAGTCCCGGAGGTTCCCCTGAAAGCACTGATGACAAATTCCCATCATAGGTAGTCAAGGATCCCAGAAAGAATGGTTTGCTGCTCAACCTCGTACTAACAAATAGGAAAGGGCTCATTGGATATGTGAAGGTTGGGGAGCAGACTTGGTTAAAACGGCTATGAGATTGTGGAGCTCAGTATCAGGCAAGGAGGAAACAGGATGGCACATAGGGATTGCAGCCATGGACTTCAGGTGAGCTAACTCTATCCTCTTTAGGGATCTTCTTGGAAGAATCCCATGGCAACAGGCCCTGCAGTGAAGAGGGATCCAAGAGAGTTGGATGATTATTAAGGATCACTTCCTCCAGGCTCAAAAAAGATGCATCCCAATGAGCAAGAAATCAGGTAAAGGAGGAAAAACATCTGTGTGGATGAATAAAGATTTCTGTCATTATCCAAGCATAAGCAGGAAACACACAGGAGATGAAAACTGGTCAGGCAACTTGGAATAAATATAAAGAGATTGTCAGAGTAAGTAGAAATGAGACAAGGAAGGCCAAGGCCCATCTGGAATTTAACTTGGCCAAGGACATCAAGGACATCAAGGACATCAAGGACATCAAGAGTGCTTTCTCAAACACATCAATAGCAAGAGGAAAAGTAAGGATAATATGGAGCCATTACTAAATGGAGGGGAGAGCCCTGGTAACAGAGAGTGCAGAGAAAGCAGAGTTACTAAATGGCTTTTTTGCATTGGTCTTCACAGGCAAGACCAGCCCCCAGGAATCTCTGACACAAGAGATCGGGGTGAAGGGATGTTGGAAGAAGGACTTGGTCAAAGAGGACTGGATTAGGGGGCACCTAGGCAAAATTGAAATCCACAAGTCCATGGTCTATTGTGACGCTGGTCACAAGGGTTTTTGGGGTGATGGAAGAGACGTAGATCTGACTCCATGATAAGAAGGCTTGATTTATTATTTTATGATATATACATATACTATACTATACTATACTGTACTAAAAAGAAAAAGAAAGGAGAGTTTCCAGAAGCTGCTAAGCTAAGCTAAGAAAAGTAAAGAATGATAACACACGAGCTGGCCTTGACAAACTCCAAGAGCTAGCTCTGCTGTGACTGGTCACTGAACCAAAACATCCACACTGGACCAATCACAGATCCACCTGTTGCATTCCACAGCAGCAGAAAATCTATTGTTTATGTCTTGTTGCTGAAACTCTCAGCTTCAGCAGGAAAAATCCTAAGAGAGGATTTTTCATAAAAGAAATATCTGTGACAGTCTCTGACAGGATTCATTCATGAGTGCTGGTGAAAACCCATAGTGAGGTTGCTCACAATCATCTTTGATGCCTGAGGGCTGGAAGAAAGCAAATGTCAGTCCAGTCTTCAAAAGAGGCAAGAAGGAGGACCCAGGGAACTCCTGGTCAGTAACCTCATCTTACCTCAACCCCTGGAAATGTGATGGATTGCCTCTTTCTGGAGGCAATCTCTATCCATGTGGATTACAAGGATGTGGTCACGAGTAGTCAGCATGGATTAATTAAGGGTAAATCATACTTGGCCAGCTTGACTGCCTTCTATGATGAAGCAACTACCAGGATGGATGAGGGGAGAGCAAAGGATATTGTCCACCTTGACTTCAAGACTTTTGGCTGTCTCTCACAACATCCTCACAGGCAAACTCAGAACTGTGGACTGTGTGAGTGGACAGAAAGGTGGCTTGAAAACTGGCTCTACAGCACCTCCCTGAGGGCTGTAATCAGTGGCACAGGGTCCAGTTAGATGCCTGTCACTGGTGGTGTCCCCCAAGGTTCAGTAATGGGCCCAGTATTGTTTAAGTTTTCATCAATAACTTGAATGAAGGGACAGAGGCCTCCTCAACAAGTTCTCTGATGATGCAAAGTTGGGAGGAGAGGCTGACACCTCAGAGTGCTGTGCAGCCCTTCAGAAGGACTCTGACAGGCTAGAGAGATGGACAGAGAAGAACAGACAGAAGAAATTCAACAAAGGCTAATGCAAGTTCTTGCACCTGGGGAGGAAAAACCCCAGGCACCAGTACAGTCTGGGGTCCATCCTGCCGGAAAGCAGCTCTGTGGAGAAGGATCTGGGGGTCCTGGTGGACAACAAACTGTCCATGGGCCAGGAGTGTGTTCTTGTGGCCAAGATGGCCAATAGTATCCTGGGGTGCATTAGAAAGAGCATTTCCAGCAGGCTGAGGGAGGTGATCCTGCCCCTTTACTCAGATCTGGTGAGACCACATCTGGAGTTCTGCATCCAGTTCTGAGCTCCTCAGCACAAGAGAGACATGGAGATCCTGGAGTGGGTCCAGTGGAGGGCTACAAAGGGGATGAGGGGCCTGGAACATCTCTCTTATTAGGAAAGGCCTGGGGAGTTGAGCCTATTCACTCTTGAGAAGAGACAACCAGGAGGTGACCTCATCCATGTCTGCAAGTATCTAAAGGGTGAGAGTCAAGGGGATGTTCCTAGGCTCTTCTTGGTGGCACAAAACAATAGGACAAGAGGCAATGGGCAGAAAATGATGTATAGGAAATTCCACCTGAATATGAGGAAGAGCTTCTTTACTGTCTGGGTGAGTGTGCACTGGAACACATTGCCCAGAGAGGTTGTGAAGTCTCCCTCACTGGGGACATTTAAGAACTGTCAATGTGGTCATGAGTCAGATTAATTTACTTCCCTTTGAAAAGCTGTGCTATCTGAATATCCTCAATCTCCCACTATGTGCCTATTTCCTAAATCATAGCCACTACTTGTGGGTTCTCTCTGAACCATGTTTTGCCCTTGAAGTCTGTGACAAAAAAATTTCTTAAACAACTCCAGTTTTGTTTCCTAAAAGGGGTAAAAATAAGCACATGTTCTTGCTTTCACTGAGAAGCATGATATGACTGATTGGGAGTGGGAAATCTCTATATTTTTCTGCGTTTGAAAGCTGATTCACAAATCACACTGATTTAGATGAAAGTGTCCATTGAGGTGCCATCTAGAGTCCTCTCTGATTTATTTCCTTACATATTGATTGCTTCAGTGACTTCTATCGCAAAACCTATCTCATTGATGTTAATGATCTCTGTAGACTAGAGGGGTTTACTCTCAACAACAGTAGGTTTGTAAGAGGTTATCTTGAAGAAATCTCTTCTGACTGCAGAGTGGAATTTCTATCCTAAACCAGGGAAGATTAGTAATAATATTTTTTTTCCAAATAAAATATTCTTTCCACAACAGGAAATTAAATTCAACATCTCAGTTCCTTGTATTGCTCAAAAATAGTGCAATATTCTGGATTCCACCAGCTAAGCAATAGTTGGATGGAAGACTTCTCAGGATGTGGTGGGAGGTGACCACAGAGTGTCATCTCGCTTCAGTCAGCACTAAGTATTTGCTTACTGAATATTCTATGGTGCTCTTAAAACTTGAGGATCTTGAAAATTCCATTGTTCTCTACATAAGAATAATCTTAAAAAGAAAATAATGAAATTTGACCCCTGGAAATTAAACTTTCCATAGAATTTCTGCCTGCTGAAAAAATCTTCAATGTCCCATCCTAAAACATTGTGTATTGTTGGATGTTAATTAAAATTTGCCAGGTTTCTTGTCCATAAGAAGCAACATTTCAGTGGTGATGTATTGTGTGTTTTAGAGTAAGTAAAATATTTGGGAATTCTTTTGTGTTACTTGCTAGGTTTTTGTTGTTGTAGTAATGTTGTAGCAACATTGGTTTGTAGTAGCTGTGAAGTTTTTAGGGTTTGCTAATAAAAACCCGTACATACATAGGAATGAAAACACTTGAAGGGCAAAGTAAAATAAAGGTAGTGCTTGTACAGTGATCAGAGACCAGTTTAATTTTTGTTCCTACATTTCCCCCAGATGTTTTCTTCTATTTCCTGTGTTCTAGTAAAAGATTCTTTTCTGTTACTACCATATAATCTGTGTGAAAAGTTTGGTAATCTATTTACAACTACCCCTTCACTTACCCCCAGACTCCATGTGGATATACCTCAGGTTCACAAACACTGGTGCTATGTCTGTTCGTATCATACGAATTCTAATTCTGTATCTGCATCTTTTTAGGATAATGTGATGTTAAAAAAGGAGAAAAAAAAGTTTGGAATATCTTCTGGGGAACAGATATTGTAAAGAAGATGTTATGAATGTTCATTTTAATTCTGAAGGATTTTTACTGCCGATTTCCACTATTTCTGTATGTTTTTCCAACAAATGTGATCTATTAAGAAAAAAAAAGCTATGGAAGTTGAATTTCATGGGTTCATTCTGGGAAGGTTCCACTGAAGTAGATTTATTATCTATCATTCAGTACTGTACTCTGCAAAAAATTCCAATGACTCATTATGAATATTCATGATATGAAATAAAAACCGTCATGGTTGTCAAAATATGTCCCTAATTTCACACAATCAAATAAATAAAGAGAATTAATTATAAATGCCTTGATTTTCAAGTATATAATAAATCTGATAAGTATGATGAAGAGCAAGTTTGTGCAAGACCTCATTTTCAGATCTGTATCCCATACTATTCACATCAATAAGTTCTTGTCAGGGAAAGTAAATGTTTCACAAACTGGCTCAAACACTGGTTAATAAGTTATTTGATAATCAATCTCTATTTATTCAGGCTAATACACATTATTTTCACATTTAACTCTGCTGCATTTCCTTGTGGGTTTATAATTTAATATTAAAAAAAGTAGAGTGATAAAATGCTGAAAAAACAAATATCTGAAAAACCAAACAGACTGAAAGGAAAAAGAAAAATGCAATAGCTCAGGAAAGCTCATTTGACATTTATGAGTGATTTGAATTTGAATATCTGAATTTTCCAGACCACAAAGGAAAAAAGCAGGAGGCTACAAGTGCAGAAGTTTCCTGTGGTTCTTCTTTTGTAACAAGCTTCAGAGGAAGGAACTCTGTACTCCCGCAGGCTCTGTAAGGCTGTTCAGTCCATGCCTACATCAAGACTGCATGGTGATGCAGCTTGGGAAATCTTCCTGGGCATTAACTGTCCTTGCTCCCCTATCTGTGTACACATTCACAGCATAAGAACCATGCCCATTTACCTGTAGCTTCAAAAAACCAGAAAGGTTTTGGTACACTGTATGTTCAGATAAATTGCAAGATCCTTTCTTATTGATTGCAGAGTTTGACAGTCTTTTTCAGTAGTTGCTGTTGGAGGTAACTATATATAATGCATCCATTTTGCACAAACCAGGAGTTCTCCATTTCCTCAGCGTGGATCACATCCAAACAGAGGGACTCCTTTTTAGCTTCAAGTACTGTAGGACAAATAACAACCCTACAACAGCATTTTTTTACAAGGACTTTTGATATCTTTTCTTTGATATCTTTTTGAATAGTATAAACCCAGGCAATAATACTTAGGACAAGGCAATCCAACAGACAGTTCTCTACAAAACACTGTATGTGCTGACTAAAATGTGAATTGTTCATGGTCTGCGGACCATGAATCATTGCATCCTTTATAAAAATAGAACTTGGAAACTTACATATCCATAATACAATTGGTACATGCAAATAAGGACTGTGTATAGGGTCAGAAGGCAGAAGGTACAGAACAGCTTTCAGAAAGAATGATTGAGTTCAGGGAAGTTTTGTGACTCAGGGAGTGGGATGCTGTTTTATTCAAGAGCATGTGTATGCTCCCATGACAGTTGTAGACCAGGGAGAGTGCTGCTTTTTGAGAGACATGAAAATAGGCTTTCAGCCATTTGGGTGCTAAGAGTTTTCTGAAGGTAGAAAAATGTGAGAATAAATCCACCTATTAGAGCTAGGGAAGCAACTTTAGAGAGGAGCTAGGAGGCTGAAAAGGGCAGATTTGAAGAGGGAGGAGATTATCTCCATGGAATTGTCAAGCTTGAGCTAGATGCTGAAATGCCCAAGCATGAAACATTACTTTGCTGCTAAAAACCCTGTTGTGTCTCTGTGGCTCTACTCCAGCAAAGAAAGCTTATAAACCTGTCAGAGAGGATAGGTTGCTTCTGTCACATCTTAAAGTTTAAAAAAACAGACAATGCTGATTCTCAGCCAGCATAAAGAGTGGGGATGGAAAGACTTGTGATAGCACAGTGCTACTTCTTGACCTTGCAATGTCAAGTATTCAGTGGTTCCTCAGGTTGGTTTAACTTTTTCTACTAGATACAGCGCCCTAGCAGAGGATGAAAGGAAATTGTTATATTTCATGACTGAGGACATGGGAGGGGTTTGCCAGAAAATAAAGAAGTGAGCAAGGGAGTTCTGAATTTGGAACAAATCCAGTTTCAGTGAAGTGATATCTGGAAGGTTGGTGATATTCATGCTTTATGCAGTGTATTAATTTGAAGGAAACCACTTGAGCCCGAGGCTCAAATAGATGCTTTTAACTTAAGTAAATGAATTAATTTAATTAACAAATGTGAGGCTAAAACAATAGAGCTGAGAGGAAATGAAGACTTGATTATGAGAGTCAGCTAGTGTTGGCTAAGATAAAGCCCAACACAGATGGCTTTTTAGGGATTACAGGCTGAACAATTACTTATATGGAAGATACATACAACAAATGAGAAGATATTTAATAGTAGCTGAATTCAAATTCAAATTGTTTTTCCATGGCCTTGAACATTCTTTTCTTAAGCAATTAAAATTTGGCAGAGATTTTTGACAGCATTCATATGTACCTGTTATGTTTCTTAATGACCTTACTAAAAAAGTGCTTCTATTACAACTATTAAAATTTTGTACATCTCTCCTGTCAGAAAAAATATCTACATGACCAGGCACTGCCACAGACAGTGACAGAAATTCTGATCCAATTGTTTTTAAAGTGAATGAAGAGTATCTCCAAATTAAGATGTATCATCTGTATTTTTTGGGATTTTTTAAAAGATCTATAAGAAAGGTGGAACTCTTCTGTTAAAGGAGCAATGCATATGAGAACTGGAAAATAAACTGTTGGTAGTATTGAGGATTTTAAAAGTACTACATTTAAATTGGCAATTTGTTAAAGGAGTATACACATCAGGCCACCTTGTTTTCATGGAGAACTTTGAAACAACTTTTCAATAATCTGAGCAGTAAGATCAGTCTCAATATCATATGAGGTGGGAATAGAAAATCATAAGCTTGAAAGATGAAAATGCAGAGTTGCTGCACAATTAACTATGTCTTCATTTATATTTTTGCATTTATCTGAATAATGACTGATTGTAAATTTCACTACTTTTCATGGAAAAATAATGCTAAATTTAATCTGCATCATGTTAGTTTCTGAGTTCTATCACATTTACTAATTTTTGATATAGCTATCTGTGTTTTAGGAGACCCACTCACCTTTACAAAACATATACTTTTGAAAATAAGCCTTAACTTTCCAAACTGGAGTACCAAAAAAAAAAAAAAGATAAATCAGAACTAAGACAGGGTAGGTGCTGGAGAGAAGGAGTTTTCTAAGAAACTGTAAATTTTATTTTTCCAACATCTAGTTTAATGTTAGTAATCCACATGGCTGAGGAATCACAGATTCATTTTACAAGTAACCTATAGGACTTGCAAATAATTCAGTGGTGTAAAATAATTGTATGGGCATATAAGACCTAAATTAATCACATGTGTTTCAAACCTTCTGGTCCTGGAGGTGACTGGTGCAGAATCTGCAGACAAAAGCAGTACCATCCAAAATATCATTTCTTTTGGATCTCTGAAGATAGTAGTGGGGATGTGATGTACTGATGATGATTTTACACGTCTAGTATTTAAAAAGTCCATAAATCAACATACCAGGAACTTTTTTTCCCTGTGTTCCTTTTAGGGGACAATAAGTGAAGCTTCTCTTTGTAACATACGAGTCATTCATATTTTAGGCCTATTCACCATGCCCGAGATCTCACTTTCCTCTTCCCAATACAACTGGTACTTCAAGGGTTTGAATTGTAAGTCAAAAGCTTATGAAAAAAGTTAAGATAATTTTGTAGTCTATGAGGAACAGGTGTTAAAAGGATCTTTAGTATGTAATTGGTCATCTGTGACCAGAGCAGACCCTTTCTAGTGATAATTTTGTCTCTCCCAGTCCTCTCATCTATTTTTGGCCTGTGCCTGCAAATATCAAAGGCTGTGAAGAGCTGGTGTCTGCTGTCTTTAGAGAAATCTGTGGATTTCATATTTGATTCACAGACATCTGTCCTGCACCACTGATGACGTTAATTTACAAAGATGACTAGCACTGAGGGCTATTGGTGTATCTACTGATCATATGCATCTGGAGATTAAGAAAACAGGATGGACAGAAGCAGTTTTCCATTTCCACCAGTGTGACTCAGTCCTGAATATATAGGACTTTTGTTTCATAGCTCACCATCTGTGCTGATTGATGGATCTGAAGGTAGTAACAACAGTTAAAAGCCAGTAAGAAATCTCCCAGCAGCTTCAAGAGCAAAAAGAGCAAAAGGTGCAGAACTAGCACCTAACATTCTCCCAATTCAGGATTAAACAACAGTCAAAAAAGAAGCAACTACCCTTGCCCTTTTAATACTCTATGCAGGGAGTTTTGCCTCCTGATCTCTTAACCTAATTCTCATCAGTACGTCCTTTTGCTGAATAAAAACACCACAGACATATATCAGCTGTGGCAATATACTGAAATGGACAGATGAAAAAAAAGGCCATCTCTAGCTGCCCATATATCTTTGTCATTCTGAGAAATAGAGTTGAAAAGTTAAAAAAAATCGATGCATTTTAACCTTGCCATTCCTAAGATTATTCTTTCTGCCTTGCAGGGTAAACACATAAAGCAATGAACAGACAAGAAACACTCCCAGCAAAAGAGGATTTAAAAACCTTCAAACAATACTGAGTGTGAGTGGGCAGATCATGACAAAACGTTCACACTTCTTCATCAAATCTAACTAGTTTTCCACTACATATTCATGCTATAAACTGTGAACTGGAGTTCCTCTGTGGGAGAATAATCCAAATGAAACAACAGGAAGCAAAAGACAATTGCTTTTGCAGGTATGGAATAGGACAGGATTTGCTGGTTCCCAATTCTGTTTATTTAATTTAAAAAAAAATCTTCAAGAATCCCTTTCTATAACGGAATCCTATTTTACTCAGAGATTTAGTTGCAGCTATTCTGGGCATACATTCAATGAAATAATGCCTTTTATCTTTGTCATTATTAAAATGGAATAATTCTGCCTGTATCAGTTACAGATTGTGAAACTGTAGGTATATTAAATTGAAACTGTGCACCAGTACCCACAGTGGTTGGTACTACTTCAAGAACGGTGTATTTTATGATCTTTAGACAGAAGTATGCTCAGAAAAGTCTTTTTGTTAGAAGCAGTTGCTTCTTGTGCTGACATTTAATTTACAGTCACAGTAGTGCAAAACTTTCAAGATTTCCCAGTGCAGTAAGTTTATGACTTCAAAGTAGAAAGCATATACATTTTATTTCTAAAGTTCTGTTTAATATTTACATAGACAAAATCTATCAAGATGGATTTTTTCATGGAATTTACTGTTTTGCAGGAATCATGCAGAAAAATGCCGACTGTTAAGGAATAGTTATTGATTGTTATGATACAATACTGTGTAGACTATCAGCCTGATATGTTTAAGATATTTTTGTCAAGATAAATTTGAAAGTCAAGAGGTGATTTTAAATGTGAATTTATCAACATCATGGATCAGACAGAAATGTAATCCTTTACTTATGCTGCACTCTAAGACTGGAAAGGAAGTTGAGCAGATAATCCCCAAACTATTTGTTGCTGGAGCACTTGCCCTTTGAGGAGAGCCTGCAGGAGCTGGGCTTATTCAGCTTGGAGTAGAGATGGTTTGGATGTGAGCTCACCAACACCAGCAGCCCTCAACACTTGAAGATTCCAAGGAGTTGGAGTCAGGCTTGTCACAGCAGTGTGTGGTGGGAGGAGATGAAACTACGGGTAGAAGTTGAAAGAAGAGAGATTCTAGCTGGGGATAAGGAGACCCTTTTGCACTTGTACAGCTGAACAGGGCTGTGGGTTGCCATGGGAGGCTGTTCTAGTTCAATCCTTGAAAGTTTCCAAATCCTGACAGGGCACAGACTTGAGCAGCCTGGTCTGAGCTCAGAGCTTCTCCTGTCTAAACAGGAGCTGGAAATCTCCTGACCTCCCTTCCCACCTGGATTTTCCTGCGATTCTGTGTGGCAAGTGTCAGAAGCAGACTGCCCACCCATTGAGATGTGCATGGCAAAGAGCCAAACAACACTTCCAGATCTTGCTTCCCACTGATACTATGAGAGCCCAAGGGAAATACTAACATCACCTAGGTCAAAAGAAAAAAATACCAATCATTTTGAAAGGACTCTACCTATTGTATTTTGTCTTTAAATAAGAAGAAGGCATGCTAGAGTTTGGCCATCACCTTCTAAGTGGTCATGTCACAACAAGGGTGTCCAGTTCTGTTCTGACCAGGAAGCCTGAGCCAGCTGGAATCTGCCTTCAGTTTCTAGCTAAGCACCTGAATGGACACCAGGCATGAGATTTAAAGCAACATTGAGTATTTGGGTGAGTTTTCTTTTTGAGTTTTTTTTGTTGTTTTGGTTAGAGATTTTTTTGGGAGCTAGTTTTTTTGGGCTTTTTATTTTGGGGGGGTGGGGGGGCTGAGGGTTGAGCATATATGTACCTCATTTAAGGCTGGGCACAGCTTCATTTTTCTAGGAAAAAAGTAGCTGTGATTGATACTCAATTTCAAGGTTAAGCATATGCAATATGTACCTAAAGTGTGTGGCTGCCAGACAGTGACAACATTTAATATAATTTTACCTGCTAATACACAGGTATGACATTGTGTCCAGAAAGAATTTCAGTCATTCAGTCAGTGCTCATGCAGATTAAACTCACAGCTTCATATATATGAGACTTGGATAAGTGTTTGAAGTCTCCTCTGCTTCTCACTTAGAGAACATTTAAGTATAGTGCATTTGAGAGCCAAGTACTGGCATTAATTAAACTATTTATTACTTTAAAGCACTAAGTAAAATACTTCTGTATTTGTCATCCAGCTCATTCCCTGATCTGTACTGATATATCCCAGTCTCCTCACCTCCTACACTTCTGTGCAGTCTTTGGGAAGGTTAATTAAAAGTCAAAGGCACTAGATCAATGAAACACAGGGTAAATTGCTGTAAACATGGTGAGAATGGTAAATCTGTATATTAAGAGTTTAACCTTTGGGGAATTGCCCTGGGTAAGAGCTGCTTTTTTTAGTTTAACATCCTCAGCTGGATTAGTTTCCTTAGCCCAATTAGATTTGTGTGGATTTTGCTACCCCTTTTTCAGTTGCATTATTTGATTTAAACGTTGTTGCTCTAGAATGACTGAAATACAAATTTACTCTTTAATAAAAGTCTGTTGCAGTAATGAAATGTTGCAGTAATGATTTTATTATATTGATAGTATTATGTTATAAACCATTTATGCAAAAACCTCCAACAATTTTGCATTGATTAGGCAAAAATCTATGGCCTGATGAGAGCTACAGAAATACTTGGGAGTGCATAGCTAAGAAAAGTTTATTTTTAATATCATGCAGGGCATGTATAGGCATAAAGTAGAATTACTTTACTCTGGAACTTTTACTTTACTGGAACTTCAAGAGGATCTATCGTCTGCATCACCTTAGACACAAAGCTTAATTCAACTTTAATGAGAGGCATCAGTAATGTGTAATGAGAAGCATCAGTATCAAAACTGTCTCTTAAGGAGGTAAATCCTCTTTTAGGGATTTACCTAAAAACAGGAATAAACATGAATTCAAAATACACCACATTATAGTTAAAAAACCCACCAACAAATGAAACAGAAATCTAAGCAAACATATCTGCTTCTCAAAATGTCTCCATAATTAAAGCTAATTTTATCTTCTGGTCTAGATCTTTAGTCTCACACCCCTGTTTACAGTTCTTTCTTGTCCTTTGTTCTGCCAACAGATTTTTGAGCAAAATTACAGGACTGGCATGCTTAAAATTCCTCATGAATAAAGACCAATTCCTGCTTAGAAACGATATGTCTGGCTAAACAGCTATCAAGTGTTGAGGGTTTGGCTTGCCTCATCTGTGTTTTTGGCTCAGATCAACTTCTGCTTCTATCCACAGGGCACTCCCATAAACAAGCCAGAAAGAGGGGACTATATTTGCATTTCTTTCACTCTTCTCAGAAACGCTATCAGAAGTTAAATATAATGAAAACATATAGTGTATCCCCAAAACAGACCATGAATATGATTTTAAACACTACAATATATGGATTTTCTCAGTGCAGTCATACCTCTCCTAAACATAGGAGCAGGGTAACAGTATTTGAGTTCACTCCTATTTCAAGAGCTGAAGACATTGCAGATATGGGTGAAAACTGAAGTGTGCTTCAGAGGATCTGAAAGTCCTCACTGGTTCCAAGGGGATTTGGGTCTTACTATCTGGACTTCCAGAAAATTTCTGGAGATAATTGTAATGATTAACCTTTTACCACTGCAGACAGAAAGCTGGCATCTGCCTAGTCACAGTGTTTTGGCTTCTTCCATAAAAAATTACAATGGGATATTCACTCTGAGGGTCTGTCACACCCATATGTTTAATAATTAAATTCAAGTCTGTACATGTAGAAGCAGTTCAAAATCAATTCTGTGCAATGCAGCAGAGTCTGATAGGACAATGAAAGGGGTGAGGAATCTGGGTGAGATGGACAAAAGATACCAGGGACAGTTTCCAGGCACCAGGTCTATCTGGTGCAGACAGCCCCACCATGGCATGGTGCCAAGGAGGTTACTGTAGACACCTGTTATTGCACAACTTCTGGATGTGTGTAAATTTGAGCCTGAGAAATGTAAACTTCATGATCATAATGACTAAATGAAGAGGAAGCCTCCCCTGGTAAATGTGTGCCTCAGATAAACAGAAAATAACTCACATACATGCATTGCCTTGGCTGCTGTATATGGCTCCATTGCCAACAAAAAATTTTCACAAAATGTTGTAAAATACTTTTATCCTGTGTCTTTCAGCAGTAAGGCTTTATTTTGCAATTTTAAAATCTTATTTAAAATTGCAGTTTGCAGAGACTCGTGCTTGTAGTTTCTTCCTCAGACCATGATTTCACCCTTTTTTTCTGTTAAAGAATCTACAGTCACCCTTCTTTACAGGTCTCAGGACATCTTTTCAGCAGAGACACATTTTGTTCTGGGAGACAGGATGGGTCAGTCATGGTACCATCACAGGTCAGCCTGACCAAGGGAGAACATCAGCTTGTCTAACATTTGTCCACTTCTATCCATCTGTGAGGCTGTGTTAGAGATGTGGCCCATACAGTGATTTCATACCTTTGCAGGTCAGGAGGGTTAGGTTATTACTCAAATCTAAAGCAATGAAATAAACAATTCCTACTTTGCTGAAGTTTAATTTGAGTGGGAAGACAATGTGTGTTTCCAGAGCATGTGTTGCTTGACATGCTCTAGCTTCAGTGCTCAGACATAATATCCATGAATCACAGGTAGTTATAAAAAATGTCTTGGGGAATAAGTTAACTTTAAATAATTAATCTCCCTTTTAAGGGCTTTGATCAGCTGAAGACAGGAAGATTAGCTGCAGGAGATTAAGAGGAAGGGAAGAATATATATAGAAATATTAAAATAAATATATCTTTTTCTGTGTTACATAACTTCATAAGGCGTTTACCATCAATGTTAAACAGGTCCAGGGAAGAGGACAGTACTGAATCCTGGCCTTTAAAGAGCTTTTATTGCCATGCTGATGAAAGAAAAGCCAAACAACTGAGTTTTTTCTCCTAGCATTTACTGCAAAAGTCCGCTTCATGTTTTTCTTGGTTATTTTTAATGGTACAGAGATCCTGCTTTTTACTGGGAGCCACACAAGTTTTTTAAAAGCATCAATCTAATCCAGTGGTACAAAGCCAAGCGATAGCTTTATATCCCTCTAACTTCCATTCACAAAACCCATTGATAAAGTAGTTCAAAAGCAATTGGCAGTGAGCTTGTGCTTGTGTCAGCAAGAAAGGAGCAAAGAGCTGCTTCATGGAAAGACTTAGGGGACTCCTCTAGTTTCAAACAACCTATTTTCTGCCACACTTCATAGGAATGTGTACAATAAGCCAGGTAACCTGCCATGCTCCTGATTCAGAAGTGTCTTCTTCAGCTGCAAAAGGTGGATTTTGAATATTGATTACCACAGTTCTCTACAAACTAGAGACAGTGGCTGTGAATCTCTGCTAAAGAATCCTGTTCATTATAATGAAAATTGCCTTGAAATGCAGGATTTTATGCCTGCCTATTCAGACTGGATCTGAGCCCAGACTGACATGGAAAAATAGGCAAGTGCTTTGAAAGAATGTAATTTTACTGATCATATCTAGAACTTGAATTCATGTGTCTTTGCTTACAATTTCCAGAATAAAAGAAAGCAACCAAAGCTCTAGTCACACCAAATGCTGATCCTACTCCAGGGACACATATAACTTCTCTTTGGAGGCCAGATACTGAATTTTCACACGTAGTTTTTGGTTGCTTCATTTTGGAGCCTGTAGGACCAGACTGTTAGGAAGAAGTAGGACAAAACTCTGAGTTTATCACATAGCCAGATAAACTATGTTGTCTTCTTGATTGCCTTTCAGTGATGCTAACTTTTGTTTATCCCCAGAGCTTGATGAACACAAAACAAAACATCCTAGGCTTCCCTCCACTATGTTGGCAGAGAATAAACAGTACAACAAATTGTTTCTATAACTCAGAGTTTTTCTCAAGAGGAGCTGCTTTGTTTGTACTTTGATAAACAAGAAAGTAAACTGTAGCAGAACTGAATTTTAACAGAAATGGTGCAATGTGGCCATATTGATACAGATTTTTACCCCCAATTCCATTAATAAGTTAAGTACCTTTTGAAATAAAGGAAGAAAACTGCATTTTATCACCAAGTGATTAAATTATTCTAAGACATCCAAAGAGATTTTAGTCTTTGCCTTGTAGAAAAGAGGAAATGGGATGGCAGAACATTTTGTACATCCACAAATATCCAGTGTCCCAGAAATTGAAGATGCATATCTATACAGAGACTGCCTGGTACCACTGCCCCTTGGGGCACCCTGCACGTTCGAAATACAAGCCAGGATGTCAATGTTGATTTTCCAGTTGCCATGATTTATGTGCATATTTTTGTTCATTGCCCTAGGCTACAGAGAGACCAGAACTTCAGCCAGAGAGGTACTGATCACAGCGACTTGAGGCACAGCAGTTCTGTACAAGAAATGTGATGGTTTTCATGGTAATCCATCAGTCCATGATAAGGGAGTTATCTTTGTTGGTGGAAGTCACTAGAGTGTTATAGATGGATAATGAGATTACTGGCTCTCACAATTAAAAGATAACTATCTAGTGAATATTAAGAAAAGCTTTAGTGTTGTATGGTTATGTTATTGTAGTTTAGATATTCTCTGTTCTCCCCATAGTTCCCTTTCCCCCTGTATTGTTGCCATCAGACAGCCTGGGCTGTCTAGGACAGGTAAAAAGAAGGCTGCACATGTGTCCCTTGCATGGGGCAGTTGGGAATGGAAAAGCTTGGGTCTTAGAGGGTGCAGCATGGCAACACCTGACCTCCAACCCAGTTACAAGAAAGCAGTTTCCACTGATAAATGGCAAAGAGCTGACTGACAGACTTTGGAGGGGCCAGGCCTGGCTGATGCAACCCCCAGGGGTATAAAAGACTGAGTATCCATCTTGAAGATGAACTGGCCATGTGGTGTGCCCAAGGGGCAGCTCCCAGTGCTGCAGCTTTTTCCTTATGTAGTCCTTTGTTGTATTTTTGTTAAGGTTTAATAAACCTTTTTAAATTTTCAAAGTGAGCAGTTGTCTCTCACAAGAGGAATGGAAAAATAAAGGATCCACCCTGACCAGTGGGAAAATGTAGGTTCTCTCATCATCAAAACCACAATCCAGCACTGAGGGCAGAGGCATGATTACCACTCACAGAGATTGAAGGGGGGAGTTACAGGATTCGCTGTGTGTATCAATACAGGGCACTTCCTTCCTGCCCTCCAGTGTTAGAAAATTCCCTGGCATAGACCCTGGCATACTCAGCACAGCCAGCAAGGGTGACCTTAGCAAACAGGTAGTCCCCTTTCTTAACATCTTAGAAGAGCTTGATTTTTGCTTAACAGTCTTCCCTGCAGCCACACTCTGACCATGCTGTCCCTGCTCCTACTTGTAGTGTCAAGAATAATTATAACCACCATTATTTTGCTATTTGCTTCCTATTTTATGCTATTCCTCTATTTGCTGTCTACTTTTTAAATTCTGCTCTTATTTTTTTTTTTGTTTCTTCCTCGTGCATATCAAACCAAAACAGTGCACCGGTGCTGAAAAAGATGGAAGAACTTTACAGAATTTTACTTGCTCTCCTGTGAGAAAAGGAGAGACACCGGGACTTGCCAGACTTGAACCTGCAGTCCTGTACACATCAACTGCTTTCTTTATAGGCTTGGCTTGTAGGTGACCTCTGAGATGGAATCATAGGAGATTATAGGGTTGTTCTAATACAATATCCACAAGTGCAGGAATACATCTCTATGTGCACAGGAGGTCTGAGATCAGGCTCAGCAGTGAATAATGTGTAGGACAATAAGGAACAATAAATAGCCTGGACTTGCTTTCAGATAGAGGTTTCAGACAGTTTTTCAGGCTCCACAAATGGGGTCTGTGGACATAATTACCAGGTGCAAACTGTAGCTGCTTTACCACTTAAAAAATAATCTAATTTTTAGTGTGAAACATTGTGTTACCTTTTAACTAAAAATAGGAGTTTTGCTTCCTTCCGGTTGTGTGAACAGGAACGTGTCGCTGCTTTAGTCTCTAACTGAAAGCCTTGTTCTCTAGTTCTCTACATAACAGAGGAAATTCAAAACTCCTAAAGCTACAGCACAAAATCCCACAGACATGTGAACAGGGTTATTATTGGTTTACCCCTAAACAGGATTACAAATGAGAATTCAGAACAAAGCAAGCAAAATCAGTGACTTGCTAGGGAGTATAAAGAAAGAAAGTAACCTTGCTTACAGTCACTGGCACTGAAATAGTTCACTAATGCACTAATGCCAGGGGTCTAACTGTGCCTGGCTGTTCATTTTACATACACCTACATTGCTCTAAGAAACTTTGCAAACAGTATGACAGAATGGAGGATTGCCTACCCTTGAAGTTTTCTATTATAAATGAACTCACAGCAGCTCTGTACTGCATTTCAGGACAGGAAGACAGGAATGCCATGTGCAAGTGAAACTGTAGGCTTGTTTGAATAAGCTGCATGTAATTATCCAGACTGGAAGGTGGCCAGGACACTAAAGCTGACACTAACACTAACCTTGCAGCATTCAGAGCCCAGCATATTTGCAAACTCTTTTCTGCAGTTCATTTTCCAAGGTTCAGCATTCAACAGGAATGTATTGTCTGTTCTATTCTGATGGCAGCACATCCTCCTCCCAATTATAGTCCTCCAATCTTCTTTTGCTGACTAGCTCTGATATCTTAAATTTTTTTCTATTAGGGAAATGGGAGAATACAAACAATAACTTACTCCTTCCTTTCCAGCAGCGTGGATATGTTTAAGTGGCAGTGGAAAATTACTCCCCAAAGCCTCTTCCCAAGTCCAGACAACAGAGGTCTTAAAATGGTGAGAGTCATGTGCTCCAGGGTGAAGATTATGCACATCAGGATGAGGGTCATGCACATCATGAGCACTTTACATACAAAGATATTCTCTACTGAGTCCCAGGGCATACAAAATATCTTTGAAATAATAACCATTAGCAAGCCTGCCCAACTTTACTTATTTTTAATTTGTCTGGTAAGCTGCCATCAAAAGCAATATTGTCTCTTTCCTCATTCCTCAGACAGTATAAAGAAGGAAACTCAACAAGCCACTACCTAGAACAGCTGGGAGAGAGAGGTCATTCAGTGTATTCTCCGTTGGGAGCAGGAGCCAGTTCAGCTGTAGGGTTTAGAATCATAGAATCATCAAGGTTGGAAGAGACCTTTAAGATCCTCAAGTCCCACAGTGTTTGTTTTGGAATGATGAGAAATGGGTGGGAGGTGCAGTGGTTTGTCAAGACAAAGGTCAGTACGTGCGAGAGAGAGGCTATACAGGCATGTTGGCAGAACTCAGTTTACAGGAACAAAAGCTTTTATGAAACATGACTTATAAACTCTGCCACCTGGGATTCAGTAAGGGATGCTTCCAGATACTACATCGGCCTTTGAAACTAGAATCAAACAATGGAACAATAATTTTTTTTTGTGAGCTGCTTAGTTGCTTGGATATGCATTGGCCCACAGTGGCAAGGGTTTGGGCCCTGATGATTACATTTTCAAGAGGAGGAGGACAAGTTTACACAGTTTTCAGTGTTACATATGTGGGAGGGAAGAGCAAGCATGTTGCTGGCTGGCTCCAAGTTAGAGAAGCCAGCACCTAAACAGAAAGCAAAATCCCAGAAAAGCAGATCTAGCAACACAGAGGAACACAGAGCACATTGTTTTTCCAAGCACATTTCTACAGCAGGTAAAACATAGTTATGCCTTATGATTTAAATCTGTGGCATGGAATGACTGCATGTTTTGTTGCTTGTAGTTAGCTAACTGATGGGCACCCATGGGTTTGTTTTAGGCAAAGAGTAAGGCTTCATTCTTTATGATACAACAGGCTTCTCAAAGTAGTAATTGTTTCCCCCCATTTTTTATTAATTTGTTTTCGTTTCCCTGGGCATTTTCACAAAGCTGTGTTTTGGACACTTTATTTGTGTAGCACTGAAATTTTTGACATCTTTAATGAGCTCAGCCAAACAATAGAATAATTTTATATTTTATAAATACTGGTGAAGAGGGACACTAGGCAGAGCCAGGACATTTTTGAAGGCCAACTGTCCCAGAGCTGTCTACTGATGTTTACTTAACTAACTGCTCCATCACTGAGATCTGGTCTTACTTTCTTTAACAACACCAGCATTGACTTAAATTATTAAAACTTAAAGACAAATTATTGAACAACAAGGCCTTCTATCCTTATTACTTCTACTGAAGGGCCTTCCAAGCATTCATATTCTAATGCCTCTACTGCCAAAGCATTTTTGTATTATCTCCTTCCTCTGTAGCTGAGGTCTTTGTGGAAAAGGTTGAATTAAATGTTACACTCACATTCTTTGTGATAGAACTGCTCATATTTTCTGCATCTCCACACTTTTTACCTTTCCTTAGTGTGTGCTCTGATCATCTTTATGTGGCTTCTCTGTTAAACTAACGGTTTGGAAAGCTGGAAGAGAAGGAAGTGTTGAGTGAGTTCCTTTAGCAGCAATTTGACCTAAATGTCTAGAGGCTTCCACTCAAAGGCATAACTGTAACATAAGAATGAAAATGATAAGTGGATATAGCTCCTTAGCATTAGCCAATGTGATAGCTTGGTCCCATTGATCCCATTAGTGCTGAAAATAGTATTTATCAGTTTTTCCTTCTAAGATTCAATCTTTGCCTTTGTGAATTTCTCCATAGGCAGATAAATATACTTACATTATACTCCTGACATCCAAAGTCAGTGTCAGGAACTGGCCTTTGAGATGAAAAGGTTCAAGTTGAACACCCATGGAGTTAAAGCCTTTTGTCTTAGGAAAACACTTTTCTGTCTTTCCAACACCAAAAAGCCCTTAAAAACTCTGATGTAGGTTCACAGAAATTAATTACTAATTAATTACTAATTAAATGTCCTAAAATATTATTATATGTTTGTGTTCTGATCAAAATGAACACTATGCAAATAACATTTGAGACATTACTTTGGCTATGAGACAACTGTAAAATGAAACAGATGGCAAGGGCTAGATAAAATGAATGGTAATAGAAATGGTATTAAGTAGTTTGCAAATGGGACAATAGTTTTGATTAACATCAGCAGGAATTACAGAGATAATGGGAAGTCTACAGAGTTCTGAAATGGATTTTAGTGTTCCAGTCTGCAATAATCTGCTGTGACAGAAACAGATTTCACACCATTTAGTCAGATCAGCTTTCTGCATTGACTTCAGCTAGTGTGCTTTCCTCTATGGTGAGCACAAGTCATCATGAAAAATACAATATGAAAATTCAAATCTTATTGAAAATGAATTTTCACCATTTCCTTTTGTTGGTCAGGGAAGGGACAACTCATAATAATAGCCTAAAATAGGAGACTTGTACTTATTTAGCAACTGGTAAGTATCTTTGAAAAGAGATAAAAGGATTTTTTAGGCTATTACAGAGAAAAGTAAAGGTTAAAAAGGGGATAAGTTGGGGAAAATACACTGAACATTTCAAAACATACAAATGGTGATGCAGTATATAATTTTATTTTAAAAAAGGAGTTTTTCTTCATGTAACTTGACATCTGTTGGTTAAAAGTACGCAAATTCAATTTCTAATGGACCCTTTAAATTTCACATAAAGTAGGGTGACCTCCTTAGTGGTAAGGAACATATGGGCAGCATGACACAGTTCATCAGATGTCAGAACAGGCTTTAATTACCAGGGTGAATCTCAGCTATATTTGGGTATAAAGTTACATGCTGGGAACATATTGTAAAGGCAGATTTACTAATTCAGACATCAAAATTATGAACAAAATATTTACACTTAAATTAAGGTCAGAAGTGTGAAACAAATGAACCCCTACTGAATTAATTAAAAAAGTACAGAGTAGAATAAAATGTTTGAGTTCTCAAGGTCAAAATATGAACCTTAAATCTGAAATGTTGTGCCTTTCGCTTGTTTACCTCATAACAAAAGTGAACTATAACCTCTCCCTTTTATGATTTTTCCCTCTTTCCCTTCAAACAAGGATGATGGATATTACAAACCTAAAAAACTTTATCAAGAAAATAACATCAAGTAAACTTGATCCTCTAGCTACATCTGTTAAACTTATAAGTTCCATGAGACTACAGATATCCAGCAGGACAAATAATTTGTCTCAGGGGATAAAACTGAAGGGTCTAAGAATGTCTGATTTAGCTCTCAGAGAAATCAATGTAAACTTTTACATTGTTTTTGGAGAAAAAATTGATGAGATCCAACAGGAAGAGAATTCTGAGTTAAAGCTGAAATTTATCCTGTTTAGTCTTCTGTGCTATTTCAGCTCCCTCTCTAGTCAAAAACTGACAAAGTGAGAAATTGCATAACAATCACTGGGTCAATATTGTTTGATCTGTGTTTTCCCACAGCTATTCCTGCATACACTATTATTCAAAAATGAAACACATAAATACATACAATTCACAGTACACAGTTGCTTCTTATAAATATAAACATATATAATATAATATAATATAATATAATATAATATAATATAATATAATATAATATAATATAATATAATATAATATAATATAATATAATATAATATAATATAATATGTACTGACCTAATAGGAACAGTATAGGTAAGGGAAAACATATTGTATTTTAAATTTTTAATATTCTAATAATTTTATTGAAAAGAATTATTAATGTAAGTTGAAAGAAAAATTAATATGGCCTAAATTAATTTCCTTATTTTTAGAGATGTTGATTTTAATAGATCTAGTTGGAAACCTGTGGCTTCTAAAGACAAACATCTGACAAAGAGCTTTAGTTCCTTTTCAGTTATCAAATTTCAGTTACTCTAAATGAAGAAAGCTGATGGTATAGAAAAGCTATGCTAATAAACTTCACAAATATTCATATTAATTCTATACAGTGGGTATACAATTCCTGTCCCTCAACCTTACACACATTTTTCTTCATGTTTTTTGTTTTAACAGTGCGTACAACCTGTCCTTCAAATATCTTTTTAAAGGAAATGTTAGCACTGGCAGCCAGTGTGTTGTAGATGTACCTTGGCAGAAGAGAAGTATCTTGCTTTAAAACATACCTGCCCTCTAGCATTTAACAAGAATGTCAAACCCTGAAGTAGGTCAGCCTTGTAATTCTGAGCAGCTTTCTTGTGACAAGAGCAGTGTAAACACTGTTATAAGTGTTTGTGTGCAGTTACCACCCTCATGTTTGTCGTATGTCTCTTGTCCTACTTTTTCTAAGTTTTTGTTCTTATTGTTTGGTACCCAAAGCTTTTATTCATGGATCCTGAAAAACTAGAATGAACTCAGAGCTGGCAGATGTGTGTCAGCTCTGGCCACAAGAGATGCAGGAAGGCTGCTCTGAGTCATAGCCAGCACAGTTTATCCTCATCCAAGAAGCTGCGTCTCTTTCATTCCTAGAAGAACTTCACCCAGAAGTGAAATCCACTCAGGATTCCTCACAGGTTTTCTGCCTTCACAAAAATGTCATTTACTTAAAAACAGCCCAGAGGAAGGTTGATTCTTTGAGAGGCTGAGCACACTCTCTGGCGGTGGAGGTGGCTGGTGGGTGACAGCAGTTGTGAGCCTGGTGAATAGTTGAACCCAGAGCAAGATGCAAATTTTGGGACAGGAATGAGGACTGATAGCTGACATCTTTCCTTCCCTTTGCCTTCGTGGGATACTTCCATTCTAGGAAATGGAATAAGTCCATTTTCCTGGGACAAAGTCACTGAGGAATGATTATGAGTGTTCCAATTTTATCAGGATATATGCAGTAATCTTGGCCAGGTGTTTAGACAGGACGCAGGTGTCCCGCTTAATGCAATGCTATTGCATTGCTGTGACAGGGGCAAACAACCTGGATGAATGTAAATGAAAAGCAGCAAGGTCATAAACAAGGAAGAATGCTTTATTTTAAGGAAGAGGATAGGAAAACCATTCCTCTTAGACTGGCAAGTATTTTTCTTTAAGGCATATATATCTTACATAAACAGCTCAGTGTCATATGCCACAATGTGTTCTTTAAAATGGCTCTTATGATCTGTTGTACTGCATTTCAACACATATTTGGGGATCTTAATTGTTTTTTTTTCATGTGTACAACTGACATTTATTCAAAATAAATATTCATAAGACAATTAGTACTAAGTAGACTCCTGCAATCTATTTAAGTATGCTTGTACTGAAAATATTTTAGAGACGTAAATATCGTTTTGCTTGGAACACAACTGATTTCAACAAATGTCAACTGAATTAATTTAAGAAGGTGATGTCTAGATATAACAAACCGTTTATTGGCCATTGGATTATGGTGCTCTGTAATTCTGATTTCCAGAGTACATTTTCATATACTATCAATAATTTATATTTGTCTTTAAAAAAGAACACACCATCATAGCACACCTGTTAATGACATGGATGAAAAAAAATAAACTGGCAAGAAGCTTAAGAGTAAACACAGTTATTATTTAACGAGCAATCTCCCATTATTCCCATTACTACACTCCTTAGTACTTAGCTTAATTATGTCACTGGAATGCAAGCTTAACATTACCCATAATGGTTAATGAGCTGATTCTTCCGGTCATCAGCTTCAATTAACCAGTAATCTAATTAGGCTGACCTCTACATTTCATAGGCTGACCAATAAAGCAGGTGGCAGGTAGTCATGAGCTCTGCAACACTACTTCGACACTCATTAATATTTAACTTGTGAATTAGCAAACCAACTGCCAATAAAAAGTTAATCTAGATCAGGAATAAATCGATAATCAAATTTCTGTCGAAGTTACCAGACCTCACAATATGGTGTTTTGTCACCTTTTGTTTTTGGCTGCACATTGTTAAATAGTATTAAACAGGCATAAGCTCTGATAGAAAGAAATTAAGCTTTTGCTTTGTTTTTGTATGTAATTATTTTAAATCTTACTTGAACCAGGCTATGAATTTTTTCTTGTTTAATTCTTAACCATGCCATTTTTCATCCCAAAGGCCACCAAAATAACTGTTGCCCCAGGAGGTATGGGATTAAATAGGCTAGGTTTAGTTTGTAAGGACAGGGAAGGAACTGGAAGGGACATTTTGTGCCTCAGTGAGTTCATGCTGCTGCACATGTCAAAATGAGCAGACATCAGAATAATTCAAGTGGAAATCCAAGACCAGTGTAGTGAATTCCGCCCAGCAAGCCCAGCCAATGTGTTTCTCTGACATGAGGGTGATGGCAAGGCAGGAACTAAGCAGTCTGTGAGTGGGATAGGATATAGGATGCTTTCATTGCTATGATAGTGAATTGCAGTGCATCAAATGCAAATGAAGAACTCCATCAGGAAACAGAACTGATGGTTGGGAATGGTCAGCCAAAGTATGGTGTGGAGTAGCTAGGTGCTTTCCCATGTAAAGACTTTTGACATAGGTATTCTTCCATCCAAACAAATCCATTTGAATGGTCTCATTTCAATGGCAATTTGGCCATTTTACGGGTAGCCTGTGCATACAATTTCCTACTCAGTTACTACAGAGACTGGAAAGGTGAATATACTTAAATTTTGAATTGTAGATTTCCATTTAAAAATCAGACAATTAATGACCCCAAACCTGCAAGCTGTGCATTGCCACATTTTTTTCTAGTCGCTGTAATCAGAGGCAAAATTTACAAGACAAAATAAGCTGTCAAACCTGTTCTAAGAAACAGCAGTGTTTCCTCATTTTTGCTTTCTATGCACAGTTCCCTAGAAAGCTGGCTGCAATGAGTGTATAAGATATGGTTCAGACAACTTTCAGAAAGCTAACTTTTAAACAGCATTCAGAAAGAAGATTTTTGTCGGCTATTGTACAGTACCTTCTCCGAATACATATGTTGATATAATTCTACCAGTTCTGGCAGTTCTTCATGGATTCATATTCTGAACTATTCATAACTTTCTTCAAATTTGCTTTCTTCAAATTTCAGTTATGTAGAGAGAATTAACTTCTGTATCAACACGCCTAAGACTAATTCTGGATATAGTAATGACATGCCATAAAAAGTTATTAATAGTGTAATAATTACAAAATATTCATAATTAATGTCTATTTCTCAAAAAATTGATCAAACTGGAAATAGGTTCCATGTCTTATCTATCAGTGTTAGGTAAATAGCCAATTCTTTCCTGACTACGTACTGAGTAAGAAAATGCAGGCTTGGAAGGTTATGCTTGTGCTGCTCTGGGAGGAGTTCCACACCAATCTGCTGCCTCTCCTATTAAATTGTTTGTTCACTCTCAGAATCCCTTTGCATTTTATTTACAAACTCTCCCCAAGACAGATTTACTAGAGAAGCTCTTATTTCAAAGAAGGGTACATTTCATTGCTTGATGCAGCTGGGAGTCAGACATCAGCCCTTCTTCTAGGGCGCTGTAAGGTGGTTGTGTTCCTAAGATACTGGCTCAGATATTAGGCCAGACAGATTCTTGTCTCAGCTTTTATTTAAAGCTTCATATTTTGGGATTCCAATTCCAGTACTTCAAAGTTCTCATATTTAATAATTAATATCTAAAATAAATGCCTAAACTGCCTGCTGGAAATTTAATTTATTTCTTCCTCAACCAGCTCATGGAAATATTGATGCTATACCTTTTATAAACAAACCTTTACATATATAAAAGATCCCATTCACTCCATAGTTTTATTTCTAGAGTAAGTATTATTTTTACAAGTCTTCACATCTTATGTTTTCATTAATTTTCTCTGAGTTCTTTTCCATTTATTCCCCTCAGACACTTTCAAAGTATGGTAGATAAAAGCCATTGTGATTTTTAAGAGAAGAGCTTGGCTTCAACAATGTCAAACAGACTGCAGTAATTTTCCATCAGATATAAGACACAAGACTATCTAATTAACTAAGAGCTAAAATAAGCCTTTGTTGCTGGTTTGTCTTGAAAATCATAATAGTGCTGGCTCAAGTTCAATTGAGGAGCACAAAGGATTAGTTTGATAAGTTTTTTTCTTGACATCCATAGTGCTTGCTGCTTAGCGTTAGTCTTCACCCTGAGAGCTTACAAGTGTACCATTTAGCAATTTGCTATAGATTCTTCCCTGGAACACTTTTTCTCATCTTTTAAAAAATTGTTGATATACTTGTCCTTCATGTACATGTACCCTGTGATATTAGCCTTCATTGCTAGTGGTACAGGCACTAGGGTGACTAGTTTCTGAAGCATTTTGCATGAAGTTTGTTGGTTGCTATTGATTTGTGTGTTATCTTGGTTTGAAAGACAAGTGTCTGCTAAGGAAGGCAGGCGCCTCCCTTGGAATGGAAAATGCAAACTCCTTCCCTCTGAATTATTATAATTTTGAAATTATGGGGCTCTTAGGCAAAGATGTGAGAGTAGGAATAACAGTTCTTTACTAGTAGCAAACAAACAACAGCAGCTATGGCACTAACACCAAACAGAACACAAACCCAGTCCCAACCCTCTCTTCACAGCCAGCTCAAGATCCTGGGCACCTAAACACACAGTTGTAGGTCCCTCCTTTAGTGAGGTGGGTGTTAATAAGGTCAAGTTCAGTGGCTGCTCTTACAAGCAAGGGCTCACCCCACAACAGAGGAAACAGCTCTGGGCTGGGCTCTGGCAGCAGCAATGAATTCCCTTCTCCAAGCAGCATCTGCAACCGTCCTCCTCCAAAGCCAAGGCTGAGAGAGAGCCCATAGCAGCCCCAGTGCTGTCTTTTATCAGCCCAATTCCTGCTCTGTCTCTACCCCTTAGAGAGAAACTCCCAGATAAGAGAAGTTCAACCAGATGCCCTCCTCCCCTGACTTTGGCCACTTCTTTTGTTTTCCTTAAGCACCCACTTAGTGTTTGCTAGCAACTTATGGGAAAAAATTCCCTAAGTTCCTAAAAAATTCCCTTTGTTCCTAAAAAGGAACAAAAGCAAAGAAACCTAATCCCCAACATCTTCTTATCAAATAAATGTTTTTTATTAAGTTATATATGGCCAAAGCCAAGGAAACATGGTAACCATTATTGAAAACATACTCATAATTACTTCAAATCAATAGAAACAGTTTTTGTTGTTTTATGAAGAACATTGGGCTGTACCTTTAATGCTTTTGGAAGAATCTGGTGAATTTGAGGGCTCACTGCATAACAGTCAAGCCAGTTCCATCACAGGGAATTTAAGCACCATATAAAGTAAGAGGGAGAGAGCACACACTATTTATAAAAATCACAAGTAGGGAATTAATAATTCAGAACTTTAATCATCTTATGCTCTGCATGTAAAAGTAAAGTAAACATTGAGGGCAACAATTCTGGACGCTTGATTTTCTATACTTATCTTGGTGTGTTTTAGTTAGTCCAGTTCATAATCTGCCAAAGTCCTTCTGGTGGCCGTTCAAGAATTAGTATAGGCCAAAAGCATTTTTAATTGGCTATTGACATGAAGCTACACTACTTGTTGACTAAGGGTATGACTAAAGCTATTCTGTGCCAGCACTAAAAATCAATTAATGAAGCCTTAGCTTGTTATAATCAATGTACCTAAGCTAGCAAGAAGTTAAGACATGAATTCAAGTTCTGTTCAGATTTGTGGAGTTTTGCTGCATTTTAATGCAGGACTTGAGTACACACTGTCCACCCAGTTAGCTAAACCCACAGCAAAGAACTACTGTGTCTCCAGAGCTTGTGTACTCATGGAAAGTTTACATACACAAAGAGAGACTAATATGCAGACAGAAAGTACAAATAAAACTTGTTTAACGCAAAACATTCAGGGTGTGTTTTTCTATGTGTGTCTGGCAATATTTTTCACCAAGGATGATTTCTGTTTAAGGAAATTCCTTTAAACTTGGCAAGGAAAGGAAACATAATGAAACTTTGATGACACCTGGGCCAAAATAGCAACAGAAAATCCTTCATGATTTTTATGGCAGTAGGAGTGAACAAGGACACTGGAACCAAAAGTAAACTTGACAGACTTGTTTGCAGTTGGTTTTGGTTTGGGGTTTTTGCACAAAAACATAGCAAATGATGAGGAAAAGTGCAAACAAAAATGATGATATGATCAAGCTCTGTCTTAAAATCACTAGAAACACAGAAAACTTGTAAGCTGTAGGTTTACATCTGAAGGTGAAGCCCTTAGCTTGAAAAAAATTGTTCTGTTCTTAGTGAGTTCTCCCTGAGGATGCATAAAGGAGATTATGTTCCTGTGATCCCTTTATTATTATTAGAGAAGGTTATTGTTTATCAGAGGAATTGCATACATACAGAAACACACAGAAGCACACAGAGTTTAAGTCTGCAGGATTCCTAAAATAGAAGTTTGAACCCCACTTAAATAAACTATAGAGCATCAAATACCCCTTTCTTCACATACCAAGGACCTGTCACAGACTCTTCTCTGCATGTGCCCAAGTAAAGAGAGGACTCTGACAGATCTGGAGGGTCTGCACCTGACCTGGACCAGAGGTAAAGCTTGTGTAAACTATGGAGCCCCTCCCTCCCTCCCTGACCTCTCTTGTGAGTGCCTCAGGGAGTGATATATGGAGGATATTAAAACAAGGGAGTCCTCTGAAATAGTAAAATACCAAATATTTTAGAGCTTCAGCAAGCAAAACTCTTGGATTCAATCAGGAAATCTCAGGTTCCCACTACAAACCATGAAGGATTGTGAATAAGGGGAAGGTAAGGTGATGAATCTGTGATTACATTCCTTGTCTCAGTTTGCAAATGCAAGATGTGGCTGGGGGTGTGCATTCTGTTGCCATCTGTTAGAGCTGGGGCAGTTTTCTGTTAATTGGGCCACCTGTTAAAACCAGATGGGGCAGGTTTTTTTATCTCTTCCACAACGAATCCTCCCTCCGGGGAGATATCTTCTGTTAATGGGCCATTGAGTCTTGCTGCATGACTGATAAAATTACATCATCACATTGTGAGATGCTCTGCCCACAGGGAGGGCATTCCTACCTGGATATAATCTAAGGTTTGGAACACCACAAGCAGCCTTTTCCCACTATATTCCCAGAACAGCTTTCTTCTCCACTGGATTCCCAGAGGAAGACCAGGCCCATCTACACCACCACTGGACCTTCAGAGGAAAACTACATCCTTCTTCCAGATCACTGCTTCAACAGAACCACATCTGTCACTCCAGAAGGACTGCAGCTGCCATTTAATCTGACTGCTGCCAACATCCTGACCCACAGGGTGTCAGGTCATATTGTCTGTCAGTGTTGTTTCATATTACTACGTTTTTATTTTTACTTTTATTTTTCCTAGTAAAGAACTGTTATTCCTATTCCTATATCTTTGCCTGAGAGCCCCTTAATTTCAAAATTATAATAATTCAGAGTGAGGGAGGTTTACATTTTCCATTTCAAGTGAGGCTTCTGCCTTCCTTAGCAGACACCTGTCTTTTCAAATGAAGACATTCCTAGAGAAGATACATTTGATATCAGAGGCTCTTCAATTAACATATGAGTGCAAGGTCAAAATACTGGAAGTTGGTGCTGAGCTGTAAATGAAACAGAAAACTCAAAATGATGGAATTAAATGGGAGGGCAACAAAACACATCAAGAATGTCATTGGTTCTCTCTCTGTGCAACTTTAAAATCTAACTGAATAGATTTTAAAAGTTTTGCTCTGGGTCAAACTAACCTGGAATAAGGTAATTTAACCATCTGCAAAAAAATATCTAGTCCTAACTGGACATAGGGAATCCCTCTATAATCTCTGGAGAGAGACAGAAGTCCTTAGGAGATAGTTTAACCTGTATTTCTCCACAGACCCTGTGAAGATGAAACCTGTATTTCATGCTAGTATTATTTAAAATGAAGGTCAGGAAACAACTTTTTAATCCAGGAATTGAATATTTTTTTCATTTGAAAACCAAGAAACATTTTGATACAGAAGGCATATTGTAAGTAAACTCATATGTTTGTAATCCTTCTTCCAAAACTCAGAATCTACATCATTTCACAGTCCCATAACTTTTTTTTTTCAGGCAACTATTTCATATCATAGTAAAAAAAAAAAAAAAAAAGAAATACCAAAACGCAGAGATGGCTACATTTGCAACACATTGCAATTCAGAATGACCCAGAAGACCTTGTAATTTATCAAACTGTATTCCAATATATTTTTTTTTAGGTATCTGAGTGACTACACACTGTTTCTAACCTTGGGAGTTCATGTTGTCTCCAGTGACACTCTTTCTGCTAGTATATTAATCTTAAAAGAAACAAAAAAAGTACTATGATTTTTTCTTAGAATGGTTAAAAGATGAATACTATTGCAATAATCATGTTTAATATATTTTCATCTTCACCAGTTTGCCATCACCATACAAATCAGAGGTATTTTTGAGCATCACTGGCACCCTAGGATTCTGTGCACTGTGTATAACCATAGTGAATTGTTCACTTTGAGAGCTGCAGACTCTCCCTGGCTGGTAGGCAAGCAGACATCAAATAGACCAGTCAAGCACCGAGAGAGCAAGGAGGCCTTGAGCACTTGATCTCAAACAATTAGAGGAAAGCAGTAGCTGAGAGCATAGAATTAGGCTCTTTAAATTAAAGGATAGCATTTCTAGTGAGAGATAAAATTCTAGCTTTGGATTGGTCAGAGATTATTTGTGTATCAGAACAGTCTCCACTCAGAATTCAATTAAAAGATATGGGGCTTCCTGTAAGTTTAAGAGTCAGGACTTTATATGATTGCAGGATCAGTGGTATAGTTTGCATGAGTCTCTGGAATCCAAGCAAAATTTACCAGAAGTTATTGAATCAGAAAAGAGTCTATATCATATAAAAACCTCCACTGACTGGACAAACTAAGTTTTCAAAGTAGTTGGGTTATTTGAACAATTCTCTATTTGCTCATTCTATCTCACTATTGGCCTTAGGTAAGCTTGACATGGAACAGTACTGAAAGAACTGAACTTTTTAGATTTTATAGTCTAAGATTTTTTTTGTGCCTGTGGACACTTTACTTCAATTTTGGCTGGGGAATGTCCACAATTCATGATACTGAAGCACAAAGGGAAGTCAAGTCCGAATGATTTCTTAAAAGACATTTACCGTATCATCCTTCAGAGATCTTTGGGAGAAACAGAATTTCTATGAGATTCACATGATCAGTTCTCTATATCACTGTAAAAAAATCACCATGATTGCAGGGAAGTCTTACAGTTGCACTTACAGGGAGAGACTGCATTGGAAAGAGTTTTGTTCTTTCATTTTCTACTTTTTATCAATAGAACTAAAAGAAATACTTATATAAGAATGTGTAATATACTGACGATTGCTATTCAGAGCAGAAAAAATACAGATAGTTCAACTGATGTTCATTGTGTTGCCAGAAAGTGAAGAGTTACTGAATTCTGCTAAAATGTCCTGAAAACTCATAGACTGGATAAATCCTGAAAATTTCCAAAGGGAAGGTTTAAAAATAAAACAATATAAAGATCTTTCAAATTAGGTCTACTTTGCCTATATAATAAATATTCTGAAAGCAAGTCAAAAATGTAAAATATAATGTGGGCACCAAAAGGAGAAGAATGACCTACTAAACTGTAGTAATACATACACTGTTGTGTTATTCTATCTGAAAGTTTCCAGCAAGTGCAATAGCAGAACTAGCATCTCTTTTATGATTTGTATGGATTTTTGTTAATCCATGATGAGTTATTAAAAACTAAGACACAATGCAATTAATAGCAGCAATAACAGTAGTGCTTAGTTGCAATGTAGCATTTTTTCCCAAGAGATTTTCTGGTATTTAATTAAAGTAACTATGATAGTAAAGGGGCTCAGTAGAACTAATCTTATAGTAAAATCTTATTCTAATATAGATTACTGTCAAATTAAATCCTGACCATCAATCCTTAGGAAGCAGACAATAAATTGCATTGATTCTTTCAACCTAATTTTAATTTTTCAAATGCATGAAGCAAGTTGTACAGAAATAGCTTTGTTAATCAATAGGCTGTATTTAAAGAGCAGTCCCAAATCCTAATAACTGATTGCCCCAAATTTTACTGCTATTCTTCCTCTGTGAAAAGCAATGTAACTGCTCTGGATCTACATCCTGTGAGTGCACAAAAGGATTTGTCCCACTGACTACAATATTAGTTTCATCACAACAAAGACTGAACATTATGAGTACCAGCTCCAAGCTATGATTTACACCTGAATCACAGGATCAGAGAGTGATTTGGGTCAGAATGGACCTTCAAAGATCACCTAGTCCCTCCTCTGACATCCACAGGGATATCCTTCACCATCTTAGGTTGCTCAAAGCCCCAGCCAACCTGACCTTGAACACTGCCTTGAATGCAGTCTTTAAATCCAGGGGTTTTTTTAGGGCTACATTTAATTTCTCCCTTAATGCCACAAAAAAAAGCAGTTTCTTTTCTCCTTCCTTGATAGTTATCTGGTACAATCATAGATCATTTCCCCATACATCACATTTTACTTTGACAGAAACACAGACAAGGGGCAAAGAATAGTACAAAAGGCTGGACAATTGTTATGGTTGTGGTAGTTTATGCCAAAGAAGGATTTATTTACACCTCTGTCACTGTTCCTAATCTATTTTTAGGCCACATCTTCTTTCAGAAAGAAACAAAGGGCAAAATTTAGCCATCTGGTCTTCCTTCAGATACATTACTCAGCTTACCAACTACACTGCTGGGCACAATAATTCCTGATGAGCAGAGCTGGCATCCAAACAAGCAATGTCACAAAAAACCACTTGAGTCTGGAAACCTCAAGATAGCCTATAGTATTCCCATTTAGTTTGTTTTATAATAACATATAAGTTTCTTAAATTCTACCATGTCTGTAATACCTCATTCTGATATATTAATGTTCTCAAAATATATTACTTTGTGTCTTTGTTATACACAAGATTAAAGAGGTGAAACAACAGTAATCCAAAGACTAGTTAGAGGTAGATTGCAAAGTATCCAGAAGATCACCTAGTGCTCTGTCTACTAAGCTGACACATTTTTTCATTGACCCTAGAAATTATGTTTAGTTCTTATTCATATATAAAAAATCTGTATTCCTTTTCTGTGGATAAACAAAAAACAGCTGGAGAAAGTATAACCTTGCTCTAGAGACTTCATGTCCCACATAGGACAGCAGCTGCCTCAATGCTGTAACAGAAGATCAATGCTGAAGTAAATGAGGATTAGATTGCCAAAGCATCTCCTGCTGATATTTTACCTGGCCTTAATCATTTCTAGAGACCATTTTGTCTTTTCCACTTGTGTTCAGTTACATGTCCTACAACGTTAAATACACTGGTGAAGATACATAGAAATGAACACTTTAGGACCACCTAGAAAAAGTCTCACAGATGTAATATATACAGCAGGACTGGCTGTCATTGCTGTCACAGTACACAGAGGGTTTTAATTCTGGGATGTGCTCAAACAACAAGTGCTTACCAATACAGTCTTTGAACAAGTTATGCAGTAGGTAAACCAGAATGTGGACTTTCAGCAATGTTTGCTCTTTGATATGAGTGCTTTTACTACAGCTAAACCAATTCAGGTTACACAGCACCTGTTCTCCATGTTACTCAGGGAGTAGCCTTGGAGACCTGCCATGCCAGTAAATGTCATCCTGGAATAAGCAGCACTCCAGAGCCTGCACAGCCATTCACTTGCATTTGCTTGAACTCAGTATGATGAAATATTAAAAAGCTGAGGGACATTGGGACTTAATGTATCCAGAGAAGAACCCAACCAGAGAGACAACAGCATGTGCTGCATTGTAAATTTGGGATTTTCTCCTCCACTATAGCCAAATAAAATGCAGTTTTCTATTTGCAACATAGATTTTTGAGTCATTATCTTCAGATTTCAACCTCTATTCAGAATTACCAAACAGATAAGGATTTAATGTTGCACCATCTTCTTTATGCTCACAAGAATGTCTCTGCAGATATAGTACCTTCCTGCAGCAAAAATACACAATCCTGTTAATAATTATACTTCTAGCACACTTAATTTGCCCAAAGACAGTCTTATATCAATAAAGACCTCTAGGATTTCTCACCTGGTCTTCAGCTCTTCTTCCAGAAGAGCATGAGTTTTCTGAAAGACTTGTGGGGCACAGCTCGTATTGTTGATGTCTCAAATGCCCTAAGGTATGTCAGCTGACACTGGAATAATCAGTCTGCATTTATTGCTACAAAATCCATTATTGATCATCTGTCAAAATATGAGACACCACAAATCCATCTGTAGGTAAACAGACTTTCATAAGTCATCTGAGGATAAAATGTTTTGTGAACAGCTGGTCCTTCTGTGAGGATGTGCCAAGCCTTCTTTTGCAGTCTTAAGCTTGTGAGGCCTCTCCTTCATTTTTCAGCATCCACCTAAAATAAACCTTGCCATCTACTGCTACTGCTGAAGACAGTTAAGTGCAAAGTTCTGTATAGTGACATTTCACTCCAAAACAAGGGACATATGTTGTGTGCGCTACGCCATGATTCAGAAATCGTGATTTAGCTTGACAAAGCTGGAATATTTGCCTGTGGATAAAATTTCCCCCTTTATAGGGTGGAGGGGAAAGTACAATTTAAATGCTTCAGTAATCTATTGTTATTGACTGAAACTTTCCAGAAATAACAGAGAGGTAAGACAACATAAGTACTGGAGTAAAAGTGCAGAGATGACAATGTAATGAAGAAATCCAAACCAAATAAAAACAAACCAAGCATTCAGAGTGGGTTTTAATTATGTTCCATTTTCATTATCATGTTGAATTGGCATATTTCTGATATTGATTCTTACCTTCCAGCTAAGCCCACAGATTCTTGTTTTAACAGCAATTTTTGGCAGTGAAATAAAATCCTAAGTACTTCACTGCCTAAAGTGAAGTACTAAAGTAAGGCATTAACATGCGCATGCTGAACTCTAGGCTTTGATATCCTATACACTAATTTCTAGTGCTTAACATTTCCAATTTAATTTAAAATGACCACGTATAAAAAGCTGGCCCTTGACTAGGACTGCACGTAACATGTGGTTTTGATGGGATGACAGAAAAATCCAAGAAACAATGTTGATGTTCTTTTCATCAACATCTAGAGCAGTGCCTTTGCAATGAAAACCTGTACTGTCTTACCATCCTCCCCAGCACTGATAACTGCTTCTACAGCAGCTTGCTCTGCCACTGAATGCCACAGAGTCCCCAGTGCCTTGAGAGGGTGCACTTGGTTATGGTACAGGGAGCCTCCTTCACACCCTGCCCGAAGGGTCAGCACTTATTGGCTTTGCACTAGCTCCTGCAATTCTCAGTCCAGGGCCTGTGGGAAACTCAGCACTTTGTTAATCCATTTTGGCCATTTGCAGTTCAAATCATTGATCCAGCATTTCTCTCTGTGTTTTCCCATCCCACTCTGTGCACAGTCTGCTGCTCAGTTCCTCCCCAGAAGCAGCTCTGGGGTTTTGCTCTCTGCAGCAAGCGACACACAGCTGACAGCAACACCCTCACTCAGCTGTTCTTCTCCCAGGTGTTTCAGCTCCATGGGACAATTCTATTCCAGACTCTAATCTCTCAGGAGACATACTTGGCCTCACTGTCAATCCTTGGCTTTCTGAAAACCTCAGCCATTTCTTCTACGTGCTCAAATACTTTTCTTGGGAGAGTACTCCTTGGCATCTACTAGCTTTATTTTTTCTCACAACCTGTTCTTGTATGATAATCTCATTCCAATAAGGTGAAATGGACATTATTTACAGTTGTCAGTACTGCAGCAGCTGCAGCACAGAACAGTTCCTCATGGGAATAACCAAGAACCACCCAGCTACATGGGACTACTCCCTTGCCTGCAGTTTACTTGCTTGCTTGTAGTCTGAGTTTACAAAGGGGGACAAGGAAAGCTTTCAGATGAGAATCCACCTCAATCCTATGAGAAGCAAAGGGACAGCACTTCTATGTCTTTTCTCCAAAATTTGGCTCTTTGTCAGATAAATAATGTGTCACAAAGAGGGATTTCCTATATGACCTTGTAAGGAGTCACTCAGACCCACAATATTGTACAAAACTGAAGCGTTTTATTAATAAGGAAAACTCATTCCAAGCGAAAATCATTGTTCTCCAGATTAGAAGGAGCTTGATTATAATTTTACCTTCCTGGTCACCTTGGTATTTAACCTGGCTAGGCAGGAGAAGGGGCTCCATGTCCAAAAGAGGCTGTGAATTTCTGTGCCAAACAAGACAACCACATTACATACTGCCCTCAGAGCAAGTTAGATGCAGAAAGATTTATAATCTCCTTTTTCATGATCTCTGCATTTCTTTTTCTGCCTTTCACAGCTCTTTGAAGATCCTTGTTGGACTTAAAAAATATGTATACATGTGAAAGTCTTTTTTTCCCCACTGACCTAGATCTGTCCTTTCAAGCACAGCACTGGTGTGCTGGCTCTGGATTTCAGTCTTTGCTCTGGGAGGAATGGCCCAGTGGACATCTGGAAAAAGTAGAGTTGACTGTAGGAATCTCAAACCCATACAAAGGGACTGTGTGTGAGAAAGGATCACAGGCCTTACCTTCCTCTGCTTCTAGGACTTTGCTTTGATATTTTTCAGATCACTGGCAATTGAAAGTTAATTCTGATGGCTCTGTGAGGGCTTATGAAAGGGAATGTGGCCCTGCTTATTCCACTTATCATGGGCTGATAAACATAATGCAAAGCCATAATTAGCAGCAATGATATCAGTAGCCAGAGTAAAGGCTGAAATAACTAGTGCCTGAACTCTGTACATTCTCTACACTCTCTACACTCTCCTGATGTGACAAGGCTAGACCATGTTGTTGTCCCTGTTCCACAGACAGAACTCACCAAAATTGTCAGTCAACCCATTTCATAGGCCCTTTCTGCCCACACAATTTCTCTTTAATCCCTTGTTCCAGGACTGACAGACTTAATAGCTGCTTTTAAAATTGGAGGAAACATGAAGAAAGACCTAATTTCTAGCATGTATTGTATGTAAAATATAAGTGTTAGCTGGCAGGCAATCTTTTTTTTCAAAAATATAGCTTTGCAAGCTAAAATCCAACGTGTATGAAAGGCAATTTTACTGAAATGCAGTGCTGCTCTGAATGTCACTCTCTTCACTCAAAGGAGTTGAGGGCTGCTCACCGCTTCATATCAACCTGTCAGGAAGGAAGGAAGGAAAATAGAAAGGGAAAGAAAAAAGAGAGAATTTGCTCACAAGCATTAACTGATGCCAAAGAAAGTTGATAAAGGTATTTGTTCCTCAAAACATGAGAACAACAAATGCCCAAGACTTGTTATTGTTGTGGATTTACTGGGACATGCAGCCTTTTGAGACCCTTGAAAACACAGGCACTGCAGAGGTTATGCGCATGGCTGCCCAGGCTTCCATATGTGGGTAATCCTTATGCTCCATTTTCAAATTACTTTCAAAAGTATGTTTGGGGTAAATCAGTTCTTTAGCTTTTTGATATTTTTGCAACATACAAATTCAGCTCCAATATGCCAAAGATACCCTTCCTTCCTTCCTTCCTTCCTTCCTTCCTTCCTTCCTTCCTTCCTTCCTTCCTTCCTTCCTTCCTTCCTTCCTTCCTTCCTTCCTTCCTTCCTTCCTTCCTTCCTTCCTTCCTTCCTTCCTTCCTTCCTTCCTTCCCCTCCCAGCTTCTGGAATCTGTTTATTTGATTATTATTTTATATGATGAGTTAAACAATTCAAGACATTAATATAAATATCATTTCAATTCAAATAAATAATTTAAATTTAAATTAAAAAATCTTGGAATTAGTTTTGTCCAGAAGGACTGTTATTCTATCCAGTCCTTCTGAAGTTATGTCTTCATTGTTTTCTCATTTGGAGTCCATCCTTTGGAGTATTTGATCTTTGCTGTTTTCAAGTAAAGGCTTGAATTTTCACCATGGTGAATTTGTCCCATTTGTTTTAATATTAGGAGATTTAACATGAAGACATCCATTATCAGAAACTGACAAATACAAAATGTAAATTTAGTTCAGTAATCAAATTTAATTCAAGCTCCAGTAAGCAGAAGAATGTTCCATCAACAAATGTAGCACGAAGGTGTTTGCTGTTCTCTATATTTTTCATAAACCTTGTAAAGAAAATCCTCTGAAGGATCTGAATTTCTATCCAGCTGAACACAGAAAGTGCTGATGAGTCAAAGGTTTTACATGAACATGTCTGTTGTGGGATTTGAGTTGAGGATGCCTAGGCACAGGCACAGTCAAAGCATGTCCTGGAGTTTCTGCTTGCAGTCTAGTTGCAAGGATCTTGAAACAACTTTCCTTGGGGCTACCAAGGGTTCCATCATGCAGAAACTTTTGCAATCATTAAAAAACAGAAAAACCCACTGAAAGCCATGCCACTTCAAGTGCTCAGTGTTTTGGGGTTTGCCTCATTTTCATGTCTAGTGAAAAATCATAATAATACCAGAGCATACAGATTTCACCTCAACTGCAAAACTTGCCCATGACATAGTGGGAAAGAAGTTAGATGTTTTTGTCCCCATTGGCACTTTCACAGCTGCCCACAGGAAAGTGATGCTCCAGTACTTCCTCGTGGCTTCTTCCTCCACAGAGAGGAAGATATGGTGCCATCCCAGCAAGATTTAGTGCCACTGCTACTTTGTGTTTGCTTTGTGTATTGAACTATTCCTTTAATTTTTTTTTTTTAATGTCATAAACATGGAGCTCTGGAAATGAGTTTGTGAGTAGAGTTAGGGCTTAGATCTGATGAACAGCTCTGGCCCAGTCAGAGCTGCAGCTCACTGTGCTGCATCTGGTGCTTCTGGATGGGATTGGGTGGTTTGCTTGGTGAGACCCACTTTGAAATGGTGAGAAGGGTAAATGCAAACACATGTCCTCAGCATTCCTTTCTCCTCTCTAGCCAGAGCACCTTCCCCAGAACTGTCAGCAGTCACCTCCATTCGCTCAAGACTGATCCTTCTGTTAGGAATAGCCACCTGCAAATGCCATAAGAGGAGGGAGAGGCAAACAGGACACCTCTTGCACTTAAATGTAGGATCCACCTTGCACAGTCATGCTGAAGTGTCACAATGAAGCCCCAGTGCTGATGAACAGGGACAGGCAGCGTGAGCAACCACCCCTACTCTCTCCTTAGACATGGCCATATTAAAGAGCCATATTTTTTTACAGTGTCCTCACAAACCACATTATTTTCCATGTTTAGCTGAAACTGCAGCAGGACACACAACCTCACACAGACCCTGCTAGCTTAGGATAGTGTGGGGTAGAGCAGCTCCACCATGGGGCACTCTGCTGGGAGTGGGGAGAGAAAGGGACACTCAGGTCAAGGATCAGCTTCATCCCTCCAAAACTTTCCTTTCCTGAACTGGGATTGAAGGAAGACTTTTGAGCATTTCAAACTGTGTGAGGCTTTGTCCTACTTCACTTCTACTTTTCCAGCTACTTGGCAGAGCAACTCAAAGTATCCAGACTCCCAGTACAAATCCAGAAAATATCAAACATTTCAGAAGAGAAGGACGAAAGGCCATACTTGATATTCAGATTAAAGGGAACTTATTAAAGAGGAACCAGCGAGGTGGTAGGTACCTTATCCCTGGAAACAAACATTCTAAATTTTGAGCTGTTTGTGTGCGTTGTGTTATTATGTGTGTTATAACCAGCCTGTTTTTAAATGAACTTGGAAAACCATCTCTCTTTGATAATGTCTACTGGGAAGATGAGTTTGAGAAAAACTGCTGCCATAAGCATTTTCAGGGATTTAATTGCCTGCTTTGGCAGTCAATCTAAAGTCTTGATTTAATTTTTTGCATTTTGACAAGGTTATAATTAGCTTTAAACTTGTGAAGATCTGCAAAGCTGAGGTAAGCAAGTTGTGTGTATCTGGGACCAGAATTTTCCTGGATGTCTCATTCCAAATCCTCCCAAGCACCTTTCCTATACAGTGTCATCTGCTAATTTTTCCTGTGATAAAAATAAATTTCAAAGGCCCAGCATCAATTAATCAATAAAACATCTAGGTTTTCCTTTCAGTTTTCAGCTTTGAAAAGTGTCCCTGTAACTTCCAATGCAGATATAGCTTGAGTTTAGATCCCAAGGTGATAAAAACTGTCCTTCTCCTTTACTATTCACCAGCATTTGTAACCTGCTTGTCTAGTCCTAAAATCTGCACATGTACTGTATTTAGGAGCTGTGAATTTCTGTACAACTCATTTCCTGCAGTCTCAGACAGACTCTAGGACATGGAATTTGCTTAAAACCGAAGTGGATATGTTTTATGTCAATATGTTTACACATCAAACAAAACTGAAATGCTACCTTACCTTGGAAATATATTCCAACTCAATTTACCAGGGAAATGTCATGGGTAAATATCACAGCCCAGCCTCTAGACAAATGTACTTTATTCCTTCCGTGAAATGTTTGAGATTGAGCGTTCTTTTGGGAAATAGTATTTCTGGATACACTCAGGGCCTGGAAATTATGTTTCTTGTTAAGTAGTAATTTATTTCTGCTATTCATCTCTGCATTTCTCTGACAGTAAGATGCACAATAGAATGGTCTTCTCTGTGGTAATGTTAGAAAATGTTTAAAAGGTACATTTTAAGTATAACAAAAATTATCCATGTCATGACATTAACAATACAAAATGTAATTGAAGAGATTAAAAAGGCATAAATTTCTTCTTCTACTCTCTTTTTGGTTTTGGTGTATTTTTATTGTTTGGTTATTTTGCCACCATTTTAAAATGACACCTCTGTCAGAGACCTTTCTCCAAGCAACACTTAAGAACCCATTCTGTCATCCTAATCACAGTAATTTCTGTCCCTCTAAGTATCCTGAAGCAGTGTGCTAGGATTATCCAGGCAGTTCCAGGGTAAAAAATAGGAATAAAAGTATCAAAACTCTTTTGACTTTGTGTTAGCCTTTGATACTTCCAAACACTGTGAGTAAGGAATCTTCTTTTATTTCATATCTTGGCAATATGAAGGAGAAGGCTGAGAAGAACACTGCCTTGGGACTTACATACTTCTGTCACTTTATGTCACACCATTAAAGTTATTTGAATGAGGGGTGTTACATGTTCATATCTGCCTAAAACAAATGGGAAAAGACATGGAAGGCAGCAAATTCTAAAGCATTATTTTTATATCTAATGAGTTCACTCTATTAAACTAGGAAATATAATTTATTACGTTAGAAAAGATAAACACAGCTGCTTTATAAAAAAAAAAATTCCTTTTGCTCCACATTAATCAGTTATAAAACCAAGCAATGTTTGTTAAAGGTAGATAGAAATGTTTATTCCCCCTCAGAGTTTCCCTGAAGGATTTCCTCCAAAGTTTCTGGCAGAGAAGACACCTAAACTCACACAGGCATATAACATGCTCTAGCATAGTAGATTCCATGCTGTTGCAATTCCTTGTGATGGCATGAGGAAATCTCAATACACTGGCTATATTGTTAAGGCAGGAGATACCTTTAGTTGCAGAAAACACAGTCCTGCAGTTTTATCCTCTCATTGAAGCAGCGTGAACAGCTGTTTTTCAAGCAGAGAGTGCTGCCACTCAGTGCATGTTGTAGCCTGTTAAAGGCCTACAGTGTTAGCAATTTTTGGCTTACAATGCCTCCTTCTATACTTCCATAGCAGGGAGCAAAGGGAAGTGCAGAAAGACAGCTCCTCTCTACCGGCTTTTAACTCAAACAAACTGAAAGGGGTTACATAATCCTGTATCCACCTTTACTTTCATTTCACAGAAGGGAGAGACATCTGTTTCCTAGGGGCTGTCTTTATCCCCAGATAAAAAAAAATGTTAAAAAACCCAACAAACAAAACCCCCACAAAACCCAAAAACATCACAAAACCAACCAAACAAAACCCTCTACCTTTGTTGTTGAGTACATACCAGAGTGAAAGACAGAACAAAAGCATAAGGAATGGGGCATTGCTCAAGGTTAGACTTTGTCCTTCATTTAGAGTCTGAGAGAATCAACTCAGAATTTGTCTGTGGGATAAAATGCTAAGTAAAAATTTTTAGCCAACAGCTACCCAGGCCATCATCCTTATGGCTTGATGTGACATGTTACATTGAAAAAAGATAGTGCTTTGAATTCATATAAAGGATACAGAAAAATATTTTCCATTTAATCATCTATCAGCTTTTGCTTCATTCTATATTCCATAACTTATTTTCTCCTCAGGAATATTATTTTCTTCATAAGGAAGGCAATTAATTCTTCACCTGGACAAATAAAATTGCATGCATATGTATGCACTCGAGATTTTTATACTGCTAAATGAGCCATTGCACACTTTTCAAACAACTCAACATATTTTCTTTATTAAATTTCCTTTTCTAAAAATAATTTTGCTTTATAAATCTGCCACCTGTACACCACTTGTTTATGTGAGGGATTTCAACATAAGCAAAAGGCGACTCTAATATTTCATCCTTCAGTTTCATCTCTCTCCTTAATAATTTTGCATCAAAGAGCTAATGAAATCTCTCTACTCTTCATTAAAGACTCAAATACCACAGAGTTCTCTTTCTGCCTAATCCCATGGCTTATTCTTTTAAAACAGAATGTTTACATTATATGATGCCTTTTAATCTGTGAAATCATTCTTCTGTTCTCCTGCAAATTTCTGTAAACTGTCATTGGTGTGCATTCCTAGAAGAGTAAGAAGCATTGTATGGTGCATGTCCTTCCATGACTGCCTAAAGAGAGAACTTGATGAATGGTTACATCATGGATAGAGCTATAAATGTCAGCCAGCTCCACTAACCTGGCACTATTAAGACTCTTAGCACTGTTGTCTAAATATGTCCTCTAGCTAATCTCCCCAAGTCTTGTTCCATGTGTCAAAGCAGATCAAGGACTTTAGGTTAAGTTAAGAAAACACCCAAACTTTCTTCTAGGCACAGCATTTCCCACCCAACAGTGCCCACACTTTTGGAGGTCTGGAGTAGGTATAATTACCTCAATTTGACATATTTCATTGTTTGTACAGGCATATGCTCCATTTTTTTAGGTGCAGTACAGTTTGAGATACAGACTTCCATCACACTGTGTGTCACAAGACATGGCACAAATGAAGGTTGGTGCTGTCAAGGAAAGAACATTTATTTATCTTTCAGAACACCTAATGCACTCTCTTAAGGAAACTTACAGGTTCTGTTCATGATGCTTTACTTCTAGGAAGGATTCTCCTGCAACTTGAATTTTAGAATGGAACAGAACAATTTAGGTTTAATTCATTGATAAAATAAGTTCTCAGTGGGAGCATTTTCTTTGAAGATTCCATTGATTTCTAAATTTGAATTTCCAGTAACCATGAAATTTAAGTTCCACATAATCATATTCTGTGAAGATGTACGTTTTGGCTAAAAACAAAAAAAGAAAACTAATAACTGTATCATGTTTCTTATTTTCTACATGACCTCTATGACTCTCACAGATATATTAATTTCTCTACATCTTATCCAAAGGAAATAAAAATAGATGCAGTCTCTCACAGGCATGAATCAGTGCAGAGCCTCCTCTGAAGTCTAGGCAGGATGACATGCAAGATCCACAGTGTATGTCACTTCCATCTGCAGAGACACAGAAATAACAGCTTTGGTAGCAAGCCAAGACAGCAGCTCATTAAGCAAAACCTGACAATTGTATTGTTTCCTTATTTTCTCACTTCTTTTCTTCAGCCCCCATTTTTCACTGTGTCTTGTGATTCCCAAGCCTATTAACTACTGAGATTGGATATTACTGCATTTTTACTACATTTGTATAATAAATTCTTCTGTAAAAGAAGATGTTTGAAGTGTTTTAGTCTATTTTAACAAGGAAGAACGCAAGCAAGATGTACAATAACACGCACTAGGAGATACACATGCTTCCTTCAGAAAGCACAACTGTTTTACCATACATGCAACTTCTGTGGTATGGGGCACCACAAAACTTGGGGGAAAATTTTCTTGAGGTGATATCCAATCTCTGAGATTTCAAATCAGAAATATGTTGCTTGCATGGGTGTTTCCTTCATAGCAGACCCCCATTTCCTTCATAGCAGACCCCCATGTGTGATGTCCCTGCTGTGTATTATTCTGAAGGGTTGGCTCCATCATGGTCTAGATGCTGAGATTAGCTCTGTTGGTTAGAGCATGGTGCTAATATCACTGAGGTTGTGGGTTCATTCCCTGTATGGGCCATTTACTTTAGAGTTGGACTCGATGATCCTTGTGGGTCCCTTCCAACTAAGAATATCCTGTGCTTTCTGTGCATCCCCTGTGAGCTGGTGCATGAATATTCACACCTCTTATAAAAGTCAAGCCACACCACCAATCTTCCAAAATACATTTCTCAGTCTGGTTCTCAGGAGTAGTGGGGTGAGCTATAACATGACACTCGGTCTCTACTGAGCTGGTAGAACTTTCCAGCTTCCTCCTATCACCTGTCTCCAGCTGATCCACATATCAGGAGTTTGCCTATTCTGTGTTTGGAATAACACACTACTCTGGGTGACATCCACTGCCAGCCATGCCCTTCCCACCCCAGCACTCCCAGATCAAGGCAATGAGGGCACAAGCTCGCTGGGGGGAAGCCTCCAAATGACAGATAAAGAAATGCCTGGGCATTGCACTGAATAGTGGGAGGCTTCTTTTTTTGTTGTTGTTGTTGTTATTTCTTTTTTAACCTGGCAAAGAATAGTAAACTCATGGAAATGAGCTGCGCAGTTCAGGCACTCATGGAACATTATAGACGGTTCAGACATCGAAAAATTCAAAACAGATATGAGTAATTTACTAGGGCCACTTTTAAGATGGCAGAAATACATGTTTCCCCATCTAAAACTTAATCAGTGGTTTAAGTAGTCACAGATTTTAAATGGGAGTTGACCTTACTTGGTTTTAATTTTACATCTTTCAATTCTTTCTTTGCAATGCAGGATGTCTTTTGCCATGTGTTAAAGCTTTTCCTCCATGCCATTGTTTCCCTTCACATTGACCTGTTCAACACATTGAAAAGTTTCTGCAGAGGGAGACTCTCTGGCTTGCTTTGGGGTGGTTGGAGCTCCTTGCTCCTGACCCTCTCACAGTAAGTCCTTTCCCTACGTTAGGTAAAGTTCTGTTTCATTGCCCCTGACTTTTGCAGATGGGTTCATAATGGTACACTGGAAAAAATTCCAGGATACCTAAGGAAACAAAACCATCAATTTTGTTCGCTAAGTTATTTTGCATGGGCATCTGAGCCATGCATGTAGAAGGGATTAAAAATGCAAGAAAGGGATAGGGTAGAGAGGTAGGGGAAGGGCTACTCTAAGACGTTCTTGCTTGGGAATGTGAGACTCAGTTCTTCCGCTGTTTTGATTCTGGGAGTCACAGTTGTGCTTCTCTGTCATTATTGACTCTGTTAGTGTTGTCCTTGCTAGTCTTGGCACTGCAGATAACTGCTGCCAAGCTGATGTCTTATTTTGTAATACCTCAGCAAAAGTAGGCAGTTGTAGAACTGACTCTGACAATGATCTGTTAAATGTCTGGCAGCCCATAAGGGATTGTTCTGCCTTTGGAAGACATAATTAATACTACTCCAAATGTGTGGGAGGTGTTTCACCTTCATGAATATATTATGACATATTTTAACATTCAAACTCATATGATCAGTTTCTGCCTATTGGTGATGTTTCTATCAAATATTTCCTATCAAATCACATGCAAAAGAAGTAATTAATTTTTACTGGTGTTACAGCACCCTTCTGAATTCCCCTTCTTTCACCACAGTTTATAATCTTCTAATCTTTATAATCACTTTTTGCCCATTATGACAATCTTCCAATGAAGCTCTGAAACTGGACTACATAAAATAAACATGTCATTCAATACAGCATAAATGTCACAGTATTTATAAGAGCATTAATCTGTACCTGCCTCTGTTTACAGAGCTTTTCTCTGCTTCGTTTCTTCATTTTCATATATTTGCCTTGCTTAGGCTTTTAGGATCCCAATCCTGATCTGAAAGAACAATATCTCGTCAAATCAATGAGGTCTCATCCTTACAGTTAATTATACATACAGATATTAATGGATTTTGTATTCCTGAAATAATGCAGGAAACATGTGGCAGTAGTGAAAACATAGAAGTCTAATTGGAGAAAAAAGGTAAGGATTAAAAACTCATACAGTGCAATCAAGGTAATGAATTAGGTTCATTCTTCAATATGAAGAAAGGTTTTCAAAACTGACAAATTATGGGGAATTAACAACCAGGTATTCATTTTATAAGTTCCTTGCCTTTTAAAGTCATTCAGTGAATATACTCTAATGAAAACAGAGAACCAAAAATCACACTTTTCAAAGACCTTAACTCAATACTCAGAATGCAGGTAAATCAGAAAAACATAAAATGTTTTGCAGTATGTGACAAGGACTTTCCTGAATCTTCTGCAGATGTTCATTCCCATTGGCAGTTTTAGGTCTATAAAGTCTAACAGAAAAATTTCATGCCTTTCTTTTGTAGTAACAAGGCCTATAATTCATCCAAATTCCTGAAGCACTGTTAGAAGAGAGAGTACAGGAGAGCACCAAGGCTGGTATTGTACCTTAGCAAGGTAAGTGAAGATCACAGAAGAAAACAGAAGTCAGTGTACTGTGTCAGAGTTAACTTGATGACTTGACTTTGGGTCCTATGCTCATACATTTTTGTCTGTGCCTGCCTCTTCCCATTTACCTCATCCCACAACTGTTCTCAAACCTGGTCTCATCACAATTGAGATCTGAGCACTTCCTTGTCAAAGCTAATCTCAGTCTGTTCTTATCCTAAAGGTAACACACTGAACTCTACTGCTGTATGCTACAGTCCCAATCCACCCTGCAACTTGTTTTCTACTAATCCAATATAATAAAAAAATCACAACCCCTCTTGCAAATTCCTGTTCTCCTCATGTGATTGCTAATCCAAAATCCAAGAATATTTCTGACTGTCATTTAAACCTCTGTACTGTTTGAAGTGGTTTCTGTTCTGACCTGCCAATGAGGTTAGTCCTGGACTAGAAAGGAATTAACTCCTTGGCAAATGATAGTTATATAGTAGTACTGGAGTAAAGTCATACTGAGGAGCGAAGACTTTGCCTATGGAGTGTTTCTGGAAGAGTATGAATTAACTTTACGCCACTTTTTTTTTTCTGTAGAAAGTTGTGTATTGCTTTTTTGACATGAAACAAAAGCACAGATACATTTATATTTAGAACTTAGTGAAGTCGTTGGGTATCATTGGTGAGTACTTCTCTTATTACTGTGTTTTGAGCAGTTCCTGAACTCCTCTGCAAAAGCAGAAAGTTGTCTCTCATAGCCCACTGAAACTACTCTGATCAGAATCTCTACAAATAGGTCTGCAGCAGGGTCAGAACTCAACTCCATCCATAACAGCATGACAGCTAGAGTGACAAACATGTTTTATGGCATCAAGTCTTCCCTCACTTTCAGTGACACATTTCTCTCTTCTATTCCCCAAAAAGCTTCCACTACCTCTGTCCCTCTTTGAAGGGGCTCCAATATTAATTGCTTGTTTCCACCTAATTTCTGTTTGTCTCACTCAAAAATTAGTTCAAATGTTATCTCTGTGATGCTTACCTTAGACTGACTTCTTAACTCCAGATTTGTTTTTTTGTATGTCAAGTAAAAATATATTATTTTTCTGACATCTTCTCATGCTTTTGAAGGGAATTCAGAAGACGCTGGAAAAATGTGGAATTTCATGGCATTTGTTTTCTGTTTATTAAAGTCTCTGGGTTTTCTTGCATGACCAGGGATTGCTGCGTTCATTGTGTCATCCCATGGAAGAGTCCCTGCATTGCTCAGGTATCTCCAAGAGAATGAGGAAGCTGAGGAAGACAGGCAGGAGGCAAGGGTGTTTATTAGATAAAATCAGTGTACCTGAACAGAAGGCCTTCTTTAGAAATATCACACAGTACAGCAGTTACTTGTTTCTAAATAAAAGCTCATGTTCAAACTGAACTGATTTGTGTGATATATACCTGCCTTTCATTTTACTGAATATATATTTCAATTTAAATATTAAAATACAATCTTAACTTTCTAGTCTGTGATGTTTTATAGTTTAATATAACAGATGGTGCCCAGAATTTCAGGGTCTCCTTTGAGACATATACAAGTTATAGGCTTTCCCTGGCTTGATGACCTGTGTTTAAAATGTTGCACTTGAGGTTTCTCTCTGTTATGTCTATTTCTATGAATACTAAAATAATAATAATAATAATAATAATAATAATAATAATAATAATAATAATAATAATAATAATAATAATTTTTGACATTTAAATACTTTGTTATTAGTATGCTCTTTCCTTCGCTGAAAATTGTGATTGATGCAATGATTTCGACAGAGACTGAGCTTTTTTTCTGGTAGTATATGCATTACAAATGGTTAATTCCTTTCAGTATATTCACAAAAAAAGTAAGGCAGAAGCAGACCTGGCTAGGGAGAAGTACAGGAAAGACTTTTAATACTACTTTGTGTTGTGGATGTTGAAGAGCACATAGATAATTTATTTTCATTCTCTTAGATGTTTGCATTTACAACCACACGTTTCTTAGCAGGCTCAGATCTCACACTTTGACTGCCTGCCTTATCACTCCATCACCAACTCCTTCCTGCTGAACCACTGTGCTGAACCTTGACCTGTAGAGATTAGCTCACCCTAGAGAAAGGGGAAAGGGTAATTTGGTCTCCCGGTCCTTTTGATCTAATCTTTTCTTCTCAGACTTTCAGGCGGATTACCAAAAGATGTAGTCTGCCACTATTTTAGTGACTTTTCTGTATTTTATATTTATTCTTTCCTCCAACAGAAGAGTATGAAAATGATGCCTTCTGGAATGTGAAACAGTATTATTGGATTATAACTGATGATATGAAACTAGAAGATAATAGCTGTTGTTGAAACTATATCATTTGTTAAACTGATGGAAAAACTACAAGGGCAGTACTGTAGATTCTGAACATACTTAGTCAAAAGATGCCAGAATGACCAAGGGCTTTAAATGCAACAAAATTGCTTTAAAATAATGGTGCAGATTATAAAAAGCCTTTTATTTCTTTGTTTTATGCCTAATATTGCCATCCATTCAGAAACCAGTCATTCCCTTCTGGCTACAAAGGCACCTACTTTGATGTTCAGAGGTACCGGATTAAAGGATTGTAGTTACCACCAGCAGTGGCAAATACTTTGATGTAACACTTTTGTTCAAACCTGCACAAAACTGTAATAGAGTAGCACAAAAGTAAATTAATTTTAAAACCAACATTCTTTAATGTTTTTAATGTCTTAAGTGTAATTAAAGTCCTTAAAGTTGTCTGAGACTCTCTGGATTCCAATTATATATAAGACAGAAAAATTAGACTTTGCAGTTCTGGACGACTTTTAAATAAGTATTGTGGGATTTAAAGAGAAATTATAATGAACTCTGACTCTCAGAGTAAAAGTATATGCAGTTTTCTCACTTTCCTGGAGCACCACATCTAAGATTTTCTAGATTTAATTCACCAAAAGGCTAGGTTTTTTGTTTTACTTTGATTTTTTAGTTCCTGCTGGGGTTAGAAAAAAAAAGAGTTTCTAGAGGAGCACAGAAGACAATGGGTTGTATGGTCACATAGGATATCAGTAATAGAACCCAAGGCAAGGCCTACAGGATCCAGCTGCACCTACGCTGTGCACACCAGCTCTGTACTGGAAATCTGATCTCCTTTCTGTGTAGTTTCCTAAACAGTGAAAGCACAAGGTGCTCCCAAGCTTATCTGTATTGGAATGCCTATTTATCTATTCTGGATATCCTCAAACTGATGTATGATCCTCCCATCAGAACATTATTCAGTGCTGTCCTAGCCCAATACCGGCACATGCAGTTCACCTTCGCACACACTTCTGTTCAAGCTTTCTCACCTCATTACTCACCTGGTGCTGTCGGTTGGAACTCTCTGCAGGTCTGTAAGTTACAAAGCACCAAACACATCTGTTTGGCCACTTCCCCTTTTAATCATGTGAATTGATTATCTCAGTCTGACCTCAATAAGACTCCTGCAGCAGTGAGCCACCACAGCAGATAATGGAGATTACTAACTCCCAGTTTCTCAGGTGACTTCTCATGTGTCATAAACAGACAACACAGTTTATCACATCTACTAACCTTCATTGCATTTTTCCCAACAGTTTAATTATGAAGCAACAAAACATTTTTAGGAGGTGTTTGGGCCTTTAAGTATTTGCCAATTAATAACAATCTGCATGTACCATATTGTGGTCAGAATTCAAACATCTGCTCTGTGCTCTAGATGTTTTGGAAATTGGTTATTTTTAGATTGTATTTTCATCCACTTAAGTAAAAGCAATGCCATGCTTCACATGGTTCCTAGACTTTCAGCTTTCTGTCAGGACAAACATATACACATCCTCAGGATCAGTGTGTGGGAGATGAACCTTTTGTTTAGCACACACTTCCCTTTAATAAGGCTCTGAACCCGCTGACTTGACGAAGCTGATTGTTAAGTTTCCTCTCCACAAATAAAACTTTTTGCATTTTGCTTTAGCTACAGTATTGTCCAGTGACTAGATGTGAATAGCTGTTATAATAAGCCATTATTTCTGCAGAGACTATTGGAAATTTATCTTGTGCAGAACACCAGAACAGAGGGCTGCATGTGCTTTGTTTTACTGAAGCTTTTAAGTTGCTCAATGAACTGTGATCTTTAAAGAAGCCTGACTTTGATAGCTTTATGTCCTATCAGATTCTCATCAAAACCAATGCTAGGCAAGGATCCCATTACTGTTCAAAAGCTTTGTTAATGAATTATAAGCAACACGAGACGACATGGCTGTATTCTGCCATTTTTTCCTACTCTTCAAAGCTCAGTCTTAATTCCTTCTGCCAAAGCCTATCTGCAACTCCAAAGCCTTTGGTTAGGGGAGGAAACTCTAAAAGGCTACCACAGTCTTACAATCTCTCAGGTTCACCAATAATCCTAAAAGACTCAGCCTCTGGCACATAGTGTTATCACTTTGTACTTGTATTTGCAAAATTGACAGCGTCGTGTTTTTGCAAGCTAAGTTCCTAATTGCAACTGGACTTTCAGTGTGCTAAATTTGATAGGAGGTAGCAGGATGAGATGGATTCTAGACATGCCTTGCTGAATGACTAGACTTCAATGGCCTTTGATTCATTTATCTGTAAAGGGCTATAAAAGTTGGAAAATAGCACCATGAATTACCAGAATGGGTGTGTATGTGTGTGTGAAGGGGAGGTGGAAGGATATAAAATGCTTTAGAACATATTTAAACTGCAGGGTTAAGCAAAAAATCAAAACTGGTTTGTCTGAGAACAAGAAAAAGACCGTTAAAAAAATCCAGAACAACAACAATCCCACAAAACAACAACAACCCAAAACAACAACAATCCCACAAAAATATGTTCTTTTTGGTCTTATGTGGGTCTCTAGGGCACAGAAGGAAATTTGGAAAGATCATGAAAATAACCTCACAGAGTTCACTGACAAGCATCTATGACTTTGTGATGCAGGCTGCTTTCCACTGATGAAAATCTGCTATTTTGATTTATCATCATGTAAAGGACTCTATCCTGTTCAAATACAGTAATTATCAAAAGTACAGTTCTAAGATGAAGTTCCATAGTGTCTAGCAGGATAGCACAGGATCCAGGCATGGCTTTTCTCTCTTTACAAAGGAAGGAACAAACCAGATACTGGGACAATTATTCTCTAGTGTTCAACAAAAGGGAAATTAGCACCTCCAGCCACAACCAACACATTTTATTTGTCATTTCAGAAGACAACTTTGCACTTTTGTCTGTTTGGACTTTGCACAGTTTGTTGATCTTAATTTTCAGAGGCCCTCCAACAGAATCCCTCCAAGAAGTCTTTTCTCAAAAAGCTTCAAAGAAGTGCTGAAAAAGAAGTCTAAAAATACTGAGCCCAGAAAGTCCTTTCTAGAATAATCTAATATAGCATCTTTCTAGCAGTCTCTTCCTTGTCAAATTCTGTTGCAAATTTCATTATATTACAGAGTTGCAATAGATTGAGTTATCAATTAATGTACCCATTCCTTGCTCTAACACTCTCTTCAACAAGTTGAAGTTATGTTTGATGTATTTATTAAAGAAAATTGTCTCCATTGCAAAAACTCCAGCCTCAGTGAGAAGGAAATACACAAGTGTTAGCCAGAAACACACAGTGTTAGTGAAGATTTGAGAGTGTGTGATAAAGAGTGAAAATTTAGTGAGAATAAGGGTCTAGGTTAAAACACAAACCCAAAGGCAGATGTCAAACTCGCTAGAACAAAAATAACTTGTTTGACTATATTATTGCAAGGGCAGGTCACCTTCTAATCTCTCAATCACTTGGCTAAGCTGTGTGGCTTTCTCTCTAATGGAATATTAATCTGGTTAAGTTGTAATTGGCAAAAGCAGTTGTCACTTAAATGACAGAAACCAGAGATAATTCTCAAAAAGGTTTGCATGTGGTCTTCTATAATTACAGTTCTAAGTGAACTTGCACAGCTCCCCTTTATGGTGGCTGTAACTATTACTCAACAAGGTTTTAAAAAAACACTAGCAGGCAACACATGCACACCATCAATCATATTCACACTCATAGGTGCAGCCTGAAGGTCACTTGGATCATCAGGCTTGTTTTTTTGATCCATATCTAAAGGGCTTTTAACTTTTTGGCTGCCCTAGCAGCTGATCTAGCTGGGGCTGTGCTTTATTCCCACGTTCTCCAGTCTGCCTCATGGTGAAATCAACAGCATTGCCCAGCCAAACCTGAGGAGTGCTGCATACCAAATGTATGCTCAGATAATTTTCTAAACTGCAAGAGTCCAGCACAGGTGCCCTGCCTCTTTTTTTTTAATTTATTTTTTCTAGTGAAAGCATACTAAATGCTCTCTTAGCAATGATGATGGTTTTGGCTAAAATGAATTATTCATTAGTCTCTGGAGCTTAATAGATACTATTTAATATGCATTTATATTATTTATTCCTTGCTTTCTCACTACAATGTGTCAACAGTGACCCATCAGAGTGCTGGAGACATTCGCTTTGGCAGTACAGCTCTTACACCTACATAATATATATAAAAATATCTATTTATATATCAATATAAATACATAAATATACATATATATGTAGCCTACATTATTTTCATGGTGCCCCATAAAATTAACTGCCTGAAAAATTGAAATATTGCATGTAGTCACTAAAGTTCAGTTTAAATCAGTTCAATGAATACACAATTTCTCAGGAAGAAGTGAAATATCAGTACAAAATCTGAAGCCTTTGGAGAAATTTGTCAGCTTCTCCCAGGCCTTGCATCCAGTAAAAATTGATTTTTTACTTCTAATGTTGATATTCACTGCTAGCCTTAGAAAATTAAAGTTCAGATTGCTTACCATGCTTCAGATATATTCCTACAGACACACTCTTCAATACTGCAGTCCAGAAGGTACTGAACAGCATTTTTTCCTGCTTTATGTATATTCATGTATCTAGAGAGGAGAGAGATAAAAACAGTGGTGAAAACCTACTGCATGTCCACAGCTCCAATCCTACTGGTAATTTTTTGTTAGTTGTATTTCAAAAGTTGTAATTCAAAAGTAGCTACAGCTCATTGCCAGGTTTATTCTACTTAAAAAAAAAAGAAAAAAAAAAAGCAAGAACCATAGGAAGGAAGATAGGAAAGGAGGAAGTAAGGTCTGTACAGTAGATCAGAATAGAATAATTTCTTTGTTCGGTCTTCCTATTGGCAAGTAATTGCAAATGACTGGGAATAGTTCCACAAAAGAAAATTTAAAATTTTCTCATATCAGGTATCAGACACTTTGCTCAAATATATTCATTAACTGGTAATGGATTTTAATAATGGAGAAACAGGTTATAAACTCTTTTGGCACATACCAAAGAAGATATTTGAATGCACCACCTCAAAGAATGCCTCATGGCACACAACTAGCGTGTGCAGTGAGGGATGCTCAGTTCTTGTTCCAAAGTCCATATGCTGAAGAGTGTGGTAAGAGCAGAACAAACAAAATTCCCATAAAAGTTTATTACATACCCTGTTTTGGCTAGAGTGAACTTTGGTAAAGGGTGACAGTAATAACTTGTTCCTTGGATCATGCTTTACTTTCACTTCACCTCATTTGGTCACCTCACTTTTTCCTCCTCCTTCTCTGGAAATTCTCCAATAAGTGTAATGAAAGTTGTTCAGCACTTTTAAAAATTATCTAGTGTGAGGATGGAAAGAATTAACTCAAGATATTCCCTCAGCTATGGAGAGAGAAAAGCTGAAACATAGGAGAGGGTTCTGGCAAATACAAAGCATTCATACAATGCTACAAATTAGCACGATGGATTTCGCAGAGCTGACACAGTGCAGCTTTGCAGTGGGAGCAGGAAGGGCTGACAGGCTGAGCAGCAGCTGGGGCTAGCCCTGACAGAGAAACTTCTTCTGGAAAACATTTTTACCTCTCATATCAAAGTGCAAAAGGCATCCTAATACAGAGATCTCCACTCTGCTGCCCTACAGTCCTTTCCAAAGTCTCTTTTTTCAGCAGGAAGAACTACAGCTAAATCTGCAGAAAACACAGACATATCCTATTTTGTACTTATTGTTCCTAAGAACAGGTCAAAATCCCACAAAACCTGAGATCCACACCAACATTCTGCATTGAGAAAACTGAATTTAACCTACATTTTCTCTAGGTTTAAGGGGTGTTGATGGTGTTCGAATCTAGTAGTTACAACTTGCAGAGAGATGCAAACTAAGACACGGCTTAAAGGGGCAGATAATTACTATTTCTTTGATATATTAAATTTGACCATTTTGACAGAACCAAATGATCTGCTATTTCACAGAGTTTTACAGCTTTAATTGCAATTATGTGTGTAAAAAACATTTCTCAAGAAAGTTTTTTCTCAATGCTCTTTAAATAACTTGTGGCAACACAGTAAACCCTCAAGAATAAAAGGTATAGTGTTAGTAAAGACTGGCATGCTAAGAATAATGATAACATTTTCATTAGTAGGTCTGTTATGCTGCTAAAAGACAAGAGATTGTTGTGACTACAACAGCAAAGCATGACTTGAAAGGAAATATCTTTCTTTTAGGCAACCAATGTAATTGGGAGAAAAAAAAAAACCCAACCAAACACACACGTATACTTCAGAACAAAACTGCAACATTCAGTTTAGCCCAGGGTGAAAAAAATCCCTGCACTGAATTTTACTGGGTTATGTTAATGACCTAGACAATCTGAAAGAGCAAATATTGAAATCTGTAGAGAACAATGGAATTAAAGAGAAGATCTAAGAGGAGAAAGAGGAAAAAATAATGATCTCCAGTGCAACTTTGAAGTGTGGTTGACAGGCCAGAGATGGGGTAGCTGACATGTACCATTGGAGCAAAAATCTTCCTCTGGGATTTTAAGTTTGATCAGAATAATGATTTTTTTCTTCCTAGATTCATCTATGGAAGTTGCCTGTCTCCTACCAAGACAAGAAGCGCTTCAGATATGTTGTGTTTTCTCTATGAAAAATGCAAGATTTATGTCACAGTGCTTTTAATGCACTAGTTGTCTCAACTTTTCCTACTGGAGTAAAGCTCATCAAATAAAATCAAATTCACTGATAAATGCTCTGTTTGTTAAAAAAAATATCGAAATGAGTCAAATAGCCAACAAACATGAAGCTCTGTGATCCTGGGGATTGATATATCAATGCAAATTGTTTACTGTGTTGCATCTGGATGGTTATTTCACGGTATCTCAGTGATATGATGTCCCTGTTTACATGATACTCACTGTGGGGTAAATACTGGCACAGAATTCACAGTGAGTACCCAACTGAGCTGGTTAGAACTGAGCCTAGGCTTGGCAGCACCAGGCTGAAGTGACCACAGTTACCTTACCCTGACCTTGCAATAAAACCTGTGAAAGATTGCCTTGCTTAGTACACATTTGGGTGGAGAACTTTTTTCCCCCTCTTGAAGTAATGTTAACAAAGAAAATTATTTCCAAAAGTAGCTTGTGAGAGACAGTCCTCAGTGACCCTGTGGCAAAATAATGGGAGCCATAATTGGCTGCTGGTTCTTGAGTCACAGGGAAGTCATGGCAGAAGTGTGACAGTGATAACAATCTGACTGTGCAGGGAAGCATGGACTGGTACCTCTCTCAATAGTTTTGCAAGTTCCATTCAGGAAATAACTACTCTCTGAGATGAAACACCACCACTGGTTGAACTAAAAAGTCAGTTTCCCAACAGAGTGCCGGATATTCTATACAAAGATATCCTGTGGAAGCAGGATGAGCCTGAAAGAAACAGAGTAAACCTTTAAGTCTGTTTGATTTCACCTTGGAGTTATCCTGTACAAAATATTGCAGCTCAGAGAATGTTTCTAATGTGCTCATGGGAATAACCAGTTCTCTACAGCATAGTATTCAGGGAATAATCTAATTAACCTGAATATAATAGAGAATACTTCCAATGTAACAGAAAGGATTTAGAAGCCAATGCTACTTCAATGCTACTACCATCACCTTCACAAGGAGTATATTTTTAACAGGTATTTAAACGTGCATACATAAATAGAACACATTTAGAGCCAAGCAACACACTTTCAGCAACTGAATAATCTGAAAACATGGTATTCCTGACATCCTAAAAATAAAACCTGACATTTAACATTCCCTCCTTTGTTTTCCCCCCCAGGAGTTTGTTATAGACTCAACATATCCACACACTGGTAATTACGACTAGGAACAAAATGTACCTTTCTCTCCCTTTCTTTTTCCTTTGTTTTTCCCCTAAACTGTTTTCAAATAGCTAATAACATGTCACTATTATTCTTTTCATTACATAAATACTTGGTCTGCTATCCTATATTTTAAAGTGATTTTCTAGATGAGTGCCTTGGTAACAAATCAGCATGTTTTCTTTATGGAATCACTGTCATAGATAAAATACAATAAATCTGGTGGGGTTTAAATAATGATACACTTTTCTCAATGAAAGCAGATTAAGTGGATATTTTATTTGTGTTTTGGGGGACGTTTTTCAGCCTTCATTTGAGTAGAAATTTTTCCATGAGAAAAAACTATCCTGAAATAAAGCTATTGTATTCTTTCCAGGCCTCAGTCTACTGTCATGGTGTCAATTTGAAAGTAAAGTACAGAAGAATTTTCTTCTAAAACTCCTGTTTGTCAAGAACTTTCATAATTATGTCAACTCTTGTTTTCTATAAGAAATGTGGGTTTTTTTCTGATGTGATGTCTGCTCTGAGAAGCATCCAAATAAAGTGGCTGAAAAGTGCCATCTGCTGCCTCCAGAGGAAATAACTGAACCTGAGCAAATATACCATGACTGGAAGAGTGGAAGAAGTCCTGGCATCTTCCTTTGCACGCCACTACAGGAAAGACTAGGATCTTGGGGAAAGAAAACAACATTTTCTCCCTTAATTGTTAGAATCATAGAGTAATTTAGGCTGGAAAAGGCCTGCAAGATCATCAAGTCCAACTTTTGACTAAACACTGCCATGGCAACTAAAACTAAATGACTGCCACATCCAGTCATTTCTTGAACTCTTCCAGGGATGGTGGCTCAGTCACCTCCCTGGGCAGCCTGTTCCAATTCTTGACAACAACACTTTGCATGAAGAAATTCTTCCTGATGTCCAGCCTGAACCTCCCCTGGTGCAGCCTGGCCATGTCCTGTTGTCCCTTTGCTATTTATGTGGGAGAAGAAGCTGAACCTTGCCTGGCTGCCACTGCCTTTCAGGTACTTGTAGAGAATGACAAGGTCCATTGAGACTCTTCTTATTCTGAGCTAAACATCCCCAATTCCCTCAGCAACTCCTCCTATAGCTTGTGCTCCAGACCTTCACCAGCACTGTTGCCCTTCTCTGGACATGCTCCAGCATCTCAACGTCATTCCTGAAGTGAGGGGCCTAGAATTGAGCACAAGATTCAAGGTGCAGCCTCATCAGTACAGGGGGACAATCACTGTCCTGGTCCTGCTGATCTCACTCTTTTTGACACAGACCAGGATGCCATTGGCCTTCTTGGCCACCTGGGCTCACTCCTGGCTCGTGTTCAGCCACTGTTGACCAGCACCACCCAGGTCCTTTTCTGCTGGGTCACTTTCCAGCCACTCTGCCCCAGCCTGTGGCACTTCTTGGGGTTGTTGTGACCAGAGTGCAGGACCTGGCACTTGGCCTTATTGAACTTCACACAGCTGGCCTTGGATCATTGATCCAGCCTACCCAGACCCCTCTGCAGAGCCTTCCTGCCCTACAGCAGATCAATAGTCCCACCCAACTTGTTGTCATCTACCAGCTTACTGAGGGTGCACTTCATTGCCTCATCCTGATCATTGATAGAGACATTAAATGTGACCAGTTTCAATGCCAAGCCCTGCCTTTGTAGAAGCAATAAGATATTTTGCCTTTGGAGAGATGCACTTCAGCAACACTGACCTTTTTTGTCATCTGGTACATCATGCCTATGGCTTGAAAGCAACTAATGGATATATTTTGCTCTATTTTGTATGTGTATACATAACTAGATCATTCACTAGGCTTCTCTTTTGGCCTTGGCATACTGGAAATTTCATATTAATAATTTCATATTCACTTCCTTAGTATGGTTCAATTTAAATCAGTTGTCAAACATTAAAATTATGGATATAAAGCTGGTTTCTACACCTGTTTCCTTATTCTTTTTGCTCTCATACCCCTTACCTCTAATGACTTTCAGACCCCATTTCTACACAGCAGACAAAAAAACTTAGCTTGTATCCCCTTGAACTCCAGAGGAGCTATCCTGGTATGGCTGTCCCAGTTCCTTCAGGGAGTAGCTCTATCTGCAATTGGTTTTGTTCTTCTATTTCTGCTACTGTACTGACATCCTAAATCTGTCTAAAAATGCTTTTCATCTTAATCCAGGATGAACTGGTATCTCCTAAAATAGAAGATGTATTGCCTGCAGATTTTAGGAAGACTAGCTAGCAGTGCACTAAACCATTGCATTTACATTCGTCTTTCCCAGCTCCTGGAAATCTGGTCTTTCCAGTTCCTAAGAATGATAATGAGAAGAGAGGGATGCAAAAGTAGAAACAGAGGAAATGTTTCTGGATGCAGCATTGCTGCAGGACCTAATGAAGGAACTTTAGGACTCCAAATTAGACATGAAATTGTCGACACAGACTTAAAACAAAACAAAACAAAAAGTACTTGTGCTTTATCAAAGATTTATTTTTAGTGGCTTTAAGCACAGATATAATATACAATTTATTGTCAGAAAACAATTGACATATTGTCTATTATTATTATTATTATTATTATTATTATTATTATTAGCCAATTGTCAGATATAATTGACATTAACTGCTAAAAGGAATGTATTTATTTATTATGGGACATAAAGAGTTTGGAAAGGACTGACTGGATGGAAAAAAGTGATAAGATTTTTTTATTTTCTCATATGCAGAGAAAAATCAGCTGCTGCCTAGATCTTGCTTCAAAATTTGGTGAAATTCAAAAGTAATGGATTACTTTTTCTATGGGAACATATGTATACCCAGTTAGAAGGAGCATGGGATGGCCCACATGATAAAACTTTCGAAGTCTTGAGTATATTGGGCAGGCAGTTGTGCAAAAATACATCTTTTTCCCATTTTACCCCACCATATGATATTTTACATAATTCACACACTGCATACTTTCTTGAAAATGGGCCAGACACAGAAACGAAAATAATGATGTTCTCCAAATTACATCTGTTGTTTTTAGGCTGAAATTCAATCAAGACTTCACATCCTGTTAAAAACGCTATTTATTCTAGGGGCCCTACTGTCAGACAGTTCAGCTTATTTTTCTGACAGCTTGAAGTGAGCTTGATCTGCCTCATTTTGGAAGCAGACCCTCAGTCATTTACTGTCTTTTACCTGAGTTTCAGTATTTGCTCACTGAAGGGGCTGGAGGTTCCAACTGAGGATACAATATTTTAAGGCATTTTGTCTAGTTTAATTTGTAATCACATTTTCGGCTAAATGGAGCAGCACATACAATAGGTAAGCCCTGTGAGAATAGGTCTGAAGTTTAGGTGATGGCTACAACAAATTAAGGAGTTACAGCATTATCTATCTGATACCCACTAATGAAGGAGATCATACAGTACAGAAAATTCAGTCTCTGTCCTCTTTAGAAGCTGAACCGTGTTGATTTCACCACCACTCTCCCCGTTATTTTAATGGTTTTATGTACTCAACATTCACTCAATAGCCCAGCTTGAAAAGTAAATTTAATGTGATTAAAGTTTACAACAGGGAGTAAAGGGAAAAAATATTTTTAAGTATATAGTTTAATCTGAAAACAAGTTGGAGACTTTTTTTTTCTTTTCTCAAGGAACTAAACCAATAATGACTTAAACCGTCCAATTATTTTTATTTGCTTTGTGGCAAAAGAAAAGACAATTTTAGTTGATAGAAGTCACTGAAGTCACAGCATGAATTTCAAATCTCAATGAAGTGTAAAGCCATTTTTGTCTCTTATCTGCAGGGTGTTTGTTACAGCTGTAAAACATTTTGTAGCTCTTGACAGGTGAAACACTTTCTCCTAATACCTGATAAGTCAAATCACTTATCTCTACAATCTTTTGTATAAAAGTTCCTAGCATGCTGATGGATATAAGAAATTGTTCATTACACTGTTTGTGGGCACCAAAAAAAGTGATTATTTTGTCAAAATTCATAAATGGACTAAAAAGCAGATAGTTATATAAAAAAGGTATTTGGAAGTATACTCAATATAATAATAATAATAATAATAATAATAATATTATTAATAATACTAATATTATTATTATTATTATAATAATTATTATTATTATTATTATTATTATTATTATGCCATTTCAGAGTTTGTATTTGAGAATGAGATCACTGCAAATGCTGACTGGGAAAGATTTGGAAGGTAGTTCATGAAATATGAAGGAGAATAAGAGTTTTTTAAAAAAAAATATTTCTTTTTGTTTGCAGATGCCTTTCCTCACTGTTAAAGGAAAGAATACTCACTGCACTTTCTGCAGTGCCACAGTGGGTTGTTCTGGAGTCACACAACTCTAGGGCTGGGAACAACTATATCACAGCACACAGGAACAAAAATATATCATTAGATCTTGGAGAACAGCGTACTTAATGACACTGTCCTCTTGTTAGTTTCCAGGCCTAGCTTGTGCAAGACCAAAAATAATCTTTGAAAGGCTACATACTCCCTTTATTCAAAGGGACAAAAATATCTGGCCTATTTTGAGGTGTGTCTTCAAACACTGTAGGCCAACGAAGTTACACATAACATAGCCCATAGTATTGAAAACTCAGGACAATTACAAATAAACATTTCTAAAAACATGTCACTAACAGGTGAGGTAACAACATCATCATTCCCTTCCCATGGTTAAAATCATACCACCCTTTGTCAGGCTTTTTCTCCCAGTATCTCAAAGGTTTTACAGCTCCTTGGATCCTACCGCCTTTTGGAAGGATTAGGGATGTAACTTTGTTCTCCTGGCTTCAGATAAAGATACATGTTTCTCATCCATGTGTCTAACTTATTGAGTAAAATGATGCCATTAAATAAAAATAAAAAAAAAGATATACAGCTCACAAAAAACCAAAAAGACCAACCCAACGGTATTCCCCATATAATACAGAATCCCATTGCTTTTCAACAGCTTAAAAAAAAATCAAGAAATAAAAACCAGATTTAAGTCCCGAATGTTATTCCTTGGCATTTTTAAAAGCCAAAAAGAAATTATTATACCTGAAAACTAGATTTCAAAGCCAGAGACTTATCTGGCCAAAGACTGCTCATTTTTAGCATACACACGTTTTATTAAAGCAATTCTTCAGAAGAGTTCAAGTGACAGTCTCCATTCAGTCATGCTCAAAGACACAAAGATTTTAGATATTCCTGCTTTCTGCCTCACACACTATTGAGGTACACAACTAAGAATAACCTTTTTGCATAATTCTTCCATCTGCCTCCTCAGGTGAAAAACATGTAAAAAATTCAGTAAAAAACATGGTAAGTGAAGAAAGAAACATCAATGATTAGGAAAAATTGGTATGAGATTACTGTAGAAGTGAATGAGATGTTCTTCCAACAAGTCTGATGAAAAAAGAATAAAATTATCTTTGTATTTTTGAAAAGTTGCTGAATGCTTTTGCACCACATGTTCTGTGAGTATAAAAAAATATCTCTCCCAAACTCTTCTAACATGTAACACTCTACCCCCAGAGAAATATGCTTCTGCTTTCCAAAAAATATAAGTCCTGAATTGAAAAGTTACTGAGGATTATTTTGAACATCCCAACACAGAAAGCAATACAGCCTTTATTAAGTCCATGTTCAATATAAAATGAAATCAGTTGGAAACATATTTCAATGATCACACTAAAAACTGCAGCTCTGTCTCCTGAGAAGACAGGAACATAAATAACAAAGCTTTCAAGAATTTGGGTCACATTGGGTCTCATGGTCCCAAGACTGGAAGAGCAATAGGACTGCTTAGGGGCCCACCCTGGAACTCTGGTGGTCAAATGGGCTGTGCAACATCACAATGACAGCAAGAAGGAGCTGCTAACCTGAACACAGACTCTGTTTCTCTTCTGAAGGAGGTACAGTATCCTGAGAGGTTCAGCAATAGCACACTGTCAGCAGCAAAGCCTCAGGTAGTCTTGGGAGTCTCATAGGAGGAAAGGACCAAGAACAGAAGATGAAGAGAATGGCAGGGGAAAAATAGCAGTAGAAAAAAAGACACTTCTGAAAGAAAAACCGAATCAAATCTAGCAATGTGATTAGTCCTATCTTTTCCTATCCATGCCTGAATCTTACACCTCACATTTTCATCCCTAATTTTCTTTTATGGACACACATATCATGTTGATTATATCCCATAGCAGGCCATGCACCACAATCCAGTTTCTAACCAGCTTCAGCCATGAGTTTCTGCTTCTCTGTGGGCTTGGGTGATGCGTCACTGTAGCCTTGGCTACAGGGCAGCTATTGATTCAAAATACAAATACAGTGTGAGAGAATTTCACAGCACAACAGGGCTATTGTGGCTGGCCTGAACAGCCCCTGTTTCAGCAGCAAATGGAGAATCCAAATTTCTGAGCACCTTGTTAGATGTTTTACATCTAACATGCTACATTTAGCATTCTGATTTCTTCTTGTACTTGTTCAGGAACTCATGACTGAGATATAAAAATCAGAATGCACACGCAGCAAATTATTACATTAATAGGGCACAAGCATAGAACTAGAAAAGTGTGCCATCAGAATGAAGTCTTTTTTACAGTGATAAAGAAAATGAATTATATAAAAATCACAAGACCAACAAACAAGAAAACAAAAAGAAAACAAAAAGAAAACAACAAAAAAAATTGTCACCAATGCCACCACTGCAGTTGTTGCCCAACATGGACAGAACTCCTTAGCACCATATTCTGCAACTTGGCTCATCCCAGCCACTGCCATCATGAATAATACTCAAGAATTTTTTTCTCCAAGACTTTTATGACTTCATTTTGTCTTCATTGTGATAAAAGCTCACACTGTGACTGAGATGGTGAACTCCTGATTAAAGATAGATCTCTGAGTTAAAAATGTGGTTCAGATGAATTATTTCCTTTGAACAAAAAAAATCTGGACAATAGCCATTCTGCAGAATGCCCATGATTATGAAAATGTTATTAAATACTGTAATTTAGCTATTTTTCTGCCATTTTTCACTACCATTCAAAGCAAAAGCATTCTACCTAAGTTTGAAATATGAGCAAAAATGCAGAGCAGCAGAGAGTCGTGCTCATGGGAGCCTGTGTCTTCCCCTGCCTGCAATCCCATCCAGGCAGGAGCAGCTTTCCCCTGTGAGGTCCCCCCAGGTCCTCTCAGTCTGGCTCTTTACAAGCAGAATCAGGCTGGCTGCCTTTCCTGCCAGTCACCTGAGGTAGTGACAGCAGTGACAGCAGAATGGCGCAGCATCCAAGGGGATTTGTGCATGAGCACCCCTATGCAGGATCCTGCTCCTTAAGCAATAGAACCACAGAATGGTTTGGGTTGGAAGGGGCCTTAGAGATCACTTAGTTCCACCCCCCTCACACCATGGCAGGGAATTTTCTCTAAGCCACATCCAGCCTGGTCTTGAACATTTGCAGGGCTGGATCAACAAGACTTGGGACTCTAGGGAAATGAATTTTTATTTATTTTCCATTCATGATGTAGCACTCATGATTTGGGCATAATTTTTCAATAAAGTGTACAGAAGAAAGGATAGTTAATCATATAGTATATCAAAACAATCATAATATTATATATAAAAAAATCATACTCCTTCTTACACTTGACTCTTCCTTACACTTGATTCCCCATATTCTTTCCTCCCAAAAAAGTTAAAATCTGATGTGATCCCCTTCCAACTTTCTGTGAGTTCCTCCAAAATTCTGAGGGGATCCTGGTCTTAACAAATGTCCATTTTTAAATATTCCAGCAAAATTTTTCCCTTTCTAAAAATTAATTTCTTCTGGTGAGTGACTGTATTATTACCTATAAATGAGAAGTGTAAATGTATGTTATTTTGAAATTTTAAGTACTTAATATGACATATTGGACATTCTTGTGATAGTTGAATAAGGTACTTTCTCTATTGAATAAATACAAGCACAGATGACACATTCTTATTTGCATTATAAGGAATCCACATTATGTGTGTAAAATAATTCTCATAAGAAGCAATGCATGTTTAATTTGCTACTTTATTAAATACATTGCAATTAGTGGAAATTACACATTAAAATATTAGTACTACATACTAAAACTTCAATGACTTGCTCGCCTTTTCAATTTTTTTTAATGCAGTGAAACAAAAAACCATAGGAGAAACTTACATCCCCACATCTTCTCATCTTACTGGATCCCTTCTATGCAATTCTTTGCTTAACAGTGTGAAGTCAGAACTGGAAGATGTATACTTATTGAATAAAATTTGTTTGTAGCAGATGTATTAGCAAGCCTTGGAATGCATTTTATTTAAATGCATAAAATTTCCAATAGCTAAAAAAGAGAAGTGGCACTGCACACTCCACAATTTCATATTAACCACAAGTATCTGGTCAGATTTGTGTAGGAGGGGAGGTTCAGGCAAATTCTCAGTCTTTGTCTTCCTTCCTCATATATTTTATGCTTCAGATTCACTAAATAAATTTGGGTTTAAAGTACTCCTCAGGATCTTCATGCTGTCCTTCCTACAGCAGCAAATCTTGGTGCTGGCTTTGTACCATGAATATGATCAGAGTTTCTAGTCCAGAAAGAGGAAAGAAACAGATTTACCCAAGCACCCAGAATTACTAATATCAAATAAAACCACTGATCCAAACCCCAAAAATGCTTTGGAAATCCTTAGTCACTTTGCATCTGAACAGAAGAAATTTAAATGAATTTAGCCTTACAAAATACTCTTTGACTGCTCACTCATACTCTTGTCAGTTCTGTCAATTAATCCAGTTACTCAAATTTGAACAATAAATGTTCAGACATTGTAGGTGAGGTTTGAAAATACTTTCAGCAGTAGCCTTATTTTATTTCACTTTTAATTCATGTTTAGTTGATTTGTTTCAGTGTGAAAAATCAAATCCTGAACATGTATGAACATATTGTATTCTAAAAGGAAATAAAATAATTACTGAATAACAAGTAATGAATAAATCAATAAAAAAATTATGAATACACTGAAAATCCTTACGGTAAAAATATATTTCTATAGCAAAATAATGTTTCCTATCAAGAAAAGGCCACAGAGAAAGTCTTCAACTCTCATGCAAATTTAACCACAAGGTATTTTCTGAAGAAAATCTGGAAGTTGCAGTAATGTTTCCAGAGTGGAAAACTATAGCCTGCTATGTTCAGGGAAATATGGGAAATAATCAGGAGGAAGAAACTGGACCTGGGATTATGCCAAGTTATTTTGTTGTAGTAATGTCAGTATGCCCTAAAGCCTGTTCTCTGAATGAAGGGCTTTTATCACAGTTAATGTAAACATGATGTAGGAGGTGAAAGAATTTTGATAAAATTGCTTTTATCAAAAGGATTTGGATATGAATTTTGATTTTCATGTACATTTGGGAACTGACAGCGTCCAGGTGCAACCTGCAGTCATTCTGCACATCTATGCCCTCTGCTTTGAGGCATAAATTGTACCATTGAACCCAATTAATAAACCTACTGCCTACACTGGGGGCCTTGTTCTAATGAAAATGATTTATTTTTTACTTGGAACTGCATGATCAGGCAAGCAAGAACATACAACCATGTTATAATTGGAAATATTTCAGGAAATATGACTTAACATGGAGTATTAAATGACAAAAAAACCAAAACCAAATCCCCTGACAGATAACAGTCTATATAAAAAACATCACATATTCAAAATCAGTCAGAAATTTTATCTGTCATTGCAGTTTCAAAGGTGTTTTCTTTAAACTACGTTAGTAGTGAAAACCAATAAATACTAAGTATGTACATATGTATAGGCATCATTTTGCAAAGCCAGGCACTCACAGTGCAACACCATGCTGTATACAGGGAAATCTGGCAAATCATGGTGAGGAGTTTGTATTCTGCAATGTGTCTGGGCTTCCATTCTAAAACTTCATTAGAAGATCCAGTTCTGATCCAAGCAACCATTTTTTTTCCAAAATGGCATATGTGCAGTGCAGTGTGATAACTCTCCCTGAGGACTTTGCAATTCACAAACTTAAAAATCTTTAATTTAAAAAGGCACTGTAAGTATACTTACGTTTTCAACTTTTTTCCATCCCAAGGTGATACTCTGCCTTGCTTATCTAATGCACCGCGTCTTGGGTGCAGTTTTTAAACACTTGCAATCTGGATTTTTTTCAAATATTTAAAATATCCGAAGTACTTTGTTTTTAAAAGAGCTGGGATGACTGGTATTCTGCATAGCAACATATTTAGTAGTTAAATAAAATAGATAAAGCTTTATCTCACTTTTGATAGAAGAGCGCTTTTATAAAATTTAGTTTGCACATTTAGGAGTAATTGGAATGAGTGTGTCATGAATCCTAAATAGTTTACCAATTAGCAACTTGGACTAGAGATGTTGTAATTATTTTATTGTCATGTCTGCTTTCTTTTCACACTTAACAAGTCAACTGTTAATATTAGCATTAACATTCTTAAATGAGGATATCAAAAATATGTATATCTTCATATCCCTAAACTCATGTATTGCGCTTGTAAAAAGAATGCCCCTGAATTGTGATAAAACATTTTATGCACCCAAATGCAAGGAAATTACTTTGAAAAGTTACTCAAAAGAACTATTACTGTGTTCTTCATATTAAGCTAATCACAAAGAATACAGTCTATTCTATAAACTACATTTGTAGCAGTTAGATGTAAAATGGATTATAATAAAGAAAATTAAGGATTGGTACTATTTAGTAAAGGTGATTACAAATCTTTGTTGATTAAATTTTGCAAACTGCTATGTCCGCTAATGAGCACACAAGCTGATTTAGTAGAATTAGTCCTTTGTATTTGGTAGAGTAATACATCCCTCTTTGTGTTGAGGGACAAAAGAGAAGTGTCATCAGGAGCTGTCTGCCTGCACACACAAACACGCTCTTCTATAGAAATTGCCATGTTATTGGAAGCATAGAGGAATGCCACTAGGAAAACACAGGAAACCCAAGCCAAGATTTAAGATAGCGAAATTGATTTATCAGATGTTTTCATTCAGATTGGAGAGGGACACTTCAAAAGCCCCTGGTTTGCTGCTGCCCGTTAAAGTGCCTATGGCATTCTTTATGATTATTAGTGAAACAGAAATTAAATAGCAGCTGACCCGTACAGTGCTCACAGGAGTCACATGGCTCAGAGACCCAGATACTGCAGTGCATCACTGTGTGATCAGCAGCACGTACAGACCCACTCAGAATCTGCTTGGGAGTGCCAGTGCAGATGAATGAAGGAAATTTGATGAAGCTTCCTAAACTGATGCCACGCTAAGAATGAATGTTCTTGTTTTCTGTTTTAAACAATATATGACTTGTTTGCAAGTTTCTGTTCAATTAAAAAACCCAACAAACTGATGATGTCTCAGTAATGTTTACTAAAATAGATTAATAGAAGGACAATCCTGAAAGATTCAAAATGCTCTTAAAAGAAGTCATAGGAAACATAGCTTTGCCATTACATAGATGTACATTGACTATCTCAAATGTGGAAAAAACATAGCCATGCTTTCTTTGACATGCAAAAGGTAACATCAACATGCTAATGCCAGACAACATAAATTTGCTAACAGCATTGTGTAGGAAGCACGTTGTTTCTTGGGCAGAATATTTTGAATTACTTGGCTTATTTGTAAAAAAAAAATCAGTGCCATAGGTTTTAACACAAACTCAAACTAATGACAAATCGTCAGAGACATTGACCCCTTCCTCTTTTCTGCAGCAAGCTCTACAATGTTAGCACTAATTTCCTGCTGTTATGACTCAGGAAGCAATCTGCCCTTTGGTAGAATTCTAGGAGTTTAGAGAAAGAAGTCTGTTGCTTGAAGATGCCTAGACATGGAAGTGTTATTATTAATAATTTCTATTATGTTTAAATGGTTGAGTGTGTTAAAAACAGACGAAGGTTATTGTTGTTCTATGTGAATCTCTTCTGCCTAAATATATGCTGCAACATAATCTATGTCAGAAGTAATTATTTCATCCAGTCTTTCCAAACTATATTTTTTGTATAAGTTATGAAATGCGGGCTATAATTCCCTCATTTCTAATGTTCTCTAATAAATGACATTTGAAAGTGTTCTGTGACACTTGTTTTCTTTTCTTCCTCTCCTTTAGCAGCAAAATAGTATTTCATCACAAATAGACCAAGCACACACAGCAGATCTGGGAAAAATTAGCCTTCAGCTATTAGTTTCTAGCTCTAACAGTAACTCAAAACTTTGCGTGGTTGCTTTACACAACAAAATGAATAAAATTCAGGTTTCCTGATAAGCTGACATGTGGCTGCAGAACTAGTGCCTGCCCAGCTCCAGTCTCAACTTTATTTTCCCAAAACTATCCCTTTGCAGAGCAATGGTTTTCACCAGCAGATAAAAGTTTGCTGCCACTGCTTCATGCACAACCTAGAAAATTCCCTTTGAAAGCATCCTTTCTACTTCCAGGGATGTCCATTTTTGAAAAGCTGAATTCAGCACTTGCCTCTGCAGAACCATCTGTACCCATCCTAAAGGTTTTCTTCACCCAATAGAAAAGGAACATGTAGGAACCAAAATCAGATATAAGTTGGTGAAGGTCTTGAAAAGCAGTTGAACACCGGTCAGGCATGAGGAATTTTCATTAAAATTTTGTGAAGGCCCTATTTAAAGTGTCTCTGCACGGAAGCTCAATATTGCCATTGTTCAGTGGGATTTAGGATTTTTCTCTGATGGGCTAGATGAAGGAGATGGACATTGGACCTCCCTACACCAGACAAGCTCCAGTGAAGACTGTCCTTCTCTGTTACCATCAAACTTTTCAAAATGAAATGAACCTAAAATATAACAACATTTTTAGGCAGACAAATGAGAGTCTAGCTATTGAATTTTCATTCATAGAGGCTTGTCCAAATAATAACCTTCTGTCTGCAATCACTTTCTTATGAACAACTTAATTTAAGATGATTTCAGGGGCAGAAAATTAAATCATTCACAGTGAATAGATCTTCTAATAACAAGACACTTTTATCTCACAGGCAGCAGTGTTGTCAGTACTTGGGCATAATTGGGACTAGAAATTGGTAATTTTGCTGTAAAGCAGCTAACCCAACAATAGAGACTTTTAAAATAGACTTAATATTGACTCAGGCTGTTTACTTGAAAAATTTTACCAGCTACGTGATATTTTGTATTGCTAAGTATTAATGGGCACAGGGTCTAAGGTAAGTCTTGTTTCCAAGCCGGTCACTTGCCCTAGTTATTCATATTCTCTTAGCTGAATGGTGGTGGAAGTAAAGTTATCTTTTGGGATTTCAGAAAATTGACTTAAGAATCCTTAATGCAAAACACAATTCTATTGTAACCTAAGCTTAGGGGAGGGTAGTGTGGGGAGCTGGCATTTTTGGTAAATAACTGGGTACCATGGGCTTTTGCCCATGGGAATGTGAACAAAGCAATATTAAGTGATAGAAAGGTCAAAGTTAAGATAAACATCTGAAAGTATGACCCTTCAAAGTGTAACTTTGTCAGTTACAGTTCGAAATACTGATAGTCACCATTTCCCTCTAAAGTGAAGGTTTCTTGAATTCTTTCTCTTCAAGATGAAGCAAGCACTGGAAATTGGAATTTCCTTTGAATCCCCTCTCTCATCATGGTTCCATTAAAAGTATTATGTTTATACTGTAAGTGGTTCATAGGCCATTTAGAAATACTATTACATCAGACATACGACTATTTATTTTTTTTTCACCATCACTGCAGGAGGTGCAATGTGGCCAACAGTTACTAAAAAATGTCCCAGGTCATTCATAGCTGCATGGCAACCATGATATTAAAAAAACATAGGGTCATTGTTAGTTTAAACCCTGATCCACAGAGATGATCTTTCACATATTTTTTTATTGGCATTCAGGCAAGTTTTTGGACAGTGCCTTCTGGAGTTTCCTGATCTCCTCACAAGGAGAGAGGTTGCCCTAAAATAAAATTGTATCATCCATATTACTCCCATTTCCTAGTTTGTGTGTTCATCAGCCATAACAAAGAAAATCAGGAATCACCTATTTTTCCTTTTCTAGTTCTTCTTCTAGGATATGACAGTCAGAATGTGACAGTACATAGTCATCATTTACTTGTATGTCATAGGATTTTACATTATTAAATTGTATAACAAATAAAGCCAAATAATTTAATAAATAAAACCCTATGATTGTTTCTTGGAGTTTTAGCTGTAAGTTGTAGTCATGATGTCACAGAATTCTTTAGGTTTGAAGACAGTCCTGGAGAATACCTATTCTGAAACTTTGCTTAAAGCAGAAACCAATTCTAACATTAGACCAAGTTGCTTCAGCTGAGTTTTTAAGATCTCAAGGATTGTGTTACAGCCCAATTTGGTGGGATAAACACAAAAACATATATTTCTGAAGTTACTATTAACAGGAGGGATGTAGCATTTGTCCAGAGTTTTCTGTTCCAAGATCTCTGTTTTGCCACACATGTTCATCACATACTCACAAATCAGGTCCCAGTTCCTCTGGGCCAGCAGCACAGACCTGTGTCATGAATGAGGGGCAGCAGGCAATCACTGCCCACTCAGTGTTGGGGTCCTGGCTGGTAGCTTGGCCATAACTCTTCCCCTACAGGCTCTGCCTTTGCTAGCTGGCATCCTTTCATGCTGTATCCCTCTACCCACCCAGCAGGAACTACTGTCTTAATTATTTATTGCTTCCTAACTCGGATTGCAAACATAAGCTGTCAATGGCCTTGCTAATCACGTAGCCCCAGGCAAAGTCTCTTTGACTTTCTGCTTAGCAAAGACCAATTACTAATTGTCCCCAGGGCCTCTGTCACCCTCTGGTATCCAGCCACCAAATGCTACAGAAAGTGTGAGGCTAAGCAGCAGTTGCATAAGAAGGTTCATCTGTACTTTGTTTGTCAGATCATACTGAACAAACATTGCCAGAGCTGGGCAGCTGCAGTCAAGGTCGCTTTTGCAGTGATTTTTCTACACTTTTTAATTGTTGGCTTTTTTTTCTTCCTTATATCCAGGCAAAATTTCTCTTGGAATTTGTAGCATTGTTTCTCATCTTTTATTGTGCGCCTCTAAGAAGAGTCTGGTTTTGGTTTCTCTACAGCTGTTGTAAAGCAAAAATGTGATATTTCAATGGAAAGTATTATTAACCCAGACACATCTGCCTAAAACAGCCAATTAGAGCCAGAAACATTAGAATACTGCAACCCTCATGTTTTTCAGGTATTTTCAAAATGTACTGTTTAAAGGAAATTACTCAGGTTGCTAATGCATATCTCCAGTGATGGTGGTAAAATAGGTAATTAGTTACAGGTGGGAAGACTTACATATACAGCAATTATGATAATTATTCCCATGTGACCTCATCAAGCTCTTTTAACTTCCTACAAAGTATTTTATCTCAAAGCTTTGGAAAAAAAAGTTGCCATTTAAAGGCTAAGTATAAACATATAGGGAAATTACCCCAATATTTCCCCATACCTGTCATTAAGCCTTATGGCTGACAGCAAGAAATAATAAAATTCTCTTTTGCTTGAGTTCATGAAGCCAAGTTTATGTGCCAAGTTTACCTGAAAGACAGTTCTGTAGACAAGTTACAACAAGTCACAGGATTTCCATAAGAATATGGAAAGAGAAGTTTTACATTGGATCAAAAGGATTATACCTGAGCAGCTGTGTCTCAAATCAACATGTTTGGTAACTGCAATAAATTAAAGCAATAAAGTTGTTCATTAAAAATAAACTTATACTGTAATGCATGATTGAGTTTGAACAATGTTTAGGAGCATAATTACATTGAGATAATTAAGAAGCTAATTTGAAAGACATTTGAATTAATCTGAAATGCAGTCTATTCAAGTTCTGGGAATGGAAAGATAGCATTTCAGAGAATTATTTTTATCTCTCTGGGAACACTGTAACTAAATGAGATCTGCTCTCCCTAGTCCTCCAGCAGTGCTAGAATCTGACTATGGAATATATTTCTAATGATTGCCATCCACAGAAGATAGTATCAGACTGTTTGTAACTTGTAAACTGAAGCAAGATATATAGATTTTAATTTTGATTTATTTTCAATTCTTCTAACAAATAGTTTCTTCTTTTACTTTGTGATGTAAGCAGCCTAAAACGGGATTCATTTCACTCATACAGCAAACTGACGCTTCAGTCATTTACTTGTCTAAATAACAGAAAATAGATATCCCAAAGAACAATCAACATTCAGAAGGCAGAAAAGACTTCAGATGTTAATTGAAATTTACTTTATATAGGTATAATTTAGTGTAAATGGTAACATAATCACTACTAATTATGAGAATCAATAAGGAAGCAAATGGCAAAATCAGAGTTTGAGCTGCATTCACTGAAGCCACCTCTTTAAATCTTAGAAGTCAGATATCAACTAAACTTGTTCTTTCCCTGTCTAGATATTTAAATATGTCAACCATCCTTGAAAAGCTGTAATTCTAAAAGATACGAGGGCTTTATTTTGTGTTACTTAAAAGCAAACAAATAAAAACCAACAAAACAAAACATCTCTTCCCCACTCTCCCTCCCAAAAAACTAAAACACCACAGCTGTGGAAAGCCAGCATTAATTAGACAAATTGGAATCTAAAAGGACTCCTAGATACCAAAACAGTATAGAAGAGAACTCTCCATTTTTCAGATATTCCTGTGGTAATCAGAGCACAGCACAAAACCAGCAGTTTTAAGATCTGAATACATTTCATTTTGTAAGACAGCCATTTGGCCACAATTTTAGCCATTGAAAAAGCATAAACATAAATCATACTCTGCCCAAAGAAAATGTTGACCTGATGATCAGGATGCTAAATGGCAAAAAATTAGATATGCTGATTCGCAGATGACACCAAAGGTTGGGTACACCTGGGTTTTATCTTCAGTTCTACACAATTCTGCACAACCAAACTGTACTAAAGTACACATAAGTACTAAACTCTACTTATCCCATTTGAAAAAATAGCTTTTCCATAAAGCTAAAAAATCTTAGACAAATAAAAAAATCTGAATTTCTTTTATAAAAATAGCTAAAGATTAATATCTTAAGGATCTTGTGGGTATTTTTGCTTACTGAATGCTACATTTTGTTGCCTCTTAAGAGAACAGGAGAATGTGACATTAACTCCAGAGACAGAAGAAAAAGAATAGAACAAGGACTCTAGAAATTAATCATTCTTACATAGCTAGTCCTGCAGCACTTGCACAAATTCCCTCCACTGAAGTGTTGCAAGTATGTTATTTGTGTGTGTGTTTGCACACAGATGTTAGCTCATGGTTGTGCTTGACATTTGTACAGTGGCTGTGCTGCCATTGTAACAGGAATTCTCTTTTCAGGAAATAATTCAGCTAATTCTCAAATACACAGCATTCATATGACAATTAACATTTCTTCTCATCTCATTTTTTGATGTTTATTCTTAGTGGCACTTCTGGCAAGACTACTAGCACTAACTTCAGTGATAAAATATGCTGACAACTGAATGCAGTCTTTCTATGTTTTACTCAGCAATTTGTAGCTTTGTTTGATGGGTAAGGAAGATATAACCATAAAACTATATGCAAAAATTTCCAGAAAAAGGCCACTAACTTAAGATCATTCCATCTGAGTCACACTGAGGCTCATTTTCCAGAGAAAAGTGGAAATCAGGATGTCAGTTTCACCAAAATCATTTGGGAGTCAGTGGCATTACAGACTCCTTTAGCCTAGGAAGGATCCTCCATGAGTCTGAGTTGCAAAGATATTTAACATTTATAGCTCTCAATACTTACAGATAAACTCAGTTTGTGAAATAGAAAAATGAATAATTTTTTTTTTGGAAAATTTGTTTTTTATAGATTAGAATTGCAAAATATTTATTTGGATTATCCAGTTTATCTACATCACATTTTTGGTTCTCTGCACTTCATTAGGGCATGTGAAATAGCTGATTAGTCTATGTTTTCTTTTTCTAAAGGACCTATCAAAATGGAATGTGTTTCTGCACCCACAATTCATACAAGCCCCTTTCAATTTTCAATTTTAAATCCTCAACTTTGCATTCTACAGCTCAATTTTAAATAGTTTAATAAATTTTAAAATTATGATCAAAAAATTCACTATTTAAATATGTAACTAATCAGGTTCAAATAATTGACAGGTAACATACAGTGCACTAACCCACTGACTTCAGAGGGATTCCCCAAAATACTTTTTTGTATCTTTAATGCAAATAAGTTCTTTGTTTTAATTTCAAAGCAAAATCATGAAATTATGAAGTAACTTATTTAAAATATCGTTATGCTAAAACTTGCTTCATGAAAAGGTGTTGTTTTATTTATTTAATATCATGCTTCCCTGAACGATTTAGTTGTGCATTTCTTGAGGGCTGTCATTCATAAAAACTTGGAGAAAAGCCTAATTTTTTAAGAGTCTGGCTCCTGAAAGATCTGGTGAATTTGATCTAAAAATCTAAGTCCTGCAGCATAATCTACCCAGAATTTTAGAGCAATCACAAAGAAATATTTTTACAGTTACAGATATTCTGTCAACTTGCCTTCAGAGATTTCACTAATGTTGGGTATTTCAAACTGAATCTGAGTTAAGAAATCAATATCCTGGCAGGGAGGTCAATCTGTATAGTTCTGCTCATGGAAACTTGCTTAAAAAGGAACAGGACCAATGTCTTTGGCAGCTGTGGGCAGACAATACACAAGCTGGACAAAGTGGGACTAATTCCCGCTTCTTTAAGGATCTTTAAAAATGTTAACAATTATGAACTTGCTCAGATGCGATATAACCATTGCAGGATCAGAAAGACAGCTCTAGAGAATCTTTGCAGGTATTAATGCATAAAATACCATGATTTAGAAGGAAGTTGGTCAACAGAAGTCTGCCACAGAATATGAACTAAGAAGAAAAGTACTGAAGCAATATGTACTTAAAAAGATTCATAAGCTTTGCAGGAGAAGAGAAAGAAAACATCAACATTTTTACAAAACAAAGCAAAAATGACAATAATTCAAAAATTAATTATGGTAATTTCTGGAATTGTATCTTGTTTTCTAGTCTTGAGTATTTTTGAATAGTTGAGAAGTATTATGTTCTGAATATTACTTCCAAATTTTCTGGGGAATAGTCAAACAAAATTCCTTAAATCAAAAGTCTGGTAGCAAAATTCATGGACAAAACTAATGTACCACTTAGCAAACTCTGATGAAAATTTTCATATTTTCTATGAATTTAATTTTAATTTCAAGACTATACCCAGCTGCTGTTCAGCAGCACCTTTGGGTTACACTCGTTTCATACTGATGCACTTTATATGACTCATTTAGAATCAGTAGACTTATCCAAAACTGCATTTGCAGAAGCTGTAGACAAGCACAAGCTAAAGCAATTTTTCCTGTCAGGTCAACCTTTTTTTTTTCCTGGCAAATTATTTTCTCTGTGTTTGGAATTTTTTCCATATCTAAGAATTTGTTCACACATGTACTGATCATACTGAAAATACTATGTACAATACCAGCTTAAATCTTCTCTGTACTTGGGTTTTGTTCATAAAATCAAAGGCAAGGAGCTGTAAATGTAATTTGGTCAAGAGAATAAATATAGCATATGGAGATTAGAGATTTAACCAGGCATTTCACCGTGGTGTTTTCAAACAAGATCTTCATCTGTCTTTTATAGATGCTTGTATACAATCATCACAATTTTTTATAAAGTCTGAGGTTGAGGAATCAGCTTTTATATGAGGCAGGAGTGTGCTAGTTATTCACAGTGAGAAACAGATCCTTTACTCTCAAAATATTTGAAGGCTTGCATACCTCTTTATTAGTGACTACTGTTGTGCCAATATGAGCTAATTTAATCAATTAAGTAAGAAGATTATGATTTCAAGAAAGAGACAAGTACTTTTAACTTTCAGAATTTCTCTACTTCAAGTCAGACAAAAGTCTGCTCTGTTTGCTGGCATTCATTCACCCTTTCTATAAGGCTGGGAAAAGTTACCAGGTTTTCTTACTCACTGGGTCTGAAACTGTTTCAGGACAACAGGTCTGGGATTAGGAGAGTCAGAGATACAAAACTTCTGGACATTGAATTTGATGTTTGGCATTTGATATTCCTGGTATTAGAGACACAGAAATCCAAGTTTGTACTTGCTCATGCTAAATCAGATCCTACTGCCCAAGTAACAGAGTAACAAACTTGCATCGTCTGTCCCACCTTTCCCATGGATCCCCCTAGATATGGATCATCAGGCCCTGGCATTAAAGAAGATTTAGCATCTATTTTCCAGTAAAGGAGTCAGAGTCAGAATATTAATGCACTTACATAACTACTACTACTATTAATTTTTTTCTGTTTTTTGACCAAAATATATGACTCTTTACCAGAAAATATAAAAATGAAAATATTGTACTGAAATAACCTTTCCCACAATTCAGGTGCACATTTGGGTTTGTGAAAAATGTGATATTGAGAATTTTATCTAACTGAATAGTGTTTGAATACCTAAATACCTTAAGTACTTGAATTCCTAAATATTATACTGGGTAAGATTTCCTCTAGTGTTTAAGTCCTTATGATGGTGTGATCTGGCAGCTCAGTCACCCATGGCGCTGCAGTGCTGGTGGGTGCATTTGTTTAACCAGAAATTTAAAAAGAGGTTCAAAGAACTCTATAGTTAAATCTCAAAAAGCACAATTAATGTTTAGAACCAACTCTGCTGTTTTACTAAAGACTGAAGTTAATTTATGAATGAGGTTCCAGTGTGTCATAGAGGCAGCAATCTATCAACAAAAGAGCTTAAATGGTTAGTAAGTCACTTCTTAAAAATTTAACATAATATAATTTCTATGTGCGTTCTTTCTGAAATTAGGTTTTATTTTATCAGCCTTGCCAGCAGCAGTCCTAAGCTGTCTTTACTGTATCAGATGGTTATTTATTTTCCAATGCTTTTATATAATTAAACACTATTTTGATTCTATTAAGTGTGGAGGAAATAAGGCAAACAAACACATTATCAGACTTAATTTCTTCCTAAATGTGAATCAATATCTGATATAATGTTTTGATTTCATAAATTAATTGGGGCCATTACTAACAGCCGTTTCATAAATCATGAGAATAACACATGTTCAGGTATTATATTCTTGGCCTGAAGCCAAAAAACTGGTATAACATAATTGGAGCAAATCAAACCATGAACTAAAATATATGGATTAAAATGGAAAATAGATATAATTGAATAGCAATTTAAAATGTATCACTTTGACATTTTATTGTAAAATAGTGTAATTTTTCTTCTGATAACACAACCCCATAGAAAACATGGATTAATCTTTTGATAGAGAATCATTACTCATGCAGGTATCAAGAGAAGGGTGTCTAACAAAAATATCTTGTCTTGAAAAATTCTAAACCTTACCACCAATATTTCTCAAACTAATAATCTTAAGAAACTAGAATGTCATTGCAAGTCTTCCTAATTTATTTCTTAATGTAAGTATCTTTATACTTTAAAGCAATAAACCTTGAAAAGAGATTTTAACATTAAATGTAAATAAGCAATTGCAAAAATGTGCATTCATATAAAATGACATTTTTGAGAATTTCAGTTAGCCAAATATTTAGGGAACTTATGAGCCAGAATTTGGTGTTCTTCCTTACTGCATGCATTAAACAAACAACAACCACCAAAAGTACTAAGTTGTTATCAGGACTGTTTTCTGTGTTAATTTTTCCATCATCTATAAAATGTTCATGAATCTGAGACTAAAAAAAAGAAGTAAAATTAATAATTCTACATTTTAAAAATTCTTAAGAGGTATCAGAGCTATCTTAACACTTGTCAGAAATTTTAAAAATTCAAATTGACAAAAAATATATTCCTAAATTAAATGCCCCATTTACAATATATACAGATTTAATTCAGAATATCCTTGCACACTCCAAGCTCCTGGCACAGGAGTTCAGAATAGGAATAGCATGTTAACAAAAATACTATTGCTCCACCTAGTGAAAAATCTGTAACAAACAGGCTTAAATCTGAAGCTGAATCTATCCAATTCATGAGACCAAATAAATATATCAATCCTCCACTTAAATTCTATTCACATCCCTGTTGAAACAGAGTTCTGATTTTGCAGTACATTCCAGTTTTAAGACTTCATTCATAACCTTTTGAGAGAGAAGTCAGAAGTGGGAAATGGAACTGTAATGAAGATTACAAGGAATGGGATGTAGGAGATACAATCTATAATCATGTTAGTGTTATGCTAGCAGAATGCTGTCTTTTGAAGCCATGCATATCTTCTGGCTGTTTTGTGAAGCAGATTAAATTGGTGGTCAAAAATACTAATTGCCTATTGATCTGAGAAAAAAGCTGTCAGAATTTGCATCTCTGTTCGAAATCAATAAGGTGATGAGGAAACCATTTGAGAGGTGGTCCTCAGAGAGCTGCAAATGTGGGGAGTTAATGGACCTCTTGCACTTCATATTGACTTGTCTGTACTTTTTATCTCAAAGTTTTATCATCCTTATTTTGTTTCCAGGTTGTGTCAAGGATAAAACCTTCAGGATCCCTGAAGATATGTAAAGATGTTACCTAGTGATTGTGAATTCTGTGACAGTTAATGAATTACTGATCCATGAAGAAGAGAAAAGGGTGCTCATCTGCATGAATTTTCTCACAGAGACAATTAAGATAACTGAAAAGAAGTACTGACACTATGCAGAGAAAGACTTGAGATTAACACAGGATCTGAATCTTGTCATCCTCCATAGAATTAGCCAGAACATGAGTCTGAGCAGGAGGGTGCTGAGTTCATGTGAATATCAGTGTACAAAAGTACAAATTATTCAGACCAAAGTTGCCCAATTTTGTAAGAGAATGTAGAAACTTTGTAACTTTCCATTTTCACTTCTGAAAGCATTCCAGAGCTGTGTTAGTTTGCTCAAATCTGCTTTTCTCTAGGTTTATATCTACTGATAATGATTTTGTCCTGGCTTCTCTCCACAGACTTACCACTCTAAGTCTCTGATAAAAACCTTTTTATTACACTGGCATGTAATTCCTTGAACAAAAACCTAAAAATCAAAAGACTTGCTGACCTAAAAAGCTGCTAGATCTTCTTTTGAAAGCAAAGAAGGGGGAAAAGGGAGTTTCTTGATATTTCATATCAGTGAGTGGTGTTCATGAATCCAATATCAAAAAAACCCTTCTAACAAGGAACAGTTGTAAAAGATGCATTTTATTTAAATTCAATCAAAATTTAATCAGATTATAGGAAAGTTAGGGGTGTGTATTTGATACAAATTCTCTCATCAAAGACAGAGTAAATTGGCCTGGGTGCAGGTTAACACAGGGTGTGTCAGCTGGATACATGTTTTTGGCACAAGAGGGCTTAGCTGTCCAGATGATCTGCATGGGAATGATTTAAAAATAGCTACAAAGCATGGTTGCTGGACTGTGTCTGTACACATATAGTCTATCATCCTCAATACTCATATATTTTACAAAAATACAAGGTACTTTACTTATTTAATACATTTTAACTTCTAAGCAGTCACAAATTTAAATGTGTTTGTACTATTTCTTCATGGGTGAGAGCAGTTGAGCAAAGCTCAGAAACTGGGATAAGTGTAATTGTGTTCTCTGTGGTTGAGCTGCATTTCTGTTACCCATACCAGCATACTTGTAGCATTCCATGGAGTGCTAGCCTCCATGCAGTATCCAATTGCTTGTGGTATTCATTTTACAAGAGTTTCAGGTACTCAGCACCTCAGAAATGCTGAATCTCAGTTTACATATTGCAGTCAAAATTGTCCTGTTATTATTTTTTGAGAAAATAAGGTATTTCAACAGGTCACATCTTGGAAAGATTTTTAGGAATGGGTCACACCCATCAGAAATTTACACTGGAACATTACAGAATTTACAAAGGTTAGGGAGTTTTGATGTAATTGCCTTTCAATGTCAGCAAAAAGATATGCAACAAAAAAATGCTCTAGAAACAGCATTCCAAAAGAATCGAAATCTGTTTAGATATTATTAAGTTGTGTTAGAAAATTAAAATAGTTTTAATCTCAGTAGTGCACATCTTATTTTTGCTGGACCAATCTGAAAATATTATCCTATTTTTGAGGGGGAGGGGGAGTGTGCAACATCTGGGAAAACAGGTTATGTTTTTAAAGCCACTTCTGATTTACAAGTAAGGAAGGAGCATTTTCCACTGACAGGGTAGGAAATTAAGTCAAAAAATCTCCCACAGCCAAAGATAAAGAGTCAATATAAAGACAAATGAAGAAATCTGTTTCACCCATATATTGAAGCATATATTGTATACTGGTAAGAGTGAATCCTGTCACTCATAATGCTAATTATCTTGTAAAAAATTGCATAGGCAAGACTTGAGGGAATTTTGTTTCTTCATACGCTAAAGCAAAATTTAAGCAGAGATCTGCCTGCTAAGGCTGGTAGAGACTTCTAAATGCAATTCTAAGATTAAAAAATAGTACCTTTACATACTTCTAATGAAAAAAAAAGAGTAACCTTGAATTCATGTGATTTAGCCAAAATTCCAATAATATAACACTGCTTACTCACTCTTCTGCTGTTTCTTTGTCATTTGTTCTTCACTTCTAACCTCGTGGCTAAGAGCTGTTAACTGTGTTAAAAAAAGACAAAATAGAGGAAGTTCAGAGAATATCTGTGGATATAGCCAAAACATCTGTAACACGGAAGGATTTTGTTTGTCACTTCTGAGTAAATAATCATTATATGTCAGATTTATTGTTAATTTTAGATGAGCTGAAAACATATCCAAAAATACTTTTTTTTTTGTGTTTCCTTCCAAGTTTTTCTCAGTGGAGGTGGAAAAACTAAAGTGGCTTACAGCAGTGTTATGATGACCTCTTGTGGTTAAGTAATATATGCATTTTGAATCAGTCTCTTGAAAGCTTCCAGTATCAAAGGTTAAATTCTATGCTTAGATCTGAAGAGCTTTGTGTTGTTAATGTTGCCTAACCTGAAACAACTCCTCCTCCCAAGCACACTATCAATATTTGTTTAGCTCACTGCTAAAAGATTCTTTTAAAAATATCTCAACCTTTGCACTCCACAAACATAGCAGGTGAGACTATCGTGTTTTCTCACATGGTAATTTGTTAAAGCAAATTCACCAGCCTACCTAAATAAAATCATTACTATGAAACCCAATAATATTTAATAAAACTGTGCCCACTACAAGTGTAAAAGAAACTATTTAAGCCACTCATTATAAGAAATAAGATTATATTGATAGACTGCAATGGTAGATATTGAAAATACATATTTTTTGCATAAAATTTTAGTGCATGAACTAACTATATGCATCATGTTTAAATTGCTGTTAAAGCTGTCTCTTTTCCTCAGCTTTTCTTTCAACAAAAATTAGAGAACTGAGGATTTTCTGATGTTGCCAAATGCAGGCTATCAATCTGGATCAAATTACCTGACACCTTATCCCTTAGTAGATAAAATTGCTCAAGACTTTATCCTGATTTTCCAGTTTCCTGAAATCATTCAAAATTACACTGATTTCATTAGACCACTTTGCTGAGTGATTATACTTCAAGTGATGGTCCCATCAATATTTATAGACCCATGGTATTACTTTCCCACTGGAGGATCACCAGTGGTGGTATTCACACCTGCCAGGCAGTATTAACATGACCTTACTAAATTTAAGATTTATTGCAAAGCCACTTCTGCACTGGCTCTGCTGTCTGAAGCTCTGGAAGCTCATCGGGAGCACAACCTTGGACTGCCCCCAGCTGGAGGTGTGCCACGTTGTGACACGCTGTGCTTGCAGCTGGGGGAGCCTGAACTCAGCTGCTGTGAGACCTGACTTGTTTATGCAACAACACACACTTTGGAGAGCTGTAGGTTAAACCTACACACTGCTCTCAGTGTACACTGCAATCATTATCAGCTCTCCCCATTTCTTTTCTTTGAAAAGGTGAAAAACAGAGGCTGTTGGGCAAAACATGCTGGAACAAAGCAGACAACAGCAACAAAAAAGCAGTTAAAATGCGGTTATTGACACACGTCAGTAAGGAAGCACTGATGGCGGTCATGTATCCTGAAAAATCTCTGAGTTTTGAAACATCATTGACAAAATTCTCCTGAAAATTTCTTGCATTAGGAGGTTCTGAGCGCTGCTGGTATGCGGACTTGGAAGACAAAACCAAATTGTTTGTGTGGGGGAGGGAAATGTTTTGTTTCTATTGTTTAATAGGCCTAATCTGTCTCATTCTTCTTTAGCTGGGTTAACTCTGCAGTGCTAAGAACTGACTGACTTAAAACTGTAAACCCAGTGTATGAGGAGCAAGCTCCAATACTGTTGGCCCCATTGAACTTCCAACTAAATACAGTTTGCATGTCTGAACATGCGATTTTTCAAAATGTCTAAATGCTGTCATTATTTCCCCCGCTATGGGTTACAGGTGGGATAATATCCAGCCTGAGACAATTTTAATTTGACCCTCAGGGTGCAGTTTATTTCTTCCCTGGCTCAGCATAGCTGCCCAATAGCCACTTGTTGCCCATTGGAGACTCCCGACCAGCCAGCCAGGAAACCAGCCAGCTAGTGACCTTCCTAGAGGAGGTAGGGGTGGCTGTTTTGGCAGCAAATATGCTGGCATCTTGTGCTTCATTGTGTAGCCTTCCAAGCCATGCTGTGCCAGGAGCAGCATGGTATAGACGGGAATCATCTGGTGAGTACCAAGGTCTCATCAGTTTCTCCCATCTTAGGACAGGGGAGAAGGTGTCATAGTCACAGCCTTGTCCCACCAGCTGCCAGCTCACAACTCTTGCTGCAGCCACATTTCAGCACAAATGTCAATAGACTAGCCACGGTCCATGCCTTCAGCCAACACCATGCACCAAACATGTTCAAAGCTCTGAAAAATGAGTGTGTGTTTTTAGGTTTGGGTGGCACCCTGGGACAAACTATGGTTTTGAGGCAAGTTCTGGATACTGACTTTCAAGGACAATGAAAGTCAAACACTTAAAAAACCTTTCACCTTTGCACATCATCTAATGTTCACACCAATTATTAGAAGGTTCTTATAATTCGTATACATATTTGGTGATAGAGATCAGCTGCAGAAAATTTCCAGCAAACAAAAATATTAAAAAAAGAAAGCAATACAGGGACAATACCAAATCATCTAAGCTCCTAAGCTGTGTTCTGCTACAGACTACTATTTTACTGCAGAAATATTTCCTCTATAGGCATTCTCAGATAACTTCCTGTTTATAATACAGTTTTATTCAAGCTTTGTAATGTTCTTGCTCATTCTCCAAGCAGTGCAGAGTATCCTTGCAAGCAGGGGTTAAATCCTGTACTTCCTTTTTGGCTTCTCTTCCAGCAATAACAAGTTCATTTTCTGGCTTTGACAGGAGGGAGTTGGATTTACTGGCTGGCTGTTGTGTAAGCATCAACTGTACTGGAACTACAGTAGGAGCAAGAAACAGGAAGAAACCAGTTGGTAAAACACAATCATAGGCTGGCAGGAACTCCGTGACTATTTATCACTCCTTCCAAAGAGGGGAAAAACAGTTGGTGGCAGATATTCAGTGCCATCAAGTACCCAGAAGAGAGATTAAAGATCTTTTTTCTCCATGCCAGGATACTCAGAGTTTTACTTCAATGTGGACCATGGCTACTTGGAGGGTCTGGTCCGAGGGTTCAAAGGTGGGATCTTGACAAGTGCGGACTATGTCAATTTAGCACAGTGTGAGACACTAGAAGGTAAGTGCTGGTTTATCTTATTCAGGAAGAAACACTGTTGCTTAGGTTTCTGAAGAAGGGAAGGTAAAAGATTGAACTACTGAGAGTTTGTCTTAAACCCAGAGATAAGCCCCATGTCCTTGGAAGAACTGTTCTCATATTTAAGTTAATAGCTTTCCATAGACTGTGATTTCTGCGCAGGCTGTAATTTGCTAAGCAATGCAGACAATGGGGCTTTCTGATTTACTGATAAGGTTTAGAAATCTCTTTCACAGAGTTCTTATGGAGATTGGCAACCTTCTCACATATTTTAGCCATGCTATAGAACAGTTCAGGTTTGGAACTTTCATACCATTTCAGCTGTATAAAACAGTTTCCAAAATCTTGTTAAAAGCTTGCTATTTGGCTCTGAGTTTCTCTATAAAGTACATGATTTTAGTAATTTGTTACTTCCTGAGTTTTAGGGCAGTGGTGAAGACTCTGCTTACCAGGAGCAGAAAACTAGACTCCACAAAGATAAAACTTAGGGAAAAAGGAAAAAAAAGGAAAAAGAGCTCTTTTCAAGGTGACTTTGCCACAGTAATAAAGAGAACACACAGTAGTTTCCAAAACAGCTTTCTGTGGCCAAGACTGGTCACAGCCTGATGAAGACAGACTTGTACCAAAGAATCATATGACATACCTTTAGACACTTGGCAGGAAAAAATGCAACAGAAAGAAATCACCTTTCAAAAGGAACATAATTTTCCTGACTGCAAAATAAAAGCTATGATTGTACACTCAATTTCTATAACTTGCAGTCTATTAGATCAGTTTGGAAAAGGAAGAAGGAGAATGAATAAGCTCTCTCTATTTTAAGCTTTGGCTGATTTGTACATGCAGTAATGGGTTTAGGAGTAAGAAAAAGGGAAAAATGATGATTCCCATATCCAACAGAGTTTTGAGGCTGTCTAAACTATTAATATAAGTAATAACATAAGTCTGGGAAGATTGCTTGCCATTCATCTCTCAGATTAAAACCACTGCATTTAAAGAAATGCATGTAGATATTTACCTGTCTGCAGAATAAAGTTCCTCTTATAGGAATATGTTAAAGAAGAGTTTATCAGTACAGTCAATGGAATCTAGACACTATTGAACAGACCAAGTGCATGTGTCTACTTCTGCTGATAACCAGGAGAGCTGTTCCAGCTCTCCATTAAATACAGTGGCAGTTTAGGCACACAGAACAGATGTGTACAATCTCTCTGAGAACTGAAATCTATTCCTTACATCAGCTGGACAAAATCAACTGTTTCTTTACCCCATTTGTTCCAGCATTTGTGATGTATGCAACTTACAGACTCTACAGAAACTCTTGATATAGTATTTAATTGTTTAAGTGAAAAAGTCCTGCTGCGTAAGGATACAGACTTTGGAAAATGGTAACAGCTTCAAGCATCTATAAAAGACACAAAGAACAGATTGGTAGAATAACTAAACTCTGTTGTCACTTCACTTCTCCCTGCAAACAAACTCAATAAATTATGTTACCCAAAGCTTCATGAAGGAAAAAAAAATCCTGGTTGCTTCTGAATAAGAAGAAAAGATATAGAGTTAAAAACATATAAGCAAAAGGGATTATTTGTACCCTTCACAAAAGAATACTCAATTGTGTTAAGTTTAGAATAGCTAAAAAACGCCTAAATTTTAAGTCATGCTATAGGGAAGTTATTTACCACCATGAGGTAGTTTTCAAATATTTCTGATAGATAAACCTTCAATATTTTTAATAACATGAAGCAGATGGACAGGTAACAATAGGGAGATAAAAACCATTCTTTATTACAATTTATAATAGGAAGAACAATTAGTTTTATTTTTGAAACTTACTTTTTCTAGTGTTCATTCAATTTTAGAATGCAAATTATTTCATCAATAGAAGCAGCAGCCTTCATCATCCCTCCTACAAGCACATCTCTACCACCCACTATCACTTCCCCTTTTTCTCTATCCAGCTGCATCTCTTTCACCACTTTTTTCACTTATTATAGACAGCTAACAGATTCCCACCATTTACCTACCAAATGTAATATTTATAATGAAAATATGAGAAATATAAAAACAATGGATTTCTACACGATGCTAAACACACTTATTTCTCTGCACATGTAGGATGCTGTAATACTGAACTTTCACTGTGAGTTCACAGTGCACCAAACCCACAGACTCCTACCTAAAGTAAATTTCTAAAGTAAATTTCATACATTGTCTTTTATTCAAATTTGAAATATTCAGCAAGAGGATCTGTGCTGTAGTAACGTGATGTTTTCTCAGTAGTGCCATCATGTCTTCACATTAAAAGGTAATAAATTTACCCTATTCTGCATTCTGTGGCTTAGCACCACACCACAAAAAATGGCCTAAGCTAAAAACACTATAAATATGGTAAAACAAACAAGCAGAAAACAAAAATCAAAACCACTCAAAGTAACCCATAAACAGAAGCAAAAAGATCTTTTAATTTCAAAGTGGTTTTGGTATTTCTAGAGATGAAACCATAACATCACTGCTGAAGAACCACAAGAAAAACTTTAGATTAGTGCTTTACATCTGCTTGATAATCAGAGAGCAAATGTAAAAGCGAGATGGAAATTAAAAAAGAAGACTGCTCACAGACCAATGATACCACTGTGTCCTCTCAATTCAGGGCCATACCGACAGGAAGAAAGGCTTTCAGCTCCATTTAGACATCCTCCTCAGCTTGGTTGAACTATGATTTCCATGGAGCCGCCTCATGGGCTGCATGCTGGTTTGGTCTTATGGCATCACCTGTTTTAAGGGAATGAGGTTCCCAGAGCAACCTTGCTGACAGTTTTGAAGTAGAATATGGGGGTGTGGGAGTGTAGAGGTGTTCAAATGCAATGTTTTGTTCTTCTCTTGCCTTTTTTCTGTGACAGAAAGACTTCTGCTCTGTATAAAGGAGGGTAGGTCACAGAAGGACAAACATCTGAACTCTGGGCCGGACAGAATCACTGACACAAGTTTACTTCACTTGCCAGAGCCAGGGCCTGCCAGCACATGGTGGCTGAAATAACAGTGTTAACGGAAAGAAAACTGAAGCTATTTGGTTATTGCTATCAAAGTGAGGGGTCAGACAAATTACTGTGAATTTGATGCCAAGAGACTAGGTTAACATTTTGTTAAAGTTCTCACAATAGTCTTTTTGATCAGGATCATTCCTGTCTTAACTGCAATCATCTTAAACCAGTCTCCCTCTGTGCTCTAATTCCTTTCAGTCATACTTTAGTTAATTCTGTTTGTTTGCTATTCAGTTGTGAGTAAATTCACGTAATTATTTAAGGTCATATTTTTCCTATAAGTTATTTTCCTGCATGCAATTTAATGAGGAAATAGACAATGCAGATGGATGATAATCAAAATGAATGGATGACAGCTGAAATACAGCAATTTTCTTCCCTAGGGATCTTTAGGACAAAGGCCAGAGTCTTGTGTAGGTCTCCAAGAGACCCTGAGAAAAGGAGCAGCTACTATCAATAAAAGGTTTTGGTGAACAGGAATGTCTGAGGCCCTGTAATGCTCAGCCATCTCTTCCTGCTGAGTCACCAAGTCATGTCACTAGTGCAAGTGTCTGACAGCAATGGTTCCCAGGCCTTATTTATGCCAGCAGCAAAGAAAGGACTATAATTTAGGTCCACCAGTTCAGTCTGTGAGCTGCACTGAACTCTGTCTTCATGTGTACTCTGATTATGACATTCTTGGTTGATATTATATGGTATTGGAGATTGTGGATGATTGTTTTGGCCAAGACCATGAGATAGAGTGGAATATTTTTTCTTACACGCAGTATGCATGTTGGCATTTATTTATTCAGCTAGATAAACACATCTACAAAGCAGGCTGTGTAACTGACAGGGTTTTAAACACAACATTCCTGGGTATAACATTTCCTCCACAGCTTTTGGGAGGTGGGTGACTCTATTTAATGAATTATAGCTAATATTTTTTGTGCCTTATATTAAGGTATTGTTTATGAAGGCACTCAAATCAATTCAGATAACTGAGAAGGGTAACAAAGTCTTGTGAAACTACTCTCAATCAGCAGGTTTTTGTTTCTGTTCATTTTATGATGATGTTAATCACATTTCAGAATGGTCAATAGTTGGGGCTGATATTTGAGTTTTACAGTCTGCTTTATGTAATTAACCCCTGAAAAGTACTATGTTTGAAAGGCATTTACACAGTGTGGCTAAAAGTAGATATCTGTGGTTCATCTGAAAAGGAATTGAGAAAAGGAATTGAGCTCTGCATCTCATAAAGTAGTATTATCTAATCTCAGCATATGTCAAGTATTTTTGTACTCTTTGCAACAAAAGGAGAAATTAGGAAAGTTTTCACAGGAAATGTAGGTGTAAAATCAAAATATTAATGAACTTTTAAAAACTTGGTCTTACATAGACTAATTTCAGGGTATAACTGCATTTTTATTTTCCTCTTAGTCTTGCTTACCTTTCCCTCTTTCTTCAATTGTGTTTCTTTTTTCATATTTGGATTCTATTTCTCCTCTCCCTACATGGAACTTTTTTGGTAGTGAAAATAAGACTTTTTCTAAGTACGTTATGTGATTTGATATGGATTTGATGAATAGGTGATATTCGGGGGATAAAGAACTGGCTGAGTGGTTGCATCCAGAGAGTAGTGGGAATCCAGGTAGAGCTCAGTGCTGAGCAGTGCCCCTGAAGGGTCCCTTTTGGGAAAAGTACTATTTGATATCTTCATCAGTGACATGGACAGTGAGATTGAATGCACTGTCATGTGTTTGCAGGTGGCACCAAACTGAGTGGTGCAAGTGACACCAAACTGACTGAGTGGTGCATGTGATACCAAACTGAATGAGTGGTGCAGTTGACACAACTGAGGCACAGGATGTCATTTAGAGGGACCCAGCAAAGCTGGAGAAGTGAGCCCATGGGAGTCTCATGAGATTCAATGAGGCCAAGGGTAAGGTCCTGCACCTGGGTTGGGCAATTCCTGGTATCAACACATGCTGGGGCAGGAAGGAATTGAGAGCAGACGTGTGGAAAGGGACTTGGATGTCTACTACTCTTTGACAAAATGTCAGACATGAGCAGAAAATGTGTGCTCACAGCCCAGAAAACCATCTGTATCCTGGGCTGCATCTAAAGCAAGGGAGGGAAATTGTTCTCCTCCTCTGCTCTGCCCTTGTGAGACCCCACCTGGAGTATTGTGTCCAGCTCCAGGGTTCCCAGCTCAGGAAGGACATGGGCCTCTTGGACTGAGTCCAGAGTAGGGCCACAGAAATCTCTCCAGTAGGGCTAGAACATCTCTCATACAAGGAAAAGCTGAGACATTTGAGACTGTTGATCCTGGAGAAGGTTCTAGGAAGACTTTATTGCCAGATTTCAGTACCTGAGGAGAGTTACAAGAAAGACAGAGACAAGATTTTAACTTGTTGTAATAGGACGAGGGGCAATGGTTTCAAACTAAAAGAGAATAGATTCAGACTAAATATAAAGAAGAAATATTTTAAAAGGAGGGCAGTTGAACACTGGAAGAGGTTGCCTAGAGAGGTTGGAAACATGCATGGCCAGATTGGGCAGGACTCTGAGCAACCTTGAGAGGCAGCCAACTTGCATAGAAGACTCTGAAGTTTATCTTAGTAAGCTACAGTGCTAAACGTAGGCGTCTGCTTCACAATGTACTAGTTCTTTTTCTTTAAGTCTCAGTGTAGGCAGCCTTATTGCATACTAAGGAAGTATACACATAGGGAAATAGGCAAAAGTAGCTACTGTGCTGATAAATGCTTACCTTGCTAACTGCAAATAAATTTCCTTATTTCCATTAGTGGGAATGTTGTTGTCCTTTTCCCTAATTATCAGTTCAGATTTCACATAGAAATCTAATTATTAGAAATGCCCAAATCATATAACAGAATTCCAATCTATAATTTAAAATAGTTTTAATATAGCATTTGAACACAATTATGGATTGCAGTGGGGCCTTTTCTAAAAGAAAACGTTAAACTGCTTTGAACAACAAGAAATTATTCAATGCTTGCTTATGCCTCATGGTAAAAAATGGCTAGCAGAGAAAATTTGTCATGTTAATTCTAGGATATAATGAAAGTTTCTTTTAACTTTGTGGTCAAAACAACTCATTTTCCCCAGTCACCAGGGCTGAGAGCTCAAACAAAAAATGTCACAATGACCCAAGTTTCTGGAACAGCTTCTTAGGATTTACTAGTAGCAGCCATAAATCAGAGAAAGCCAAACCAGAAATGCTAAGAGAGTGTAAACTCTCCCCTTTCAAGTGCTCCACTGCAGAATCCATTTGGAGTCCAGAATGTGTGCCAGGCAAGATGTGTTTCCTTCTCTTCTTCAGGCAACCTGAAAACAGAAGATTATAATCTTACTTGAGATTTAGATGTTTCATGGGAATATTTAAGGTCTTACCAAAGTTAAAGGATTATTCCTATTCCAGTCCATGAGAGTGCAGCAGACAAAATAATTGGTACATTATAATGGTGCAAATCAGTGAAATCGAAACATTGAACAAACCTGATGAGGGAGGGGCTAGAGACACTAGTGAGTAACAGCCTATCTGGTATGTCTGAAAATGAAAGCTGATGGTGAGATTTCTGACAAAGGCATAAATTACTTGTTCCTTCCTACAATATGCAGAAAGTCTTACTGGTAAAAGGCAGTACAAATTTGCATCAATTTTGCATTTACCCTATATTATAGCTATGCAAAAAAATTTTCAATACAGTATTATCAGTTGCTTAATATAAAAGTGCGTGAGAAATTAACTTTTTTAAAAAATTTGGTTGCAGACAATGTGATAGTTTATCCTTATGATCTTTCCTGAATTTAATTTCAGATCTGAAGTTACATCTACAGACTACGGACTATGGCAATTTCTTGGCAAATGAAACTGGCCCTCTTACTGTTTCCACCATCGATGAAAAACTGAAAACAAAACTACTCACAGAATTTCATTACTTTAGAAACCATGCTTTTGAACCACTTGCCACTTTTCTGAATTTTGTCACGTAAGTAATATTACCAAATATTACTTCGTACCACACAGAAAAGGTAGTTTAAATAGTATAAATGAAACATATTGGAATTTGTATTTAAGTTCTAAAACAGCGAAATTACTTTGATGCTGCTACATTTGCATTCTTTACTTGCTAATATAAATTCTGAAACTGTATGTTATATGAAGAGCTGTTGTCTTTGCAGCTAATTATTTTAAAGAACAGAAGCAGTTGTCTTTGTGCGAACAGAGGCAGAAGAAGTGGTAGAGATTAATTAATTTAAAAATGGTTAAAATTTTCAAACACCGTCTAGGTCAGACAAGTTGAAAAACTACGTTTGGGAGAGGGGATGTGATTCATGCAAGATTAACAATTTCATGATGCACAGGGAAGTGATTTAATTCCTAGGCATGTAGCAAAGTGTAGACTTTTTTAAAGGGGGAAAGACAACACATCCTACACCTGTCATAATTTTTATTCGAAACAAATAAATAAAAACCAGGAGGACTTTATATGGTACATTGCAAGGTACTTAGATCCAAGTAGCTTTATTTGAAAGTTCAGCTGTTGTTTGATGCTGGATGAAGAGAAAGCTCTGATCTCAATACCATCATGAATAGATGAAACTTGCAAATGAATGACTTAAACAACTTTAAGAACAGGGATCTGCTTTATAACAATATAACAACATGGACTAGCTCAATACCTGCATGATATTTTACCTAACTATTTACTCCCCTTGATCTGATACTTTTAATATATTTTAACAAGAACAATGAACTGTTCAACTAAATTTCAAGGAGAAGTTTTATAATAAGAGTAAAAAAGAAACAATTATCATTTTTTTTCTGGTCATGTGTAGCTGACTAATTTTAGGCTGATATATTAACAGGATCTTAAAGGCTGTCCTAGGATGCCTGTGGGCATGCAATATTCACATTTTGTTTCAGGGAAATAAAAACGAAAGCATGAAAGTTTTGGCAGTTCTTTTATCACACTCATTGAAATAAATGTATAGATGCGTATGCACAGCCTTTTCTCACTGTTGTTTTTTTAAAAAAATGGATATACTGGCTAAGATATTTCACACAGATCATTGAACTACATTCCACCAGATCCTCAAGTCCTCTTTCCATATTTTGGGTGAGAGCATATAAATCCCTGTATATTTATAGCTGTGTTCTTAGTCAACAATGCATACTCAAGACTGGCATTCAAGGGAGTTATGCTCCCATTTCCTAGTCACTGACAAGACTCATCATCCCCTTTGACACTAAAACTGGTATGAAGCTGATAGAAAACTTCTACTCAAAAGAAAACTTTAAGTAATAGAGAAGAAATCTGTAAGACCCTGTTCTTAGCTCCCTCATGGGAGGATGTTTAAAGCTGAATGAGAAGAAAACCTAAGATTGGACCAACTGCATGAACTCTGCAGTTTTAGTGCTGAGATTCCCATCTACTTCCTTGTCCATGGTATATATGAAATTAAAAATCCCAGACTTGAAAACTTGTTAGCTCAGGTGATTTGCTTTGGATACCACTCATTGTCACTTATTACAGTGAATGTACATCTCAGCTGTTATGTTTATTATAGTCATGTGTCAGTACAACCTTCTTTAAAAATGTCCGTTTTCTAAATCTGTCATATCAATCAGGTTTAAAACTAGTGCTGTGTTATCTTCTTGCTATTTAAAAACTTCTGTTGATTTTTGATGAGCTATTGATACAGAATGAACATGCATTCTGATAATACTTTGGTATTATGGCTAATTTTCAAAAATTTTTGGTTTTTATTTTTTCAAGTGAAAGTTGATTATAAAAATAATTTATTTTTACTTTTTCTTTCCAATACAGATACAGCTATATGATTGACAACGTAATTCTTTTAATAACTGGCACATTACATCAGCGACCCATAGCTGAACTTGTTCCCAAGTGCCATCCATTGGGGAGCTTTGAGCAAATGGAAGCAGTCAGCATTGCCTCAAACCCCACTGAACTCTTCAATGCAATTTTGGTTGACACACCATTAGGTAAAACCACTAAATTATTTCTTTTATTTTTCTCAAAACTACTAATCCTGTATTCTTTAGAACAGGATGTTTCCCACTGGATATGCTGTGTTTTGGTAAAACAAATCTTGAACTGTAGATCAAGAACATCTGCAGTGGTGTTCAGGACATATTCTAGTAACATTTATTAATAGCCTCTATATCCACCTTGGGTAGCAGACTCAGAAAAAAACATGTTACTCAAGAAGTGCAAGGTATATATTTTCTATTCAAAGTAGTCACTGATTTAAAACATATATATTTTTATTTCAATTCCTACATTATACTAAAAAATATGTCTTTACTAAGGATCAAGCAGACAGCTACTAATAAATATTAGATGTGGTAGAACCCAGATTCCCTCTTGAGATTTGGACATGGTTCAAATATAAAGTCCTTTTTTTGAAGAACTAAATCTAAGCGCAAAGCAAGGTAAAGTTTGGAGACATCACATTATAAATTAAGATGAAACTCTGCTCAATGTGGTGTAGCAGCCAATATGAACAAAACCCAATAGCCTGTGAAGGGCACTGAGAATAAGATAGAACTGGATGTATTTGAATGTATATGAAATCACTATGTGCTGTCATCTTCAGTACTGTGAGAGCTTTTGGGTTCTGCTTCTCAAAAAGGTGTGATAGGTTGGCCCCAGACAAAAAAAAATTTCCCAGCCAGCCACTTGCTCACCTTCTACTCTCAGCACAATGAGGGGGAGAAAAAAGGTGCAAAAAACAGATTGTGGGTTGAGATCACCCACAAAGTACTGCTGCAGGCAAACCAGACTAAATCAGTGGGGAGATTAACTTGATTTATAACTGATTTATATATGTATGACATAATTAATTACTGATCTAGATATAAGGAGACAAGCAGAAAATAATGAAACATTTAGGGGAAAACTTGGGGAAAATACCTTCCCTCCAGCCTTTGTTGCTCCTTCATACCAGGCTCCTCTTCTCTACCCCCCTGTTATCCCTGCGGGTTATGCCACATCCCTCCAGACAGGCAGGGCAGTCTCAAGGAGCAAGGGGAGTTTAGAGCCATAGAATCAAATAATGGTTTGAGTAGGAAGTGAACTAAAAGATCCATTTCCAACACCCCTGCCATGGGCAAGGACCTTCCACTAGACCAGGTTGCTCAGAGCCCCATCCAACCAGGCCTTGGATAATTCCAGGGATGGGGCATCCACAACTTCCTTGGGCAACCTATTCCTGTCTCATCATCCTCACAGTAAAGGATTTCTTCCTAACATCTAATCTAAACTTACCTTCTTTCAGTTTAAAGACATTCCCCATTGTCCTATCATTACATGCCCTGGTAAAAAGTCCCAGTTTGTTTTTCAGGTAGGCCCCCTTCAGATACACCTGCCCAACTGAGGGGCGGGGCTGTGCCCTTGGTGGGTCCCAGCTGGAGCTGCCTGTGTCCAGCACAGCACAGTCCTGCCTTTCCCTCACAGAGGCCACCCTATAGCACACTCCCATCAGTGCCTGGGCACTGGCACACTGTACAGTGAAATCTGAGAAGGGACAGAGCAGGACAGCCAAAATGAACAGTGCTGCCATGTGTAGACAGACTAAAAAGTCCAGACTGCAGTTTGGAGTGGACAAAGCTGATGAGAGATATGGACACAGTTTACAGATTCCTTGGAGCAGTGGTTTGTTCATAGTGAGTTATGAACTGCTGCCTACCAAATCCTTCAAGTGCCAGTAGAAAACTACTTTTAAAAGGTAAACTAAACCACTGTTTTCACACAGCTGGTAGTAAATTTCTGGATTTTTTTTTCTAAACTAGTTCATAAAACAAAAAAGTGTTATTAGCTCTTTAAAGTCATGGGACAAATTTGTGGGCAATAGATCTATAAGGAGATACTGAAGGGTACTCTCAGGGCTACACTTCCTGATATTCTCTATTGAAATCTAGATGCTGGAAATGTAGGAAGGGATAAGACCACAAAACCTGGCCAGGCTCACATCTTCTCTGTAAATACCATCTTCCATTGCCACTGCTTAGGAGAACACATTTTCATATGGTGCTGTTCTGCCCCACTGGGATAGCTCAGGAACAGGGAGAGGCACACGTTGGTTATGAATATCATATTTTTAAATGGTCCAGCTGCACAAGTGAAATTCATCCACTGCCTCCCTGCTCAAAATCTTGCTCTTTAGTCAGTTCTGCCAAGGACCCATAAGCACAGATGGTCAAGGTCAAAGCATGTGCCCTCTATCAGCTGCAACCTGTTGCCTTTCCCACACTACATAGGCAAAGAAGAAAAGGGAAAATAGGAAAGAGGATCTCCTTAACAGTTGCAGAATACCTGCATGATTTTGGACAAAAATAATTTTCCATATCCCTCACTAGAAAATCTTCATAATAACCAAACTATATACTTTAGAGAAGATTAGGGCTTTCATTAGCATTCCCATATGATTCTCTCTGGAGACGTGGGCTCTGCCTGCAGCCCTGATTGATTCCCCTCACTGCAGATTCTCATTAAAAAGGAGGGGATATGAGGATAAGGGGAAAATCAAGCGGATTTTTCTTTCTCTCTTTTATATCACCCTTTCTTGTACAACAGAACCCTCGGATCCTTGTTCACACACTAGTGAGCAATAGACAGAAGATGCATATTATCAGCATGCAGATTTATACTGCTATGTTATAAACTCTGCTTTCAGCTGCATTTTTTCAAGACTGCCTGTCTGAAAACGACCTGGATGAAATGAACATTGAAATAATGCGCAACAAACTGTACAAGGCAAGTCTTTGAAACAAAATGATAATATTTGGGATTTACCAAATGTCTCAGCAAAGTAGGTCAGTATCATTAACCCTGTTTTATGGATGGGGAAACAGAAGTACGGCGAGATAAAGCAAGCTGTCTAAGGTCATCTGGTTGATTTCAAGTCCAGGAATGAAACCCAGCTGCTTCCATTTCTACTCCACTGTCTGGGGACTTTTCAAATTTTAGGTCTGCATCCAAATTCTAATTTAATATCTCGTTAATGAAAATACTCTAGATGTCAAGCTAATATCCAGTTCCAGATTTGTTTATGAATAACTCAGCCACCAAACACCAGAGAATTCTTAACTCCTGAGTGAGCTTAGACAGGCTTTTGGCTAATATTTATATTTATTTATATAAGGAAGATGAGATTTGAAAGGGCCTAATGGTTTTGAATCCAGCTAATATGATTTTTACTTAGGGATTTTGTATAATTTTCTTCCTTTAAAAACAATTTTTAGCATTGTTGCAGCACAGTGCTGCAAGGATATGCATTTAACATGAGCCTTGCATTTTCAAAGTACTTTACAAATCTTAGCACACAGGCCACTACTCTTACAATGGTCTCTTTAAAGGCTATACATACTCCAATCCATCAAAGGTTCCTCCTGGAGCATTCTCTTCAAAATCTTTATCATCTTTCTTTCACAGTGGATTCCCCAGATTGCAGGAAGTATTTTTACAGCAATGTGATTGTACTACGGGGAAAGAAAAGAAAATTCTGTTTGTCTTACAAATGATATTTATAAATTCCAAAGCTGATTTTTAATTCTTGAAACTTTTACTAATTCTCTCATTCAATACAACATCAATTATGCTTACATATGTTAATTTTTAATGTATTTTAATTCTTTCACAGTACTACTATACTAGACATGTTTCCAATTTGGTAACATACATATTTGATTCTTCTATCCTGTGTGGATATCCATATATTAACACTTAACAAATCTATTTTTTTTCTTCTTGCTCATCTGACTATTAGGGGGACCATTCTGCAAACACTATGAAATTATTAATAGATAATTTCTCCTTTACTTCAGCTGTCAATGTGATCGATTGCTTCTGCTCTACTATCAGATAGCAGTATACAGAACCTAATGCATAATTCTATGCAGTAGATCCCCCTTGAGATGTCTCTACTTAAAATTCCCTTAATTGCATAGTGACAGCTCCTAACAAGATTGTGTGAAGTTGTAGCAAATGCATTTTAACATAAATATCCTCTAATACAGCATTTTGGGAGATTGAGAGGCAGGCAGAACAGCATCTCAGATATTTAGTGTTCTTCCGGCACAGGTATTTTGAAAGGGTGCAGATGCCAGAATCCTTAATAGACCAGAGGGCTCTGCAGACCAGTATTACAGAAGCTTTGTGTGCTGTTCTGTCCTAATCCAGGGTTTAGGGTAGAGCAGCAGGGATTAGTTTGTGTATTCTCATCCTGCTGGCCCAACATCCATGGCATATGCCCAAATCCCCTCCTCCACACACTATAAATGAAGAGTTTCCTTTAGCCATCTGCTTATTATGCAGTGGAAGCTCAATGGAACTCAAAAAGTTCCTTCTTTAGAAAGCAAGTAACACATAATATTTTTCTTATTACAATTTTTGAAAACATTTGATCTCAAATTGTAAAAACAAGACATTTGCATTTGAATATTTCAGCTTTCATTTGAACTAAGTAATTAAGCACATATTTAAAATTTAAATTCATAGGTGGAATTATCAAACTTAATGGAAGTATTTAAAAATGAAGTTCATGGCTATGTGCAATCCTGGTCCAGGTCTTAAGCAGCATTTAAAATATTTCTCTTCTTCTTTCATGTAGTCTTACCTCGAGGCATTTTATAAGTTTTGTGAAAAACAAGGTGGTACTACAGCAGAAATAATGAGACCTATTCTTGAGGTAAGAAACATTCAGTCTTTATACATTAAAATACTCCACAATGTTGTCATAATTGTCTAACTTAGTTTTTCCTGTTCAATTTTTCTCCCTTTGCAAAGGTATCTGTGAAATGTTTGCTTCTCCTCTAAATATACTTGCTTTTTCTAAGATCCAATGAATAGCGTATTCAAGGATGACTTTTACCTTTTCACTAGAGAAGCAGCTAGACCATTACTAAGGAGGATCCAGTCTCAGTTAATATTTTTCTGTATCAGAGAGCAGAAAAGAAGAAATGGTTCAGTAATCTTAACCTGTTGCCCTTTAACATCTCTTTCCATTATGTAGAAAAACAAAAATTGTTGACTATTGAGTTTGGGAGAGCTAAATCCTGGCATTACTGTCTATTTACTAATCAATAATCTTCAAGCTTCACGGCATTGCTACATTTGTTTACTCTCCTATTAAAATTAGTGATTAAGGTTAGAGTTGAGTGACCTTTGGAATAAGTGTCATATAAAATGTAGAACAGTGTGTCTTATATTTTTGACTCAACTCAGCAAAGGTTAATATTTTTTCCATGGCATACAAAGCTCCTAATGTTCTCCCTGCAAAGCATACATGCATCTAGTGAATGATATTTTTGTCTTTGTTTTTTTAATAAAAGATGCAGAAATTTCTGAAATTGAATTCTCAGCATTCAGGTCTCCTTTTCTTCTTTTTCTCACTTAGTCCATCACAATTCTTTGCAGAGGCTGACAGTCAGACCACCCACTTGCTTCCAGGAGTCTTTTTTTCTGGATAAGCAATTTTACACCCTGGAAACCAAAAAAAAATTTACTGAGGGCTGATGACATCATACTGAAAGTTTGCATTTAGAAGACAGATAATAACCCTGGGAGCTCATTCCTGAGGGAAGAATGTGTCTGAATTACATTTTACAAAATAAATCCTAAAAGATATTGCAATTTCCTATTTTAATTAAGCAGGTCACAACGTTTCAATTTATGCTCTAAACAAAATGCTTCTAATCAAGTTAAATTGAAGAGAAATTAAATATTTTGACTTTTCTTAAAAATAAAAATCAAGAGACTGGCTGGTTGGCTGGCATAGTTGATTCAGATTTTTCAGAAAGTTTGTTTTTAAATAGAAATTCATGCTCAGCGCAGATTACTTACTAATGTTAGTTTAAGCATGTGGTAAAACTCCCTTTATATCAGTGGTAACAATTTAGCCTATGATAAGCTTCTTTAAAATCCCTATCTTATGTCAATCAGCCAGGAGGATAAACTTTTCTATAGAAGATTTCCTTTTTTATAACATTTTATTACCCTGAAGAGACACATAGAACAGACTGCTGATGGTTGGATTCACAAAAAAACCACAAGTTAAATTATTCAAACAAATACTTGCTATTTATTTTGTAATCTTATATATAAGACTACCAACCTGACCTTACACAATGAGGCTAAGGTATTTAGCTCCCCAACTCCTTGACTACCACATGCGGTGCCAAACTTCCATATTAAGAGTACTGATGATCTCTTTTCCGCCGTGGACAGCACATGCTGCATGTTTAGCCCTGATTCTGGCAAGAAACTGCAGGACTTCATTGCAGTGCAGCTAAAGCTGCTGGTTCAGAATTTAGCATGGGTCCATGCTAAATTCTGAACCAGTAGTTTCCCAGATGCAAACATGCACTAAGGAAATTGCCGTCCTCTGACTCCACCTCTACCTGCAGCAATCAAATGGACTGTCACCGAAGTAATTGCCTCATGGCCTTACTCTCTCTGGAGACCCTCATGTGCCAATAATTTGATGAGTTGCAAGGTCTGGAGGGATGGGAGTTATCCTGAAAATTTTCTCAAACTGGAAGCCACCAGAAGCAGAACCCACACCTGCTACCATGAGTTGCAATTGCCTCCAATGTTTTTTATCAACAAAATATTACACATCTAAGAGCTAGATTCAACATGGCTTTAACAAGTTAAAAAATAGAAAGCATTTGTCCTTCTTAAATGGTTTCAGTAGGTCTAACAGGATTATTTTTATTAATTAGGGAAATGAAGTTTGGCCCTGTTATTCATTAGCTAGAAATCTTTTCAAGCACGCTTATTTTCTTCTCATTACTTCTTTACTGTTTACTCCTTTCCCTTACTTCGAAGTCAGTGCCAGCGGGTAGCGAGTTCCTGTTATTGTCTGTTCTCATACACAAGAGTAGATGTGAATATGTGTTTTTGCTAAAGTGGCAGATTAGTGTTGCAAATGCAGCCTTATTATTCAAATGAAAAGAGCACCTCTATGCTCAAATATTCACAGCATAAGAAATTTTTTAAGCTGCCTAAATTGTGCCTATACCATATTTACTTCACTTGGCAAGACTTTCCCTGTGTAATCCCTGCAATTAGCAAGGGCTGTGCTGTTCTTAAAACATGAAAGCAAGGAATAAAGGAAAGAACTAAAACCATAGTCAATTTAGATCTCAAGACAGAAGAAAAGATTGTTTTTATGCACTACTGTATTTTAGTCATACTATAAGAATGGTAAGTGAAATTTTGCCTTGTACAAAATAAGAACCCGAGGTCTAGACATTGGATTGCCTTTCAGTCTGCTGCTGCAGTGAAAATACAGATACTACAGGCATCTAAACCTGACAGAAGAAATATAGCCTTTTATTCTATGTATTAAAAATTAACTGTTATTTGAACCACTTTAAACTTTAACTTTGCAAGCAAATGGCCTCCTCCTCCTTATCAAATTATCATTTTAAATATGTGCATTGAGAAACTACATTTTTTTAGGATTTTCACTCAACTTTTACTATCAACAGCACTTTGAGTTACGGGCAGCACTATCGATTCTTTGTGCTTTCCTTTATCAGTTTTATTTATAAGATCATTATTGCATAATCTCACACATGAGGGTGTGAAGATATTTTTTCTTGTCAACATCTGGGTAACTAAGCACGGAAATGAGGAAGCAGCAGAAATCATATTTTTAGAACAAAAAACACAGAATAAAAACTGTAGTTGCAAAATCTTGTTTGATTTTCTAGTCAAAATTTAATGCATATTTGCAAAGAACAGAGAGAGAATTTACAATTTCAAAAATAAGGTGTGTGTCCAATGCTCTCAAGTCAACTTTTTAAAAAAAATTGCATTTCCATAGTTTGACTTACTAAAAAACCCCAGAATATGCCCACTCTAATTTAGAATGAGATGTCTAATAACACCTCTTTATTCTTTGTTTTGCATATTAAGTTTGAGGCAGACAGACGTGCTTTTATCATCACCATTAATTCATTTGGCACTGAGCTGAGCAAAGATGACCGAGAGAAGCTGTATCCAACCTGTGGAAAACTTTATCCAGAAGGCTTGCACCTGTTGGCCAATGCAGATGACTACGAGCAAGTGAAGTGTGTTGCAGAATACTATGCAGTATGTAAACTAATTTATTAAAACAAAAAGTCAATATAAAAATAGTTAATTAGCATCTCCTGACATCAGCAAAATTGTTAAGAGTATACACATAAGTTAAAAGAATTTCTGAGAGAGGAAAAATATCAGCAGAGGTACTAAAGTTCCCATAAAAAAGTGTATGGGATCAAAGACTTTTGATATGAAGAGTTAAGATTGAGATAAGACATTATTACATTAGTGCAGTACAAAGTTCCTCTTACAAGGATGTTTAAGTAAGAGCAAATCACATCTAGTAAATAAAACTCTTCCTACTCCATTAACTCTCCCCAAATTGAGTTTCACTTCATTGCTTCTGCCTCCAAGATTTTGGAGCATAGCCATACAGCATTTAAAACTGAGCTGACCAAACAATTCATGTCACAGATTAGTCAAACCTGATTTGTTGCCAGTATACCATAAAAATTCCCTTCTGAAACATTTTCTCTAAATCATTAATTGATTCAAAGAACTAGATGAAAATGTTAATATTGATGCAAATAGTGTTGTTATTAAAGATTAGTAATCTGCAATACTTGATCTACGAATTAACTGCTGTACTCTGTCTAACCATAATATTTAAGCTACCTTTAAGTAGGTACACAAAAAATGTCTATTCCTTTTTCCACAAAAAACCCCACAACGATGAAGCTGTGCATCTGCTCCTATGCATAAAGAGAACATTTTAATCATGAGTTACCATGTCAGTGAGGCATGGAGCAAGACTGTTCACGAGATGGTGAGTTATTTAGATGAATTTGGGAACCATTGCAGTAGACCTCTACTACACTCCTACTTTAAGGGAAAAACAAACCAAACAAACAGAGGAGGAAATTACATGGAAATGTAATACTTAAGAAATCAAGTCAAATGTATCTGCACAGGATATTCCAGGATGACAAATCAGACTAATGGATTTGGATACAATATTAATGTAGGTAAGGTAAATACAGCTGACTACTGGAAATAAAAGGAGCAGCCATGTGATGATCAGAGTTCAGTGTTTTGGCTCCATTTAGAGCTCTGGCTCTGATGGATACTATTCGTACAAGAAGTTCAGTGCTCTCTGCCCAAAGGAGTGAAAGGTCACATGTCATTCCACAATAAGTCTCTTTTAGTGCCTTCAGCAAATTAATTTAAATTGTTGGAAATTATGATAAGAAATACAAGAACAAATGTGATTTTTCTTTCTTTTGCTGACTATATGCTTTTAACTTTTGATTTATGTAGAATTGTGGTCTATACAGGAGGTCTTCTATACAGAAAGATTACTTAATGAAGATTAATTTACCAAGTAATGTAAGGTGTTTGTGCTGCGCAGAATGCGAAAGTACCTTGTTTCCATGGACAGTGGTTGTCTGTGCTTTTAGGAATACAAGGCTGTGTTTGAAGGTGTAGGGAGTGGCACTGGAGAAAAGACACTGGAAGACGCATTTTTTGAACATGAGGTAAAACTTCTAGCCTTAAAATACATGGAATAATAACTAAAACAAGAATGAGGTACCAGGCTTTTGATTCTACTCTACTGCTTTCTATTCAATAACATGGATTTTTGATGGCTGTCATCATCTGGCTGAATCAAAATAGAATTTACCTTTTTAAATAAAATTAATCCTATAACATTCTTCTGAAGACTCTTTACACAGCTATCAATCCTGATAACCTATCCAAAAGCTATCTCATAAACACCACTTAATTAAATTTCTTTTGAGTAATCTACTAGAGAAGTTATTTCACCACTGTCTTTTATTTCCTGTAATATTGCTGTACTTTATTACCAAAATTATTCCACAGATGACATTTCAATTACACTGATGCTCAAGAGATTGCTAAATATAATCATGGTTGCAAAGCTGCAAGAAATCTTGAACATTAAAGCTACCATATAAAAATCCCATTCACCTTCCTTGATATTTTATCCTAACACTTGTTTCATCTTTTCTACAGGTAAAGCTGAATGTGCTTGCATTCAACAACCAGTTTCATTTTGGAGTATTTTATGCCTATGTGAAGTTAAAGGAACAAGAATGCAGGAATATTGTATGGATTGCTGAATGCATTTCTCAGAGACACAGAACCAAAATTAACAACTACATTCCAATTTTCTAAATCTGATAATCTATAATGCTTGAAAAGATGTATCATTTCATAGAAAAGAAGAAAAATCTTATTTCAAAAATTAACTCTTATCAGATGTTTTAAATTGTATTAATGAGCCTCCTTATATACATCACCGTAGGAAAAAAAGTAATGCAATTGGAGATATGAGTACTTCATAAGGAAATATTAATGGGTTTATTCACAAATTTGTTGGTAGATTTGTTCCCCACTGTGCCTATTTTAATTTAATTGATCAATAAAAACCTCCTGCAATGTCTTACATATATACTCTTTCTCTTTTGTGGAACCAAAATTTGTATCAATGACATTTGAAAAGCTATTTAATGTTTTTTTTTTTAATTAATGTTTTTCTCAAAGGGCAAATTAAACCACTACTTCCATCTCACAGGGTCTTTCTTATGGCATACAGATGGTATGAAGGACTTAAAACACAAATAACAGAGGAACTCTGAGATTGCCCTTAACAAGTCTGAAGGGGAAGCTTCCTGATCTTAATTGTGACTACTCCCTGTAACTAAATGTAGATAAGTAACTATAGTATCACTAAAATGTTTTTATTTCTTCCTTTATGATCAAATGATGAGCACCCTAAGTGTCAAACAGTGGGGGTCTGATCTAGACCACAGCAATAAAAATATCCCCTCCCAGCACACCTAAGAATTGTCTTTATGTATGCACTGGAGAAGATTATGAAACATGAATGAAAATGCCAACAAAGTCTGTATCAGTTTTACATCAGACACAAACAACACCAGCTCTGAGCTATTTGAGGACTGGCTAGGATCAGTAACTAAAAATAGAGGGAACAGTTGAAGCCAGATTGTAGCAGGACAAGATTAATTCTGCTGAAGAAAAAGGGAGGATTTTGAAAGCTTTATCAACATTCTGCCTTCCTACTCTATTCGAAGAATTTGCCCTTTTATCTTTCAAACAGGTCATACCTTGATTTTCTGCATGACTTCCCAGTTTCAGGCTGTACAACAGCAAATCTCACTCTTCAGCTGACTGTTCCTCCAGTAAATATGATACAGAAATACAATCCATTTCCTGCTGAGTAGACAAAAAAAAAATCTGATGTCAACACCTCAGAATTATGGAAAAACATTCAGACATCATGATCTTAAAAACTGAGATATAATATAGCTCTCTCTATGCTATGTAAATGTGCACATGCATTCAAACATAAAAAGTAATAAACTTTGTGGTTTTTTTATAAAACCACACTTCTTGAACTGCAAATAACGCCAAAGAGCCATATCCCAGAACATTCTATACTCATTTAATGCAGAATTGAGATAATTTTATTACTTTGCTTTATTGTGTATACCAGACAACCTTATATTATTACTTTAAAAAATATTTTCATAGGTTAATTTAGAAATAATTTAGTATGAATTTAGAAAAAATTGACTAAAAATTAATAAGTGTATAAAACAAGAATACTAGTCTTATTTCTATATTAAGGCATATATCTTTAGTGGATCCAGCAATTCAGAAAAAAAATAAAAAGAAACAAAAAAAGGAATATATTTCTGAGTCTAATCTGTAATCAGTGCTTTCATATACCATAAAGTGTATCACAAACTACTTCACAAACTGCAATGAAGAAAGAAATAGAAAACATTGCCACAAATCTGTAGATTTTTCTATATTTGCATTAAAATTACATGAAATTCTATATATGCATTTAAAAAGTGTTGGGAGCAGAAGAATAACAAAGTCAACTGGTCTGAGACACAGAAACTTAGTTAATGCAATTCAGCACAGTCATGAATACTTTTTCTGTACTGATAAATCAGGCCTCCTTACTCGAACAAAACAAATGAGCTGACTTTCTGCCAAGAATTTTCTGAAGTGATTTGAAGGGGAAAGAATCTGCTCTCCACCCTAAATCATTCTGTGCCAGGGAAGATATGCAGCTGCTGTTGCTACAGTCTGGATAGTGTTGGCTCAGAAAGAAGTGAGCAGAAATTGCAGCTTTCATGACTGTGTTGTCAGCAGAACTGGTCTTTAGACTATAGAAAGGACAGCATCGGTTTTGATTGATGCTTTTTTCAAAACAAATGTCTAGATATTTGCCAAATGAGGGCAGCATGTAATAGACCTCAATTATATTTAATTCAAGGACAAGCAAGCTAGGACTTTAAACTTTTAACTCCTCAAAATCTATCCTTTTCTATAAATAATATATTCTACATTACTCCCTTGTTAGTAAAATGGTCTTCATGCTGGTGTATATATAAATATAAATCTATAGACCTATAAATCTATAAATATAAATATATAAAATAGATTCATAGAGTTTGCTGAGTTGGAAGGAACCCAATATAAAGGGGATACATCTCATCTCCAACAAGACCTTATAGTGGAAGTTCTGATCACAGGATCACTACCAAGAGCATCATTAACTTCTTGATGGAAATGTCAACCTATAACATAGGGGAACAGGAAGCAGCTGCTTTTCATCTTTTCCCTTTCACCTCTCAACAAGGACTTGTGTTCACATTTTTTAATGGCTAAGCCTGTCCAGTGAAATTTGTTCAGTATGAGGTGACTATGCATCTTGGGTTGCATCTTTAATGAGAGCTGGAGAGCAGGACCAGGAACGAGTTCCTGGTGGGCTTTGAGAGCTGTGAATCTTGCCTTCCCATCTACAGCTCAGGCTTGATGTGCTTGCCATGTGCTCACAAACAGCTGGGCAGCACAGAACTGTGGATGCACCGGGCTGTGCTGTCCCAAGCACTTCCCAGGCCCAATCCCTCCTTCCAGCATGAATTACTGCATTAGACACCTTTGCTAAGAACTGAAGATTTATACGATGAATCATATCAGCATGTGGTCATTAGATTTTCTCTGGACTCACAGTCAGCTGACAATAGTAGAATCTCTTGTTCTGGTTCTGTCAATTCCAGCATGACTTTCAGGAAACGCCAAAAACAATCCAGAGACAGCTGGTCAGTGTTTGGATTTGCATCAGATTTATAAAGCTATTATGATGAATATTACCATAATAGTTTAAACAAGAAAAAAGATCAAATCCATTGATTTGCTGGACAGCTAGATTGGTTTACTGAGGAATGTGGAGAAATATGTAATATAAATAATGGAAAAAAAAAAGTGATAAATGGCAATAATATCTACCAGGCAGTTAAAACAGTTTACATGACAAAAAGCATCTTCTCAAACAAACAGAAATTTATTCAATATGTTGGAATGCCTCCCAAATGACAAAGGAAAAATAAAAATGTGATTCAAGAAATAAAAAGACAAAGCTCTCAAAGGGAAAACTTTTTATGTTTATGGCACACTGTGAGAAATATTTGACTATTAGGAATCCATATTCTACAATTATTTTAAGCATTACTTAAGAAAAATAAATTCTCTGGAAGTTAATTACATGTTCTAACTTGCTACTTATAAAATGTAACAGCAAATCAGACTGAAAAGGAACAGGTAGAACTTTCAAGGTCATTGATAAGATAATAGCTGTATATTTTTTCCAATCCAGAAAAAGTACACATTCTTATGTAATTAATATTATATTGAAAATGTAAATACTCATTTTTCTTTGCGTCTCACTGCTTTCTAAAAGTTCTGCTTTGCAAACGATGCATGTACACACACACACACACACACACACATACATACATATGTGCATGTGTCAACTACAGAATTTTCTACTGAGTCACATATCTGCTGTAAACAGAGAAAGCAACCATTGGGGAAGTCAATCTAGAACAATGTAGAAGTTGTTCCTTCACAACACCTTTTTTTACCAGTGAAAATTTGAAAAACAATTAAAATATTTGAAAGATTTGTAATAAGTTCATTGAGGCCAAATAAAGCAAACTCTTTTTGCATTTTCAACTAGAATAATTTAAACCATTTTCACCACACCGTACATCACAAGAGGCAAATGAGAGCACTCAAATAATTACAAGCCTATCAGACCTATGAATTTAGGGTCATAAAAATTCTTTATACATGAATGACACTTCAACCAAGTTCAATTGAACCCCATACCGCTGTTGCTTACAACCCCTGACTATTAACCAAAAAACCCAAGCAAACTTGAGAATGGCTGAATTTGAGGACAAAAGCTGTCACTTATCTGGGCAAACCAAGAAACATAAAAAAGGAGGTCACATATTCTCTGCCCTCAGTAGGGTAATTAAAAAATTCAAAAGGTTGAAATCGTACTTTTAAAAATCTTTCCCCTCAACCAGACCTTTGCCAGAAATGGCTTCATAAAATGTGTATGTGTATATGTATATATTTAGATAGGATGGAGCCATCATAACTGTTACAAAACAAAAACCTGAGTATTTTGTCTATCATATGTTACATGAAGAGGGAGAACTAAAATTTTTGGAAATGTGCAGAAGCCCAGGAAGCCAAAATAAAGCAGATAAAGTTTATTTATAGCAAACATTAGGACTCTCATATACATATATTAGGATGTACAAAAATTACAAACAAATTCCAAATTAGTCTAAATAATATGTTGTAAAACATGTAAAAATATATACAAAATTGTTCTATGTCTCAAAAAAATACCCAAACAAATAAAGGACTTAACAAAAGCATATAACTACATACAGCAAAAGCTACTGTAAGTAATAGTCCTGCGGGAATAAATGACAATGCTCCAATTGAATTCAGTGGGAGGAGAAGGGAGGTTAGAGCCTGCAGGAAGGTAAATGGCTTTATGGTTTATGTGAAAAACCTGAATCTCTCTTTCAAACTTCTTAGTGTCCTGCAGCAGCCAGGATGCTGTGACAAATATTGTGCCAGGTAGTAACCAGCATGATCACTGTGCCCAGCACAGGTCACAGCAGACTGAGCAGCTGACTGAAAAAGATAACATTTTCTCAGGACCCTTAGATGAATTAATGTTGACGACTCGTCATTGGCAGGAGACAGTAGCTGAGCAGTTTTGCAAACATTATTATCACCACTTGCCTCTCCGTCTATGGTCTACAATAGAGTGCTTCTGAGTGGGTGCACTTCAGTTCAGATCCAGAGGTTTGATCATCTGACTAATTAAACAGACCTATTTAATTTAGTTTATGGGATCCAGCTGCATGTACACTCCTCATTTTGCTCAAATAAACATGCAGAAACCAAACAGGGAAAGCCACTGAAGCCAAGGAAGGCCACTGCTTTTAAAGTGCTACTAAAAGCGACTGCCTAAAATAATGTCATGACTTCCATATCAAAGTCTTATTTCTGTCATTCCAAAGAAAACAGTCTGTCATTTAAAGGTGTGAGCTTTAATATTTTTCTCTTAAAACCAGCAGTAACAGTTTACAACCTCCACCAAGGCAGCAAGGCTGTGACTCTGAATGTCATCATAACACTGTAACTTTTTCTTTTAAGTTTTTAGATCAGTCCTTGCTATTGAATCATGATAAATGATACAGTTTGTAATTTCATCTCTCAGGATTTGCCCTCACCAAAGCACAAGCCAAGTCTTGCACTAAAACAAACCCTTGCCAAAGGTATTAACTCACAAATCAAAATGCCAGCCTTTCCAATCAGTCCTACTCATTCTAATCCCAGGTGCCCTACATGCTATTTTATCTAAGTGTCTTGCAAATCAAGTGTTTCATTGCACAAGGCTTTGAAAAGTGTTCAAGGGCCAGACCTTGAACAAACATTCCACCTAGATGTCCAGTCTTATTTTTGAAGTGGGCAGTGCCATATTTCTTGGAATTAAATAAAAAAAAAATAAAAAATTACTAAAACAGATCATAGTAATTCATTAAAGAAAACACCACATTTCATACATTTCATGTACCGTGAACTCTACAGCCCTAAACTCTCCTATAGATTTGAGACCTGGCACAGAAAACAGGAACAGGAAAAACAGAAACAGTGAACAGGAAATCAAGAAACTAGAAAGTTCTTATCCTTATTGCTTAGGATACAAGTTGCTGTATTTCATATCCACTGAAGTACTTTATGGATGGCATATGTATTTTTAGGGGTGGGATATTTATACATCTGCTAACTTCTTAAGGACTGCATACAGGATTGATCTCAGAAGCTCCTTTAGACTTCCCTAGGACTTTCAACTCCAAAAGAAAATCACTGCTATGAGAAATTCCAAATTATTCTTAAATATCACCCAAAGAATGGAATTACACATTATTTGTTCCTGCAGAGGACTTACAGCACACATCACCTTGGCAGTCTATATTTCTATGGCAGTACAGGCAGCAAATTACCATGTTATGAAAAACAACAGACTACTTTTTTTAATGGCAGCTCAGAACAATGCAGCTGCCTCATTTTTCAGTGTGAAATACACAGATCTGGTTTAATATCCCAAAGTATTTTTGAGCAAAACCCCTATTGCTGAAGAGTTTACTGCAATTAGTTGTAACTATAGCTATACACTCTGGAAAGGGTGGGAACAGGAGTTTAAAGTAGTGACAGCAACCACAAAGGTACAGGATCGATACATGTACAGACTTAATCAGCATTACCTTAATCATGGTTAGATTAGCTTTAGCTGGCTGCTGCTTTTGTTCAAATGTTGATATTGATAATATGGGGAATGAACCATCTAAGCAGAATGACAGAGGACAAAGTTGACCCAGATCTCTGCCTTCTTTCAGGTTTAAGCTATTGCAAGATTTTTTCTTCTACTTCGCTTTGAGCTCTTAGGAAATAAAAATTATAATCCAGTTCCTCATAAACAATGAGTCTCTGAAATGCTGCAGACAAAACTTATTTACAATACTCACCTGTATTCAAATGAAGTGATAGCAATTGGAATGTAGACACTTTCAAATATGTTCTACTCCTCTATTTCACTAAAAAAACAGTTGAGATAAGTAAGTATGTAGGTATGTTTCAATTTGTAGTGTAATGCCTATACGTCATAACCAAGATAATGAGTCCCTTCACCCACTATCAGAGCACACAAAGTAAGAGCTAGAAGCTGTCAGGTACACTCCACAGGGTGCCAATACATTAATAGGTACTGTGTGGACAGCTTAAGCAAATCAAAATGTATCCTGCACTCAAATGAGCAAAGAGACACATAGCTGATCAACAGCAAAAGCTCAGAGCACAGCTACTATACTTCTCAGGAGCATAAGTGGGCTATCCAATTCTGGAACAGAAAGCTGCTCCTAGGTGTAAATGCCAACAACTGCATTAACTCATCAATTAAATCCCTCAGCAGGGAGATCTTGGGATTGGTCTGTGCTGCCAGAGCCACTTTATCTATAGCCAACAGCAAACAAGCTGAAATAGTTTTGGCTGTCTGATGAACAACCCAAGCTCAATGAGATGTCCTAACCAGTATAACTCAGAGGTATGAACTTGCAAGCCTGAGACATTGGAAACCAGATGAAGTGAGCCCTGAAACCAATGCAGTTTAGGTCTCTAGAATTTTTTCAAATACACACAGTGACTCTGCATGACAGGAAACAACTTGAAGTTGCACCAGTTCCTGCTTTTAAGTGAGTTTAAGCAACTTATTCACTAATTTGTTCAGACTGAGACAATACTACGCAAAAGGCAGAAATCCTGCAAGATAATTGGAAAATTTTAAAGTGAAATGACAGGTGAGTTTAGATATTTTGAAGAGTCAGAGGCAGAACAAGGCTTGTTTGGAGCAATTTTATATTCACGTGCTGCAGGCATGACAGAGTTATGTTTTCAGTGCCAAAGTCCTAATTGGTTTAAGACCTATAAACAAAACAGAGTGGAAAAATATTAACATATTAGTGCTGGTGGATCAAAGAACAGAGAGATTTCCCAAGGCCACTTTGGGAAGAAACAAGAACTAAGTGCACATTTCTCAAGTCTTAGCTCAGCGTTTCTATCATGAGGCTCTTTTCAAAAGACTTATTTCCCAACAAACCTTACTAATAATGCATAGTCCAACCCCCCCACTGAGAGTAGGTCAAATTATCATCAAAGATAACTACCCTGAACAGACTCTGTTTTTTCTTTTGCTGTGCTCAACTACCTAAACAAGCTGAGCCTCTCCTTGTAGATCACATTTTCTAGATGTCTGATAAAATCTGTTTGCTCTGGACCCCTTCCAATTGGTACACATCTTCTGAAGTGCACCAATTAAGATTAGTTTTGGGCACAGCACCAGGCACATTAATGAGAATGACGATTATTAAAAACTCTCTCAAAACATTTCAGTTTGTGCATTTACAATGTACACAAATAAGCAGAAGGAAAAATAAATAAAACCTTTTGGAACATTAATTCTCCCTAAAGAGTTCTGTCACCTACTCAAGTATGCTGGTAAACAAGGTAAGATCATTACTCAGACAATATTTGAAGTTACAGAAAGAACAAATAACTGACATATTTTGGCAAAGTCCTACAGCAACCAGAATGGGGACATCAATCTAATTCCACTAAAAGAAAAACAGTTAGACAGTCTGTCTCTATGGAATTAGAAATTCAGAAATATATAGATTGATATCAAAACCTGTCATAAACGTGGAAAATTAAAATTACCTAAACTGATGGTACCAGTTCAAAAGTGTCTAACTTTATAGCAGTATTTCTTGAAGGCAATACTGTATTTGTCTCAAGTAAAGCATCTGAATTTGAGCAAAAACATGAAGCTGTTTTTCAAGAGGAATCTGGTACCGTATACAAGGGTAATGCTGCAATAGGATGAATTTTACAAGAAAAGGAGTAGTGCAGACCGAGTCATATTTTGTCCAAATGTGTTTGGGTGAAGTTTGTCCTTGGCTAATAAAAATGATGCTCACACTCAGACCAATGACTATCTCTAACACAGTAGTTTAGGAATCCTAACAGAACTAATACCAAAATTTAGGAAAAATAATTTATCAGTTCCTGGTTAATAGGATCCACCAACTTAATACAGGTTTTGACAGTTCAAAATGGTCATGTTTACATTCACGGTGCAGGATACAGTCGCACTCTTGCCTGGCACACTCAGGCATGTTCTTCTATTCTTAAGATAAAAAAAAACCCTCAACAGTGAAGGGATTGTATTTCAGAACAAGGCAAGACATCAATAAAGTTATTGCTAAGCTGGAAAATACCTTGTTCTGTGGCAAATACAATTTTCTGTCAAGATGAAACTTGTGAAGCAAAAGCCGAAACATTATTTGTCTTCCTAAAGCCATAGCAAAGACTGTTTACCTCTTCCCTACAAAGGATAGTCAGATATCTATGGCCTACACAAAGACATGAGCTTTCATTATCAATAAGAACAAATACATTTGGGGTTGTTTTTTGCCACACTAATACAATAATCTGTTCCCACTTTCAGGCTGCAAGCCACATGAAGTTAATTAACAACCTGTTTCCAAGCTGTAAGTGGAAACAATAGAAAATTAAATTTATCCTAATTTGGGCCCTTTCTGTCTCAAAGAGAGCACTGGGTAAAAACAAACTTAGAAATGTATACAACTCATGGAAACACTTGATGTATTTCAACTTAATTAATCTTTCTGGCTTTGAAAGCCTTGTTGGCTTTTGAAAGCTAGATGCTCAGGAATTATACTACCTTTTTAGAGATGACTACATTAGTAAGGAAAAGCACTCTGGCAAAAGCACAGAAAGAAAAAAAAAAGGAATAAACTAATTTTGTGTTAAAAGAGTTATTAAAAAAACAACCCCAGACACCATCGCTGCACATCTTGGTATTTACTTACAGAAGTCTTCATAAAATTGTCAACATTTTATGCCATCAAGAGGATTACATACATCACAGAAACTGCAACCAGGCAGCTTACTGGCCAGGTTTAAGTAAGTTCTTTTCCTCAATATGTGAAGGACTGATCTCAGTGGAAAAACTCCCTACACACTGACTTTGCCTGATCCTCTTTACATTTGTACTGTAATCTCCTAACAGTGATTTTCAGAAGTTGGTGGTTTGTTTTGCTCTCTCTTGATTTTAATTATGAGAGAAAAACAACAACAATTTGTTGTTGAATTTTACATGGCAGATTTTGCATTAAACCACACAGAAAAACAAAGTATTATTAAACTGAAGGCCAGGAGTACAGGAAAACAGCTCTTTCACAATCAAAGTACTGACAATGCTTAAGGCCAGAAGAGATTTTAATAACCGCCCATCATGGGACAAAGAGTCAATACCACTATCTAATTATTTAAAAAATTAAGCTCCGTCACAAAGATCATTTGACTTGAGTCTTCTGATTGAAGCCTGTCCAGCTTCGTCAGTTATGTTTGTTGCCACAAAAAAAAAAAAAACCACATTGGCTGCAACTCAGTTTTGTTGCCAACTATTTGTGTGCAGATATTTCAGTATATTAAAAATGACAGTGAAACTTCAGAATCCATATATATCTACAATATATATAAAATTTATGCTAGAAATATATGTTCAAGACTTGTTTTTTGAAAGAAAATGCTTTCTCATTCCCATTAGAATGTAATTCAGATTGACTGAAAACGCAATTACAAGTTCTTAGTTGTTGTTCAAATCTACTGTTTGCTGTTTGGCCGCTGCCAGTGCAGCAGGCACAGCTGCTGAAAAAGAAAAGCAATACCTTGGAAACAGCAAAGGCTAAGTATGTGGATCACTCTTATGCATAACACTTTAGGGAAAAAATCCAATTCTGTTCCTACCTAGAGGGTAATAAAATGGTACAGGGATAGATTTCCATATCTTTGCAGAAAGCCCAAACCATTGTTTGGTATAAGTGAACTATTTCAGAATAATATTTGAATTATCTCTGCCTCAGAAAGGATATTATTTTGCAGAAATATACACACTTTCTTCAGCTTTTTTTACCATTTCTCTTTCAAATAGTGTCTGGTCTCAAACCTTCAGGAGTGTATAAAATGACTCAGATTCAAGGTGACTTACCATTAAAAAAATTATGTATCCAAAATCATTTGAGTTCTCACTTTGTTACTACATTAATATTTTATTCCTACCATTTCATTAAGTTCCACTTTTGTTAGCTCTTTAAAACTAATTTTCTTTGCATTTTCTTTCATAAAATAAATAAGAAAATAAACTAGTATACCAAGAAAAATCAACAAAATTGTTCTGTGGCTTTCCTCAATATGGCAAGACTAGCATGCTCCTTAACAAAGCTAATGTGCTACATCTTGGGAAAGAGGAGAGAAAATAAAATACTTCTATTTGAGAAAGGTAAGTTAACTCTCTCCTCCTAAATCTAGTTTTTATTCATAATAAAATCTTTGTCATTAGGGAACTTGCTAACTCACATTTTCATATTATTATAAATATTCAGAACAAGTTGAAATGTTTTAGCACTTTCAAATAAACTGTTATTTTACCTAAAGTATCTAGAAACTTCACTGGTTGCTGGAAACCCATTTTTTAATACTGTGCTGACTTAAATAGAATAATCAACTGTGTGAAATGAACTATACCAGTCAAAATACCTTTCTTCCCTGGTATTTTTTTTGAAACAGGGATGAAAATGAGTCATGTTTTTGGGGTTCCAAATTTTTTTTGTAGGTAAAACCGTTTTTCAATTTAACAAATTCCATGCAAACACTACTCCATCTAGTTAATAATTTCTTCCTGAATATCAAAGCAGTATTTTCTTTAAATTCTAGAGAGGAAAAATAACACACCTGAAAAAGAACTATACAGGTGTATATTTCGTTGTTGTATGTTACATATTGTTTCTCCCTCAGGAATAGCTAGAATTGTCAGCAGGAATAATAATGACAATGATAACAATAATGGTTATAATGATACCAATTTATAATACATTAATATTCCAATTCTATAATTTAAAAAATCCATTGTCCATCACCTTTCTCCTTTCAACCCTGCTTTCATTTCTCTCTCACCTACAATCCACTGAAGGTAAGAAAACTGATACAGAGTACTATTTTATGAAAATAGGAACCATCCCAGAGGCCATATTCATAAAGGAGATGTTTTGTGCACAGTCAGTTCTGTAATTCACTCAGTACTTGGTAGAAAGCCAAAGGAGAGTCCTACAGCTCACACGCAGAGATGTGCAAGACAGGACTCAGCCTTTAAAAACACAACTGATCTATCTGATCATATCTCCCACATATATCTTCCATATACCCACATATATTTTCCACATACCTTTGCCTGTAGGAATCTCTGCACCAGGAAATTCAGAACTAAGCCTCTTCTTCAAGGTCTTACATCAGACAGAGAAATAACTATGGAAAATCCTGTGTTTTCTAAGCTAAAATTCATGGGCTTTTACTCATGGCAGAAGCTCATTTCCCTCTGCAATACATCAAACAGCTGAACAGGAAATACAGACCTTGACATAGTTGGCACTACATGTGATATTGCCAATATTTTAGCGACCGTATCACAAACTGGCCCACCAAACCAACAGATATAATCTAATTGAAGGCAGAAGACAAAAAAGAGCACAAAAGCAGCTCTATTTCAAACATGTCTTTTGTCACTCCATCAGATTTGTGCTAAAAGTTTTACGTGTTAAGCTGAGTGTGCAGTATGTAGAAGAAAAAAAGCAATGCATTTTTAAAGGCTTTTAAAGAGCAGCAGTACACTAATTTCTACAGTAAACATTGAAACATTCTGTATTAATATTTAATTGGTTAAAACTGTCCTGTATAAGTCATAAGAAAAATGAAGTTTTAAAAACAACAATTTAAAAATATTATGACTCCCATCTATGCCTAAAAGATTTTACATTTACATAAGTATAAATTTTATATTAATTTTAAAACATACAACATGCACAAATTGCAAGTGAAATTTCAAGAGTGATTTGGGGACAAGGTGTCCCAGAGGCTTTAAAAGAGAATAATAAGGAAATCAAAAGTGGCAGAGTTAAACATTTCCTAGTTTATTCCCATTATCAGTTTAAACAGTCATGGAAGGAATGGTTCATCAAGATTGCCATGTACTACCAAGGAGGTGCATTGTCCTAAAACTGAAATGCATTTAACTGCATTAAACACTGGGATTATTCATAAAGAAACAAACAGTACTGTACTGTAAATACCTGACAAAAAAAGGACTTTCCCAAGCTGTTAAAACACATGCATGAATTTATAAGCCTATTTTATTACTAGTAAACATACAATACTGTGGTCTAATTCTTATGTCCAGTTGAGAAAAAGAAGAGGCGGTTTTCAGAGACAAAAAAATGTTCTAAGGCTTGACAAACAAAAAAAGCTTGCAGGTAAGAATCCAAGAAAGATCAGAAAGGCAGGTCAGGAGAAAGCTGAAGTTTGAGACCCTTGTTTTTCCTTAGAATAAAAGAAAGTCATGACAGGAGTTCAGCACAGAAGTTCAATAAGCACATAGTCTATATTAAAGGGTGAGAGACCTTTCAGCTCTTAAGCATGAACGCTACACAAACCACTGCAATGTTAGGAGAAAGAATATATGGCTAAGTCTCAGAAAATACAAATTTGAAGCATTCAATTTCTTAGTTTTTCTAATTAATTCTCAGAGAAGGTTCAACAAAAGACAAAAACAATTTGCAACTCAAACTGATGGCTCACGTAGGCCATGCTCTGACAAAAGACAAATGCAAATTACATTCACTTGATCATTTTCAGTTATGCAACCTAAATAGGGTAATAAGGGAAAAAGGACATAGGGTTTCTTACAACAACCAAAACCTTGATTCTCTGACTGTGATCTCTAGACCACTACATTTCTCAACATTTTAAACTGAAGGATCACTTAACCTCTGGAAGCAAAACAAATTCAAAAGCCATCCTGTGCTTACCATGCCAAAGTACTCACAATGGCCTTCTTTTAGAGACAAATAAAAGTAAAGGTTAAAAAATTAACCTAATTTTCATTCTCCTCTTCCCTTCTGCTTCTATATATGAGAGAACATGGCTGCGCTGGAATGTCTGGTTTTGACTTGCTTTTTGAGCTCCCTTTTGATTTTTATTGACCATCAATTACCCACAGACTATGGGCTGCATAGCATTGCTTTAGGTAGTGCTGCAATTAAATCACATCACCCAGTGAGTACTGAAACTAATGAAGCTTGGTCTCTTAAAGATTTGTTTTTCATGGTTGATTGACTTTGGTGCCTAAGAATGAAAACTCCAACTGAAGTCTTCTCTTATGGTAGGCATTTATAAGGGCTGCCTGGTTTATTGTTTACTCTCTCCTTACTCCCCATTCTCCAGTGGTTAATAGTGTGCAATTTAATGATGTAGCTTTTCTTTTGTCTGCAGGCCTTCCAGGGAACATTTACAGAAGCTTTCCACTATACTCTGCCATCTATTTTCTCAAGGAAAAAGAATTTATCAGATTTACTAGACATGTTTGAAGTTGGCCTGTGAACTCAAAAAAGTTATTATGGAGATTTAAGGGTAATTGCACAGACTTGGTAAACATGCATCTTCCTTCCATGTGAATTGAAGATAAAATAACTTGCCATACTCTGATTTTTTTCCAAAACTCACTGAAAATGTATTGGTGAGCAAAAATACAAAATATTGCCACTGGAATATGAACAGAATAAACCAAACTATTTGCCTTCCCTTATTTAAATGCCCTCCCCATAAGTCATGCCTTCTAAACAACCCTATTCTCTTCCATTGTCCACCTCATGGTGAGCTGCTGTGCTCCCACACTCTTCTGTGACTTACCACTTCCACTGGGATTGGAGTCCCTTATTCTCCATTACCTGTCTCTGTACTCATCTCAGGCGCCTAAGCCACATTCAGCTTACTCAATATTTGTGCTCAACCTCAGCCCCACTTCCAAGTCAGGAGGGCAGGCTTACTTGAAAAAAGTAACTCAGTACACAACAAGAGACTTCCAACAGTGGCTCAACACTTATCTGCTATAATTTCAAGACAGAAGTGAATTTACATTAATACATTTCACACTATTGTAATTGGGAAAACAGTACTTGATTAAAAGATAATTATATTTTAGCTGTCTTTCAAATACATTACAATATGTTGACATAAAATCTAAGGTTTCTGATTTTAGAGAGGACTGTGCAGCACCAGACTTAAAGGAAATTACAACACAATCTCATTAGAATAAAAATGACATGTATTGGTTTGTAAATTTCCCCCCACCCCCCAAAATAAATCTAACACTCTGGGCTGCTAAGAAATGGCACAGAAACAACAACCCTTTGACTACTTGACTATTGAATTTAGGATTTGGCACATCAACCTCTAGACTTACAAGAAAAAAGCAATACATTGATTGCTGATTCACTGATGTCTCAATGATGGTTAACAGATCTGAAAAGCTGACAGTATCAGGGCATTGAAATAACTTTTATTGAAATAACTGTATTCCTGAATACATTTTGGAAGACATTTTTGTACGCTAAAAAATACATTTTTTAGAACTGTAGATAAAAATCAATGACTTTTAACCCCTCAATAATTAATTAAGTCCTTTAAAAATTTAAAACTTTTGAATAAACAATTTTTGGTCTTGGAAAAAGGTGTAGGGAGAAGAATCCCCTTCTAATTCCAAATTTGTAGACAAAGAAACTAATATTGCCTAAATCCAGAGGCAAGAAATTTTACTGATTCATACTAACTGAAGTCAAGTCTTTGCAATTTTTCATTTTAATTTCTCCACAATATTGCTTTAAAGACTTACTCATTTTAATGCAATCAGACAGCAAATTGTTGTGAGGAATCAAGTTAAATTAAGTGTATCCAAGGTGATTACTGTAATGTGTTATTTACACTACTACTATACAAAACCCCTTATATTACAAACTTGAACATGATTGTGCCAAATATTGCACACATAATAGCAGAATGCATATCTCACACTTTAAATGAGAAGTCACCTCTGACAGATGGAAGGAAATAAATAAATTGGACTAAATAATTGGATGGTGCAGAAACCAAGTTATTTAACCATTGTGAAACTGGTGACTTTTAATTATACACAGTAAAAAGTGACTAAAGTAGGATTGTACTCTAAATGCAACATCAAAAAAACCACATAACAACATAGGGACAAACCCTTATCCCTTACCATATAAATAAGATATTTTGTAAGGCAAATATATGTTTAAGGTATAATATTACAGACACAAGCATGTGTATAAGTCAAACATACACATAACTATACTCACTCTGCTTTCAGAACATAACAACCATGGAATCTGGGAGAGCAATATGAGAAGACTGACAGAATGCCAAAAGTGCAGACATTCAGTTGTTATAGGGAGTGTTTATTGTCCTGGAACAGGAGCCAATATTGTGCATTGAAAAACCATTGATTAAAATGTCTGAACACTGTTGGGAAGCAGGACCAGAAACTAAAACTTCCCAGCTGTTCTAGCTCATGTTCCCTAGCTGCTGAGTTATCCAGCATTACTCTGCTGCACTAGTTCAGTGTGCCTCTGCAAAGCTCCATAAAGCTGGCACAGGAAGGATAATCCTGGTCCCAAATGAGACAGCACTAATTGGTCACAGCCTGACTTGAAAAGAGAGATTGGTTTGAGTTTAGGAGGGCACAGAACACACAGATTTTTTTGGTTCTGAGTTCTGCAACCATGACACTCTAATGCTGGGTGATCACTGCTACCATGTTTCTCCCTGCTTATACCCTCACTGTAACTTCTGCGCTCTGTATTGATTTCAGATCTTTTCTGTGCTGGATACAGCTTTAACCACACTTCCCTGATTCACCTTTCCACAGATCTTAGGTGACATATTACCCACCACCTGGACCCCAAACAAATTGGGCATAAGCCAAGTAGTATTTTTTTACTGCAATGATCAGGTGCCTGTTGCCAATGCCTACGGACACAGAGTACATCCACTGGCAGACTTGGATGACTACATCTACAGGGTTTTGTGGCTTGTGCTCTTGAAGGTAAAATTTATGTTTTATTTAAACCACAATTCAGGTGCCTAAATGCTTCTATGAATATGATCCAAAGGAACTTGTCCAAAAATTTTCTTACTCTGCATGAGTTTTGCAATAATAAATCTCCATGTAAAAAAAAAACCAAAAAACCAACAATTACCAAGGAAATTTTCCCTCTACTCTCATTAGACTCTCATTAGATACATTCACACCCCCCCCCTTTTGGAAATTAGGACTGAATTTGCATTTAAGACTTGTATTATAAAACTTTGCTCATTTCAAACAGAAACCACACTGACTAGTTTTGTGTGCCTTTGCTCAGGTAAAATCAGCTTTCATTGGAGTCTATTAATAGCAGAAAGATTCGGTTTCAGCCTCATCTTTTACTACTGCATCACTGTTAAGGAATTTGGATCATTACACTTCACTTACACTTTTCTACAGAAGTTTTTAAACTATGCTGCAACATTCAGGTATTTTAGTTTAACACAAAGCTTTTGTAAAATGTTAGACAAATAAAAGACAAACAGAAATGCAAATAGATGGTATTGTACAGTAATTTTATGGGCTGCGAAAGCCATTAATTTGCAATTGTACTGGTTTACTGCCTATTGAGGTCTACAAGAGTTCTCCAGAAGTATAAATTAAACAAAACTACTATCACTCAGATTTTCCAATTAAAGGCCAGCAGAGCTCACTGCCACTCCTGTTTGTGCAGCTACAACAGAGAAACAAATAGTGAAAAGGTAAGATACAATTCCAGACACTGGATACATTCTAGTCTATTAAAACCTAGATATTGCAATAGCCTGTCCAAAAATCCATGCTTATCAAATGTACATTGTTCAAGCATGCCAGAGAAGATCTATTAAAATCTGAGGATAAACCCAGTATATTCTGGAGTCTGTTTTATAGAGATCTGTTCTGAATCCAAGTTCTCCAAAGCTATCCTTACTTTGTAAAGAATAAAGGAAAAAAAAAAGTCAGAAATACACAAGGAGATGCTGTTAAAATCTTCCACTAGTATCATAAATTACTATCTCAGGAATGTTGTCTATATAAGGTTCTCTTATATTTATTTCAATCTTCATGCCAACTCTCTTGCAAAATTCCAACTTTGGTTGATTTGTTTTGGTAAGTTTAGTGGCTTATCAAACCTTACCTGAGGTTAACTTTTCTAAAGGGATAGTGAAGGGATTAATAAAAACTCTTTATTTCACCCTACAAAGAGCAAAGCTCTAAGGTAACAAGGACACCAGACCTACATTAATTCCTGCTAGCCTTCAGCCCTGTATGATGGAGTCTGTAATCTTTTCTGGCCAAAACAAAGAAAAAACAAACAAACAAACAAAGGTGTTTATCTGCAAAATGAAGACAACTCTATTTGCACTTTCTCAGGTATAAGTATACATGTATAACTCTGTAACTTGAATGTTTTCAGCAAGTTGTCAATGCATGGTTTTCAACCATTAAGTGTTTAATACCATCAGGGGGCTGCAACCTGAGGCGGCTCTTCTATGAAGACAGGCTGAGAGCATTAGCATTGTTCAGCCTGGAGAACAGAAGGCTCTTGGGAGACTGTACAGCACCTTCCAGTCCCTAAAGAGGCCTACGAGAAAACCAGAGAGGGATTTTTTACCTACCAGATAGGACAATAGTGAATAGCTTTAAGCTTAAGGATGGTAGGTTTAGGTTAGATATTAGGAAGACATTCTTTACTGTGAGGGTGGTAAGACACTGGAACACGTTGCCTGGAGAAGTTGTGGATGCCCCATCCCTGGAAGTGTTCAATGACAGATTGGATGGGGCTCTGAGTAAAACCTGGTCTAGTGGAAGGTGTCCCTGCTCATGGCAGCGAGGGTGGGGAACTGGATGAACCTAAAGGTTCCTTTTCAATCTAAACCATTCCATGATTCTATGCTTCCATTACCTACTATTCTAAAAGTAGTCAGAAATATTGAAGAGGTTTTATAAGACATTTGAAACCAAACTTGTGGCATTAACAAACTTGTGACATTTTGCATTCATTAGGGTATCAAATGTCTTTTAAGATGGAAGAATACTTGGAATGTCACTGTTCCCCAGAGTGAGACAAATGTATGAAAAAATTTGTTTTGAAACAGGGAGGAGGAAAGCCAAAGAAGCCCATAACTTGTCTATACAGAGTATTAAGTAACTACACACTTTTCATACTTCATAAGGCAAGAAAGAAGCACTTAGAAATTTTACACATATACTAAGAAGTAATGCTCATACTTTCCATGAAGTATTAGCATCAGATTACTGATATTAGCAACAAACAAAGTTTTATAGAAGAGAAAGTAATATCTTCTGCAAGAGATAGAATGTTGCCATGTACACCTTCACCCACCCTTTGCAGCTGGGAATATAATGCTACATCCATTTCAATTAGATTGCTTTACACTAGAAAAACAAACAGCCAGGAAAGCAAGATAGAGCTTATTACCACACTCTGGAAATGCTACCAAAATATTGTAAAAGTGATTCTTTGCGTAAGCAAGTTCCTAATTTTGGACAATCTGAGAACTAAAGAGGGACTCTAGTTTTCTTTAAATGTAAGTTTTAGTTGTTGTAGAGAAAATTGTATATGCTGAATTCTGTAAATCACATGGGTTAACTTGGTTACCTTGCAATTAGCAACTAGGTTGCTAAGTGCATATAGCTCATCTTACTGCCCATGCCAGATTTTGTGAGCGTAGAGCCCATATATTCTGTTACATTTGCTGTGTACAGAAGCTCAAACCACCACGGTTTTCAGTCGCTTGTACTAGTATTACCACCAGTCATGAGAAGACCAGTATTTTTTTTTTTATTCTAGAATACTTTAAGATACTTTTAAAGCCGAACTGTAAATACTGTTTCCTTTCCAAATTTAAAGCCGAACTGTAAATACTGTTTCCTTTCCAAACCCTGTTTGGAAACTTAGTTTTCCTGCAGATTTTCTAAGAAGAATGAATACGTTGGAAAGTAGTACTTTTGAGAGCATTCTTTTTATTTCCTGAAGGAATTTACATGCCCAAATCAGATTGCTGGCCCCCATGTTGTTTTTTAAGAATAATGAAATACCAGACGTTGCTGAAAGTTGCTTCAGGGTCTCATACTGTAAGCTTTTGTTCCTTTCAGTTAACAGTAGTGCTGGACTTTCTGGGACAACCGCTCAAAGGCCTTGTTTATGCCCAAGAGCTCATGCTACCACTGCCTCCACAGCGTTATGTTGTACGGTACGAAGACATAACTGCAGCTCCACACACTTGTGCATATAACTACTTTTGGGTTTGTAAATCCGCAGGGGGGGCCTGCGGCTCCTGCCAGGGGAGAGCCGGCCGGCGCCCATGCCGGGGCTCTCGGAGGTGTCGCCGGGCGGGCGGTGTCTCGCCCCGCAGCGGGGCTGCTCTGCGCCGCTGCCGAGGGCTGCGCGGAGCGGCTCTCCCTGCCCACATCCGTCCGGCCCACAACGGGAAGGGCTGCGTTACTCAGAGAGGAGAAGAGACTCGGCGGTGGAGGACGGGCACCAGCCAGGGGGATCACGGGCAGGGGCTCCTGTCACGGCGGCGGCAGAGGCTCCCGGCGGGGCACGGGCGCCCGCCCTGCCTGCACGGCTGGGAAGGGAGGGCGGGAGGCGGCTGGAGGAGACACCCCCTGCCTTTATCGCCCGCACCGCACCGGGGTGTGCTGGCTCTCCGCGCCGCAGAGGAGCCTTGTCGGGAGACAGCGACTTGCAGAAGCGCTGCTTATCCTGCCCCACCAGCCTCCGTCCCGCGGACCGTGCCCCGGGGCCGCAGCCCGGCCCCGCCTCCCCCGCGGTCGATTCCGTGCTCTCGGCTCTTCTCCCCGCCGCGGCGCCCGACTTGGTTCAGCCCGGGGCAGGCGCTAGGAATAAGCCCTGTCCCCTTTGAAGAGCCTCGGTTCAGGCTCGCCTCTTCCCTCCCACCGCCGCTGCGCACTGTTCGGTCCCGACTGGGCCCTCCCGCCGGGGCGGCTCCAGCGGCTCCAGCTCCAGCTCCAGAAGTTCCTGCTGCCCGTGCCCCGGGAGCGCGCACGACGCTGGCCCGGCCGTCGGGGGCGCCGGGCGGGAGCAGCGGGAGCGGCAGCGGGAGCGGCGCCGGGAGGGGCGGGAGGAGGGCTGTTGTGCGGGAGCCGCCGATGCCGCTGTGAGATGGCATCATTCTGCGCGGCGGCGGCGGCGGCGGAGCGCGGCGCGGAGGGGTGAGGAGCCGCCGCGGCGGCGAGGAAGCGAAGAAGAAGCAGAGAAAGGTGGAAGGAAGGAGACGGAGGCGGCAGCAGCTGTGAGGCTGCGAGCACGGTAAGGGCACAAAACAGGCTTTGGTTTGCGGTCTGGCCCGGCAGAAACGCGGCTGCCGTCCTCGCTCCTCGCCGCCGCTCGGCCGTGGGCAGCCAGGGGGGTGGGCGCTGGACGGCTGCGATCTGCCACTGTCACTGAGGGGCGGGGAGGAGGGGAATGGGCGTGGGGGCTAAAATGGCGAAGGGAGCCATAGGGAGGTCTCGGTCTCTCCTTTCCGGCACTTCCACTCGTCGCCCCCCTCGGGCTCTGCTGGCGGGGGGCGGCGGCTGTTGCTTCTCCCCTCCCGATGCCCCACATGGTGTTCGGAGAATTGCTGTTTCCCTGCCCTCTCCCACTCTGGCTCGCGTCTGGACAGGGCTGAGGGCCTCTGGGCCCGCACCTGGCGAGGGGAGGGAGGGTCGGGGCTGTGGTGAGCTTGTGTCTCTGTGGGGCGGGGGGACAGGGAGGGGGAGTGCCGCCGGTGTCCGGTGTCAGCGAATAACCTTGTTTATTCCTGTCTACGGCCTTTGCGAGGGTGACTGGGGGCTGAGTCGTGACCTGTGTCAACGCTGAGTGGATTGCGAGAGGCTTTAGTGGCCAGGAGTCAGTGGGGCAGCTCCACGGCCGGCCCCGGCTTGCTTATGTGCGGGCTGAAAGCAGAGGAGAAGGATATTGTCGCGTTTATGTTCACCTTCCTTTGGTGGAGCCGGGGAGGGAGGAGGTGAGGAGCCGTGTCCCCTCACGGTGCGCTGCTGTCGCCCCTCACGGTGCCAGGCGCAGGGGACACGGGGGGTTCTCGGTCAGCGCTCAGGTTTTAGATGTCTGCTCGTCTCTCGGGGTCCCTGTGGTGGGTGTTTGGCTGAGCAGACTGTGTGAATTGGAGACCTCAAAAGACCTGTTTGTGTCGTTTATCTTTGTTTATGTTGTTGCAAAATGTTACAACTCGGTGTGTTTATTTACTTGATTTTATTTGTAGTTGTCTTATTTTTGGAATGATACCAATTCTCATCCCAGTTTAACTAGGATGAGCTAGCTCTGCTTCCAGATCTATAAATGTTTAAACTGTACATCAAAGAGAGAAAAGGACTTAATACCATCTAATTATTTTAATGAGAGCTCTTCGATGTTTGGGTGAAACTGTAAAAAAAGGTATTCATATTTCAGTTGCACTTTCAAAGGGTAGCTGTGTCTTATAAAAAGTAATCAGGATGCCGTGCATTGAAAAAAACTCAGGTTAGGCAAGTTTAATAATACTGGTTTACTAGGAGATGCAATCACTGACTGCAGGTAGCTGGATTATATATGGACATACCTCTGAAAGACAGTATGATGTTCATTGTAATAAGTCTACTCTTAAAATTGGTATACTGGTTTAATCTCTGCAGTATAGAAACAAAGGGACTGATATTGGCTGTGATAAAGCTTTACTAACTTGAACTGGTTGTGTATTTTTAAAGAATTTTGTATACTGCCTTATCTGAGTCTGTTTGGTCAAGGTCTAAACTGAATAACAATTGCTGGTTGATTTAAATACTAATAAAGATTAAATCAATTTACTTATAGAAAAAAATCTGAGAATTTTTCATCCTTTTAAGAAAAATTTTACAGCTGCAAAAACACAATTTACTTGGATTCATTACAAAGGTGGTTTCAAATGGGGCAAGTAGGAATACTTCTGGTTGATGCTGCTTGTGAACTTGTGGGTTTAGAATCCCTTTATCACCTCCTCAGTGTGGATTTTGAGCTATATTTTAAAGGTCTAGTCCTGTAAGTGCTTCTAGCTTGAGCAGCTTAGTACTATCCATGGACTTTCCCCAATGACACTGTAGAATAATTCCCTTAAATACAAAATTATACTTGAAAGCTTGAGAGCTTTTGGGCTGATTTATTCTCTTGGTATGGGACACTTTGTTACCAAAAGAATATGGATTATTTTTGTTTGTAAAATAGTTTACATTTGTTGTTTAATTTCAGTGAAAAAAACACTGTAAGTCAGCCAGTATGTTTTTGTTAAAGGGTGTTCAATAAACTTTAAATAATCACTTTGCCTGCAAGTGCTTCTTAAATCACAGGAATACTGATAGAATTCAGAGCCAACCCGTTTTCATGAGTCTGTGGAACCCTTGGAAGGAGAAGTGTCTGCTAGTTTTACTGATTTTCATCTTTTTATCTTCTGGTATGAAGTTGGAAATTTTGATAAGTTGGGATTTCTCCCCACTTCCCCGTTGTTTTTCATGAAAGAATGTGTGTGGGAAAGAGGTTCCTTCTGGGTTTTGGACAGGAAGAATCAGGAGTAAGGATCTACAACAGGGAGTTGGTATCACATTCAGTTTCTTCATACTTCCTATGCCATTAAAGCATTAGACTTGAAAATTAAGGTGCCATGATCAAAATATCATGACCTAAGCCATGCCTGTTAATTGGAAATGGCTTCTCTTTATGCACTTAAGGTAAATACTTATTGTTAGCTTAAAAAACCCCTGCAATCAAAATCCCCCACAAAAACCCCCAAGTTCATTTTAGAATTGAGTTGAGATAATGAAGTGTGAAGGCTAGGTGAGGTAATGAATGGAGTGATAACCAAAATAAGTGCTTCCTGCAAGCTGTCTTTAAGTGATTCTTGTTAGTTACTTTTAGCTGTGTTAAAGACTCTTCCTGAAGACTGAAAAGGAGTGAAGCTACCGATAAAAATGTTCTGTCTTTTAGGCAAACCTTGTACTGCACTTGCCTGCTTCTGCAGAGTGTAACATTCACCTGAATTAAAAAAAAAAAAGAAAAAAACCCTTCTGGCTGTGCCAGAAAATCAGTTCCATAGTGACTCAAAATCAGAAAAGCTGCTCCACTGCGCCTGTATTAAAGTATCTGAACTGGGGCAGGATTCCCCAGTTTCTATTGTAGTGTTATATTAGCAAAAGTCCTGTTATTTTTCCTGTCCTTGCAAAACTTGTAAACCAGAACTGCTGAACTCCTCATTTGAGTTCTGAGTTGTGCAGTATAGTGACACTCTTCTATATTCTCAGGTCTGTGTCCCAGTGCAGGCAGTAGGAGCTGGTTACATCCAGGTCCTTCTTTCGAAGTTTGCTGCCATTGCATCAGTATGCCACTTTCTGTGTCGGTGTTCATTCAGATTTACTGTGGTGTGCTGGCGTTCTCCTGTGGTTACATAAAGTGGCCATAGGTAAGGATCATTGGAAATACTGGAGGTGTCACCACTGTTTTCTTGAAGAAAAGTAATATAGTTGGAAAGAGAAACCTCCTCTACTTATCAGCTGGAGTTGGGAGTGTCCAGAAGAGGCATTCCAAAGGCTTGTAAAAAAGATGAAGTCGTAGAGTGGTGCACCCTCTTTCCCTGCCCTGGCCCACTCCCCTGTAGAACACTGACATGGCACAATTTTTGCTAAAATGTGCTATGATACCTTTAAGAGAGAGTAAGAGGGAGTTTTTGTTTTTAGTTGCTTTTTGTAAGTGAAAAGCTCTAATTACTGCTGCTTGTGATATGTATTTGCTGTGTTTGAGGAGCTGCTAGTTTAATCAGAAGCGTATTTAAGTTTAGCTCTGTTTTCCAAGTGCAGTGTTGCTTTAGAGAGAAACACTGGAGATTCCAGGGAAGCCGTCACCTGTCAGAGTGGTTATAGGATGTCAGAATTGTTTACAGGGGAGCATGCTAGGTTTGGTTTGGTTTTGTTTTCATTGCTTTTGTTTTTAATTTCTTAGCATTGCAGGGAAAGTATGTCAGGAAAACCTTTATGTTTCTTTTACATATAGATCTACTAATTATTGCACATACAGTAAGAAGTAATTAATCATTGCAGGTTTACATGACTGTACTGCTGTAGTTTTATACTAGTCTATGTATGATGAAAAAACAATTATATTTTGATTTGCTCTCCCCTCAGTCAGTGTTGAGGACTGTGTAAATTGTTAATCTAATGTACAGTTTGATAATTCAGTACTGTCAAAAAGTCACTTTTAAAAGCCTGTTAGAATAGAGTATGGCTTTGGAATTAACTTACAAATTCTACTTAATTTGCAAGAGTCAACTGAAATTTACTGAGCTGGTTGTGTTACTTTATAATGGCTTTTGACTAAAATAAAGTTATCAATAAAATTGGAGCGAAGCATGTGTTTAACAAAGCAGATTATGTTCTTCGGTTTTTATTAACCACCATTTTTCTTTTCATTGGAGTATGTTAGATATGCTTATGTTCAGCTTTAAGTGGCTAGCATCTGAGCATACTTAAATGTAACTGGTTCAAAACCTGAATACTTTTTTCTGAATAAAATTGTCTGTTACACAGTAGGACAATCTCTTGATTTGTCTTACATGTAAATGGCATTGAGAATGCAAATGCATATTAGTATCTGACCCCTCAAGTAGTTCAAACAGCATAGAATTACTCCCATCTACTTTGATTCCATTAGGATTTTAGGCTTATTTTGCAGGATATTGTCTTGAAGATAGAGGAAAGCAATTTAAAAACTGATGAGAAGAGGAAGTCAGATTCTAAAGATAAGCAGCAAAATAATTCTGGTTTATGCATTTAAGTGTCTTCACCTTGCAGCCTGAAGTGGGCAGAGGAGAGCTCTCATCTGTGCTTCTGTGAGCCTAGAGAGCAGTAAACAGGATACTCTGCACACATTTCTCATCACTGGGGTTTTTAACCCAGATCTTTTGGTATAAGATCTGAATGGAGCTGGAGATTAGCAGAAGAATCCTTTAAAAAAGGAAGCAACTAAAAACTTCTACCTGTTCCTCATGCAGGTGGGTGAGAAATATAGGAGGACTTTGGATTTTATGTGCATTTCAAGACAGCCAGAAATTCTCAGTATAAATCAAATCAAATGAGTTGTAGTTTTAGAATGGGCTAAAGTAAACAGGAAAGATAAAGTTGATAATCTGTAAAATTGCACAATATGCTTTGGCATCAAAACTGAAAAAATGACATGTCCAGTTTTGAAACAGAGTGCTGTGATAGCTCTTGAGAAATTCAGGAAGAATTTTTTTTTTGTTTGTTGTTTGTAAGGATGGGGTAAAACTGTTGAACAGATCATGATACCGTAGTCTTAAAAACTGACCTTGTTTCTATTAACTGGTGTACCAAAATTACATACACAATTCTCTCTTGTATTTCCTAGCGTCTGTGATGACATAAAATTTTGTTTGTAAGCATAAAAATTAAAAAGCAAAATAAAATATAAGAGGAAAGCTCAATAGAAGATGAATAGTAATAGGATTGGCAAACTTCCCTGTTCTCCTCAGGTTAGAATTGTGGAAACTGCTTCTTCTTAAATTTCAGTTCCCTTTTTTCCTCCATTCTTGGTGCAATTTATTTTCCACTTCCGACTATCTTTGTACAGTGTTATCTTTAAAAAAAATGATCACTTTTCTTACTTAGTAGCTGAAAAGATTTTGGGCATTGAAAAAAAAAAAAGAAAGGAAAAGAAGATTGATTTTGACTTCAAGATGCCAGTTACAAGGACAGTAAAAAATCAGTTAGAATTGAAAATCTGGTGGAAGACTGATATCTGTATGTCATTCCAGAATAAAATAAATCCCTGACTGAGTGTCTTGTGAGAGATTGCTGACAAAATTTTGTCATGGGATGGTGAATTAAATTGCATTGTTAAGGAAATAGCCATGGGAAAGAAAACTGTTTGGAATCTTAGTTCATAACATGGTGAAAAGTCTTCTGCTAGTGAACTGACAAAATTGGTAATTGAGTAGTGAAAGTTGAACCTTCAGATGGAAATAACAGTGGGTAGTGTAATATTTGGTGATAGGTAGATTTTCTATGTTAACATAGGAGACCTAGTATAGGAAGGAGTAGCTACAGCTATTCCTCAAAATGAGGTGTAATGAAGTATTTGGTAAGAAGAACCAAACATAGTGAAGAACTGTTTTACGAAAATGTCCCATCAGAAATGGAGTAAAAACCTAAATGCTGGAATGTATTCAGAATATAACATATATGAGCTTACATGCTATTTTTATATTACTTACATAAGCATATTTGTTACTATTCTATGGTAAATGGTTTTGAGAATCTCCCAGATATTTTACAAATGAACTGTTGGGTTTCTTTGTTGTTTGTATCCAGCATTTGATCAGGAAAATATAACTGATTGAGGAGAAAACTATCAGAGTAGTACAGCTTCTGTGCAAATAAAATGAAAAATGTTGTTAATTTTTAGCATTAAAAGAAAGTGAAGAGAGACGTCTAGCAGAGGCCCACAGAACCCTAAATATTAAATATATTAAATATAACTTTCAGCCCATGCTTTTAATCCTGTGTCATATAACTAAACAAGAGGTATTAGAGAACACTTTGAAAAGTTGTGCAGGGTAGTCTATCAAGAAGTAATTCTTACACAGTTCACTTGAGATTGACTGATGTATGATTCAAAATAAGGAATAGACAAGGAGAAAATCCATTGCTGAGAAATAGGGATTTCAATAAAAAATATCATACAGATCGTACTATAGTACATAAACTAAATGCATTTTAAAATACTTTCAAAGAGCAATTTAGTCTAGACTGGCCACTGTAGCTTTTTTTTTGTTGCTGTTACAGTTTGTTTACATTTTGGTTTGTTTTTTTTTTAATGTAACTGTCAGAGGCAGTCTACTTTCAGAGTTGGTTGCTGTTCTTGTCTTTTTTGTATAAATCTATCATGCTGGTTGCTTCAGTTTCAAAGCTTTAAAGGCTATAAGAAATCAAAATTGATTAAATAAATCTTTATTAGCAGAGACATATGCTTTGGGCTTATTTTCCTGTATATTCAGGAAATGTATAACAGGAATATTTCCTTATATTCCTGTTCAAATCCTGCATATTTGAACATTTTATATTTCAATCCCTGCCTTATAACAGAGGGGAACATTTTTCCAGATGTTTAGTGACACTCCACAGCTTAAAAAATGGTGTTTCTAAAGCTTTATAGAAGATGTAGGAATAGACTAAAGAATAAAACAGACAATGTCATCATGCCACTGTTTCTGTGCACAGTGCATTCTTAGCTTTGTGTATTTTTTTCAACTTTTCCATGTTCTGCCCTGTCTTGGAAGCTGTACAGTACAACTGGGGAAGGCACAAGAAAGGACAGCAAGAGGAGGAGAGATTCATATGGATGAAGACTTAGAGAATGACTAAGCATTTTTAATGCTCTTCAGGCTGAAGGCCTGTGTGTTGACCATATCATGCAAGTGTATATTTTGTGGGTAAAGGATGCTGGAGATGCTTTTCTCTTACTTGTCTTTTCTCTATTATCTACCCTCACAAGTCCATTGAAAATCAACCTGAATTAGGGAATAACTTTGGCATCCTTCAGTGGGAAGCTGGTCTTTTCTGTGCACTTTTTGTAGCCACCTGATTTCAAGACAGCATTGCTCTAAAGAATAAGCTGTTAATCATTTTAACTTTTATAACTTAGTCTTAAGCTTTTCTCTAGAAAGGATACTGACCTTCATGAAAGTGTATTTTCATTCACTGTTGCTTTTGTAATGATGTGTTAAACTTACTATGCAAGATATTATTGTGGTTCAGTATTGACCCTTGAAAAGTCAAACCTTGGGCCCTTCTGGTTTTTTTATTAATTTTATTAATTAAGTATTAATTTTTATTTATAAATAAAAACAGTGACCTGTTTTTTAATTAATTTTTATGTTCTCAACTTGTGATTTTTTTTTTGTAGTTAAATTTTGGAATCATATTAACTCAGACTAAAATTGGATTGGAAAATAATTAGCAGAAACAGGCAACTCTTTGTTTTAAGATGTAAGAATTATTCATCAGCTCAGAGCCGTGGTGAGGATCAGGTTGAATTCTCTAGCACTGTAGAGACTGAAGGGCTATTTTTGAAAAAGCAAGTGACAGTGCTTGGCTGAATGCTCTCAGGTAGCAGTAGGTAAGATTAGTGCAGTCTGTGACTGGAAGTAGGACAGACATGTTTTAGTGTTTTAACACCGCTGAGATTGACAGCTGGAAAGAGCCTTGCATAGCACTTTTAAAAAATCAAATATTCAGAGGAAGGAGAGTGAGAACATGCAGTGAATTCTACTTATATCTCTTTGAGCTATTTTTTGAGATAAAGTTACTGGTGAGAGGTGGATCACATCAAATGTCTTACTGACAAAAATTGTGCAAAACCCTTTCTGCCACTTTCTCATAACACTGAGTAGGCTTCTCTTCCCCTCTTTGAATTATTGTTTTTTTGTGACTTATCAAAACAATGGGGAGGCTGGGAAACTATTTTGTGGATCAGTAATAATGTATTTCCCATTATTGGTATTCCTTAGTCACCTTTTTCATATCCCATAAAAACATAGTGGGGGGGATGTAGCAGTAACAGCAGCACTCTTGGTTAATGTCTTTAAAGTTGTTCCATGTTTGCTAATTTTGCTATGGCTGCAGCAGAGATGTGTTTACACCAGTCAAAGCTATTGTAACTAATAAGGTGGTGCTGACAGATACAAATTCCTGTGAGTGGATTTTATAAGCTATCTGTGCACTCTTGGCATGTGCTCAGGCTCTCTGCATGTTCAGAAGCTCATAGTTCTCCATTTTCCATGTGGTGAAAATAGGTTACCTATATAATTTAATATGGAAGTACCTATATGTAACTAGGGGTTAAAGTTTTCTGTTTGCAGTGTAGGTACACTAAAATCTGCCCATATTTTAACAATCTATCTTAATATATTGCTTTACATTGCTCTTGATGCAAGTCTGATGAGCAATAATTTATACCAAGCATTAGGATTCTGCATAACAGAAGACAACCCAGAAAGGCTTGTGTGGCTAGCATATATCATGTTCTGACAGATATGGAACTATTCAGCTAAATATTAGAATTAAGGAGAAAATGTTCTTCCCTGATTTCTTGACATATGTGTTGGCCTTTACCTACCATTGTTCTGTTCAAGAAACCTGAAAGTTGTTTACTCTGTTTGTTTCATTGCATGTGTATTTTTATCTGTAACACACAGAGGAGGCATTGTGGTATTTTTCATTATTTGGCATTGTGGTAGGACCTAGAAGCATCATTGTGATTAAGATTCGCAAGCAATGCATGCTGTAAATATTTTGCTGTAAGTTGCTCTGTAGCAGTGGAACTAGGCTCATACAGACTTTTCTTACAGTTACAATTCTTTGCTTCATGTGCTGTTCTAGACCCTTCTTACTTGTAATAAAAAAGGCACTGTGCACTGCTGCAGCTCAGACTGATTCAGAGCTTTCTGTGGTGTTTGTGTAGCTTTTGAGTCAGGCAGTGTAGAGAGCTTGAACTCACGCTGCAGCCTTTGCTCAGCAAGCACATAAAATTGTGTCTCTTTCCTCTGCTAGGCTATTGAACTTTGTGAAACTCATGGGAACTTAGTGTTTCAGAAGATATTACTTCTCAGTTTATTTTAACTGGATTTGGTGGTGAACAGATTCACTTAGAGGGATGGAGATGAAAGGAAGAGGGGGAAGAGGCAGGTGGACAGTATGAGTCATGCGTGTGATGTTTGCTTGGGAAAACAAGGCTAAAAAGGTCCAAGTATAAGGCAGACCAGAACAGGCAATGTGTGCAATGGAATCATAGTAATTTGTCTGGGCCTCTTGCATAACACTCAGAAATACATTTTTTTGTAAACTTCTGTAATGGTACTATATTTTTTCTTAGACCCTTATATGAGGCTGGTAATATGTTATAGATAATACACAGATCAATTCAGCAGCATTTGTAGCAATGGTCAATGAATGTACTTGAAAAAAATTGAGAAAATACTGTTTGTATACAGCTTGCTCTCTATATCAATAGGAGTAGATGAAGATTTGGTTTCTGAGGTTGAGGGGTGGAATATGCATACAGCTTGGCTTAAGAATGAGGATTATACTGTATATAAATATACAGTAATATTTATATCAGACCCATTGTGAAGAATGTTTAAATTTGTCCAGAGGAGGAGTAGAGAGCATGACTTATGAGGGGCAGCTCAGGATACTGTGTTTGCTCGGCTTAGAGAAGATGAGACATAGAGGTGACGTCATTGCTATCTACAACTCCCTTATGATGGGGGACAGATAAGGAGGTACTGATCTTCTGGCGTCCAGTGATAGGAGGTGAGGGAGTTGTTTAAAACTGTTTTGGTTTGGTTGGTTAATAAGAAATTCTCTGCTGAATCATGGAATGGCGTATGTTGGAAAAGATCTCAAAAGTGGGGTCAAGCACTGGAACAACCTTCCCAGGGAAGTGGTCATGGCCCCAAGCTGTCAGTTTGCAAGAATAAAATAGAGTACAATATTTCAATTAGCAGGGACCTACAGTGATCATCTAGTCCACCTGCCTGAGCAGTTCAGGGCTGACAGCAAGGTAAACTATATTGTTAAGGGCACTGTCTGAATGTCTGTTAAACACTGACGGACCCGGGGCATAGGCCATCTCTCTAAGAAACTTGTTACAGTGTTTGACCACCTTCTCAGTGAGGAAATACTTTCTAATGTCAGGTCTGAACTTCCCCTGACTCAATGTTGAACCATTTCTACATGTCCTGTCACTAAACAACCTGGAGAGAAGATTAGCACTTCCCTTTCCAGTTTCCAGTCAACAGACTTGCTACTGGTCTATTCAACTCCAGTATCTGGATCATTGATGTAAATATTGAACAGGATTGGCCCTGGAACTGAGCCTTGAGGAACAGCACTGGGATGGGTCACCAGTCAGGTGTAGTCCCATTTGGTGCAGCCCTTTGAGCTCTGCCCTTCAGACAGTACTTCACTGAGCATACCACGAACCTGCTCTTCCCACAGTTGGGCAGCTTGTCCTGAAGGATGTTGTGAGGAACAGTATCAAAAGCCTTGCTAAAATCCAGAACTATATCTGCCACCTTCCCTTCATCCGCAAGGTCAGAGACCTTATCCTAGAAGGATATAAAATTAAACAAGATCATTTCATGATCACAGCTGCCAAGACAGCAAACTACTGTCACATCCCCCACGAGTCCTTCTGTATTCATGAATAGCAAGTCTGGGAGGGCATCTTTTCTAGCTGGCTCACTGAGTACCTGTGACAAGAAGTTACCTCCTACAGACTTCAAGAATTTCCAAGACTTCCTCATCACAGTGGTATGGTGCTCCTGATTGATATTAATTGCAGTCTTTTATAAGGGCAAGGGCTACAAATTGATGAGTTTCCCCTAAATTGCCTTGAGAATAATTCATCTGTGATTATATGCTGGCTGGGGTATCACTTGTAGGCACCCACTGCAACAACTCCTTTTCTTCCATACCCCTAATCCTGTCTCAGGGGCTCTCAATCATATCATCACTAATTGTAAGGCTGTGTAATCAAACCCTTGCTCACAAACAGAGCAATTCCTCCACCTTGCCTGCTCTGCCTTTTGCTCCTGAACAGCCTGTAGCCCTCCATCCCCGTGCTTCTGCCATGAGACTCGTCTCACCAAGTGTTACAAACACTAATAATACCATAGCCCTGGGAAATGACCAATCCATCCTGTTCAGGAAGCATTCAGACAGTGCTCTGAGATACTTTATGTTAAATGATGTTTAACTTTTGTGTTGCACTGTGTGGAGTCAGGAATTGGATAGGGTGATCCTTGGGGTTGGTTCTCTTCCATCTCAGAATGTCCTGTGTTTTAAGAGGAGTTACAGTTTGCTTTCCACTTCAGTTCTCTGTCGATCTGTTGCAGGGTTGGCAACATGGAACTTAGTAACAAAATATTTACAGTGTATCAGGGGTGTTGGAGTATCTCTGGAGAAGCTGTTGGTTTACTGTCAGGGAAAACTAGTGCCTTGTCCTATTTTCAAGGCCTTATAAACCTTGGAAGAGGAGAGTGCTGAAGCTGACATTCTACTTCTGTGAAAGCAGATCCTAAGGAAGCCACTACTGTATTTATATTACCAGTATGTACTGTGGCCTTGGCAAAAAGATGAGAAATTAAATGCTCCTGTATCCCTGACTCTTCTGGCTGGTCTGAAGATTCACTCCCAGAAGTATGTTGATGAAAACAGAAAGTATGAGGATATTCTCATAGCTTTCTTCTCATTTGTTTTGTTGAAGTACTAATTAACAAGTTCTGGTCCTTTTCCAGATCTCTCAGCCTCAAGTAATTCTCATTTTTTAGGGTGATACTTGTAGGCTGTTCTTAGATAAAGGAGTGAGGAAGATTGTAAGTTGAAGATGGTTTTGGTAGTATGTTTGAGTTTTGACTGGAGGAGCAAAACATTCTCTTGGCAGAAGATAGATATCTGGGGGTCCTGGTGGACATGAGGTTGAACATGATGCAGCAATATGCCATGGGGACAAAGAGGGTGACTGGTTCCTGGGCTGCATTAGACAAAGGATCTCAGTCAGGTTGAGGGAGGTGGTCCCTGCCTTTCATTCAGCACTGGTGATGAGGCCATACCTGTAGTGCTGTGCCCAGAACTGGGCTGCTCAGTACAAAGGAGACATGGATGTGCTGGAGAGAGTTTAATTAAAGGCCATCAAGATGATTAAGGCACTGGAGCACCTCTACTTAATAAAAAAAAAAAGTTTCCAATATTCACTATTAGCGTAGAATATGTCCTACAGTTACAAATGTTTTGAATAGTACATTTTACTATCCTTTCAGGTTTTCCAGATCTGTTTGTATAGGTGATATTTATGTGCCTGATGAAATAGTTATATTTTTTTAGCATATGTATTTTAAACTCATCAATACCTAAGGAATGGGAGTAGGTACTAAAGGGATCTGAAGGAACCTTATGATCTTGATAAGTAGCTAACTATTCTATTACATAGTTTCAAGTTGTTAGCTTTGCATTTTTATAAACTATCCTAGATTTTTATTTAAGGTAGAGACCTACATTTCAGTCCATCAGTATTTGTCTGACTCAAGTTTAGCAGTAGGTACCACAGAAAATAATTTGTTACTCAACAAACTTTACTACACTCTTTACTACAATCCTGTCCTAGAAGTACTGTCACTGTGTGTTTCCATTGTGTGAGAAGTAAAATCATTGCTCTTGACATTATTTTAAATGATCAGGGAAAAACTGATTTCCATTTCTAGTATTTTCTAAGCTATTAAACAATGACTTAAGCTACTGTTTTACAAATGGTATCTCATGGGTGAGGAGGCTGTTCAGTACTACTCACAGCATCTTACAAATTTACTGGCTAAATTAAACTTATCTATGCTTTGTGATTCTGAATACATTTTGTACCATCTTCTGCATTCAGTTTGAGCATAGAACTATTGCTTAAGTTGTTTTTCACAGGGATTCTGAAAGTTAATAATCTTTCCTTCATTGAGCATACTGTCAAATAAGTTAGGACTTGTAATGTTTCAGGTTCTTCAGTTTCATGCATAATTTTAAGACATAGGTAGAAAACCTGATGGTAAGCATGCATGCTACTTTGTTCCATTCTTAAATATTTTTTATTTGTAACACATGGATTTCATGTGTACTTTTGTGTGGTATAATTAAAATATCTCCCAGAAAAATTTTAGATTATATAGGTATAAAATGCAAAGAAAAATATGCATAGGACTGAAATTTAAAGGTAGTAAAGGTGAGAACAACAAAAAAAATAAGGGGTTCAAAACCAGGGAGTGTTTAAATTCATGCAGATAAAAAGGTATGGGAATTGGCTGCTTGGGGCAAAAACAGAATACCAGAAGATGTGGAACTTGGTTTTGTCTATGAAGAAAAAAAAGTAATATCCCAGTGTCATATAAACAGATCTATTAAGTTAAATTGAAAGAATCCCAGACATTCAGGGTAAGGCATCCAGATTAAAAATCAAATGTTAGAGCTGTTTGTGTAACTTGGACTTTGCTTTTCTCTCATATGTCTAGCAGGAGTCACACATTGAAGCACTGTTTACTGGGCTTAGCCTCTGAACCATTTCTTTCAGTGTATCTGTAAGAATGACAAAAAACCCACCTGCTGCTTAATGGTGCTTCATGACTCCGTAGTTCTTGTTCAATTCATTTACTTAATTTCAATTAACTGAAGCCTGTCAAGGCTTTTATTTGACATTGAAAAAAATCTCTTCAGTGTTTTTGCAACTTCTAGTAATTTTAAGTGTGACTTATTGCCTGCTTAACTATTACAATATGTTCATTTAGAGCTTTATATACCCTTTTTAAAGTCTTTGCCAGCTAGGAAGATGTGTACTGTGAAATAATTAAAACAATAGTATAGCTAGGAAATAATTTCTTTTTCTTAAAGTTTGTTCTTGTGTTCAAACAATTTTGGCTCCTTAAGAGTGCAACAGAGTGCATATGTGAAAGAGTTCTTCTAAGTGGCTGAGGCATGTCAAGGTACAATTTTGCCAGCTTTATGAGTATTTTAAATTCTGGCATTCTTTTGAAAGGAATCAAACCAGCAAATACTTTCATTAAGAGTATAAGATATCCATGAATATAGCTTTTTACTGGAAGCTAATGTTCACAGGAGTAAGGTTGTCTTTTCTTCTCCCACCTTTCCCCATACACCCCATACATTTAATTAATTGCTGATTAATTAAAGCTAATACCTTGGCCTACATGATGTCTTGTTTGTATCCCTAGTCCATTGCACCTAAACCAAAATTTGTATTGCTTTACTGTATATTCCTGTTTAACATACATTTGTTAGAAAAGAGAATGGAACTGCAGACTTTCTGAATTGGCCTGAAATAGTAAATCTTAGAGGAGGAGAACATCTCAAATGGAGGAGGAGAGATGAAATTTTTGTGAAGAGCAAATTAGTTTTGTATTCAACATGAAGCAAATGTTCAGTGGTTCTCAGAAGGCCCTGCTGGTGTTTGTGATAAGTATTTCCATTGCTTCTTAATGTGGCATTTGGTTTGTGGTAAGGTTTGTGGCATTTGAGGAAAGAAAACTTTGAGTTCTCTATTTGCCTATGTGTAATTATTACTGTAATTTTAACTTTTGGTGATCAGAAATATCCATATAGGGAATGCCAGGTCTTAGATTTATTTTTTTTTGTAAGTGTTGCAGAGGGCAAGAAGAATTGTAGAAGTGACTTTGCTGTCCTGCTCAGTGTAAGAAAGGCCAACATATTTTTGCGTCTACTGATATTTCTCCAGATCTGTTTCAGGTCTGATTTCTGTTTGTGCATCTCAGATTACTGAGGTGAAAGCTTCCTGATGGCAAAGGGAGAAATCCTTAATTTTTAAAATGATAATAGAGTTACTGGTTCTCTCTGGAAGTAATACAGTTTTGGTTCTTTTTTTAAAAAAACCCAGTTAATTAGACATGTGTTCAATTAGCTATGACAAAATCATCAGCATTTTTCATGTTGGTAAATAGTGAAATGGACTTTTCAATCAGAACTGTGTTAAATAAAAATTCTGGATTTTGAAAGTCTTAATGGAAAGAGATTGATTAAGAAACTTACTTGCATCTGACTTAAGAAAAGGCATTTTTTCCTTTTTTTTCCTTTCTTATTTTTACGTCAATAAACTTGCTTCTGGTCCTATACTTGCTGATTTTCATCAGCCTGGTAACTCCCTTCCCCCACCCAGCCTTGTTTCTTTGGTGGAAGACAGCCTGGAGGCAGGACTAGAAGTGTGGATGATTTTCTGTGCTACCCAACAAAGTGGAACAGCTGTCTTTTCCTGAAAGATGCTTACACAGGGTTGCTGTGTCACCCTGCATGCTTCACCATGGGCAGAGTTTCCCTAGAATCTTTCCTTCCCATACCTCACACTCAGAAGATCAGAACAGCTACAGAACAGAGATTCTGACACCTACAACCTTCAAAATCACTGTTCACTTCTCTAACTTTTAACATTAATTGACCTTTTTACATTAATGAATTAAAGTAGAAAAAAAAATAACTGTTTTCTGTGATGGGATTTTTCATATGTTATGAAATGATATTACAGGTAATTGGACCATGCTATCTTGGTACTTTTTTTTCTTATTCGTCACTTGATTCTTATGGTATCATATGAGTAAGGAAGTAGTTTTCTCTCTCGGTTGATGTGCTCTTTTACATCTGAGTGCCTTGATTCTTCATTAAATATCTCCTCAATTACTTGTTCACAGCACCATGCAATTTAAAAATGTGTGTTTCCTGCTCCAGTGATACTTCTTGACTTATAGCTTTACAAGAAATACCTGCACTAGATGCAATAATTTTCAAATGAGTAATGCAATTTAAAATGTGCCTGCTTAAATTCTATGAATAAGTAATTATTATACTAATGACTTAAATAAATGAAATATTCACTGTTGTTGTTCCCTTTGATTTCTGATGTTTTAATAGCATTTTGAGATTTGGAGGGTATTGTTCACAGAAGTGTAAATTTTATAAATGTTATTGTTAATGAGACTGACTTCCATGAAACTGTTGATTCATATTAATTAGGAGATGATATTTTAAATTTTTAATAGACTTCTATGTTGTCCATTCCATTGTTTTGCTTGTGTCTTATTTTGTCCTGATCAATCTGTAGTTACCCAAAATAATATATGACAACTGAAGTAATATTAAAGTATCAGCTGTAGGAGTTTATAACTAGATCGTACTCTTCCAGTTGATGTAACAGTTATGTATGATGAGGGTGGTTTAGAAAGAAGGGTTGTGATCACTGTGGTCTTCATGGGGCTCTCCAGGGTCTCTCAGTGAATTTTTGTTGTCCAGGAATTTTGAGGCTGTGGGTGGTATTTGTATGTATTGATGAACAGTTCTGAAGGTAAAGCTTCACGTCCTTCAGACCAATGAAGTTTAACCTAGACTTTGAATAAAGAGGTGTAGCTAGTTCATATTTGGGAATGTGTGGTGATTGTAGCCCTGTCAGAATTAATCTCCTCATTTTCAGGAAGATTATAACTACAAAGATGAGACTTACATTGCTATATGTAATCCTCTTTTAAAGATTATGTAAAGATAACCTCAAAGATTTTAACCCTTAATTGACATATTCAAGAGCCAAAGTGGGCATTTATTTTGAGAGACAAGAAAAAGGGATTTAAGGATGAGGAAAAAAAGTTTGTCCATGATGCAAGAAAACAGTAAATACTGCCCCTATGACATAGGGTTCCCTTGTCCATTAGTGGTAAGGGCTTGCAGTATTTGAAATATGACTTTTGAAATTGTTTAGTTAAAAATCCTCATCTTTCAGTGTTTCTTCACTATCTGGTTTTCTTTCTAATGGAGACTTTTTTGTAAATTAGATCAAGAAAATACAAGTCTTTTGCTTTTGACATTACCCTGAATGTGAAAACTACTCAGTCCTCCTAAAAAGTATTTTCGCTTTGCTTGGTTTAATTGCCATCCCATGCATTTCTGCAGATCAGACAATGTGTTTAGTTGAAATTTTGGTTTTTTTGGCTGTGCAGATATAATTTCTTCTGGCTTATCAAGATGGCAGGTTGCTAGTCCTTGAAACTTTCAGATTTTCAGTATTGGAAGAATCCCACTAGACTTCCAGAAATCTTCCTCAGGTTATAAAAGGTTCTAGTAAAGTAAAAAAGTTATGGTAGTCCCATCTTCATATGAGTCTGTCAGTTCTTCTAATTCTGTGACTTCTTTATTGTCCCTGCTTAGTTTCATTCAGTATATGCGTGGTATCTCTGCAACAACTTTGCTCCCCAGAAGCCCAAGATTTTTGGGAACATTTATATCAACACTCTTTACTTCCAGTCTTTGTTAATTTTGGACTGCTCTTTCATGGACTTCTCTTATCCCAGGAGAGCTTTTCGTGTCTTTTTCTTGAGTATGACAATCCATCCTAGTACCTTACAAATGTCAGTAATACTGTTTTTGTCAGCACTGCAAACAGTTCCTGTGATAGAGTTCTTGTCTGCTGTCTCACCTCACCTCTGCTCCCTGCCATGTCTGCACCAGTAATTTTTCTGTCGAAGGTTGAAGGGCCAAGTTTTGGATTATGCTTCTCTTTTTTATTTGTGCAGCAGCATTTGTCGTATGTTCAGACCAGCCTTTAGGGACTAATAGACGTTCAAAGCTCTAGATAAAATAGTTCATCTTGTACAATCTAGTTTCACTGACTTTACTTCTTGAAGGCTTTGTTTACCTGGAGTAAAAACATGTTTGACTGGAAGTGAGTATGACCCAATGTGCATCAGGCAGTGAAGACTGTTTTTTTTTTTTTTAAATATTAACATTAGAGTGGCTTTTTGGATCTTGAATGAAAATGACCAACATTGCCATGTGAGCAGACTGTCTCCTGAAAGAATCAGCCTTCATCTAAGCTGATTAGGCAATAACCTGTTAATTTAAAAATGTCAGTAGCTGAGTTAGTGATGAAAATAACTGATGACTGAAGCCTTAAATAAATTTAATGTTTCCTTTCTCTTAGTTCCTAACCAGTTCTTGATTTCTAATCAGTTAAGAAAGGATGAGTGGGCTGCAGCTGTTAGAGTCTTTGGAACATGATGGAAGCGGTTAGAATCTTTGGAACATGATGAAAACAGAATCAGTCAGTTCAACTAATTTGCTCTGTTCAGTAAAGCCCTTTTCAACATAAACCATGACATAAAACTTTATGTATTTGTCCTGGTTCAGGACAAAATTAGGGGAAATCTCCAAAGGGAGTTCCCCCCAAACACCGGGTTCGGGAAGGAATTCCTCGGAGGAGCAAAGTGGAAAACAAAACCTATTTATTGACAAATAACAAAAGAACACTCCCCAACACAAGAAAAGAAAAGAAAAAAACCAGTTCAGTGTTGTGGAGGGTGCCAAGCTTCTCTTGCAGGCTCCAGAGATCCCGTCGGACGTCGGACGTCCCAGGTCAGGTCCAGAGCCGGTCCAGTATCTTCAGGGGAGGGTAAGAAAGAGAGGACGAAAGAAAAGGGAAAAAAGAGGAAAAAAAAACAGCGCAGAAAGCAGCAAAGGGAGAAAAAAAAAAAGCAGCTATCAGCTAGGGCTAAGGCAGTAGCAAGCAAGCGAAACAGCAAGCAGAAGCAAGCCGGCCAGCCAGCCAAGCAGCTCAAAGCCAGGAAAACAAAAAAAAAAAAAAAGGCAAAGTGCACCCAGTCCCCCTCCCTCCTCCCTCCCCGCCCCGCCGCGGCAAGACGGCCGGGAGGGGGGGAGAGAGAGAGAGAGAGATGGAAAAAAACACAGCTGCCAGACACAATACACGATATTGGGATAAAAGCGGTCATCCCACAACACTCCACCCCTTATCCCATATCGTGAATATACAATAAAAAACTTTCATTTCACTTACTCACACCTTTGACACTTACGCATTCCTCTCATCTTACTTGTTCAGACCTTTGACACTTACAGTTTCCTTCTGTCTCACATTCAGAAAACAATGACATTCATATATGAGCCTTATCCCACAATCAGGTCTCCCTGAGGTACACACCGTGTTGTTCCATCTTTCTGCATTATCCACCACGTATAACCTGGTCCTTGAGCAAAAACAATCCCACGGATGGGTTTGTCTGTACTCGAGGCAGGGTTGATCCATACTGTCTTTCCCAATAAACCTCTGACATGGGCCACTGGGGCTTTATCCCCATCTACTATATTAAGGAGCTCAGACTGAGCAGGACCCGCTCGGTTGGTGGAACCTCGAGTGTTAACTAACCAGGTAGCCTTCGCCAAATGCTGCTCCCAGTTTTTAAAAGACCCCCCACCCAATGCTTTTAAGGTGGTTTTTAACAATCCATTATACCTTTCCACTTTCCCTGCAGCTGGTGCATGATAGGGGATATGGTATACCCACTCGATGCCATGTTCCCTAGCCCAAGTATTAATAAGATTGTTTTTAAAATGAGTTCCATTATCCGACTCAATTCTCTCAGGAGTACCGTGCCTCCAAAGGACCTGCTTTTCAAGGCCCAAGATAGTGTTACGAGCTGTGGCATGAGACACAGGGTAGGTTTCCAACCATCCCGTGGTGGCTTCTACCATGGTTAGTACATAGCGCTTGCCTTGGCGGGTTTGAGGCAGCGTGATGTAATCAATCTGCCAGGCCTCCCCGTATTTGTACTTAGACCACCGCCCACCGTACCAGAGGGGCTTCAGCCGTTTAGCCTGCTTAATGGCAACGCACGTCTCACAGTCCACGAATAACCTGAGAGATACTGTCCATGGTTAGATCCACCCCTCGGTCTCGTGCCCATTTATAGGTGGCATCTCTACCCTGGTGGCCTGAGGCATCATGGGCCCATCGTGCCAAGAATAACTCTCCCTTATGCTCCCAGTCGAGATCTATCTTCAATTCCCCTATCTTTTGCAGCCTGATGTACTTGCTGGTTGTTTTGCTGCTCTTCATTAGCTCTACTTCTGGGGACATGGGCATCTACATGCCGAACCTTCACAGGTAACTTCTCTAACCGAGTAGCGATATCTTTCCACTCTTCTGCAGCCCAAATTGGTTTTCCTCTGCGCTGCCAGTTCGCCTCTTTCCATCTCTTCAGCCATCCCCATAGAGCGTTGGCTACCATCCAAGAATCGGTATACAAATAGAGCCTTGGCCACTTCTCTCTCTCTGCAATACCTAGGGCCAGTTGAATAGCTTTGATTTCAGCAAATTGACTGGATTCACCTTCTCCTTCAGTAGCCTCCGTAACCCGTCGAAAGTGGGACTCCATACAGCTGCTTTCCACCTCCGTTTTATCCCTATGACGCGACAAGAACCATCGGTGAATAAAGCGTAACGTGTTTCTTCTGCTGGCAACTGATTGTATGGTGGAGCTTCCTCAATCCGGGTCACTGGCTCTTGTTCCTCATCCGCGACACTAAAGCTCTCACCTTCGGGCCAATTTGTAATTATTTCCAGGATCCCAGGGCGATTTAACTTCCCAATTTGAGCGCTGGCGTAATGAGGGCAATCCACTTACTCCAAGTAGCATTGGTGGCATGGTGGGTAGAGGGAACCTTTCCTCTGAACATCCATCCCAGCACCGGTAGTCGGGGTGCCAGAAGAAGTTGTGCCTCTGTACCATCACCTCCGAGGCGGCTTGGACTCCTTCATAGGCGGCCAAGATTTCTTTTTCTGTTGGGGTATAGTTATCTTCAGACCCCCTGTAGCTCCGACTCCAAAATCCCAATGGTCGGCCTTGGGTCTCGCCAGGCACCTTCTGCCAAAGGCTCCAGGACAGACCATGGCTCCCGGCCGCAGAGTAGAGTACGTTCTTCACATCTGGTCCCGTCCTAACTGGACCCAGGGCTACAGCATGAGCGATCTCCTGCTTGATTTGGACAAACGCTTGCTGCTGCTCAGGGCCCCAATGGAAGTCGTTCTTCTTGCGGGTAACCAGATAAAGGGGTCTCACAATCTGACTATACTCGGGGATGTGCATCCTCCAGAAACCTATAGCACCTAAGAAGGCTTGTGTTTCCTTCTTATCAGTTGGTGGGGACATAGCAGTAATTTTGTTAATAACATCCGCAGGAATCTGGCGCCGTCCATCTTGCCACTTCACCCCCAAGAACTGAATTTCTCGGGCAGGTCCCTTGACTTTGCTCTTCTTAATGGCAAATCCAGCTTTCAGGAGAATATGAATGATCTTCTCTCCTTTCTCGAACACTTCCATTGCCGTGTTCCCCCAAACAATGATATCATCAATATATTGTAAATGTTCTGGAGCCTCACCCTCTTCTAGTGCAGCCTGGATCAGTCCATGACAGATGGTAGGACTGTGTTTCCACCCCTGGGGCAGTCGGTTCCAGGTATACTGCACTCCCCTCCATGTAAAAGCAAACTGAGGCCTGCATTCTGTTGCCAGAGGGATGGAGAAAAATGCGTTAGCAATATCGATGGTCGCGTACCACTTTGCTGCCTTGGACTCCAGCTCGTACTGCAGTTCCAGTATGTCCAGTACAGCCGCACTCAGTGGTGGAGTCACTTCATTCAAGGCACGATAGTCCACAGTCAATCTCCATTCTCCGTCAGATTTTTGCACGCGGGCCAGATAGGGCTGTTAAAGGGTGAGTGGGTTTTACTGACCACCCCTTGGCTCTCCAGCTCTCGAATCATCTTGTGGATGGGGATCACGGCATCTCGATTCGTCCGGTACTGCCTGCGGTGCACTGTCGAAGTGGCAATTGGTACTCGTTGCTCCTCTACCTTCAAGAGTCCTACTGCAGATGGGTTCTCTGATAGTCCAGATAAGGTATTCAATTGTTTAATACCCTCTATCTCCACTGCAGCTATTCCAAAAGCCCACCTGAATCCCTTAGGATCTTTGTAATAGCCATTCGGAGGAAGTCTATGCCCAAAATACACGGAGCCTCTGGACCAGTCACAATCGGATGTTCCTGCCACTCCTTCCCAGTCAAGCTCACCTCAGCTTCCAACAAAGTCAAATGTTGTGATCCCCCCGTCACTCCAGCAATGGAAACAGGTTCTGTCCCCACGTATTCTGATGGCATTAAGGTACACTGTGATCCAGTGTCAACTGGATAGTCTTGTGGCTCTGATGTGCCAGGCCATCTGATCCACACCTTCCAGAAAACCCGATTTTCCGTGCCTCTTCCTGGCTAGAGGCAGGGCCCCTCTAAGCCAGATTGTCCTTTTTCCTTGGGCGTATGCCTTAGAAGTTCCTTCAAGGGGATCGGACATGTCATCGTCATACTCAACATCTCGGCTGCGAGCAACCAGAGCTGCCCTCTTTTTGGTGATACTTCCTCTTCTCTTCAAATCACGCACCCGTTGTGCCAAAGCAGCAGTGGGTTCTCCATCCCATCTCCTCATGTCTTCTCCAGACTCACGCAGAAAGGCCCGTAACTCAGCCCGTGGGGGGTACCTTCTCTCGCCATCAAAGGAGCGCCAGCGTTGGATACCAGGGCCTCTAATTTGCACAGCCGAGATTTGAATAAGGTCCTCCTTAATCTCTTCCCGGAGTTTCTTATGATTCTCCTCTATTTTGTCCTCTAGTTTCCGCAGTTGTGTTTCCACTGCTGCAATTCTGGCATGAGTTGGTCCATGCACAGCATCTGCATACGCTCGAAGCTTCTTCGCCATATCAAGCACAGTCTCATATGTATCATCCCGCTTCATTATTGCCAGAGCAGAAGCGTATTCAGGTGGCCCAAGTCGCACAAGTTTCCTCCATATTACAGGTGTGCATGGTACCAGGTCCGGATTCCTAGTTGTTATATCATCTGAGAAAATGAGCTCTGCCACCGCCATTTCTCTCAGGCGTTGGATCCCCTGCTCTATGGTCTTCCACCCTGTCTGCTGCATATAGAGATCATCAGCACATAAGTATCTTTGTGCTACACTCTCCAGGACCCGTTCCCAGAGGCTGTGAGGGCTAGCCCTGCTCATCATACCTTGATGGATGACAGTATCCTGCGACAGGGATCCCAAATGCCTCGCTTCAGTACCATCCAAAATCGTAACCTCCCCTGCAGCATCCCAAAGGTGGACTAACCAACTGATTATAGATTCGTCAGGTTGTCGTCTGTAATCCTTTCTTAGGCCCCTGAGGTCCTTCAGAGAAAAGGAGTCAGTATTAGCTCCAGAATCTGTGCCCCTTGATGTGGCCTCTGATTTTAGTGAGGGTCCTTCTCCTGCATCATCATCATCATCCTCCACCTTTCGATCGGTCTTGTCTTTACACTTTCCACCTCTTGTATTAGCTGCAACAGCCATGGGTTGGGGCCTGTCGTCTGATTCAGCTGCTAGCCTGGAGCCAGGGATGTTATCTGCAGCCTGGGTCACTGGGATAGTAACTAACTTATCTCCCTGTTCCCTTTCTACTATCTGCTGCTCCACAGTATCTAGCAGAGTACGGTAAACAAACGCTAAGGCCCAGCTCACTGCAGTAAGTCTTTCCTCCTTAGTATTACCATGGCACTTTTCCCTCAAATACTTTGCCACCTCGACTGGGTTCTGAATTTGATCAGATGGAAAGTCCCAGCCTATAGGATCAGCAAATTCCTTTAAAGTCTGGCCCATATCCTCCCATTTCCCACTCCAGTCAAGATTTTCCCTGCTTTGTTTTACTCCTGAATCAGGAGTCTCTCTAACCCCTCTAGAGATCTCGGCTTTCATTTTATATACACTCCAGACAGTATAGGAAAAGCTTAATAAGTTAAATGCCAGAAAGATGGTTTCTTTTAAACTCAGGGGAAATTCAACATTTCCTAATAGAGATGTCAACAATTTGGAGGAGAAGAAGGAAGACAAAAGCTGAGAAGCCCCTTCCTCCTCTTCTCCCCAAACAAACTGAGTACACAGCCATGACAGCAATCCATACATTCCTGAAACAAGGTTTTCCATAAACCTCCGACAAATCAGCACACATAAGACCAGCCCAATGACTATTCTGGTTAGTGCCCCCTGCTTACAGAAGCTACTTAGTACGGACAACACCAGAGCTATTTTTGGGTAAGGAAATAACCCTAGGGACCACAAAGGTATTAAAGCTTCAAAAACCCCAAGGGACCAGAAATACCGGCAAACTTTCACCCCAAATGACATTATGAATTACCAATATGCCCACAAAACAACCAAGACCAAAATATTATTGTTATAGGTTTGTTTTCCACTGTCTTCGGCCTCCTTCGTTTCCCGGCCAATGCACCAAAAAGGATGTCCTGGTTCAGGACAAAATTAGGGGAAATCTCCAAAAGGGAGTTCCCCCCCCCCAAACACCGGGTTCGGGAAGGAATTCCTCGGAGGAGCAAAGTGGAAAACAAAACCTATTTATTGACAAATAACAAAAGAACACTCCCCAACACAAGAAAAGAAAAGAAAAAAACCAGTTCAGTGTTGTGGAGGGTGCCAAGCTTCTCTTGCAGGCTCCAGAGATCCCGTCGGACGTCGGACGTCCCAGGTCAGGTCCAGAGCCGGTCCAGTATCTTCAGGGGAGGGTAAGAAAGAGAGGACGAAAGAAAAGGGAAAAAGAGGGGAAAAAAAAACAGCGCAGAAAGCAGCAAAGGGAGAAAAAAAAAAAGCAGCTATCAGCTAGGGCTAAGGCAGTAGCAAGCAAGCGAAACAGCAAGCAGAAGCAAGCCGGCCAGCCAGCCAAGCAGCTCAAAGCCAGGAAAAAAAAAAAAAAAAAAAAAAGGCAAAGTGCACCCAGTCCCCCCTCCCTCCTCCCTCCCCGCCCCGCCGCGGCAAGACGGCCGGGGGGGAGAGAGAGAGAGAGAGGGAAAAAAAACACAGCTGCCAGACACAATACACGATATTGGGATAAAAGCGGTCATCCCACAACAGTATTGTTGGTAAAAACCTATGTTTATTTTTAAAAGTTTAAATGCTTTTTAAAAAACTTTCCTATATTTTAGTGTGTTTTCCTAAATAGTATTTGACCTTCATGTCAGTATTTCGTTTACAGCATACCAAAAATGTGGAACTATAATCATTGCTTAGGTGTAAATGCACCTAAGTGTACCTTATTGGCAAGAATATAAAATAGATTTCTGTTATAGAAGGATGTTAATTCAGCACGGTCAGAGCAGAACATTGGGGGACTGTTGTTGTGGATTGCAGTCATGCCCCTCAGCCAACCACAAGCCTAACTTTGTTTCATCTCCGTCAGCTATTGAGATCTCCCTCACAGTGCAATAATTTCTCCCAGGTATCATGGTCATTTTTTCTTTTAAGAGAAGAGATGCAAAGCTAAGTGTAGTGAATTCTTGCTTCCCTGTTATCAGAAGATTGACAAACATCTTTGCCAAATGCAGTTAGCAGCTTAGTAGCTTGCAGAGCCAGAAACTCAGGTTTGGGCAGGTGGTATTGCAGATAAATCAGCGCATGAAGTTTGATGAGATTATACAATGAACTGTCTACTTGAGAATTCTGACACTATTTATTTATTTATTTCTGTGTTTATTTTGCTTTGCACATCCTTGATGTAAAGTTAAAAAAAGGACAAAACTCATCCAACCAACCAAATGAAAACCAACCCCCACCCTAGCATTTTAGATCTACATAGGTTAAACAGTTGAAGGAAAGAAATAATCATAATTTTTCAATTACAGAAGTATGCCTAAACTAGTTTTTTAATGTGTCTTTAGAACTAGATTGCAGATCTTGGTTTCTTGGGAGAGTTTGAGTTTATTTGAGTTGTTTGAATGTGTTACTTTTATGACGTTTTCCATAACAGCGGCCTCCGAAGTCAGGTGTAGAAGACCATCCAGTGGAATGTGTGAAGAAAATCTAGGACTTAATTTCTTTCTTATTTTTCAGTTAAAATATAAGCTTTATTTAATACTGATACTGGCACCCTCTGTAGGTCTGTATGTTGGATGGTCCTGTGTCACATTTGGTTCATGAGGTGTCCCGAAGACAGATTTAGTATTCCACAGTATGATGGGGTCACAGTAGCACCTTCATTTGTTCATTCACTTCCAGTGTATTGTGATGGAGGCAGTTTACTTGGGCTCAGTTAGGAGGATTTGTGGATTATAATATTTAGTTTTTACTAAGCAAACCCTCACAAAGGCAAGTAGCTTAAAAAAAATTCCTACAAAGAGACCACGGATTGAAGATAATACTAATAATATGAATAATAAGAACATGGCAGAGCTGATGCTTTTTCTACTTCTAGCGTGAGCTCTTGGTCAGGTGTATTAAGAGATAAAACCATTGGCAATTACAGGTGACAAGAAGTCAGCCAAAACAATTTGGTTTATCAAGAATGGTATTTCAAATACGGATGTACATCCGCTAGTGGAAATGATGAACATTGTTTCTTGAGGTATCAGCTGATGATAGTATGAAGCCATCACAATTAGCAAAGCATTTAAAAACTAAGCACCCAAAACATGAAGACAAGCATACAAGCATCTGCATTTTTTTTTTTTTTCAGCAGTGTGGAAGTCATGATGAACTCAATCCAAGATTTTACAAGATTTCACTAAGCTTAGTGTCAGGCCATTAGAAGCCTCTTTTGAGATTTCTCAGTAGCAGAAGACAGAGATTCTGTTGGGGAAGCATTTCCTCTTTCTGCAGTACTATAAATGTCTGAAATAATACATGGTAAACAATGTGGTGACAAACTAAAACACATTCTTTTGTCAGCAGATAGTGTTGGAAGATGTCTGGAAAACATTGCCAAAGTTCTGAAGAAACAAATATCAGAAAAAATTACACAGTGGGAGAGGCTTGCTCTACCGACACTTAGATGAAAGTATAGGTGTTTGTGGTGTGGCTCAACATATGGTGATTGCTAGATTTTGGGTCCATAATGAAATTCGCAAAGAACTAAGTCATTAGAGAAAGATGTACCAGACAAGAGACATTCTTAAGCATAAATTCTAAACAGTGTCTTCTTAAATAACCACATTTTTAAAAATGGAAAAACTGTACAAAAGTAACTACAGATGGAGTGGCTAATTTGACCAAAGTAAAAAAGGTTCTTTGCTAAGGTTACAAGTTGAGCATGACTTGCAGAATTCATTCGCTGCTTCATGCATAGGCAAGCAACAAGAAAGTTGGAGCCATAAGTGCACAAAGTGCTGCAGGATGTCATTATTGTGGTTCATTGTATGAAAACAAAACCTTTAGATAGTTGAGTATCTAACATAATCTGTAATGACACTGGGTGTGACCAGGAAGATCTTGTGTGCTATGCAGAGGATCAGTAGTTATCATGGCAAAGTGCTTAGAAGAGTTCTAAAACTTGAAGATTAATTACATGTTTTATCTCACAGAAAAAACAAGTGTTACGAATTTCCTGACCTGTCTGGTGATAACAGTCAGCAGTATGCTGACTATCAGTTATTTAAAAAAAAATTAAAGACAGTTAAGATACCTCACTTGAAGGTCAAGATGGAATTTTAACAAGCAAGAAACCTATTGTTTTTTGAAATAAACTGATGCTATTGAGAAAGTATTTTGAAAATGGATGTTTTGAAATGTTTCCTAGTGTGATTTTTGTTGCCAGAAAAGATGTGTCATTTGTAAAACCTTCTGTATTTGTAGACTTAAACTTGGAAGCGGAATTTCCTTATCTGCTTAAAAGTCCTCCCAGTTAAGAGTTTCAGAATCTGAATTTTTTTATAGAAGTATAAAAATGTGCCTTCCATTGGTTTACAATAGCAAGTGATTGATATCAGGGAAGATGGAAATTTATGGCCATATTTCAAGAAAAATCTTTGCATAATTAGTGGATGAAGATGCAAAATGAGTGTCACAATTTAGAAAGAGTAGGCAGCGACGCACTTTGATTTAGATGTACATATCTCTGTAAAATGTGTTTTCCAACCATGACAGCCAATAAACTGAATTTGAAACTAGGCCTTCAAATCACTGTATTACAAGGTGCTAAGTCAGCATTTTAAAAAATGCTGAAGCATATTCAATCACATGGCTCTCACAAAAAAACCCCACTTTTTTTTTTAGTAAGAGCAAAAGAGTTTTTTACCATTAAAATATTAAAAAATACTGCTTATTTCATCTTCATTTCATCCTTTTAAATTTCTGGTTTTATATGTTGTAATATATACAGAGTGTATTAGTAAAGTGGTACATATATTTAATTTAGAACTAACTACACACGTACTGTGGGGGTATGTACTCAAAATTTTCATACTTACAGAAGTGCATGGTCAAAAAGGTTTGGTAACAGCTCTTCCCATATTGTTATTGAAACCAGTCGTATTCACAGAAGCAAATATGTGGAAGTTCATCCAGATCAGGGAAAATCTATTTTACACGTATATATTCTTTTCTTGTGAAAAGTAGTTGTCTGATAGAAACAGAATGTTTTCCTTCTGGATGTGTTTCAGGTGTAGTAGTAGTTCAGAAGGACAGGAGTGATGCTCTTTGCACGGATATGTGCTGGGATGCCCCAGCTGGGATCTGACACACTCAGTTTTAGTTGCTGAGTGGTGAGCTGGGTATCTTTGTAAAGTGCTTCCTGTCTCAATAGATGAGGGAAGCAATTTGTGGGTGGATAGCAGTGGGGCAGGAAGCTGGTGGCAAATCTAGGGATAGAATGCAAACGTTTGTGTGAATTGCTGTCATTACTGCTTGAGTGTATTGTTCTGGTGACAGCATGATTTTCAAGCATGTAAACATTTCAAACGTTTTGTTCATTTCAAATTGTTGGTGCTCAGCTTATCTGAAATCAGACCATAAGTATGTCTTCTAGAGAGAGAATTATTGATATATCACAGCTGAATTTCTATTCTTGCCTTACACAGTTGTTCTAAGCTATGTAAATATATATGTTACTGAAGTGTCTTGGCATCCTTAGAGGTGTAACGTGGGACAAATTTCCAAAGTGATTGCTTTTTTTAGCTGCTGTTATGAAATAATGTGTTCTGCTGTACCTAAATAATACTTGGTAACTTCTTGATTAGTTGAACATTTTATTTAATAGCTGTAGCTGACATGCAGAGATAAGTACTTTTTAATAAGCTATCTTGTTTGCTTTTTTTAGGCTGAAGCCTAAACCTCTGACATGGCCACAGCCTCACCAAGATCTGATACAAGTCACAACTGTAATGGAAGATTACAGATGCAAGTAACAGGCAAGTAGTGATTTGTGTCATAGAGATTTTTACAGGAAAACATACATATTCTACAAAAGCAATCCTGGAAGTGAGTGTAAAAATGAGCTATTTAATATCTTAATTAATGATATGAATGTTACAGTTAATAATGTGACTATAATATATATAGATGATTTGAGGCTAAATAGAGATTATCCAGTGAGTTGCATGATAGAGTTTAATAAATCGTCAAAATAAAAAAAAAGTATTCTGTACAACAGTACAGACAATTGCAAGAAATTTTGCTTGGGAACAAGTGCTTAATGAGATGTATTCTGAAGAGGGAACAGAGATTACTGAAATTCTAGGAAAAACGTCGGTGGTTGTAGTGAACCCCAAGCTGAAAATAGGTACAATGTTGTAGTGAAGGTGGAGAACTGGAGGAGATCACAAAATTTGCTAGCCCTTCAGAAGACTAAGTTCTTTCATTAAATATCAGGTAAATATTTGTTGAATATAATATCCTTAGGGCCACCGGTTAGACTTAACAGACCTATGGAATAACTTATGTTGGAAAGGACCTTTAGTGATTCCCTAGTCCACTCTTCTGATGAAGGCAGGACTACCTTTGAAGTTGGATCAGGTTGCTCATTATATTGTCCAGGTGAATTTTCAGTATCTCAAAGTCTGTAGATTACCAGCTTGTGATAAACCATGTCAATTTGAATATTTTTCCTTCTATCCAGTTACAATTTGCTGTGAAGTCACCTTTTTCCTTTTGCTCTGCTGGTGTTCATAGTTTGAGGCAGAAATAAGCCATCCCAGTATCCATGGAAATTTCTGGAAAACAGTCCTGGAACTTTCTGATTGTGCTGGGGACACTTTTTCAGTAGTTGTTGAATGGGCCGAGTAGGTTATGCATTTTGCTACCGATGGACAAGGACTGGTCAAAGATGTGACAATTGTTGTCAGTCTTAGCTACTCTGTCTGTGGGATGGCAGAACAGAACTGAGGCTTCCTGATAGTTTGAAGATAAGCAAAGTGCATCTAAGTAAACAATAGCTAATAGTGACAGTGTTACAGCAGTTAAAAGTAAAAATGTTACCAGCACATAGGTAAGATACTGTACATAAATACACCTACCATAAATATATATATATATGTGTATTTATGTGTATAAGTATTATTTTGCCATTGATAACTAACTTGAGCTTTCCCGGGATTTTGAGAAATCTGGGAATGCTGAAGTAAAAATGGATGCATGGCTAGGAATATATTAAAGCTATCCTGAAAAAAATTTTGGAAAAACATGAATAAGATACCACGTCTTAATAAAGGCTGCATCTAAAGAAAGGTGCATCTTACTAGATGATCCAAAGATGGCCAGGTTATCTGAGAAAAAATATATCATTGAAGAGTCCCCCAAATGGATATTTTATTAAATTAGATAAGAGAGGAGCCTCAAAAATTATTAACTTTATGTAAGGAGCACATTACTCAATAATGTGATGAATCATCGAAACTGGCAATGACTAATAGCAAAGATGGAGCTGCCTGTAGAGTGAATGTATATATGTAACTGTAAACTGACTTACACAAATGACCCTTAATTTCAGATCTGTGTCTACAGAGATGGTAATTTTTTATCCTGTGCTGAGCTCCTCCTTATGTAAATAGTCTTGTATTTTTCTGGTACTGGGACTTCTTTTGACTCCAAGAAATCTGGATCAGGGCTCAAATGGGAAGAAGTCTTTACAAGGTTTGTGGTTAGTTTTTTGAAGGTTTAGTTCTCTAAACCTAATCTTTATTGCAGGATCACAGGAATGAATGCCAGTGGCATTCTGAGTAGTAGGAGGCAGAGGAGTGTGGGACTGTAGTATTGCTGACCTACACTGCATAATTATGTGCAGTTTTGTTTATGCTACTGTAGAAGCTATAATTATTTCAAGAACTATACTTAAAAAGCAGTTTTATAAAGGCAGCAAGTATCATAGACTCATTTTGCAAACAAAGAATTTGTATGGAGTGGTGACTTGTTTGAATTTGGACAGATACAACATGTTGTAGGCATGCTTTGCCATCAGTATGTGTTCAAACATTCTTGGTGAGATCTTGTCTTGTTAGTTCTTTTGGAAGTATTGCTGCTATTATTATCCTTATTCATAGTTTTTTTAAGATGTCCTAACCAAAAGATGATCATGGTCTCCTTTTATGTTTGGGGACTCAAAACTTACTAACAAAACATAATCAGACAAAAAAAAGGGGAAATTAGGACGAAGCTTGAATATCATTACTAAATACCTGTATTTTAATAAATGTTGTATTTTCCTTTGGAAAGTAAATTGTGGAGGAAAATGTGGAAGAAGTAGAGGTTTTCAGAGCTTAAAAATATATCATGATTTGAGATAAAAAAATATGACTTGTGTGTGGAATTGCAGTTTTAGTTTACTACAATCCAGCTTTCATCATTATCAGTTGCCTTTTATGACCCATGATGTATTACTAAGACTGGGCTTTTCAAATGTGAGGAAGTTAAGTTTGCACCTTTTATTTAAAACAAGTAAAAGTCCATGGCTAGTTCCTTTAGAACCTTGGATGGTTGCATCCCACTAACTTTTAAGTGACTAATGTTTATGTCTCAGAATACTGCAATCCAGAAATATGTCTCCCTTTCAATTTAGTAACCTTCCACATTGAGTTAGCAAGTACCATAAAGGAAAGGAACGGGGAAGAATTATTTTCAAATGGCTGAAGTTACTCAGCCTTGTTTTAGTTTGCAAGTGGAGGAGACAAGAACCACAGTGAAGCAAGGGAGGAATTAGAGAAGGCAGAGCCAGCAGGTAAATATAGTTGAGAGTCCATTCTTGTGGTCTTTTCAAGACACTATCTGCCTGAAATAGAATTTAAAATCTTGGCAGTTGGGCTGCTGTTGGTTTTTATAGTGACTTCCTCAACTGAGCGCGGAAGAGGGAGAACAGATGTATGTTCAGGAGCACAGAGGAACTGACCACTGATTTGGACGTGGAAGTAGCTTCTTTGGTCAGTGGTGTTTCTTAATTTTTGAATATTTACCTGAAACTTTGAGATCATCTGCAAAGCTGTTCAAGTAGAGGAAAGCTAAGAGTATCTTTCTTAATTTTTGCAAACTGATGTGTAAACCCAGAAATTCAACCACGCAGTAATACAGGCAATGAAATGAAGCTCTGTATACAGGGACATTTTGAAATAGGCATGAACTGCATCGACTTTCATAACAAAATATAACTAAAAAATAGTCTGTGTCATTATGCCTCAGATGCATCATCAGATATACTTAGGCATTTTTCAGTTAAGGGAAGAGTAGGGAGAACAATGAGAAAACAACCTACGTTATTTCCAGTGTTTATCCCTAAAATAATTGTGCTGTCTGTACAACCAGTCCTGCCAGTGTGTGGGGAAAAGAGTTTGTGACACTTGGTTTCAGCTATCCGACAAAGTAGCTTTTGAAAAGAAAAGCTACTAATAAAATAAAATGGTAATTTTTGCATTTACTTCTTTCTGTTCAGCAGAAGTAGAGTAGGTGAAGAAAAACATTGCCTTTCAAAGTATTTCATACAGTGTGTAGGCAGGACATTTTCTGTTTTTCAGCAACAGTATGCTGTTAGAGATAAAGCAATGTATTTTATTAGTTTCTAGTGCCAAACTGAAACGGAAAAAGAATTGGTTTGGAACAACTTTCTACACGGAATTAACGGCAGATGGAGAAATTAAGAAAACAGCAAAATCAAGTAGTTCTTCAAATCCCAAATGGGATGAGCAGCTGACAGTGTAAGTAGATTTTTTGGTTGTTTGATACTATTTATTAGACAGACATTGCAGGCAAATATTTACTAAGCTTGGCTGCCTACATAGTTTGCTCTGGCTGTTGATGTCTAAATGCAGATGTAAGTTGGTATTTATCTCAAATGATTTTTTTTCTGAGTCCTTACAATGTTTTGAGAATATTTTTTTTCCTACAGAGTATGTTACTTGCACACAGTGGCACTACATGATACAGTCTTGATATTTGTCAGCACTGTGTTCAACCATACATTGCTACAAAGACTTACTAATTGTAACCATGTCATTCTCAACTTTAGAAGGAAAAGTCTCAACTGGATAAGTAGCAGTTATGAGGAAGCTCACTTCCTCTTTTGAACTTCCCAGTGAAGGGATGTGCACACAAAAACTGCTGTTACCTCGCACCTTACTCTGATATTTGACTGTTTTAATCTTCTTGTGGTTTAGTTTGGTTTAACTATGCTAGGGGTGTAGCTATACCTGAATAGAACTCCATGAAGAGCTGGCAATCTTGCACTTGGTTAGAGTGCTTTATTCACAAGCAAGGTTATATTGGTTCACACTTGGGTCTGGGAACAGCATAGCTCCTATCAAGTGGCGTTGAGCCTGGGCCAGTACATTTCACAGCATCTGACATGTCTGTGTGCAATAGCCAGCTTTGCTAGCAGTAGGAGCCATGCTAGATTCCAGTAAATGCTGGAGAGCAAGGAGTGGTGCATCTCTGGGGAACTCTTTGCTTGGGAACACTTTCTTACTCCAGGGTTGCTCAGAAGCAAGTAGGTCTTCCTGTGCCTCAGTTCTTGCCCTTTGCAGTGTTGCAGAAGAGAGTAACATAGTCTTGGGCCTGAGGATGATTTCCGGGATCAAGAACTAGAACAATTACAGAGCTATCAGTATACTCACAGGGACCTGAGTTTCTCTTGAGGAGGCAGTTTTGCTTTGGCAGGATTTTGTGATCTGATAGAAATTAGGTAAATTGCAATGCATAGTAATAGCAGACTCATTTCTTGAGTATTGCTTACTCAGGGTCTTACTCTTATATGTATTTTTAAGGTATTCTGGCCCTCTCTTCCTCTGGCTATTGGAATGGTATTTGAGGTTAAGTGACCTCTCTGGCTTACAAATTCCCCTCACTTTTATGAGTCAGCTATATATTTGTGAGTGTAGGTGTTGGGGATTTTTTTCCTTTACTTTGTTGAGCTGGTCTTTTACTAAGACCTCCCTTAGAAGGCAGTGTAATCAAAATTGTGTTTCAGCAAAAATGATCCAGCTTGTCCAACATGTTCAAGTGACTGTAGAATTAGTCTTGTTGTTGGGAGAGTGGGGCTTGTTTTTATTATTATTCTCATCATTGCTGATACAACTTTCTGTATATATTAGGTCAATACTTATGGATATGTGGCCTTTGACTTTTTGCAGTGAAGTACTTCTACTCCTGTTTTGCACAGCCAGGACCACCTTTGCAGTACTAGACCCTGTATTACAAAACTTACTTTCCAGGACCTAGCATAGCTTGAGAGGGGAGAGATCAATATCAAAGCTTGTAGTAATATTACTGCAGTTGGGTCCTTTACCTTCTGCTTCCCTCCAGTTTTTACTTTAGCTTCATCATTTGAATTTTCCTCTCTGATTTCTGTGAGTATGCCTTATGGTTTTATATATATTTGTGGATTCACAAAAAATGTTTATCAACACTTCCATGGCAGGTTGATACCTCTTGAGTGGGCTCTTTCTTGAAAACAGATGCTTTGTTGTTTTTTTCCTTTTTGAAAAATACTTAGTATTTTTCTTTTCAGTAACAGACAAATATACTTCTCACCTTTTTCTCCACATTTAATAGTGCAAATTTTTAGCTAGAACTCTGGAGGAAGAGGGGAAGTAAGCCTTTCATAAATCAAGATTTGTTTTATATATCTGAGATTTGAGCTGAGTGTAGGTTATTCTGATGCTTCTCAAATTCCTTAGGCTATCATAGTAATGTACTTTAAGTTTCATACTAAGTGTAGATATCATAGTGTTTGCAGTTCTTAGTTAAAAATTTCCGCTTGCAATACAAAACTGCACTTCATTAATATCAAAAAATACGAGAAAGTGAATAAAGTTCAAATACTCCTAATAACAAGAATTAATTCTTAAAAATCTGTATATATCTTTTTTTAAATTTATTTTTTATGCAGGCATGTGACTCCACAGACTACGCTGGAATTTAGAGTGTGGAGCCATCACACTTTAAAAGCAGATGCTTTATTAGGAAGAGCCACTGTAGACTTGAGACAAGCTTTGGAAGTACACAATAGAAAATGTAAGTTATCATGAAGGATATTTTGAATAAAGTAAAATTATTACTACTAATCTATATATCAAACTGACAACCAGACTACTAACTATACATGTAATTACAACTGACTCTCAGTTGATATCTTTACTTGTCTCTTCTAGAGATGTCTGTGCTATTGAGAGCATTTCAAATGTAACACTGGGGTGTAATACTATTGAAACAAACAGTAGAGTATTAGTTGCTGAAAGCAAAAGCAGAAAGTAAAAGCAGAAATACAATGTTTTGTAGCAAGCTAGTAACCAATTTGATAGATCTGTTTTAGATTTGGTAACCAAAAAAAAAAAATTTAAACTTTCAGAAAAGCTATGTAATTTTTCAAGTTTTTCTTCTCTGGAGTCACTAATAGAAACACTGGATATTTGTCCTTCATAATTTAGCTGCCCAGAGAGCAATAGAAAACATTGATTAATGAAACATTTGTGATCTTCCTTTTAGTACATTAGAAATTGATTGTTCCATGTAACTTCTAATATTTTCTAAATATTTTTAATAGAATATATCTGATTTGCTATTCAAAATTTTTTTTCTTTAGTACAACAAGATGGTGAATCCACACTTTAAATTCCACTCCAGAGTGGCAGTAGAATTCCAGCTAAAAGCTAAACCAATCTTAACCTTTCTCACAAGTTATATATATATAAACCTGAGGTGAACGTTTAGAACAGTGGGGATAAAGATGAAAAAAAATAAAAAAGCTAAATTTTCCTGATTCTTACAGAAAATTGAAATAGAATCCAGTATTGAGTGGGTCTTCGCCAACAGTATTATTACGATTCAGCAATGAATTTCATAGTTAGGCAGAAAATCTTCTTTTACCTCAGAAAACTGTATGAGAATAAATTGGGTTATAATAATGTTAGCCACAAAAAAGTATTTCTAAATACTTTCTATGAATTTCTAACAAAATATTTAACATTTTATTACTGTAGATCATGGGGAGATAGGATCTAACAGCTTGACAAATTCTTTCAGGGAATGGTTGACTAAGTTTGCTGTACATTGCAACAAAAGTAATTTATGTGCCATGTTTCTTATTTGAGCAAGTCAGTAGTTAGACACTTAGTGGATTATCTAAGAATTCACTAGTAGAATAATCTGACTGGTATCCTTAATTAATTTAGTTATTGATACCTATTCTAAAATGCAGCACTTGAAAGGCTCTTTGCTGATGAAAACGGAACGGGAAGTCCTCTAAATGCAAAAACATTAATTTGGTTCCTTTTTCTGCTAAATACCACAACTATTAAATTGCTGCCCACACACCTCACAGTTTTCTTACCAGCTCAATTAAGCTACAGCCAACAGCTGATCTGATTTAGGAGGATAACCTATAAAATAGCAGAAGCTAAACCAACCACCCTTTGCAAAAATTAAAGAAATGTGTTAATTAAACAATTCAGTGGTAGGTTAGTTTCTTCTCTTCTTTGAGATAGTACTTTTTTCCAAAATGTGTATTGCTAAATCAGTAATCCTGTAGATTTAGGAGCTTTGTGCTTGCTGCAGAGGGTTGAAGTCCCTTAAAATCCATTGTAGCACAGCAGTGTGTGTCTGCTGGTAACTGCTGCCCAACTACGCTGTCAAACCTGCTCTTTCAAGTAATAGCTTGGGGGTATCTGGCAGTAGGTTATGGCAGCCTCCCCTGTTTTCATGTTTATTGGTCACTTATGATGCATGAAAAAAAATGGAAATGCTAGTTTAATGCATAGAAGTGCCTAGTTTAAATTTAACTTGGAATGCTATAATATGGAGGGAAATATGATGGCATGTCTTTAAAAACTAATCTTTTAATCTGAGAGCACAAATACTAAAAGGTCTTAACCATTTTAACCTGATTAATGTGAGCTCCTAGCTGACTGTGTTTGGATTTATGACATGTAGCTTTAACTGTTGTACTTGTAGTAGTTGATTTAGAGAGAATTACATAGCATCCTCAGCATGTTTTACCTCTGGATTATATATGTCTCTCTATAAATGTGTGTGTTGCTTGTCAGTCAGATTGAATTATTTTACTGCACCATCAGTTATCTCAAATTTTATTTCAGTAAAAATAATATCTGATTTAACTTTTGGTTACCTGAGGCATTCTCTCTTGCTGTGTAATCCTTGGAGTTGCAATCTATGAAAATGCTAGAAAGGATTCATTAAAAATAGTTTTAAAATTGAGGGAGGACACTATGCATTCTTTGCAGTTTCATCTTCCTCAAAGAGATGTTTTTTTTCAATGGTCTTTTAGAATTAGGTTTGAAAGGTGCTAAGAGAAATGAATATAGGCTCTGGTTGTAAAATGAAGGGTTCCCAGTGACTTTTTAATATTTGGATGTGTGGTTCAGAAGTTGTTTGACTTTAAGCCATCACATGTTATGTAAGTAGTGCATAATTTCCAAAGGGCTTAATGGAAATGGCAGACCTGGGAAATCATTAACAACAAAGTACTGAATCCATATGGATTCTTTAGCATACCTATAGAATATACAATGTACACCGACAGTTCTTTATAAAAATAAAGTGTGCATGTACACACAGCAGCTGTAAATACATACACCTCCATAGTGATTCCTGCTTTGATTTGAAGATCTCTGGTGTTCAGTTTTGTAGATCTAAATGCATATATCACGTTTGTGTGTTGAAGATCTCTTTTAATATTATTTAGAATTTAATTTTTCCTCTATCCCTTCTTTCCTTCTTGTCCCCTACCCACCCGAATTCAATTTTTAGTGGAGAAGGTGAAAGAACAATTGAAACTCTCTTTGGAAAACAAGAGTGGCATGGTGCAAACAGGTGAACTGACTGTTGTGCTAGATGGTTTGGTTGTTGAACAAGAATCTCTTACAAATCTCAGTTCATCAGCAACCAGTAAGTTAAAATAATTAAGTCAGATGATAATATTTAGATTAAGATTTCAAACAGATATAATAGAGTATTTCTGTTGAATTTGTTTCTTACTGTTCAGTAGAAGTTCAGCAAAATGGCGAGGCTGTACATGAAAACAGAGATGCTTCAGCAAGAAGTTCATCCAGGTTGGAATTTATTTTTGTGTTTTATGCGATATGAAGTGTATCAGCAAATTTATCTGTTGAAATGTTTGGGTTGTTTGTGTTTTGGTGGGTTTTTTGTTGTTTTTTTTAAATGGTTTTGAAGATGAGAGATTTTATCTGTTGAGGTCTAAATTATGTTGCCACAGGTTTTAGAAACCTTATTTGTTTGATAGTTACATAGTTTAGTTCAGCTGATTTGGAAATCTATAAAAATGCTGCAGCAGAAATTAGGGGAGCAGTAGCTTGGTGTATTTTTATGTACTTACTCAATTTATTTTCTTTTGCTGCTTAAGAACCATTTCTATTAATGTCTAGCAGCTTTTTGCAATGTAGCACCTGAACGGAAGGAAGAGGAAAAAAAAGCCTGAATTACTTCCTCCTCAGCCTTTTTAAGGTCATAATCAGGAACTTAAAAGATTTGTATTGAGTTTCACAAGCAGTATTTGTAACACTGAGGCCAAGGCGTTTCCTCCTGAAATAGCAAGAAAAAGACATTCAGACCAATTAAGAGCTTAATTCTTGGTTTCTCTACCATTTTAACCTGCTCAAGGACTAGCTGGAGAGAAGTAGGAGTAGATTTTTTTGTCCCCTCATCTCTAGTAAGACAAATAGGTCAATTCAGATCAATTTAATGTTACTGGTCTGCTCAGTTACCTTGTGTGAACCCATTTCTTTTTAAGTTATTGACACTAACTGGAGTGAAAAAATATCCAGTTGCTATGCATTTGAGTGACAGGGACACATTTGTCCTTATATGCTTGACTTGATTCTTTTTTTGAATTTGTAAGTATTTGTCTCTCTTCCCCAATGGATGCTCAAGATGATTGAGTGAGAATAAAACAGTGCTTCTGCTTTTTTCTTTTTCGTTAGAAAAAATTGGGACTGCTAAAAGTGATTTGAAACACATCTGCATACTATTTTGAAGCAGTAGTAACAATCATTTGTTTTCATTCAGCTATTGTTGCTGGAGATAATCTCTCTTACTGGGATCCTGCTTTTGGTGTTGATATTTTAATTTACTGCAGTTTTCTACACAACTATCCAGCTGTGTTGATTTGCAATTTTAAAATTAAGAGATGAAGAAAAGATTTAAGGTAGCTTCTCTCCATGTCTTTTGGAGGTAAATTGGGTTTGTAGTCCAGAGCTGATCCGTCTGTTTATACTGATCCTTTGGAGTTGGGTAAGGTAGCATGAAAATGCTGCTTCTTCCCTTCTTACTCCGCAAAGTTGGACTTCTAACTGTTCTGACATTTTTTGTGAGATAAAATAGTAAATAATTTCACTATTTAACCTCTGCTCCTTGAGGTGATAAGTAGTTGGCATTGAGTGTAATTTTCAAAATATGTGTCTCTGGTGGATGGCTTTAAGCATTCTGAAAGAGATTTAAGTGAAAAACCAATGTACTACTGTAACTGAACAAAACTTTCCATTCACAAGCCCTTAAAATACATTTATCCATGTGGCCTTGCAAACACAGAGCTGCCTATGTGTAGTTGTTCTCACAATGTCCCATCCTGCCAATGCATAGAGAAGCTAATCTTATTTTCCTTTTACTGAGGGAGAATTTTGTTGCTCTCTTATGTTATGAGTATTTTTAGTGATATGACTAACAAAACCAGTTCATCCTCTTTCTTAATGAGAGAAAAGGCTTTCCTGCTCATAGCTGCACTTTGGAAGGGTCCCTAAGGCCGTTTTGGAAGATGCAGCAGGTGCATGTCTGTTCAATTAAATTCTGATATGTCATTAAAAGTAAAAGAGAAAGTAAGAATGGAAACTCTTACCTGTTACAAGTATCTGAAATCTTCAAAAACAATTCTTGCCTTTTTCTTAACAGTCAAGTGTGAAACCAAAATAATTATCTAGGCTGCAAACACCATGATATAAACAGTTGTGAATTTACCACCATTTCTTTATTTGTTTCTATAGCATGGTTTAGTGTAGCATTTAGTTTAGTTGTGTAACCATTTAACATGTTGCTTATAGTAACCTGAAATAATCTTTTATTTTTACCAAGATCTGCTTGTGACATTTCTAATGGGATAGACAATCAAGTACCTTCCAGCTCTGTAATACAGAATACGTTCTGTGTCGAAGCTGTTAATGGAGACAGCACACCATCTCCTAATCATGTTGCAGCCAGACCCAAAAATACACCAGTACCAAAACCACTTGAAGCTCAGCCTGTCAACAGCACTGGTAAGAAAGGGAGAGTTATGGAAACGTGTTCCATGAGGCTTTTTTGTCAAGTTGTATCTCAAGTTGAGCTACTTTTTCGATAAACTTTCTGTTGGAATTCAAAAGTACTGAAAGGATGTGGCTTGAATTTATAACTTTGTGTGTCCACTTCTGTAAATTTTTTTGCAGTAGATCCATTCTTAAATATATTGAGTTTCACACTTTTTCATAAGTTCTTTTCTCTGATGAAGGAAGATCAAAGTGTCCAAAAATCTTCAATTTTTCTGTCCCAGATGATGAAACCATATTACTGTTTTTCATGGGGGAAAAATCAGGTTTCTTTCACAATTAATTTGAGTAGCTATGGTTAAATTTTTCCTGACGTTACATAAATCTGATTTAGGCAGAATACTGCTGTGCTCTGAGTTGAGATGTGTTGCAGACTTCCCGTGCCTTCAATTTTTTTCATAAATTCCATTTAAAAACAGCTAGTGGCAAATACTGAATTTTGTTTCCCTCTTAAACACCAAAACATTGATTCTGACTACAGTTCACTTTTGGTTCAGTGAAACTAGTTTTTTGATTTGAAAAAAAGGTTTTTTGATTTTCATTCCTCTGGTGTCTAATAATGACTATGCTTTGTAAGCCCTTTGTCTTTTCTCAGCTGTTTGGGAGGGATTACAGTGATAGCAGAGAGAAAAGAAAACTGTAAATAGAAATAGGCAAGTTGTTACTAAGTGGTAGAACAGAAATTGTCAAACTCTGTAATAGACTGGTGTAGTTGGAAGATAACAGAAAGAATTATGAACTTTAAGAAGTTATAATTAAATTATGTCTTCTCTGAAGCTTTTCTCTGTTTGGAGAACTTTATTTGATTCTCCTCTCTTTTCAGCTCAAGGCTACAGGGCATATATATTATTAAGACATTGCTCCCTTTTTCTTCAACAGCAGAGAGAGCCATTTGAAATCTGTATTAGAGTAGGGTAATTGAAAAATAATTGATTTGTTCAAGTGGTAATATTGATGAAATCATCACTGACCTTGCACTGAGGCATTGATATAGGAGTAATCAACTACTCTACCAGTGGATGAAGATGTTTTTAAGGCAAGGCATAAAACAGATCTCTGGTATTTTTTGATGACACTTTTTTCCGCACTGTTGTGCTTTAGCAGGATTGTAATTTTATGTGATGTTGCCAAAATTGCTGTATTAGGCATAATTGGTGAAGTAATCATCTGTTGTAATGTTTTATACATCTGTTTTGGAGATGAACTTACTAATAGAGCAGATGATTTGTTCATTATTTTGCTTCTAACTTTGTTATGTAATCCTATTCATTCTTTAATGTGGATGAGTTGAATTTTTAAAATGGAAGTTGAAATTTCAGTTGGCTTTTTTCTTGTGTAAATTAAGTTGTTGCTAGTATAAGCAGAAATTTGAGGAAATGTGATCAAATTGCTCCTAGTTTTCATGTCATGCTGAAACAATATAAAATCTTGATATGTATTATGTAGTTAATTTCTTTTGCGCCATGTGGAAGCAGTGTGTGTTATCCTGGAAAAGTTTTGTTAAAAAAAGTAGTGCCTTTATAGAACTTAAAAATCTGTTGCCTGTAAAATCATGCTCATGCTTATGCTTATGCATATCAAGAAAATTCATATGGTGTAGTGATAATTCTTTAAGGAAACTGACTTGCTAATTTGAATTCTGATGACAGAATTAAAGAAGTGAACTCTTTAAAATAATGGAACAACATTTTATAGGCACTAGTGTAGGATTAAATTTTGCAAATGTGTATCAATAAGGTTAAGGATATAGAATTAAATTAGTTTCAGCCCTTAGCAGGGTAAGGTGATAATGTACTGTAAGGTAAGAAAATTGCTTGAAGCATGTGTTGCATATCCTTAGTCCTTAGAAAATTGTTGCAACTCTAAAACAGGTACAAGCTGCTAAGAATTGTCACTGTTTGATGTTGATTAGTAGTGCAGAAAATGAAAGTGCTGAATGATGTGGCGCTGCTTTTTATAGGGCCTTGACTTTTAATGGATGTCCTACAGACTGCTGTACCTGATGTCACTTGTCTAAGTTAGACAAGATCTTGATGTGCTGAGAGATTGTTCAGTTAAGCTCTGCGGATGATTGGTGTATTGTTTGCCAAGTGGGCTTGGGACTAATAAAGCTTTCTTAGCATCCTTTGTCTGTTAATCCATGCCTGCTTTAAACCTTTTACGAGATTTTTCTTGATTCAGTTTGATGGCATATTTATTGTTCTATAAAAGATAGAATTGATTTACTTTGTAATTCTAAAGTAATTTTCTTTAGTCATTGAACTATGTAAGTTGTGTTAGCCAATAATAGTTTTTATATTTTAATCCCTCTTTTGGAGGGGGATTTTTTTTCCAAGTTGCACAGGTGTAGGGTTAATTCTAGGGTTTGGTACGTCAGCTCTGAAAAAGAAAAGAAATTATCTGTAGGAAATGCCTCTTAGTTTTCCAGATCTCATAGAGTAATCTCATAATACTTGTTTTCATGTCATACTGATTAAGATTCTTTTTTGAACTTCACTATAAGTTCAGAGTTTTAAAAAAGGCTGTACAGTTTTGTGGAAAGCAGATGGGTGCCTCTTGCTAATCTAGACTGAGGTGCAACATTGAGTTGACCGAGACATGGAGAAACTAATAAATAACTTTATGTGTGTGTGTATATATATATATATATAAATATAAAATTCACTCTGGAAGTTGGTTATTTGCGAAGTAAATCTCATCAGATTCTGATACACAAATGTTATTTCCCATTTCTCAGTTAATGGCGAGTCATCTTCCTCTGCACCTGAAGCTGGCAATTCCTCTGTCTCAGAGGCTCCGACGGGTTCAGACGAAGCTCCTGTCTCTTCAGCAGATTGCACTAATGATACAGCAGAACCTCAGTCAGCAACAGAATCAACTAGTTGTTCTGAAAGCCACACTTCTGCATTGCCTGTTGTGTCTGCTGGACTAGAACCTGCAGCTGCCACTGAGTGTGCTCAGCCTAATGCTCAGAACAGTGCAGCAGCAGATGCGGCAAAGCCGAGGGAATCCTCCTCCACACCAAGTGCATCTGCAGAACCTGTAAGACAGCAGCCTGGTAGTGCCAGTACAGAACCTTTGCCACCTGGGTATGTTTTGCTTTAATGCTAACATTTTGTGTCATCTAAATGTGCGTATATAGAAACAGAAACTTAATTCTATACTGGGATTTTCAAATGCAGGTCAGCTGGCTGAGATGGGGTTATTTGATCTAAAATGGGATTTGTACTGCTGCTATAACTGGCTAGTCTTGTCCCAGAAAGTAATAACTGATAACTGATTTGCTGAGATGGTATTGTGATCTTAACAGACAAACTCTTGGGTGTAACAGATGTGAAGACTTTACATTTGAAATTTTCAGACTTATTTGGGCCATAATTAATTATTCCTTTGTTTCTTAGTAGTAGGGACCAAAGCACAAAGTGAAAATGACTAGTCTATAAATGCCTGTAGGTGCTTGCTGTGTAAGAATGAATTCAAAAATGTTATAGTTAAAAATAAGATTTGATGTGTATGTAGGTATGTGCTAAGAAGAGCTGGAGTATTTTAATTTTACTAGATTGTTAGAAATTCCTTTAGTAGTCTTTAGTAGTAGCAGGCCAAGTGTTCTGCCTGCATTTTTAGGAACTAATTAAGTGTTTATGTAAGAAAGATAAATATATATCAACTGTGGACAGTTGATATTTGCCTTTTCATCTAATGTTTCTCCTGATTTCCTTGCCATTTATACATACTTTTATTGCATTGTGCGCATTGTGGTAGTTCTCAGCAGTATGAAACTTCAGGTGTTGGCCTAGCTCCATCTTCAGTGTAAGATTGTTTCACAAAACGAAGTAATCCCGAGTGATATCAGATACAGAATTTACCAGGATAGGAAATAGAAACACAGGAAAAAGAGTTGATAGCACACACTTCAGGTTCACTCTGAAAGATGCTGTTTGTTGGATATTGGGAACAGAGCTCCAAAATGTAAACACTCATTTTTTGAGAAACATGAACTTGGAAATGCAAAGAATGCATCTCTCTAAGCACTTTTGGAATGAGGTTTTTTTAGCATCCAAGCATTGAGCAGATAATTAATTGACTTTGTTCCAAACTTAAATATCATAGAAAAATGCTTGTGAATATTGATGTATGCTCATTATGTGCTAAATTCTTTGAAGTCTTTACGGTGATATCAGTTAAATAGGAAGTAACTGATCTGTATTCTGTTATGAATTTTCTTTGGTGTTCGAGAATGGGTTTTGGGCCATGGTATTTTCACTCAGTACCAAGGTACTTTATTCTTAGTGGGAAGTCCCAAGGATGTATTTGCATCTTCACTTATGTGCAAGTCTCTTTGTCTTGAAGGTGGGAGCAAAGAAAGGATCCTCATGGTAGAACCTATTATGTTGATCACAACACACGAACTACAACTTGGGAAAGACCACAGCCCTTACCTCCTGGGTAATGTACACTTTTGAATTAAATATGATAAACTTACTATATTTTTGTTTGTTTGTTGCTGGAAACAAACAGCAGCTCATCAAAACTGAATTCTGTATCATATATTAAGAAATTCTAGCTTTCATTTAATTGTATAAAATTACAGCTGTTGTTACAGGAATGTTGATACTGGATATGTCACAAGTTTTGATCACTTGTTCAAATACAGCTACTAAAGTATTTTGTTCTTCCTTTAAAACTTAAGCATGAAATAGTGCATATTTGATCGCCTTCATTTAGGTGGCACCACTAAGTGTAGTGCACTGGTTCCAAACCTCAGATTTCCAATCAAAGTGTTCTTTGTGAAGTCTGCCAACATTACTTGCAGTCACAGGTGTTTACAAAGTTAAGAATGAGGTGACAGAGAGCTTGAGCAGGCAATTGCTTGTAGTCTGTGTATGCATATTGTGGTTGTTCATCTGCCAATTAAGTTGAGGTACTTTTGTGTCCTTTAGAACATGAAATCATGCCTGTGACTCCAGTAGTTAATTTGAGTACCACTTAGGAATTTGGCATTTGGCAAAGAGAAAATTGGTTAGTAACAGTACCGAAAGAATTAACTGTTAACATTTGTTTTTCTTGAAAGCTGGGAAAGGAGAGTTGATGATCGTGGGAGAGTTTACTATGTGGACCACAACACCAGAACGACAACTTGGCAGCGACCAACGATGGAGTCAGTGAGGAACTTTGAGCAATGGCAATCGCAGCGGAATCAACTGCAGGGAGCTATGCAACAATTCAACCAACGATACCTCTATTCGGTAAAGTATACAACATTTCAAATTAGTACAGAGGTATAGGTATACTTTTTGTTACTTAACTTTAAAGAAAGGGATTTTGTAACTATTCAACCACATGGGTTAAATGACGTTTAGCATCAGTAATTTAGATTCTGATTATTTTGAAAAAAGTTAGAAATCATCCTTTTATTGGATGAAAATCAGAAAGTACTTTTGGGCAGAAAGTACTCCCTTTGGAGTTTGTTTCCTGACATCAGCTTTGTGTACTGCATTTTACATAACATTATTAATACCAGTAGTAGAAGGTACAACTAAAACTGTCCCTTAAACTGAAAAGGAATGTAAATGCTGTTAGGGGTCATTTTGAGCATTAAATAGCCTTAAAAACTGTTTAGGTGATTAGAGTTCCTTCACTAATACAAGTGGCAGTTCTTTTACTTTGAAGGTTATACATCTGGTTCTACTCTGGAATTTCCTACATGGTTTTCCATTTCTGTCACATGGTTGCTAACTTCTGCCTGAAGAAAATATGAGTAGCTTCACAGAGAATATTTTTCGGGTCAGATTTTCCCATCTGTGACTGGATGAGTAGAATAGTTGTTTCTTCTGAGTTAAGAATGATGGTGCTTGTGTGTCACTGTCACTCTAAACACTTTAAGAATTGTGCTTGGCTTCTTAAAAAATGATCTGATCCCAGAAACTTTGTAAGTGACATGCAGAAAAGCTGGAGTGTTTTAAAGATGAAACTTTTGAAGTACAAGTCTAAAACAGCTTCATTGGAATAGGACTCTTTGCATGTGCAGACCTAAGTTTAAATTTGATGGGCTTTATTCACACTCCCCTCTGAAGTAAAGAATGCTGCAGTACTACATTTAAAAAGTCTCAGCCTCTTATTATTGAATTGGACATTATATCTTGTCACTAGCAATAGCAGAAACATGCATCACCGCTAATTTTCTGAACTTTCCCAGGGCTGTGTATCAAATTCAATTTGTTTTATGCAATTGGAGAAAAGTAGAATGGTCAAGGCTAGAAGGGACCTCTTAAGGTTATTTGGCCCAATGTCCCTCCTTAGGAAAGGCCACCTAGAGCCAGCCATCCAGGACTAATGTCTTGTAAATGTCTCCAACGATGGAGACTCTACAACCCCTCTGGGAAACCTGTGCCAGCAGTTGGTCACCTTCCCAGTAAAAAGTGTTTCCTGATGTTTTGAGGGAATCCTCTGTGTTTCAGTGTATTGCCTCTGGTCTTGCTACTGTGATTTGGTGAGAGAAGCTTGGCTCCATCCTTTTTGTGCCCTCCTTCAGGTATTTAAACACACTGGTAACTTCTAATGCAAAATCAAGAATCACAGCTGAAGCACATAGAGCCAAAAACTCTTGTTTGGCCAACTTTTTGTACTTGTATACTACTTTGATCAGTTGCATAATACATTTGAGAAAACTCTCACCTTTCTGATGCCAAGATTTTTTTTTTGGCTAGGTTTATCCTTCAGTGAACAATATATTTTTAAAATTAAATTATATTACTTCCTTCCTTAAAGGATAACCCTTACTGAAAACCACAGACCCATTTCTTAAAATGTCTCATCTGACCTTAGAATCAATAAATGAGGATTTGTTAGTGAGACATAATATACCTGAAGGAAAAGAAAACTTGACCGCTTGCATCTCTTTAGAATTCTGTTTTCTAACTATTCTGTTTCTAACTATCTGTTGCACAGATAGAACTCACAGTTTATTGAGGGGGAAAATTGAAATTTTATTGAAGAAAGAGTGGTATTTTTTGGTTGTTTGTTTTTTTACTTTAGTGTGCTTCTGTATACTTTTTTTCTAGAATAGTTAAGGTCAAACTATAGCTACCTTTTCATGCTCTGGTGACATACCAGGACTCTGCCTATATAGCAGATTGAGTGAGACTGTCTTTTATTTTTAGGAAAAAGTAGGTGAATACTTTCAGTTAAAGAATGTTTCGATTACCTTGAGTAACTTAACTATGTAAAGACAGAAAAGTAGATGGGATATGGTTATTTGAATTACTTTCATTTTTACCTGGATTAATTTATTGTAGTCATTTTGGAAGTGAATCTGCCTGGTCTTTCAGTGTGCTCTGTTAAATATACAGCTCTGTGTAGCCAGCAGCCATACACAAATCCTCAGACCCATTAAGAAGGTTGGAAATATCTGAACCATGCCAACATTCAGTTCCTTGGCAGACAGCTTTTTCCTTTCGTGCACTATTCTTTTACAGTCACCACAGAGAAGTCTTTGGTTATAGGATTATTGTGATTGTGTGGTCTCCTAAAGCAGAAAAGGCTAACTGCATTTGCTGCTGAAATAATATATAAATTCTCTGTTCACATGTAGTAGCTGGTGGCTGGGGCAACTACACAGCTCGATTTTGAGTGTAACTAATGCATTTCCTTCTGATCCTTGATCTATTTCTCCTTCAGAGAAAAAATATCATAGATTTGTTTTGCCTGAATTTGCTCCTGTAAACTCTTATTTGATATTTTTGTATTGCAAATGCTATATAAAGCAGTATTAGTTCCTAAGGCACTCTTTGGAAAACATACCCTATATCAAAATTTCATTCTGCACTCACCCACACTAAAAGTTAGCGTCCACAAATTTTTAAGGGTGGATGCTTTTAATTATAAATCAGAGCATGGATCCTGTAGTCTGTGGGATTTCTGCCTTTTATTCTTGTTTTTTCCATTCTTTGTATTTTTGGGAGCTACTTGGGGACTTCTGCAAGGTTACAGTATATTATGAGCTTAGCGTGTGTTTACATAATAATGTAATCCCTTTTTTTTCCTCTTCTAACCTTACTGTATGTTGGTAAAATTTTATCCATCCGTATATGGATGCAGCTGCATTTAAAAAAAAATGACAATGTTTGAAAATAGCCAAACATTCAGGGAAGTTATCATATATTGAGGAAGTAAAACCCCCTATGCTGGCAGTAGTCACTGTGCTTGGAAATGTTTATTATGATAGAATGTGTTCTTAAGCAAGAACTTAGTGCTTATCTGCTGATCCATGCTTCCTCAAAACTTGTATGAACTGCACCTCTTTGTATGAGCACTCAAGTTTGCTTTAGGAAGGGAAAGGGAGGGTACATTGCATTGAAAACAAGTGTGGAAAGCCTATCTTATTATCATATAATCTAAGTTTCTTAGCAAAACCAGATTAAACATGGCATGATGGTTTTTTTTTTTGCAGAATGAATAGTCTTCAGGACTAGTGATAATCTTAGAACACACTGAGAAAATAATTTGGATAATATTTGGCCTAACTGAAAGTCCTCTTGTTTTTAAATAGGCTTCGATGTTGTCAGCAGAAAATGATCCACTTGGGCCTTTACCACCAGGCTGGGGTAAGTTGATTGGCTGTGGATTTCAGGAAGTGGCAGTTACAGAAATTTGGAATGCGGTTGTTGTATATTGGATTTTTTTCTTTTTTTCCCTTAGAAAGAAGAGTGGATTCAAATGATAGGGTGTATTTTGTAAATCATAACACAAAGACAACACAGTGGGAGGATCCTCGAACTCAAGGGTAGGTGTGTATAATGACTGTGCAGATACAAAAGATCTTGCCTAATTCTTTTATGTCATGATATGGGGGAAAAAGAACTGCTTGCAATTTCTTTTGCAGTTTACAAAATGAGGACCCTCTTCCAGAGGGTTGGGAAATCAGATATACGAGAGAAGGTGTCAGATACTTTGTTGATCACAATACGAGAACCACCACCTTCAATGATCCTCGTACTGGGAAATCTTCTGTGTAAGTGAGAAATTAAATATGTTTTTGAATGTTTTACCTTTTTATAATTAAATAGTGAAGTTTTCTCATACTATAAAATGATCTACACTTTTAGCTGGAATAGCACACTAAATTATGAACAAGTTTTTATACTAAAAGTTTAATATATTTTAAAATTTTATTTGTGACTTTATCTATGACACATTTTGCTGTACTGCTCTGATGTTCAATAGTTTTTATATGCTTTTGCAATACCAAGATGGTAATAATTTTATAAATAAGAGAGGGGCAATGAGGTTAGCTTGAATAATGAACTAATGTAACTAATAGTTGCATTTTTAAAGTAACGCAAATGGACATTATGAGTATTGCTTATAATGATACACACTCTACCAACAGTAATGTCTAAACAAAGTAGTTCTAAATACTTCTGAAAAAGTTTACATGCAAATCTTCTTTTAAATATTTTGATTAAAAGTATTGACCCAACCTATAGTGGCTTTCTTAATGTCTTTTGTATGGGGAGGGTTTACTTCTGTCAACATAATGATGACAACAAGCCTGTAGAATGTTGCACTAGAATGTCCTTCATAGTTCCAGAAGCAGCTGAATTTATAAAGCCTAACTTAGCGGTCTTTCTCTTAGTGAAGATGATATATTAGATGTTTCTCCTTTATGTGACTTGTAGTTTTTACACATTTCATAGAGATTTGATACCCTACTTATCTTTTATCTTTCTCTCAAATTTGATAAATCAACTTAAAAAAAAAAAAAAGGGCAAGGGATGGTGGAAAGGAAGACTGGCATTCCAAACGACCAGCTGCATTTGATCATATCTTACAATAACAATTTTTGTGTATTTTTGAAATCTTCATACTGTTGTTTAGCATTGATTTGATGTCTGCATGCTTTATATATCTCCAATATGTTTCCTTACAGAAATAAAGGGCCACAGATTGCATATGAGCGTAGCTTTAGGTGGAAACTTGCTCATTTCCGTTACTTGTGTCAGGTACTGATTTATTTTTTATTTATTGAAATTATATGAGTTTTTACAAATGTGTGTGCTATCTTTTAATGTTATTGCCTTATGATTACAGTCCAATGCACTGCCAAGTCATGTGAAAATCAATGTATCCAGACAGACTTTGTTTGAGGATTCCTTCCAGCAAGTAAGCCTGCAAAAATTATTGTGTTTGTTTATCGAGACAAAGCAGAATAACAAAAATGGCCATAGCTAGTTCAGACTAATGGTCCTTCAGGCACAGTATTCTTCCTCTGGTATTAGCTGGTGGGGGTTTCTTAGAGAAGACTGTAAGAAAAGAAGTATTGTATATATGTATATATTACTTTTACCATAGGATCTTTCATTTTCCAGCTGTATACAATTGAAATTATTCTTAAGCTTGAAGTGGTTTCTGAGGGTTTTAATAATCCTCAAGGGATTTCTCTTCTATCAACTTGTCTGTGCTTCTCTTGTGAACTTTTTGCATCTACAGCCTCCTATGGTAGCGTTCCATAGCTTAACTACTGTGGCACCAGCCACATTGGATTTGGTTTTCTGATTCCTGTATGTGTTTAGATACCTTACGATATGTTGTTTTCTCCAGTTAAAACTGCTTTGTCCTTCAAAGATTAAATCTGTGTAATTGAAGCTTACAGTCATTGAGCTCTTACAGTGTGCAGCCAGTGAGTGATGAAAATTCTTGCTGCTGTCACAAGACCTCTAGGCAGGAATTCTCTATAAGTAAAAAAAGTATATTATAAAAGAAAGTATATTGAAAGTATATTGAACTTAGTCTGGATTAAATTATTTATTTTAAGTGATTTCCCTAAAACTAAAAATCATATAATCAGATGAAATGCCTTTTCACCTGTTTTCATTAAATAATGACTGCCTTAGGAAGAATGTAAGAACAGGGTACCCATAAAGCATTACTTTCCAGATATTCCTTCCACTTGCTAGCAGTCTGCTGCTAAGGGATTTTAAGTCCAAGTTGGTATTTTTGTGTGTAGTTCATTGATTGCTTGTTCCATGAAACGATCTACTTGCTTTTCAAATTTGCGTAACATTTGACATATATACAATTTCTGTATCAACGTAAATCAAATCTGAATGAGTGATGTGGTAACAATGCATAATTTATAACATTAATTTATTTTTTAATAGATTATGGCACTAAAGCCCTATGATTTGAGGAGAAGATTATATGTTATATTTAGAGGAGAAGAAGGATTGGATTACGGTGGCTTGGCAAGGTAAAAGAAATTTTCTTAATTTCCCAAATTTCTTAGTTTTTATTTTTTTAATAGCACTCTAGCCTTGATTTCTCTTACAGTCTGACCCTAGGTAGCTTTTTAGTCCCCTTAAATGTATTGAGGAGGTGGAACTGGCAGCACTGGCTATTGTCACAGGTTATAACTTCACATTAGTAAAACTATGCTCTCAGTTTTTCAATTCTTTGACAAAGAGTGATGTTTAAATTGGAATGAAATTAATTGCTTTGTCTGAGTTATTTCAAAAACTTTCTATCAGAAAGTTTAATTTTCCTAGAAGTGGGAACTGTGGGAAAATAAAGTGTTCTGCTTATTTGGAAAAATGGCAAGCGAACACCAGATTGGGGCTGATAAGAACAGAAAGGAAATAAACAAAAGGAGAGTAATGCAGGCATGAAGGAACAACTGATAGACTATGTTGGCTCCACTGGAATGTAAAACAGCTGGACTGTGGGTTTTTCTAGAATCTGAAGTGGAACTCAGAGGGGAAAAATCTGATAACAGGAAAACCATAGACAAGATTTCATTTATTGATCACTGAGCATACAGCCACTGACTACTGCTGCCAGTTACTTCAATGAAATGTTATTGCTTGGAAAAAATTTTCAGTGCTACTCTATATCCAGAGAATAGGAAAAGGTCATAGGTGATAGAATTTTTCTTGTTAGGTTGTTTTGGGTTTGGTTTTTTTTTTTTGTTTTTTTTTTTTTAGTATGTAAAGATGTTCTGGTTTGGGTTTGTTCTGGTTTTATGTAACTTTCTGCATTATAACTGTATTCAGTGAAAATGCATATTACAGGCAAGGAAGGTTGCCTCTGAAGGTTGAGCTTCTTTTGGGTGTGTGGTGTTTTGCTTCTCATTAAAGTATCACATAGAATTTAAGGGAATGATTTCAGGAAGGAATTCAATTTTTGCTTTGCATGGGTTTTGTTTGGTTGGGGTCCCTATTGTGGGGGTCATAGGTTTTGGATGGGAACTGGAACAGTTCATAGATCTTTCCATGGAGAAGATGTTAGAATAATTCAGCTGAAGTGTGTTAATCAAATAAAGTAGAGAATGGATAAATAAAAAATATATAACCAGTGTAGTTTCATAGTTATTTAAGTCTTGCCCAAGATTTTTAATGTGAAACTGAGAACCAGCCAGGATCTCATTGTAACTTGAGCTGAGAGTTCTTAAGTGACACTAAATAAATGTTCATGTACTGACTAATGAAATACAGCATTAATACAAATAGACATCAGCTGTCTCTCAGCAGACTAAACTCAGTGTTCCTGTCAGATTTTTACCTTGCATGTAGCAAGACCAATCTGACATTATGTCCTGTGGCAAGTTTTTAGCTGTTGATATGAGAAATTCCTTGCTTCTGCAACTTCTTGTTAATGGCTGATTTAGTTTATTCGTCCCTTGTTATCTGACTTGTTCTAATTTAAATGCCTATTAAATTTGATGCCTCTGTGTAGTTAATGTAATTGTCTCAGTATGAAACTTGCCTGGAATGCTGTAAAACATTCTCGTGCTTGCTGGAAGATACACGGAACCCTGTTAGGGTTATTGGATCCTGGCTGCCTTTCTCTGTTTACTCTTTCTACTTGGTCCTTGGGTTGTAAGTGTATTATAGTGGCTCATGATCCATGACTTTAGTTTCACGGCACTGTTAGGAGAAACATGCCAGCAACCCTCATTTCTATTCCTTGATCTTGAATAAATACAAGGATAGAAGAGATGCCTTTTAACTATGACAGCTGAAAGGCAGTCAGAATGGAATTCAGTCCCTACAGTTATTATAGGACTTTCAGGTGTTTTTATGGGCTACTCCTAGGCCTGGTAATTTAGTACCAAATATTTATTGCCTGATAAAAAAGCCCCTGAGTATGTATGACTGTTCTGAGGTCTCTGCAAATACTATATGCAAATATTAGAAAGCAAGAAATATTATCAAAATCACCTATCTGAATACTGACTATCATATTCTGGTATTATTTCAGATCAGCTGAGTTGAAAAAAATTATGGTGGTGAAAAACATGTATTCATTTAACCTCAGCAAAAAGATACTTTTACACTTTCATGTCTTGTAGGCTTAACCAATGCATGGTAATTTGTTAAACAGTAACCCAGCATGTGTTTTTGCTGTCAGACTAGAAAAGCAAATAAGGTGTACGGAGGTTTCAATTTGTTTGTTTTGTTTTGTTTTATCTAAGTTGTTTATAATAAACATGGAATAATCTGTGATTTTTTTTTGAGTAAAGATGTGAGTTGTAGACAGTAAAGGAGGCATGACCAGGATAAATGCTGTGTACTGGTTGAGGCAAGGACTGTGTAAGAAAAAAATGTTACTGATAGGCAGCTAAAACCTGTTCTGTGAGGGTGTGTTCAAGATGAAAATCTTAACTTCTAATAATTTCTAAACTTTGGAAACCATGATTTTCTAACATTATTTGGTCTAATAATTAATTTTCTATATTTAAGAAATATATAATACCATATATTATTCTGTGATTCTAATACAACACTGTTTATATTATTTTTCAAAGTTTGCATATATTTTGACCATTTTGCTGGTTACCTAAGGGGAATGGTGATAAACATCTGTATTTGATGGTTTTTATGTGTATACATGTTTTTTTTCCTTAGAGAATGGTTTTTCTTGCTTTCCCATGAAGTACTGAACCCTATGTACTGCCTATTTGAATATGCTGGCAAGAGCAACTATTGCCTGCAGATAAATCCAGCATCAACAATCAATCCTGACCATCTTTCATATTTCTGTTTCATTGGGCGCTTTATTGCCATGGTAGGTTAGATTTTTAAGGTTTTATATTTGCTGTAGCTATACATTTGCTCCTGAACAGTATTTGTTTGTACAGTTATTAAAGGTTATATTAATCTCATAGAAATGGAAGATTAAGGCATAAGTTTATTGAGCCAATTCCCTGAGAGTTAAGTGTCTTGCACCACACTCATGTTTCCTGGGAGAGTTATCAAAGTTAATATGACGTTCAATATAATATTTTATTTTCATCAATTGGATGTGTGTATTTCATGCAAACTGTTGTCTGAGTGTCTGAATACTGATGCTCTGAAAAATGTGACTAAATATTTTGTGAAAAAGGCTCCTCAGTTGGACCTGGTCTACCTGAGGATATTTGAAAAAATGAGTTAGAATGTTTTGCAGAGTACACTGGGCCTTAATTTAAATGTATGTAGAAGTCAGACACTGAGGAGACCAGAAGCTGTCAGGGAGCTGATTCTCTGCCCTCCAATTTCTCTTAAACCACAAGCTAATCAGGCGCGTTGTATCATTTCTTCAGTATCGCTGAGTTGGTCTTCTATAGTGACTCCTGTTCTGTCACATTTCTTTCCCTCCATGTAGTGATACAGTCATCTTTCCACATAATCATCATGTCTACAGGTAGTCCTCAGCAACATCTCTCAACCTGGTGAATAGTGAAACCAAAAAGAGTAGAAAGCATTTTCATATTGCCTCATGTTGTTCAGGCTTTTTGTACAAAATTAGAATAAACACAAGCCAAGCGTAACATAAATGAAAAAATACTTTCAGACTTAAAATAAATTAGGTTTGGGTGGTTTCTTAGTTCTGCTTTTCTTATAGATGCTTCTGAAGAAATGTATTCAGCTATGACAATAACATCTCTGATTTCAAGTGTTTTATGGCTGAGTTCACAATTGTTGTGCTGTCATGAAAATTTAGCTCATTGGGTTTACACTTTCAATAGGCTGCCACATTTTTTCTTTATTTTAGAGTCCTCAGCAAGCTACAGGGCCGCTTAACAGGAAGGTGTGCTAAAGCCAGTTAGGTGCTAGAGCCAGTGTTTCTTTGCTGGTGATTTTTGATCTTGTCTGTAAGAAATGTTAACTTTAGGAAAGCTATTTCGTAACAGTACAAATCATAGTAGAGAACTTAATTAAAGTAATTAATGTAATTAAAAGACAAACTTCTGTTTCCTGAAGTATTTATGTGTTTATATTTCAAATTCTCTAAGCGGGGCAAGAGAGACCCATGTAATGCTGTCTGATGTGGTTTGTTGCAAGGTTTGAGTATTCATGGTTTATACTGGATGGAACTTTCTGCAGTGCTTCCTGGGATACCCTCTAGTGGCTTAAGATAGCTCAGGTAATAATGCAACTGGGAAATGAAGTGGCAGTTTCTGTTCTTCTCACAGTTCTAAAATAGTAGTGAGATTTTTAGTTTTAAGTACTGAAGTAACCACAGTTGTTTTCAACTGAAACAGGATTAAACATAAAGAATACACATCTTGCTTCATAATAAAAACCTGTTAAATGAAGTTGGCTGTGGCAACTTTTTACATTTTGCTGTAAGATTATCATAAACATCAAATAACGTGATTTTAAGAGCATAATTCTGCAAAAGCAGAAAATCATATGGCCAGGTGCTGCACTTGACGTGGAATTTCTACCAGGTCAGCCTCCCATGAGAAGAATAAACTAGTTGCAAAATAAATAGATGTACAAACAAACAAACAAATAAATACAGGCCTTTAAGAGAACTTCTTTGAGGTCTCCTTAAGCAGAAGAAAATGCATAATAGACTAAGCCCTAAAAGGGGGAGATTAGGTGGGAAATAAAGATGGAGCCTAGAGGAAATGGGCTGTTAATTGGCTCATCTTCTCTGAGAATTTCAGCTGAGAGGAAAGAGAAGCAATGAATGCCATACATGGCCTATGTTTAGGATGGTTTTTTTAAAAGAGCTATTTAAGTGGAGAAAGTGTACTTGATAAAGCTAAGGGGAAGAAAGGGTTTTCATGGTTATGGTTGTGCTCCGTGAGCTCTCAGATGCACTGAGTCAGTGTTGAGGTCAACACTCTGTGTGTGTAATGCTGTGCTTCAGTACTATTATTATTCAGCTTACACCCTATGTGCATGTGTGGTGAGACAAACGTGACCATGTTTTGGGTTTGGGGTTTTTTTGGTTTTGTGGAGAACCTAATTCCTCAGTTCTGTTACTCACCTATAAAACAATGTGGTTCCCAAAGCTCTTTCTTACAAGCTGCAGTAGCATTCTGTAAATGAAGATGTTGCTGGATGTATGTATGTAGTAAAAAATGGCAGTAATACTCAAGTAGGATCAAATATTCTGATCAAGTAGGATAAAATAACACTTGACAATTATGCCTATTCACATAACTAAGGGAAGAAAGGATGAAGTCCTTTTATGAGAAGTTTTATTTTTAATCAAAGAATTTCTAAATTGTAATAACATATACTTGGATAAATTTTGTCCAGTTTTTTGACTTCCCATTTAATTTAATGTTTTGTTCTTTATAAATATGGCTTTATAAAGCTGCTACTGCTATTTGGTGCTTTTCATTATTTAAAGAAGAAAGAAAAAAAAAAGACTTCAAATCCAGAAACACTTTAATAATTCAGTAGTTCAATAAAAACTAAACTTATTTTTCTGTTCAACAGGCATTGTTTCATGGGAAATTTATTGACACTGGTTTTTCTCTGCCTTTCTACAAACGAATGCTGAGCAAAAAGCTTACTATTAAAGACCTGGAATCTATTGATACTGAATTTTACAACTCCCTAATTTGGATAAGGTTTGTAGTTTATTTTCTTGTGTGTGTGTTTGGTATTTTATGGATTTTTTTTTTGTTTATATAGAATTCATTGCAATATTTTTTTCTTTTCATCCAGGGATAATAACATTGAGGAGTGTAACTTGGAAATGTACTTCTGTGTGGATATGGAGCTCTTAGGGAAAGTAACCTCACATGAGCTGAAATCAGGAGGTTCAAATATCTTGGTAACTGAGGAGAACAAAGAAGAATATATTGGGTAAGGAGAACAAAGAAGAATATATTGTGTAGGAACGTGCAGATGCTGAAAAAATGTTCCATGTTTCTCCTGTTGCCTTAATCTTTTTTGACACGTTGGTTTCTGTTGGTTTTGTTTTGTTTTGTTTTACTTTTTCTTCCCGTGTTACTATGTAATTCTTGTGACTGTTATTGAAATGGTACCTTGGTACATGTTGCTATCTTGATACACAACTGCTTGGTACAAAAGGAGACCATGTGGAGAGAAGATGACCTGAAATGCTCTTATATGTACAGTGAGAACAGGTGAAACTGAAATGAGCAAGCCTGTTTTCAGTAACTTCAGGTAACAAATCCAGGTAGAGGGAAGATTCTATTTGACAGAAGATCCTAAAATTGTTTAGAACTTTGCTACAAATGTGGAAACTGAAATTCAGAATGGTGTGTAACATGCTGTGATTTCAGCTGTTTTTTAAACTCTTTTTACTACTCATTTTTGCTTATTGCCTAATTTTATCACTGCCCTTTTTTTTAGCCTCTGTTTCTGATCTATTCAGTGATCTCAAAAGCAGATGTACACAGACCCTTTGCTGTGATACAGTGTATGTCCAGTGCTGCATATAAAGTTTCCACTTAAATTAGTGGTCTTCAGTTTCTCAGAGAAATAGCTTCTATAGTATATAGATAAATTAAGGTTAATAATAATAATATTTAATTTTTAACTGGAATGGTAATCTAAGTTACCTCTTGCTACTTTACTATTATCTAAATGTGAAGATTTGTGATAATATAGTATAGTAGGTTACTTATAGTTAATGGAATTGAACAGTGTAAGAAGTGAACCTTGAGGGATTCTTACCTGATGGGAACACATACACAATCCTATGCGTTTGAACTTCTTCATGTTGAATGCTAAATGATGTTTAATTCATGTTTGGTTTTGTTCTATCCCAGGCTAATGGCAGAGTGGCGATTTTCTCGGGGAGTTAGAGAACAAACCAAAGCTTTTCTTGATGGTTTTAATGAAGTAGTTCCTCTACAATGGCTACATTATTTTGATGAAAAGGAACTGGAGGTGAGGTTTTTTATTCAGCATTTTTAGCTTCTGCAAAGGTAATATGTATGGAGAGATTAAATGGATAGGTCAGGTTGAATCTCTCATCTGTCCATGCTGCATTTAATAGCTTCTGGAACATGGAGAATTTATTAAGAGCAGTGGGATTAAATCATGATAAAAATGGAATCAGTGTTCTTGAATCAGTGTTTTTGTGTTCAGCATTAAGATGTATTTTTGAAAGTTTCTGTGAAAGTATATGAGATCACAGATGGATCTGTGAGTCACAGACTTTTCCCTCTGTGGTAGATGGGTAGAATTACTGTGTAACAGATGACACAGAAGTTGATTGTAGTTTATAGTGATTGCTTAGGATCAAATACAATGCCTAAGACAGGTTCTAGGGTTCTTTTATTTAGAGCTTGGAGGAACCAACAAGGCATGAAATGGAACTTTGCAGATCCTTAGTATACAACCCAAGGGCTGATAACAGGGATTGCTTGCATGCTCCATGTTTACTTAACAATCAGCCTAGCCTGTGTTTACTCTTGGGGTTTGTCATCTGGAGTAGGGACAAAAGGCTCTGTAGTGCTGTGCTCATTTATTTCTGTGTGACTTGACAACTTTCCCTGTATTTAATGAGCAGTTTTCTGAAACCTTCATAAGTTAAGTAGGGAGGATGTTTTTCTGAAAAAAAAGACTTTGCTCAGTCTTATTCAGTGTTGAAAGCTTTGCCTTTAGAACTTTCAGCTTTCATTGCTTCTTGTAATGAATAATTTTCAGACTTTTCAGTATGTTTTATCTTTATTAGTAGTAGCAGCAATCTAATCATTATCGTTTTGGAATATGAGGTGAAGATTTAATGGAAAGGCTAATATACTCCTTAACATAAAAATTTCTCTTATGAAAAAGATAGTAGCTTTTATTACTGAGCTATTAGTTGGAAGATACCAAGTCTCTGGTATTCAGTCTTTCAGACCACTTATATACATACACAATTTTGGATAACTGTAAACTTAGGATAAAGGAAAATCTACTTGTGTAATAAAATGAAAAAAAATTACCAGTCCTTTTTACAGAGCAGAAACTTTCATTTTTGTTACCATGTCTCATACAAAATAGAAAATACTCTTAATTTTTGTGTTTAATATAAAGAAATCGTTCTCTTTTCTAGGTTATGCTCTGTGGTATGCAAGAAGTAGATTTAGCAGACTGGCAGAGGAACACTGTTTATCGTCATTACACAAGGAATAGCAAGCAGATCATATGGTTCTGGCAGGTATGTTAATCAGTTACATTTCTGACTTCTGTAGGTTTTGTTTTGATCTGTAACACAAATGGTATGTGTAGTGGAGGGCTGTCCAAATGAAGATTCTTACAGCTTCCTTTCTTTTGTCTTTTCAGAGAAGGAAAGGAGGATTACTGGTGTTTAGGGAGGATACTTTAGGGTGAGAAATGGCAGACAGATTCACACATTACATTTGGATGCTGGCTTATGAATATTTTCTTCTGGATCTTGTCCTTACTGATTATTCAGTGAGGCTTATTTTATTCTTAGTGATCTACCTTCTAAATATTCTCATATGTAATACACCTGAACATCTTCACTTTCCAGTACCTGAAGGGAGCCTTTCCAGTACCTGAAAGGAGGAGAGTGACTTTTTACTAGAGCATCTAGTGACAGGACAAGGGGAAGTAGATTCAAAGAGATAGTAGCTTTAGGTTAGATATTAGGAGGAAGTTCTTTGCTGTGAAGGTGGTGAGGCACTGAAATAGATTTTCCAGAAAAGCTATGGATGCCCCATCCCTGGAGGTGCTCAAGGCCAGGTTGCATGGAGCTCTGAGCAACCTGGTCTAGGGGAAAGTATGCCTGCTGTGGCAGAGGGGTTGAAACTAGATGATCTTTAAGGTCCCTTTCAACACAAACCATTCTGATTCAGTGATCTAAAAATGTCACTTAGTACTTATGATTATTTGTCATATTAATAACTGTTGCAGTCTAGCACTGACTAATCTTCACTCACATTTTAATGGAGTTGGCTAAGGAAAACCCTCAAATACTATTCCGGCAGTATTCTACAGATTTTCCTAAAGAGAAGTCAGACCTAGGGTCTTCCTATCTTTTGAAAAACCACCATTTTAGAGATGCTTTTGACTAAGTTTCTCTGGGAAAGTGGCGCAAATCAGTTATTTCCTATCTTATTTATGTCATAAGATCTGATGATAAATCTTTTTAAGATGCTTGGTACTGAAGAATCTAAACCAGAAGTTTAAGTACCAACATTTATATGCAAGTTTTTCTTAGTCTTGAAATACCCAAAGTCTGTGGCTAGTGCTGTGTTTAATAACAATGGCAGTAGTCTTTGTATAAAGCATTGACATGATTTAAATTTTAGTGTAGAATATAATAGGTAAGGATTCTTCTTATCTGCTGTTCCTAGCCTTCACATTGTAGTGGCTGACAGTGCATATAATCTGAAATCACTGTTCTTTTCTCTCCACCCCATTTTGCTAGAGTAAAGAAATGCAAACAGGTGGTAAACAAGGTGGTGTTTTTTTCAATGGAATTACACTTTTTCAACCATCTCATGAGTTTTTTAGTTTTGTCCAGCTGTGTTAAAACTTTTTATTAATTAATTTGAATTTCTATGCCTAGTTTGTAAAAGAAACAGACAATGAGGTTCGCATGCGACTTCTGCAGTTTGTCACTGGCACTTGCAGATTACCACTGGGTGGATTTGCTGAACTTATGGGTAAGTAAAAGGTGACCAGAACTGTTTTATATTGTCACTGTTTCATTTGCAAATGAACCATGTTGCAAGTGTACAGATAAGAGAAACTTCATGTTCATCACCTTGGATCTAGAAGGGCTTTTTATATCATAAATCCCATGAATATGTTTCTAAACTATTTGAAAATTAGCTTGTTTCTGTGAGAAGCACGTTCATGTAATTAATGAACTCCGCTGTGCCCGAGTTGTGTAGTATTCACGTATATATCATGTATGGTACTTAAAAGGAACAGATTACACTTTTCAAAATCTTGTTTTCTAGGAAGTAATGGTCCTCAGAAATTCTGCATTGAAAAAGTTGGTAAGGAAACCTGGTTACCAAGAAGTCACACTTGGTGAGTTGTTATGTGATAACTTTCTGTACCTTTACTAGTTTATCTCTTCCAGGCTTGCACTGGCCAAATCAAACGAAATCTAATTTGGATCAATTCTCTATCTCCATCTTCAGCTTCATTTGATTGCCCTGACATGCCAGTATTGAAAACTTTCCTAGTTGCCCTCTTCTAAAATTTTGCAACTGTGCTCAACAGTTTGTCAGTGTCGGATCTATCAAAAATATGAGAATATCCTTGTGTAGAACTGAAAGGTGCTTTCCTAATTCTTTTAGAGAATATTAAATAACTGAACAAGTCATGTTAGTAGTAGGCACATAGTTGTTAGGTAGAGTTATTATGAAGTAACATTATAGAAGATAAAATGTATAGTCACAAGAAGAAGTAGCATGAAAGAAATGACAGCAGACCTTCAAAAGAAGGATGCTTAGCCAAGAATGCTGATACTTTTTCCCACCAGGCTTCAGATGGGCCATTATTGGCTTGGCATTCCTGTGCATACTGAACTGGTGCATCAGGTACACAGATCAGTTTTTTATATAGACTGTGCAAAATGGACAGAGTTTCCTTTGGCAACCTGTGACAATAATATTCATCATATTTTTAAACTAATTAAGGGTACCCTTCATTTTACATTTTCTCCACTGAATTTTGTTTTGAGTGATGTTTGCAAGAGTTAAACATATCTTGTCTAGGATAATTTTGAGGAAGACATGGAATGAAATGTTTTGGCAGAAGTCTTTTAGGGCAAAGTTTACAGGGAAAAAACACCCACCTATATCCAAGCATGTGTAGGAAGGAGAAAAGTTCAGCTTTTTCATGCTGTTATTGAAATTTGGAGATGCATCAAACTAGGATTAAACTTCATGCTGAAAATTTCCTTTTCTATGTATTACTATTATAATAAATTATTATTGTAAGTATCATGTTTTTATTTTATATTTTTTGAAGTATTATAGTTCCCTGTATCTTGGACAGTCTTTCACCATTCTGGTTTTTCATCTGGTAATAGTCTTTTGTTTCTTAAAATATTGCTCTGAAACTTTGACTGTTTTTCTTTCTTGTAGAAATGCCAAGGCAGTGAGATTGTGCTGATTGTTTCTTTTTTTCTAATTGTTAGATCAGAACATTTATAACTTCTGCTATAACAATTCAGTTCTGTAGAGCTCTGCATGGGATTTAAGTAAACTTAACAAAATTCTGTTTTTTTCCTGCTCAGTTTTAATCGTTTGGATTTGCCACCATATAAAAGCTATGAACAACTAAAAGAGAAGTTGCTCTTTGCCATTGAAGAAACAGAGGGATTTGGACAAGAGTAGAAGTGACTTCTAGTCAAAAAGGATATCTTGAATAATAAAAGGCCCAGCCAACTAAAATTGCACACCTTATTGTATATAAGCTTTCTGTTCTGTACAGTGATCTTTCTGGAACTCTAAAAGTTTAATTGTTCTCTGTTCTTCCACAAATATATGCAAAACAGTTCAGCCTTTTCTACTTTTATTTATTGCCCTTTCAAAAGACCAGAAAAACCCCTCCATAAATTTTGAAAGCAGACAAGAGACTTATTTAAAAAAAAATATATATAAAAATATAAATATATATACTAATGGGCTCTAGTTTTATAGAGCTTTAAGTGTATGAAAAGTTGCAGCCATTTAAAAGGGCCTGGATTTGCTTTATCTTGGCTTTATCATTCAGAAAAATGTTTAAACTGCACAGTGTTCTCTTAAGAAACATCTCCAAGTTTGTTTTACTGCATGGCTGTTCTAAAAGGTGTTAAAGGCTTAGGCCAAATGTATCCTAAATATGTAGAAAGATGCTGCTGGTATTTGAGACGACAGAATCTGTTCTTCTGTCAGTTTAATTTTTTTAAAATACATAAATAGCTGATATATCCCTTCTACTGATGTAGCCAAGGTCATGAATAAAGCCTTTACTACTTGCACAAGAGTCATGTACAATGAGATGAATGTGATTTAATGTTGAAAGGAATTGGTGCCACTGTTCTGACTTACTGCAGGAGCTGAACAGAGTATTTTAATTCATTTGAGCAGCATTGAAATTTGTTTACATAGTACCTTGGGTTATTACCACGAGGATGTTAGGTAATCTTCAAAGAAAAAATAATAAAAGAGAAAATACTACCCATTCTCTTCTTGGTCTGGTGTCTTGCAGGCTTTTTTTTTTAATTTGGTTTTGTTTTGTTTGGTTTCCCTTTTCAATCTGTGATGTCCTTTTTATAACTTTGTAGAGTTATGTTAATGTAAACTGAGCTATAAGGGTATAAAAAAGGAAATGTGAATTTTGCTGCTTTCGGTGTTCTTGTTCAGTTTCAGATACTGGATTTAGTAAACTCAAATAAAATGAAAGTTACTTAAGCTTTGCACAGATAAAAATATTATTTAGTATTAAATACTCTCATTTCTCTAAAATTCTTAACTGAAATTTAGATGTATTTGAATAAAGTACATCTAAAACCTGTCATCCTTTTATGTAGATCAGGTTTGTCCTAAGTGCACAATAATATAAAAACATTTTAAAATTAGTTTTATTGGCATTTTATTGGCATATATTTGCTGAACTGCAAAGACATGTTTAAAAAAATACTAAAATTTAACACCTTATTCATGTGAATTATATTAAATGCTACTTTTAGCAAACTGTGCTTCCTTATTATAGAGTAAAAATGTGTTTTAAATCACCATTTGTAATATGCTTTAAATATTACCTGTAAATGCCATTACATTTAAATTACACAGAATTTTGTACACACATGATTTTAGAATATGATTCAACACACTTGTGTTAACATATCATATTGCACTGTTAAAAGTGTACATGCAGAAAAAAACCAGCTATATCTGTTCATGTATCTTTCCAATGCAGCAGCTGAATTCTGCCAAAAGTTTATTTTTCTACATATTGGATTGTCTCAAGGCTTTGTATTCAATATGCACAGCTTACCCTGGAGCTGTAGCTGTACAGAGCTCTGGTCACAGCAGTGGTGCAGCAGGCCCAAACAGACTGCTGTCTTACATTAACTTTTCTGTAAGAGCTTCAAAAATTTCCACCACTTTGAGGGTTTTTCATACACCACCAAATATCTTTTGCAAAACCATTTTTATATAGCACTAAATTCATTTGAAGTGCAAATCCACGTAAATTATCACTTATGCTGGCTAGAATGGAGGAAGTTTAAGTAAAACAAACCAAGAAGGTCAAAGGCCAGGCACCAGGAGTGTGTGTGTCACTTGCCTAAAAGACAAGGAGGGCTAAATGTCACACTTAATGAATTTGCACTAATGAATGACTCGGTGACCCACTACCAACTGCTGAATTTTGTGAATCTGTGAGTAACTGAACGAAATAAAAAAAAGACAGCACACCACAAGAATGTAGTTGTTTTATTGTTTTGGTAACTTTACCTGTCTCATACCTGCAGTGGTTTTTCCTGGGGGTAAGGATTAGTAAGCATGAAAAAACCAAATCCAGTAGCTTTTTGTCCCTGTGTATGACCTGTGAACTGGTGTCAAGGGCCTGACTGAAAGAATGACTCTGTAGGAAAAGAACGCAAAGTAATATACCTGTGTGCATGTGTGTACAGTACTTGCATTTTCTGGGAATTTCAGTAAGATTGTGCTGTTATTTTTTCTTTTCCCACTTGAATTCCCCATATTTCACCTATACTTGGGGGGAGTGAGTAAGACAGCAAAAAGAGGGAAGGCACCAATGGTTGGTGATCAGACCAGGGAAGTAATACGACTAGAAGGAGCTGTTGTGTAGTTCGTGGGTTTTGTTGTTTCCTTTCTTCCTGCAACTCAGCTGCTTTTCACTACACACTTCACAGCTATTAGGTTATTCTTCCTTTGTGCAGCAGGAGAAAAGGCACCTAAAAAAAGATGCCTCTGCCACAAAGCTACTGGAAGCAATTATGCAGATGTTTTTGTAGAATATGAATGCAGAAAATTCTCTCTGAAACACTCTATCACCCACCCTGAGACACTGTAACATAGAAGACTTCATTATAATGCTTTACTAATAGAAAAATAATAGTTACTTTTATGGTAGTTGGGAAACCCCTGTTTTAACGGTAGTTTTGTGGCATCAGGCTTTAATTCAAGCCCCAGATTGAAATGAAATTTTACTACTGACTTAGCTTGGTTTGTTAGTCTAAGCAATTTATGCTGTTCTTCATCTTATTCCTAGAATTGCAATACCCTTTCCTAGTAAAGCAAATACTAGGTATTTTCTAGTCATTTTTTTTTAGGCTGTTCTACTGAGAATACCACTTGTTTGGTATTTCTTCATTCTTTGGTCCACTTTTGGGTGATTGAAATATATTGTTTGGCTGAACACCTAATTTAGATGACTTTGTACTTCTGGTGAAAATTCCTGCCAACACAGTAGAAGGACCAAGAAGAAAGTTTTATGTCTACAAACAGAAGTCCATATCGTTTCACAGTAGTCACTGTCTAATGTACTGGGAATGTGTATTTCTCCTGTTGTTACAGTCTAGGGTAAAGTGTGTGTGCCCAGCAAACATTTACAGCCATTAAATCATCACAAAGCTTCTCACTGCACATGATGATGTCACCCATAAAGGGATTTTCTTAGATGTTCCCTACTTGTTCTTTTTTCCTTCATTTTTTATTTTAAACCACAACACTTTCTACAAAGTCAAACACTAGCATTTAAGAGCATTGGAATTAAGATGGTGCAGCCTTAATGATAAATCTGTAGGAGCATCTATTACTCTTGAAGGCCATTGAACCTCACAAGAAAACACTGTAGAAAAAACTACAGGATTATAATTATGTCATGACCCTGTCCCTCCTTTCTTTAAACTTATGCTAGTCACATTTCTTATTATTCCTCATAAATAAGTTGTAGTTTAGAAGTGTAAAAATTTAATTTAAACCCCAGGCTATCAGTCTCCCAGCCTTTTCTGTCTAACTATCGACCCTGCTAGTGAATGAAGACCCCTTCATTCCCATGTAAATGAACAGACAGGATCACATAATGAAACAGATCTTCCACTTCAGGTTTTAATAGAAATGAGAGGGAGATAGAAAGTCTGAGCTGTACTTCTAGTAACAGCTTCAGTAAACTGAAGTAGTATTTGGGGCCTTTTTCCTATGCTGCTCAAACCTGAGGCACTTACTTCCCAGTATCTTGTTTCTTCTTATATAGAGTTAAGTAGCTCCAAAGCTTCTTTCTGCACCTGAAAGAAATAATGTAACATAACAGTCCCAGATAGTTACAGAGTCTTCTAGCAAAACTTCCCTCAGAAGCACCCAAATGTTTCCCTGCAGCTGTGACAGTCCTAGGACGAGTCATTTTTCTTCCATAGTTTAAGATACTCAATACTTGAAATATGAATCAGAATAAATCACTTAAGCCAGTGTCTTCAGTGTCATTCACTTACTACATAAATGAAGTTTATTTGTGTTGAATACAGACACTAGTTCTTGATTTGCTGCAGCCCAATAGGAGCATGCACAGGAAACTGTCCTACCTCTGACCATACCATACCATACCAGCCTAGGGATTTCAACACTTTAGACAGCATCTAAGAAGTGAGACCATTTCTGAGGCTCTGTTTGCCTAAGGTTTCTGGCTAAAACCTAGTAAACTTTTAATACGGTCTCTAACATCTATATTAAATATATATCATATTAAAACACCTCCCAACAACAAACTGAACAGCAAAAAAAATCTCAACACCCTCTCCTCCCTTCTCAAACCACAAAAAACCTCCATCCCAACAATGGTAATGACATGGCAAGCCATGCAGACAGTGTAAGCCAGGTAACCTCTGAGTATCTGGGGTATCAAATGTTCAGAAAACCTAGTTATGCTGAGACAAGATTCAAATGTCTTTGCACAGGCCAGTTTCCTTCATAGTGGACTATCAAGTCTAGTTCCCAATGAATTTTGCATTTTACACATTCACCCAGAGAATGGAGAGAATGCTGCCTTTCTCAGTTCAGCAGCTCTGAACCTCTAAGAGATTAAGAAATAGATGTCAGTACCAGAAGGCCACAAGTAGCTGAAGCAGATCAGTGGTTTAACAACTTGGCCACTGCACAGAATCCACTCCTGACTGTAATTTTTGAATGGTTCCTAAAGAAAGACAAGTTTTTGGGATCACTGGTTTCATGTGTGCCTCTGGCTACTAGTAACTGTCAGAAGAACTGACCAATTCCTTACACACCTGAGACCACTATTCCTTTAGGCTATTAAATTCCTAAACATTGTGCAAGGCACTGGAGGAATATAAGACTTGTTTTTCCACTGAAAGATGTTACTAAAGGAACTCAGTTTTGGAAGAAACAGTTTGAGGCTTACTAGTGAATCTACAGAGGGATTCTGAAACACTATCTTGGTACTGTTTTTTTTCTGAGGTGTGAAATGCAAAATCCTACCACAGTGTTTCTTACGTTGGACATTCAGAGTGTTGTATGAACACTGGAATTTGCATCTCAACTGCAGCTTAATGCTAAATGAAATAGAGGTCAATCAACCATAAAAAAATCAAATGGAAACAAGGCTTTGTTAGTCCTGATGCTAACAGGATTGTTTTTGAAAGGTAACTGCAATTACTTTGGTTTGTACTGAATGCATTATCAGGTATGAACAAGTCTAATGGATTTCCTCTCCTGGAAGTAGTTTGAATGTTTAGCTAGGAAGCAGATGCCTACCCTCCAAACCAAAATCCTTCTGCACAGTTTCAAAGGGTAATTAAGTGATTCTTGACATCTAGCACTGGAGATCTGCTGTCAAAGATACAGTACCTTTGTAATAATTACCAAATTATTTGTCTTACTCAGATCATCTGAATCTCTCCCTAGGGGCCTGGAAAGGACTGCAAAGTTAAAGTTTTGGCACATTTGGGTTTTTTTCTTCCTTGTATTAGCATGATTGTGAGCTATTCCAAAATGTACTTCCTACCTCACCCATTTTAGGCACATGAAAGGTGATTATGTGTTCACAGAGAAACAGGCTAGTGAGGTGCCTGTGTGACCTTCAGTAACACAGCTAAGCCTGGGTCATTGTTGGCACTGTTGAACTACTATGAAGAAGAAAGGGTAACAGTTCTCTGCTATGAATAAAACAGAGTATTTCCAACCGCAATTTCCAGAGGTGGCTAATAACATACTAGAATTTTTTTGGTGTTGATGTGATTCTGAGTTAAAGGTCTACTATAAGTTGCCCTGAGTTAATTTTATAAAACATTTGACTGCCATGATGTCATACATATTGGATATGATATATGATTGTATGATCACAGCTCTTAACTTCCCACCTGTTTGTCCTCCTCTGTCTGTGCAGGATACTCCTTTGCTTTGCTTAACCACAGAAGAGCCATCTTCTTATTGTTTAACTTCAAATATGTTTTCCCCAAAAAGAGCAAATTTTTGCTGTAGAAATTTGGATCAGCTGCATAGAGACAGGAGAAAAGCTTCAGATGAAAATTAGCAGCATATTATACTTTGATACTTGTTTTAGAAAACATGGTTTGGCTTTGGATCAGAAGGAAGCAAATGTAAAATTTTCACTTGCTAGATTTTTTTTTCTTCTCATAAACAATTATATTAATTAGCAGCTTGCTAGTTAATATACTAAATGACACTAGATTCCTCACAAAGAGCAAAGCAGTGAGCTTAAAGTATAACAGCTTTGCTTTGCAGGTTTTGGGCTTTTCTGGACCTAGGAGGTACAACAGGCAGTGCAACCAGCTTAGCAGGTATAGGCAAGGGAAAATAGGGCACATTTGCTAGCACATACAGATACCAGCTTAATTTTCGCTATACAGAAGAAACATTTTTTAAGGAGAGATTTTAACCTTGCTTTTATAAAGCATCATTCATTCTTAAAGACTAATCTTGCCTGCTGTTCATACTTACAGCACAGGCTTTCTCTACTGCTGGATTTAAGGTCAGGTTTCAAAACATATGGAGGTGTTTTGGAGGCAAATTTTGAGATGAAGTTCACTGTTCCAGTTCACAGCTGCATTACCTGACACTCGGGAAGACACACTATGAGCCTTTCCTCTAATCTTCAATAATTTAACTATGTACAAATCTTTCATAGACACTGTCTTCCCTTGTCTTCCTTTATCTTTCAGCTAGCGAGTTTTGCTTATGGCTTCACTCCTGGAGAAATAACATGTTCATATTTTATTTTATATCATGTGTACAGTTTAACCGTCAGATTGGCATAATACCTTCTGAAATAATAAAAAGTCTGCTTTTTCTGTTTTCTATTTAGAATAAAGAGGACTTTCGAACTCTTAAGAAAATTCTGAAAAAGTAACACAGAATTCCCTTTTTTAATTTCTTCTGCCTCCCTGCACTCCTGTTGAATTCCTTAGGGAAGAGTACTTTATTCTCAGGAAGGTATAAATTTCACTTTGGTATTTACACTAGATGTGTAACATACTGATAAAATGTTGCAATGTAACAGCTCAGTGTGCTGAGGGGCACACCACATTTATCAGCCGATCATATTATACTGTTTTGGGTTTGGTGGCTACAGTTACTAAGGTAATACTGACAGCTAGAGATTTAGTGGAAGTCATCAATCCTAAAAGTTATTTTTCAGTCAAAATGAGCCACAGGTCTTACCTTCTTCTGCCATGTGGAAGTAACGGAGAGCCTGTAAAAGACAAAGTTGTGTTCTTTGAAGTGGAGAATAAACTCAACACAATAGTCAAATTAAAGTCTTATGCACACACCTGAAGAAGGCGTTCCTGTCCATGATATGTTTTTTTATTAATTCAGCATGCTACTGATGTCCAATTAGATTTGACATCATCTCAAAAGAACTAGTACTTACCCAGCTATTCTCCTACTACTTTTCCCATAAGTGTAGTACATCCTATTTGTTCCTATCAAACTGGATTGTGTTTTTCCAATTCAACTTGTCAAGATAAATTTTGAATTTTGTTTGTACTATCCAGCACATCTGCAGTTTTCCCCATCTATTTCTCATGTATAAATTTAATAGATGAAAAAAAATCTTACTATTTGGGTCATTAATAAATATTGGAGAGAGAACTGACTCACACAGAGCACCAGTCAATAACCTCTCTTACATAATGATAAACATGTATGATATCCACACATTTTCAGTAAGTTTCCCATCCAAAATTTCAGTCCATCCCTAACTTTTCCTAATGGGAGCAGGGGGAGGGAAAAAGCTCTCACAGTATGGATGTATCTACAAAACAGTTTTTGTACTGAAACTGCAAAAATCTTACTGGTACAAGTTTACTTCTTCAGCAAGTTTAAGTGCTACAGAACTGAATGCTGGGACTGGCATTATTCTGGCAATATTTGAAATCCTGGCTGACACTTTGTATTCTTCTGAGAGTGGTTTTTCAGGAAAACTTCCAAGCTTGCCATTCCATTAAAGAGTTCTATTATTTTTCAAACAGCTCTTAGTTTGTTTTTTGTGTAACAGCAAGCAGCCTGCCCACCTCCACTTTAAGAGAACAAAAGACTTATTGGTTGCTCTAAACAAAGATTAAAACAGCTGCACAAAACTTTTCTATTACCAATTTAATAGTCAAGCTTCTATATATGTACGTGTGTTTAAATAAGATGCACACTGGTTTAGATGCACTATTTTAAAGAATTAACATCTGGACAGTATGTTGTAGGATGTACGACAGCAGGAATCTTCACGGAAAAGAGGAACAAAAGTACTTTCAACTGAAAAAAACACACACCATACGTGGCCAGAGAATTAAAGGGTATTTGTTCATCTTAAGTAACAAAGCGAGCTGTTGCTTTTTGCATTTAATATAAGGGGACAAATTCTGTTAACTAGCAAATAGGTACATGGCATAACACCACAATAAAAATCATCACCACTGGACTAGAACAGACAGTTATCTGTAACAGAGCACAACAGTAAGTACAAGCTAAGTTACATATAGTTTATTTTTTTCTCATGCAAAAACTACCAAAATAATTTACACTATTCTGTGTGTGCTACAGCTGAAGAAAATTAAAGGTTTTTATGTTTTTAGATACCTCTTACTCTCATGTTCTCATTTTATTACTGACAGTTGTAAACTCACAACTCCATGCCTATTGCATAATCAGAGGTCAGTTTTTGTCAGGAAAGTAAGTACAAAGTGTATCATCAGCTTTGTGTGGGGAATAACAATCTGTGAAATATTTTCATACTGTACCTCTTGAAATGTGGAAGTTGGTGGTGTGGCAAACAGCGTTGCAGCTATTTTTCTTTGGTACCATGGCATCTCAGCAAAAGAGTAACACCTGAAGGAAAAAGAAACATTTATATCTACCCTTCACATTTCACTTGTTTTCAAGCAACAGTCTCAGAATTGTTGTTGGACATAAACCTGGATGTCATAATTGCTGGTTCCAAGAGTCAAAACTGCAGACACACTGCAAGTTCTATAAGCATGTTCTTACACCTGTAAACAAAAATAGCAAGATGTCTGAAGCTGCTACTAAAAAAGTTTTGATGTGTGTGTTTTACTGGGAACTAGCTACAGTAGCTAAAACTGGAACAATTACTAAACATGAGACAGATTTTGAGCTTGAATGATTTTAATGATTTATGTGTATTTTGTTCTAATGTATTTGCAAAAGCAACACAACTGAATAATGTCCACAACTGAATAATTACCTTACCTCAACACTATTTTGCTTTTCTCAATTATTAATATAAAGTAGATCTGCAGTACATTCCTGAGACTCTGATCTATAAGAATGAAAATAAATTCAAGAATCAAACCACTGTGCTCTAGGCTAAGCCATGCTATGCTGGTTTTCTATCTACTAAATAACACAGGTAATTAATCAGTCACCTATCTTATTGGTGCTGGAAGGATTAAACATTTTTATTGAAGCATTTCAAGTGCACAGAACATTCTGGGTGCAAACATTAAACAACGATATTCACTTTAGCAACCTCCCACAATGAGATTACAATTGTTATTCACTGTGTAAAATAGAGCATTCTAGAGGAAGTGAAAAATTAGTAACTGTAAATGTATGGAGGAGAGGCAGGCAAGACATGGAATACACTGCTGGAGTTGAAATTCTGTCATTAGATGTGCCTTATCAGAAACAGATTTAGTCCTGAACAGATTAGAAAGAGAAAAAATACTCAAGAACTGGCTGATACTAAATGTCAGTTTCAATTCAAGATGGCTCTGAAATTCAGTAAGGAGTAGATTTAAATATACAACATGGCAATATTTTAGAGCCAAAAGCAGCATTAATCTAAAATTTCTCATAATATTTTCTAATTTTCCTTGGGAACAATGTCTGAAGTACTTTCCAGAACAAGCTTCCTATCTCAAAATGGACTTTGGGGCTTAGTCACTTGCTAGCATATACTTCTGCTTAAAAATCTGGACTACTGCAATTGTTAGCTCACATGGAAATGAATTGTGGATTCCAAAGGTTCTGAACTAGTAAAAAACTCTGGAGCATTTATCATTATCATTTTCTTTGATATTTAGGATCAAAAAAACCCACAGAAAAATTGACTCTGGGTTTTAGTATTCTTTTAGGCTGAAAATACATTGCCTTTCTTTATTTTCAATATCTCAATCTTACAATAGACATCTCTGGTAAAACAATGTGACATCTTTGGTCTTTTTCAGACAGTTACCTGCTATGTAACAGTAATTCTTAGTATCATTTTCATTGAGAAGTAAATTCAATTTCAATGATTTTTGGTTAATATATATGCATTTATAAGCTCCCTTTCTTTAATGTAACTTTTAAAATACTGTAGCCTGACAGACAGGAACAAAAATATTTTCAGAATACATCTCATTTTTGATAGCTTTTCAGGGACTGTATTAATTGCAGCCATCACTGAAATTCAATGTAAAGTCAGTGCTGACTTTTGACTCCATTCATACTCCAGAAAAAAATGAGCTACTACTTGCTATCACTGATGCCCACTATGGATTCCATGAAGCAAACGTAACATCTGCAAAAGGAGTTTTTAACAGTTCCATACAAGTAAATTAAATGAACAATTCTTTTTCATCTTTTACAACTGCATAAGAATAGCTAGACATTTTCAAGGCATGACATCCTATATCTGTTCAATACGTTTTCATGCTTGCATCAATTGCAAGTACATTCCAAATTATGCCAAGCAGTTCTGTAATTAATGCAAGATATTTTATACTCTTGCATTTTTCTGTGCCATGTGCTAACTTTAGTTTGAAAATACATCTTACCAAATCCCTATAAGATGAATTGTTGTAGCATCTTTTGGATTCAGTTCAATGGCTCTCTGGTGCGGGAAGAAACAAAAACCCAATATGTAAAAAAGTTGTTCTGACACATGGATTAAAATACATTTTAAAATAGACTTGTTAGCATGCTGTTAATTAAACCAGACTGTGGTGTGTAGAATTTCAAGGCAACACACCACTTATTCAGTGCACAACTTAATCAGCTCACCTCCAGAAGTCTGATGACACTGACAGATGTCTAAGCACATCTCTTTAGTAGGTTATTAAACCCTGCATTTGAGACTTGGCATGTTCAGATTTTGATATAATCTCTGGTGATGTAAAATTAGTAGTTCTTCATCTTCTCCAGCATTTGTCCTTTACTGTTGCATAATCCACAGTTAAAAGGACAGCCACCCTGCCATTTCTCAATATCAGTTACAACTGATCTACTCCTAAGAGGTGTCTAAAGCACTTTACCTGTTTCAAGACTCCTTTCTAAAGTGACTTAGTTTACTGCAGAAGAGAATTTGTACTATGTGTTTCTGGGGCATTTCTGGAGCATACGTCACAGTAACCCAAAAACCAAAGCGCTACTAGAAAGTCTGAACAGAAGTATGCTTTCAGTATTTCACCAAAAATTAGTTACCAGCTGTCACACAATATACATACTGGACACATGAATCTTGTCATATGCAAAAAACGGCATTACCTGGAAATGCTCTTTGATGATAATAGCATTTCCAATTTTAGTCTTGATTCCTTCATAGTCCCCAACATCACTGAGGCAAATTCCATACCACTGTAATTCAAATAACAAAAAAAAACATTTAATACAGCACTATATTAACAGTACCTTTTAAAAACCTTGCAACCAGTACAGCTGCCACTGCCACAAACAACCACAAGCAGTGCTGCGGTTCATGTTTATTTCATTAAGTTACTGCTAAATGGTTCATTTTGTTACCCTCACATTTTCCCCAAGTTGGTCTTTCCGTACCCTCCCTTTGTTCTAGTCCCCTCCCTGCCTGTCAAGGTAACCCCACCCCTTTTCCTGAATGTTCCCTGCCACTCATCCCTGAGCCAATCCCTGATTGAAACGCCCACTTAAAAATCCCTTAATCCACGATGGCCCATGTGATCTTTCCCTCTCCTCCCCTGTCCTGATTGGCCCCACAGTGTTGACATAATCCCCTCACTCCTCCCCTGGGAATTCCTGATTGGTTAGCTGTTTGTATCCACCCTCTGACTTGTATCCACCCACCTGAACAAAACACCTTGAGCCCTTTGGGCGAGGGCTCTTTTGGTCGTGCTCCCTCCACCTGGAGTAAACTTTACCAGTGGAACCTCAAGACAAAGAGCCTCCTCCTTCCTTCTTCACCTGGTCCCTGCCGTGGCTGTAGCAGGGTGCACTGCAGAGTTTGCAGCTTTTTAGGTTCAGCTGTGGGCAAACGCCAGACCTCAGCTGTTCCCCACTCCTGTTGTGGCTACCGGATACAGAGCTAGGCCGGGTTTAGGCAAGCTTCGGCAAGCAGTAAGTATTTGTTGTGAACAGCTTGATCAACATCAGAGCAAGCTGCTGGTCTGCATGTGTAAAGAGAATCAATGTTCTCTCCTGATCCAAGATACCAAGGCAAGTGACTACATTTTGCTATCTCTTTGCCTGTGAGAAAAGGAGCAAACAACAAAAAAAAAAACTCAAAAAAACAGGGGGCAGAATGTAGCCAGGGCCTGAAATATTTCCAGTGAAACTCTACAGAGCCTAGAAAAGGCATGCTGAATGTGTGACGTACAACATTTTTAAGGCGAGGTTGGGGCAGGAGGAGCTGATTTCATCAGCTGTTATTACCCTGACCAGTCACTTCTTTCCATGGTCCCTGCACTGAATGTTTCTGCTTCCCTAGAGCAAGTTTACCTGGAAAAGTCTGAACTCGGATCTTCCAAAAAATTTAGGAAGAATTGGAAGTCTCATTCATTCAGAGCTGAAAAGTTATATTATGCTGAAGTTTCCTAAAACAGCACAATGACATTTGTTCTGTTTTCTGTAAGCAGAAATCAAACAAGATTTCACTTATTTTGCAAGGCTCACCTTGTGTGCTGCAAAATTTGATTCATTTTTTTCAAGTGCTTTTTTTGCATACTCGAGGGAGTCATATGTCAGTTTTTTCTTCTCCTCTGCAGAAGTACTACCAAGCTGAGCCAGATCCCGTGAGGACCGTGCCAGCCGCCATAACAACTCTGCATCATCGCTGGTTAGGAACAGAAACACTGATGTTTTAAAGCAATCAGAGAAACAAAGCAAAAAAGGAATCTTTTAAAGAATATCCCAAGTGTGTGATAGGACAACAGTGAATCATCTGTCATACTATGTTATGTACAACTCCAAGGTAACAAACAGCAAATGAAAGCCCACTATTACAGACTGTCTGACAGTACCTTTGGTCTGCCATTCTGGTCTGCAAAGCAAACCCATCTGCAGGAAAGGTTTTTGTTTTCTCCAGAAAAAGACAGATTTAAGAAACTCCAATGGTACCACTCAAAACACCAGAAGGAAAAAGAGGGCTACTCTCTTCTTAGCTAGATGGTATTTTTTTCCAGCACTCTGCTGATTTGTATTGATGTTTACTTGGAATACTTAAATTATTATGTGTTTTTTTTCCTTCTAATTGTATTTAAATTATTAAATTCTTCCTAGAAAAAAAGTGGAAAAACCACAGATTAGCTGTACCACCAGCACATAAACCTGTACCTTTAAGTATTTATTTATATCATTTACCAAATGGTGTATTGTAGGTTGCAGTCCAAGCTTATGGATCTTAAGTTTCATTTTGTTAACATACTGCTTTGGAACACTGCTTACACTTCATTATACTTTAGATAACTACCATTGGCTTACTAACTTAATAGAGACTTTAAAGTCTTCCAGAATTTTGCAGTATATTCTAAGGGATTCTTAGAGTAATGAACAACCATGACTAAAAAACTTGAGGGTTAACCCTCACCTTCTACAACTATCTGTTCTTTCTTCATTCATTTTTCCGTCAGGAGGAAAAAGATCACAAGTCCTTCCTTCCTACTTACTTAAGGGTGAAAAATAGGTTCTCCAGCATTCCACAATGAGTATATCAGTTGAAAAACTGATATAGAAGAGCACAGAAAAGAAGCTACACTAATGTCCCAAGGCAATGAAGTACCTGTTTTTATGCTGAACCAGCAACCGATACAGCTTTTCAGTTTCTCCACTCCCATACAGGTAGTCTGCTTGTTCAATCACATCTTCCACTTATGAAGGAATTAAAATTGTGAAAACAGAAGAACGAATTAATTGAGACATTATCACCAAAACATTTTAAAGCAAGACAACCTAGTTGAAAATGATGTAGCTCATTTTTAGGCCATCACTTCAAACTTACAAGCACAGCAGGACTGAGTAAGCAACATGCACAATGAGGATGACAACTGGTGCCTCTCCAGTAAGACTACAACAGCTTTCAGCATGACAGATTTGGGTGCTGGACAGATTTAACATCCCAAGGTGTCTTTCTCAGTGCATCAGACTACTAGAAAGAAGTTATTTTTTAACTTGTGAAAATGGTAGAAAAGAAAAAAAAAGTATGGAAAATGGATGAGGAGAGCAAGTGCAGCACAGAGTTGAGAGTAACAACACCCCTTCATTAGTATATGTAAAGAATTTAAATCTTAAAATAACAATGAAAAACGCTCAACTTTTAAAAATATTCTTCATTCTCAGTATGGTTCCACAGTTTAGCCAGAACATTACTGCAGTTTGAGTGAGTCCTATTATTTACTCACAAGCTAAAACAAAACATTGCTTAAAGGTTTTCTGACTGAAGTCCATAGGATTTTCCCAAATACAAGCCCAAAAAAGACAATCTACTGAAACTCCTCTGTGTTTAACATACTAATAGCAAAAATAATTTTGAAAATCAGAATTGGTTTTCTAGAATATCAATTTATGAACTAAGTTCCATTATTTTTATGCTTTTTCTAGAAAATACTCTGAAACACAACAGTAGTGGGGAAATATAATTTCCACAACTGCATGAATATAATAATATATAAATAATATATAAATAAATATAGCACTTGGAACAGCATACAGGAAACAGAATTATCAAACACCACACTATAGAGGATTAGGGTTAGAGCATGAAAAAGGATAGAATTAGAAGGAGAAATACCCAAAGGGAAGCAGATGGGTAATTTTGTTGATGTATGTAACTGTACAGGAGAAGAACAAGCTTCAAGTTTACTCTTCTGCCAACATCAAAGCATTAAAAAATACCTGTTAAGTCAAAAGCTTTGTCTAATTTTTTACAGACCTACCTATGCTTATTGTCTCTTTGGTATTACTCTTGGGTCCATGATCAAACTTAGAAGTCAAAACATAAGTTCTAACTCCTTTCATAAAAATTAATCATGTTTGTAAGGTTTCCTTTTTCAAGTTGCCTACTAAATATGGTAGCCAATTTAAAGTCAGCACAGTTTTTTTTACAGAAGAAGCAAAACATTGAAGGCAACTGAACACAAAAGCCTCCTCTTCAGCTTGAAAACATTCTAGAATATAAATCAATGCATTCTGGATAATTTTTAACCTTGCTGTCTCTAAATGTCTTCTTTCAACCCTTTCAAAGATAAGATAATGGTCTATGTGGGCTTTGGATTTTAGTGTCCAAAATGAGCTTCATGGTACATCTTCAGTATGATCTTCACTAAATAGTTTGCTTGCTGACCTGAACACTACTAACATATCTAAAGACTAAATGCTCAGAACTCAAAACTTCTGAATGCATTTCCCACAAGGTGTTTTATACAAATTATTATACTTGTATTACTTTAGAGTATTTTCCAGGTATTTCTATTTTACCCTTGTTTTTACCATATTTATCACATGTCTTGTATAGAAAGCCCATTAGCATTGCTTTTCTTGGCAATGTAAATGTCAGATTCATGTGGGAGCACTGAAAAGACCAACTAAGCAGTATTATTTATGTTTATATTCCTCATGAGAAATTATGAATTCTTTATTCCTCATTATTATTATTTCTTAATTGTGTAGAGTAGCTACTTCAGATCTACTCACTGATACTCCTGCACATGAAACAGCTCCTTATCCTTTTAAAAGTTTATTATCTGAATTTTTATTTCTCTCTGCATAAACATCTAAGGTCTTCCTCTTTTTAAGACACAGAGAAACAGGTTACCTGAACTGGCTACTACCTCAACTATACAGTGAGCACACATCCAGTTTAGGCTCATTCTCCTTTCAGTCATGCTTACTCTGAGATTCCTTATTTAGGCAAGTTTAAGCCTGTAACAATATCCCCTTTTAAGATATTGTTGCTGTCCTTCCCACAGTGAGTCTATTCTTATGCAAAGGATACAAAAAAACATTTTACCACTTGTTAAATTGTTTTCTAGTCGGTAAAGCAAGGCTTTGCTTCCCGCATTTTAGTGTTAGGGAGATAGAAGACATTTCTCAATTTTATATGAGGAGCCATCTTGGTATTGCTCAACTAGATTAAACAGGAATTACATAGTGTTCATACTGACAATCTCAACTAGCTAAAATTTCTAGAAATAGATTAAGTTTTGGTCTGCATTCCCAACAGACCCATTAAGACTTAATTAAAGTAAGAGTAAATAAGAGTAATTAAAGATTGGGCAACAAATTAGTTATTATCCGCCTCGTGCATGTGTTCTGTCCCTGACAGGATGAGCTACTAATCTGCCTTCAGTTATACCTGAAATAATCACTTGTTGAAGTGCTACCACATCACCCATAACCAATTCAAAAGCATCTTATCATGAAATGACACTGCATGCAGTCTTAATGGAAAAAATCAAAAGGCATTGCACCATTTTCCTCTATAATTCTGGTACTAAAAATTTTAAGTTTCATATCAGATTACCCAATATACTTCAAAATTAGAAAATATTACCTTTGAAGCTTGCATGAACCTCAGCAAAGCCAGAAATCAGCTTATGAGCTTCATAAACCAGAAAGGAGCCTGTTGAAAGCACAACTCCTCTCTGAAGGCTTTTCCTAAGCACCTGTGTAGGATCGTAAGATAGGTATTAATGAACATTATCACTCCGAGTTAAAAAAAGGTTTTTCTTGTCTGTATCACCGGTTATATTTCCGATTATGAACAAAACAAAAGACTTTAAAATTTTAAAAAATCTTCATAAGACAAAATGTCACTTCATCAAGCAAGGATTTGAATTATATTCATCAGAAGCTCACGATTACGCCGGAAAACGAACAGAGCACTAGACTGGACATAAACCGTAAGTACGGAGTAAACACAAGGTTTGAAGCAAAAATCAAACGCGTACTGCTCAAACGAGCCCAGGGCTGTTTTCGCACAAACAAACCCGTCCTTCGCTACGCCCCGCGCTGCCGGAGCCTCCGCCCGCCTCCCTCATGCCGGCGGAGCGGCTCCGCGGGGGCGAGCGGCGGCCGCACCCTGTGGGAATCGGAGTGAAGTAGGCTGGAAGAGGCCTCTGAGATCACCGAGTCCAACCTACGAGCGAACCCCACCACGCCAAATACAGCACAGCACTAAGCTCCACGTCCGGTCTTCCCTAAAACACCTCCAGGCTCGGTGACTCCCCAGCCCCCCGGGCACCGCATTCCAAGCGGTCCCTGGCAGCGGCCGCGCTCCCCGCAGCGAGCGGCACCCTGGCTACCTGAGTCCCCCGGCCGCAGGGGCCGCCCATCGCCTCTCGCCGGAGCGCTGTCCCCAGGCCAGCGGGGCCGCGGCGGAAGGGCCGCGCCAGCGCCGCCATGAGCGCCGCCATCGCCGCTGCCAGCACCGCCCCCCGCCTGCGGAGGAGCCGCTCCGCCCCGCGGCCCTGCCCGGGCTCGGGGGCACAAGGGCAAGGGCCGCCCGCCCGGCCGGGCAGCCCGCCGTGCCTCGGGCCGGACATTGCGCGGCCGGGCCCTGAGCCACCCCGGGCCCGAGCGGCCGCTGGCCCGGCCGAGGCGGGGGGCGCGCACGGGGGCTCTGCGCCTGCGCCCCGGGGCGGGGCGCGTCCGGCTGCGCGGGTGTGGCCGCCGCGGGTCGGGGGTCCGGAGGCTGCGCGCTGCAGGTGAGGGTGGGCTCCGGTCGTGCCCCTGCGGCCGCCGTGTCCCACTGGGCTTGAGCTCTTGGCCCCTCTGCCCTGTCCAGTGGGACCCGTGCGGGGCTGGGGCGGCAGGGCAGGGCTCCGGGCGGCTGCTATCCTCGCCCTTCCTCGCGTGAAACGTCCCTGCAGCTGCGGCCCCGCTTCCTGCGGGGGGCCGCGGAGCGCGCTGCCAGCTGCGGCTGCTGCGGGGATCGAGGGATCGCTGCCCCATCCGCCGTCCCGCGGGTGTTGGAACTCGGTGAAGTTAAAGCTGTGGGGTTTGTGAAGGTTTGACTCCGTAGTGGCGGTCTCTGTGGCGGTGCAAACGCCGCTCTGAAAAGCACCCTTACCTCTGAGAGAGGAGATTTTCGAGAGTCAGCATCGTTCCTGAAAACCGCATGCTGTTCTTTCTGAGCTGCTGGTTGAGTGGGTGGTTGTTTTCTTTCTTCACTGTAGTTGCATAATATATACAAGACAAATCTTAGATAATGTTCATGTTGTCATAGCTTACTCTTCCACTAGGGAAAAGTTTTAAACCTCTTCACTTTTGCTTGCATACTCCTATCTATAAAGTACATTAAGTATCCTCAAAGTAATATGTATTGCCCTGCCTCCCAACACTTACATTTATTTTCCTGGAGGGTTATGTCCCTGAAGGTTCGAGTTAAAGATATTTCTGTCCTGGTGCAAAAAGTTTGTTTAGTAAAAGTAAAAAACAGTCAAACTTAATCCCAGCATGTTTTTTCCTGCAGCTGGAGCTTTAAATTTTAACTTTATATAGGTATACTAATAGAGGAAAGATGTTTCAAAGTGCATGCAGAATACCAAAAAGCATTTGAAGGAAAAAAAAATAGGAGAGATGTTAAAGGACTCTTTTAACAGAGGTCCTTTTGTTTATCTGTTGTGGTGTTAGGAAGAATGCAGTGTTTTTGCAACAAGTATGTTTGTGCTAAATGTCTTAAAATTCAACTATACCGATTCATTGTAGGTGACTGTTAGACTAATTTCAGTTCAGGTAACAAAAGCAAAAAGCTATTTCTGGTAGGCTTAATAACTGAGCTATTATTAAATGTCATCCAGAAATCCAAAGTAGCAGAGTTGGTACCACAGTGCTCATACAGTCTTCTTTTATGCCAATTTTTTCTCCAGAATTGAATGCTAAAGGGAAGCCCTAGTGTTAGGGGTAACAAAACTAAAATCTCATACACATATATGGGATGGAATTTAATTTTTTTTTAACCTTAATTTTATTTAGGAACAAATGCATCATTACATGGTTTCCTGAATGAAATACCTTCAGGGACAAAGTTACAGAGTAAGATACCTTCTATTCCTTCCTGTTTATTTTTCTGTGAAAGTCAAGATGCTCTTCCAACATAAGTAATATATGATCAACTTAGTATTTGTAGATCTTAGTTCCTTATTAAGAATAATATTACTTCTGTTCATAGATCAGTTAGGCAAAGATTAATACTGGCCCCTCCTAGCGTGACATTTGAAGGTGTGGTATGGTTTCTGCAAGCTGGTAGGGAGGAAGTAGAACTGTGATGTGGTTTTTTTTATAATCTTAAAGGTCTTTTCCATTAACTCTGATTCTGTTTGACTTCTTTGATTTATCTTTAATATTGCTTTAGATGAGATGCTTTTGCTCAGACATTTTGAAAGGGCATTATTAAGTGTCTGAAGGATTTATGAATAGAGGAATTTTAGGGGCTTGGTTGCTGGATCCAAGCTTCTGTTTAAGGGATAGTCTTTACTGATTTGAATTATGCTTTGTTCACTGATTGAAGGAGACTATATCCTTTAGATCCATTTTCCATCTTGTAGATGGATCAAGTGCACTTTCACTCAGTGTTTTATCAAAGGCATAGTTAGGAGGCAGCTGAATTCTAGTTGTGGCAGTTTGCTTCTGGTACTTCCCCTACTCAGAAGGGTTTTTTAAAAAATCCTCATGGCAGGTGATTAGCATACGTGATGGTTCCAGGAATCAGCATGATTATTGTGTGCCTGTCTTAGGAACCACTGCCTGTGGATATGCTGAATATGAATGATGCCTCCCAGGTGCAGGGAATGCTGAGTGCAAGTAGCTGCTGTGATACAGAACTGGAGGGCAGCTGACTGGAGAGCACTTGGTTTATATACAGGAAGGTTTGAAATGCTTCTGGGCTACAGTAAAGTGCAATTTTGTGATTGTTGGTTTCAAAATGTTATTGTTTCTACTGAGATGTGCTGGACCACTGTGGAATACTGATTTCACGGACTTTTCTTTGTCATCCTTTAGCTGTGTAAGGATGCAGAGATTAGTTAGAGCATAAACAACATTGGGGGCTAATGATTTTGATCTATTTACTCTAATCCACTGTCACCTTATTAAAAAAAAATTAATTGATAGGACAAAACCAGTAATTGGGTCTTCATGCTTAAAATCTTAAAGGGCTCTTCTTGCTGGACTTTTATAATATGTAGTATATATTATTCCCTCAAAAAGGCTCTGAATTACCCTCGAGTAATCCTTACAGTGCTGCTGTCATGGACACATAAAACTGTTGGAGAGGTTATTTATTTTAAGAGGAACTGTAGTTCCTCAAACGTCTTACTTTGATTGATCTATGGGAATAACAATTCTTCGTTTTAATTTCCTTTCATTTCACTTTTCAGTGCTACTGTTGCTTGAAGCTTTAGCCTTTTGCTGAGAGGCCTGGAGGCAGACTTCTGTGGTATGTTACTGTAATTCCTTTTTAAGAACTAATATTTGTAACAGTGAAGAGGGACAACGTCCCTTGAAAAGAACTGTTAAAAGGATTAGTTTAAAGCATGTGTTCACCTGCATCTTGTTTCTACAGTATAGCAAGTTTTAGTGAGATAAAGGTTTTTTCTTTGTTGTGGTTAATGTTAATTATGTAGTCAATTAGTCAGTGGCTCTACACAGGGAAATTGCAATGAAGAACATACAATTTAAGATACTATTCACATTGCATAGTTAATGGATGGTTTTACATGAAATAATTAGTCTAAAGATACTCTGATAAAGCATATAAACATATATGCAAGGAACATGTGTTCCTCTGGTTTGCTGCTGTATGCTTAAAATAATTTAATTTTGAAGTCAGGAGATCTGTATTTCTTAATTTTCTTGTTCAAGGCACAATATTACCTTTTACAGTTTAGCTCACTTGAAACATCACCTAAATACTTTTGTGTGAGGAAGATGCTGGGAAGAACTAAGCCTTAAAAATGTGCCTAGAGGGCAAACACATGTATGTAGGATTAAAAAAATAAAATAAAATATATAAAAAAAGACCAACAGAAAGATATTTAGAAATAACTGTTTTGAAGTAATTTTGTGAGCAGGTGTCCTATAAGTCAAATTAATAATTTCTTTACAGTGGATTTTTTATTTAAAAATAGAACTCTAAACTTGTTCTTTGGCAATGTAACTTACCGATAGATTTTTATATACGGAAACAACCTGCAAATAGTTGTCTAACTTGTTATACCAGTGTGCTACCAATCCAGTAGAGTATCATAAAGCTTGTATAAATAGGTGATTCATTTCCCATACAGAAAACTATGCTTTCATTCTCATGTATGCATATATCTCAGATTTCTTAAGTATTATCTTGTTTTTGGTTGACATAATCCCCAGTCAAATGAGTGGTGTGGTCATTAGGGTTTTATCAGCCTGATCTTAGTTGTTTAGTTCAGAATGCTCTAATTCCCTCCTTTATACTAAATTGTGAATATGATAATCATGGAGTCATTTAGGTTGAAAAACACCTCCAAGATCATCAAGTCCAACGTGTGACCTATCAGTGTCTTGTGAACTAGACCACAGCACTAAGTGCTACAATGAGATGCTTCTTGAACGTCTCTGAGAGTGGTGACTCCACCACCTCACTGGGCACTCCATTCCAATGCTTATCAACACTTTCCTTGGAGAAATTCTGCCTGATGTCCAACCTGAACCTCTCCTGACACAGCTTGAGGTTATGTTCTCTCATCTCATCGCTTGTTGCTTTGGAGGAGACCAGCCCCCGTGTGGCCACAGCCTCCTTTCAGGGAGTTGTACAGAGCAGTAAGGTCATCCCTGAGCCTCCTTTTCTCCTTCAGCCATTCGACATAGGACTTACTCTTTAGACCCTTCACCAGCTCTGTTGCCCTTCTCTGGACATGCTCCAGCACCTCAATGTCCTTCCTGAACTGGGGGGCCAGTAGTGGACACAGGATTTGAGTTGTGGCCTCACCAGTGCCAAGTGCAGTGGAACAACTACAGAATTACAGCCCTTGTCCTGCTGGTCACTCTTGTTTTGCTACAAGCCAGGATACCTTTGGGCTTCTTGGCCATCTGGACACACACTGGCTCATGTTCAGCCAGCTGTTAACCAGTATGCCCAAGTCCTTTTCCACTGGGCAGATTTTCTGCCAGTCTTTCCCAAGCCTGTGGTGCTTCATGGGGTTATGGTGACCCAAGTGGAGGGTGCAGTACTTGACATTAGTGAACCTCATACATACTTCCTGAGCTATCACTCAGGAAGTGATAGCTATATCAGTTCTAGTAGAAGATAAAGCTTACACTCAAGATTTTATGTGATTCTTCAAATTCAGAATGACTCAAGCTGCTTCTGGTACTTAGCTTGTCAGCACATCAGCTGGACAATTTTCCCAGCTGTATTGCCTGTTAACAAACTGAAAAGAGGAGTCATAATTCCAATTTGGAGGTAGGATTTTTAGAGAAGCGATTTCTTGGGGATTTTTTTCAAATACAGTGATGAAATTAGGTTGTGAAACAGTCTTAGCTTTTGTAACCTTATATGAAAGGTCTGTTTCCTGTGAAGCGCTCTGTTTCCTTGAGAACTGAATGGTTCCCTTGAGATTTTAGAAAATGTATATTTATGTGCATGTAGCCCAAGATCACTAGCAATTGTGTTGCTACCAGCCCTATCAGCGAGAAGAAGCATCCATTTGTCATAATTTCATTGTCAGCTTCTTGCAGCAGACATAGCATTTTCTGCCTTTTTCAGTCTGGCACACAGCTAACATAAAATGCTGAAGTGTAGCATTATGGCAAGATTAGCTGATCAGAAATAGACTTCATTTGCAAGTTTCTGGTTTCTCGTTCTGGTTTTGTGTTCATTTGGGCCCTGAGATATCTGAAAATTATGGATTTTTGGTCTAATGCCATTAGCAGTTCACAGGAGCTAGGAAATGTTCAATGACAGCAATAGTTTCCGTCAGAATAGGTTTGAGACTTGTGACTAAAGACAGTGATGCCAAACCCACTTCATTAGTTTTTCTGTGTTTTAGCTGGGTATCTCTGCTTGTCAGATTGGATGCACCTATAATTGGGAACATGTCATTGTAATGCTCTGCAAGGTTATCTGGGCAAGCCAATACTGTCCTCTGACATTGCAGCACGGAGAGGATTGCTACAGTCTAGCAGTTCCCAACTGCGCTGCTAGATCATTCTGATAATAGATCTGTTCCTTTCCAGGTAGAATGCCATGTTTGCAGTTTCTGTTGGAAAACAGACAATGACTCAGTTGTTTGATGTGTACCACTTATCTTCATTAGAATCATCACTGGAGTTCAAAGAACATTCTGATCTATAAAACTGCAAGATGGGACTAGTCCTTGACTTAGATTTTTGCTTTGATAATTACAGCTCAAGCAGAAAGACTTGTCATATTCTTAGTTGACCTAATCATGCTCTCGAGCAGCCTAGACATGGCAGAGGATCCCTTGTGACTGTACATCACTGCAGTTCAGATGTACATTATATATAGTAATTTTCAGTCTTTTCCTGTCCAGATATATATTTTTAAAGCCTGGCTTCTGCAATTATAAAAGCTATTTCAATAAAAAGGATGACAGAGCTATCACCTGCATGCATTCTGAAGTGCTTTGCCTCCCTTTATGGTACCCTACCTGGAGGGCAACTTGATAGCTTGAGAAAAGCAAAGGTTTTAATTAAATATGACCAACGTGGAGCACAGCTACTTTAATAATACTAACTAATTCAAGAACTAAATCTCTTGTTATGTGTTATAACTTACTGGCAGTCGAGGCTTATCCTACCATAGCCTGAACAATATAATCTGTCCATGTTAAGTTATTCCAGAATTCAAAATGTTCAAGTAATCTGGTCCTGTATCTCGAATATTTTACATTTGGTTTGCCTGCTAGATGTGTTGTCGAATGGTATTTCAAGAGGTAATGCACTAGTGCACTTGTGATTTATTTTCACCATCCTGAAAATACGGCAATTTGCCAGAGTATTGCATCAAGTCCTCAAGAAGAGATTGCTTGCTTACCTGGCAGTGACTGATCCTTGAGGATGTTTATCACCTTTAGAAACCCTACCATCCACCTCTCAAACCTTGGGAACTTTTCAGCTAATATGGGCTTTTAGAAGTGAGGAGAATTGGGTGGAGCTGGTGTAATTCTTCCTTTCATGCATTTGGGATGATGAGGATTTCTGCAGCATGAGCAGAACCCTAGCAGATAGTGCTGTTTGAAAGATTCCTGACTTCACACACATGAAGCATGTGTGCCCTCTGCAGATTCTGTAAGGTGTGCAATGTAGTAAGAGAAGTATCACTTATTTACTAAGTTTCACTACCTTAAATACTCCTTGAGGTTAATGAGACATGACTTTTTCTTGCTAGTAAGTATTTTACTAACTTTTAACATGTATAATGTTACTGAAAATCTGTATAACTATTTGCAGTAAAATGTATCAGTTTTTATGGAGAAACATTCTTTTTAGTAAAATAGCAAAATTATTTCTGGAAATGTATGCATATTACAGACCTCTTCAACCTATTATACAAATATATATTCCTAATAGTCTCAAAACTATTTAGAAAAATGCCTTGCATTATTTTTCATCTTGGATTTTTCAAAACTGGAAACAGGAAAGATTAAAGGACTGTCTTGTGATTTGTGAAGTTTTGCTCTTTATCTGAATTTTAAGTGTCCTCCACTTAAATTAATGCATGTTCCTGTTACAAGCTGTCTTTTATCTAATATGGACACAATTGTTGCATCTCAAATGAGCATTTGCATTTCAGGGAAGGGAATCAGCCTTTTTATTCTTCCCTTCTGTATGCTAAAGGATGCTTTTTTCACAGCACCTCCTTCTTAATCTCTTTTCCTGCATTAGATGCATAGTGGGAGAGTTGGTGACATGGAGGAGGAGAGGAAGTAACAGAATTGATGTGTCCATGTGAAAAGTACTTGAGTTGTACAAGAAGTGTGAGTACACACACAGACAAAGAGGAAAAAGCTGACCATATTTTTAGGTGGACTCAATGCTCTTCATTTACCAGTGATTTTGGAAATGTTACCTTGACAAAAAAATTGGGCGCTTTCAAGAACTCTTTATAATGAGGGGTTTCAGACAAGTTGAAGCAAGAAAATTTTGACTGGTTTGAAAATGCATCTCAGTTCAAGTTTAAATTCTGTTATGTTTCATGCAAACTCTTTCTACTTGCTGTTGCAGCTTCAATGGGGGTAAGAGCATCATTTTGTCAGCAGAAAGTTGTTTTTCTGAAAACTGTCATTAAGGGGTCAGGTACTGGTCTGCACTGGATTCTGTGGGAAAGGTACTGACTGTTAATGAGCTCAGTCTGGCAGCCAGCAAAGCAATAGGGAGTGGAAAATACAGCTATAAAAAGAGAAACAGGAATAAAGGAGCAGACTGGTTTTAAGAGGTGTGCTTTTTAAGCCTAAAAACCATTGGTCTAAAAATTATTTTAGTGCTTAGACCTTCACTCTTTTCTCCTCAAGGTCAATGAATTAAACTTTATGAAAGTCATGGGAGCAAAAAGATACTCAAGGAAGAAATCCCATTTAGGTTTTGGGAGGTGCATGAGGACTTCTATGAATCTGACATGCTTGTTAAAATATGTGCATGAATGTTTGAGTTTTCTTTTACAGATAATTTATATGTACTTCAGTGTCCAAAAGGTTCATCACTGAGATAGCAAAATGAAGCTGAGATGTGAATTGTGCCCTAGTAGAATACAAGAAGCCTGAGGAAAATTCCCTCAGACCCCACAACGTTTTCTTTCTCCTATTTTCAGTTTGTTCTTTGTCTTTTCCATATTCCTTTTCCTTTTTACCTCTAAAATATTACTCCTTTTCATGAAAAGTCTTATGAATACAGTGAAAGGAATAGAGCTGGGTTGGGTTAAGTAAAGTTTCATATTCAAATATGAATACTTATGTTGCTAGGGAGCTGACCAGATAGGAGCAGATGCCTTTCCTTCTGCCTTGTTCTCTTTGGTATCTCATGCACTTTTAAGGTAAATTAATCCAGAGGGATTAGACTGGTTGGCCTAATTTCAGGTTTGCCTTCTCTCCAGTAAACCCACAGTCTAAACTTGGTTTAGACTGTGGGTTTACTGGAGAGAAGGCAAACCTGAAATTAAAGAGGCTTGGGAGCTTTCAGGGTAGGCTGCTTGTGTAAAGATTTGGAAGTTTTACTCTCTGAGCCAAGAACAATTGTACTGTAGAGGTTTACTTCCCTGAGAGTTGATGGAAATTATCAACTCTATCCTTGAAATGTATCATTATGGAGATTTATATATATATGTATATCTATAGAAAATAATCTGCTGCTCAGACCTTCTTGGGCTTGCAAATGCATGTTATGCCAGTGTGGGATTCATAATTGATAATCAAGTTGTTTCTGTAGGATTGTAATATGTGTTGGTCTTAGTGGACATTGTCCAGTGGACAATGCTGGAGGTACTTTAAAAGAAAATGTAAAAATGCTTTCAGTTATTCTTTTTTTTTAATGGATCTTCAGAAAGAACAGTTCCCCCAATTTCTGTGTTATTACTTGACTTCAAAGTGTTTATCCTTATTATTAAAATTTGTAGTTGTTTTTTTTTACATTTACTAAAGCAAGATAACCTGTTACCTGCTTAAATGACTTTTCCAATTCTCCCATGCTTATGGTTTCAGCACTTTGTTACAAAGATTTGGTAAAGGAGTATATAATACAATGTGTTTTCCCTATTCATGGAATTATTAATAATATCTCTAAGATACTGGCATTCATGTGGGCTTTTGGATTTCATTTAAAGCTTCTGAAGTTTTATTGTCAGCAATTCAAACCACCATGCCTTCTTTGAGGTATATGCCATTTTTCATTTGGTTCCTTGGGCATTCTCAGAAACCTGATCTTGTTTTTTATGAGCAGATTTTGAAATTAATTTTTATACCTTTGTGGAAAAAACAAGAGTGTGGCAGTAATAATGCTATAATAATGTTGGTACATCATAAATTTTAAAATTTGCATTTGTAACCTCAAATTATCACTTTTGACAAGCTAACACTTCTTGTGATCAGTTAGAGAGTTAATGCATTGTGACAATCCTATTGTTTGCTTTTTAGTCCATTTTAATGATGATTTCTGTTGCTGCTTTCTAGTGTAAGAAATGGCGGCACAGTGTGTGACAAAGGTGGAGCTGACTATTGCCTGCACCAATCTCTTGGATAAAGATGTTGGTTCCAAGTCAGATCCTCTGTGTGTGCTTCTCCAGAACACAAGTGGTCAGCAGTGGTATGAGGTACATCCTGATGCTTCTCACAAATCTGCTTGCTGGACCTTTTAAAACACTACAGCATATGTTTTCATTAAAATAATTTAATTTTGTACCAGCACTTTTGAATACTTTTTATTAGATTATATGTGTAATAGTCTAGTAGGTTTGGATTTTTCCCTTAACTAAAAACCAAGCTATGTCAAACCACAACAAATAGTTACATGGCCAGCACATGAATAATCATTTGCTGTTAAATATTTACAGCTATCTGATTTTTAGCACTGTTCCCCAACCATATGTGGACCAACAGAAGAAACTTTCTAAGAGGTTTGTTGTGCTTTTATAAATAGAGTATTCCAAAACTGGGGTCTCAGCCTGGATTTGACAATACAAGATTTTATGTTGGTCTTTCCTGTGTAGGAATAGGTCCCACCTTAGAGGGAGTGATGAAAAATAGGTCAAGTATCCCTAACTTAGAGCAGTGGATTTTGAAATATAATATGTATATATAATATAATATTTTGTAATATAACTTATATTTGATGAAAGGTTTATAGGAAGATACTCCTTTGTACTTTAAGAACTTTTGAATATATTTAATAATATGATATTTGATTTGCTTGCTTGTTTAGTTTGGGAAATACCGGATAAAGTGGTATCTTTCTAATTTCAGGTTGATCGTACAGAAAGAGTTAAGAATTCCTTGAACCCAAAGTTTTCCAAGAAATTCTTAATTGATTATTATTTTGAGCTTGTTCAGAAACTTAAGTTTGGAATATATGACATTGATAACAAAACCTATGATCTGAGTGATGATGACTTCTTAGGAGAATTAGAATGTACGCTGGGACAGGTAAGCATGCAGATGATTTCCCTTAGAATTAAGTTACTGAAAATCATTAGCCACTTTTACCTTGAATTTATCACTCTGTTCTTGTGTAGTTGGAGTACTCTTAAGTTGAATAGGGTGGTCTTCATTTGACTTTTCAAGTCTCAGTTCAGTGTATATGCATTTTATTTGCAAAAGGTTTTGAGACGATGCCCTGAATGTGCTCTAGGATGGTGACTGTTGGATTGCTATCTAAAAGTAAGTGGGCTTTCAATGAGCACAAAGTTGTAGTAATTGCTATTTATTTACTGTAATGCTCAAATTCCTATTTTTATGCTCCCAAAAAAGAGAATCAGTGTAGAACAGCGTATGAGTGCTCACAAGGGCCATGTTATCCTTGTAATCTGCTTTCCACTCGATGCAAGCAATGATCCTAGCTCTGCCAGCTGTAGATTTACTTCTGTTTCCCACTCATATTCTGCTATTGATGCTATGACAATTGGGCAGCTTCTTTTAAACTTGTTCTTTTGAATAGATCCTTCAAAGGCACTTCTCAGAAGAGTTGTCTTAGGATTGTTCCTGCCTTGTGTCTTAAGCATTTATCCTTATAATGCACTTAAAATAAAGAGGCATTGTGAACTGAAATTCAATGTAAATTAAAAATTAATAATTCGTTCTTAAGGTAAAGGAAGAGTAGACACACTTCTGAGGAAGCATTGCCTGAATAGGGTAAAATAAAATCAGCTGGAAACTGTGCAGGGGAAGGCTGATGATTTTTTTGAGTGACAGGCATTGTGTTTATAAATCTATTTCCTGAATCCATTTATGAAATATGCCTTGCATGCATTTTAAAGGTATGTGTGGAGAACATAAAGAACAATTTGACATTGGAACCTAAGGTATTATCTTTGTCCATGAATGTGTGTCATGTTACTAGAAAACATTTTAATTCTTATTACTCCTGGAGCTCTGCATATGTTCATCTGCATGTGTGTTTTAAAATTTTGAAGTGAATAAAGTATAACCTATTTATTTATAGAAGATTATGGTAAGTAAATGTAATGCTGTCATCTTCCCAAAGAGGAAAATTACTAAAATGAAAATACCTCACGAACTCGTTTAATTCCTTTGAAAATCTATTAAATTGTGTTAATAATGCTTGATACTCAAATTTTGTCTTGGCAGATAGTTTCTAGCAGGACTCTGACAAAACCGTTAGTACTTAAAAATGGCAAACCTGCTGGAAGCGGAAGCATTACGGTAAGAGAGTTAAGAAATAAATGTCTTCAGAGTTCATCCTTAATTGTTTCTGGGTTATATCTTTAGTTAGTGGCTTAAATACAGGGAGTCTATTCTACAGTGCTGTAAAGCATACTTTTTTCCTCCACTAATCTATCTTTGTCATTGAATAGCTGTCCACCTTCTGTATTGTAAGCCCCATTGCAAACATCATTAGGGCATCCACTGGGCTACTCTTTGGGGCATATTTTTGTCAGTGCTATCATTTATGGCAAATAGATGGAATGGAATCTCAGTGTCAAATCAAATTGTTCCTCTCCTTCCCACCCCCATTTTTTAATGCGTCACTTGTGAGAAAACACGCGGGCTTTTTTAATGGGCATGTCGTAGGAATTCTGTGAATATGAGTAAACTGAAATATTTTGTTTGCCTACCTAGATTACAGCAGAAGAAGTAAAGGATAACAGGGTGGTTGTATTGGAATTAGAAGCAAGGAAACTGGACAATAAGGTATTTAAGTGATTGCTGTTTCTCTGATAAAGTAGTAAATCAGAGTCTTGTCAAAGCAGGAAACATTTGAGTATTCTTTCTCTTTTTTGCCTATAAAATAAAATCCATTAAGATTTTACTTATACTAAAAAAGAAATTGAAATAAGATTCCTGCAGAGTAACTTCATTAATGAACTGTTTTGAAATGAATTGTAATGTATTTCTAAGTAAGATAAATGCATTTCAGGGGTAATCTGTGAGCAACATGTAATGTTGTTTAAATGTAAATCTTTACATTTATTCATAGATAAAATGGAGTTTTGTATATCCATTGCTTTCAATGGATATATAAATGGTTGCCCATTACCTCTCTGAAATAAATGGTGAAAAGTGTACTTGGTGTGTATGAATTTTTATGTTTACTGTAGGGCTGGCTATCGAGAGACTTTAAAAAATAAAACTAGAAAAATAATAGAAAAATGTTTCTATTTTTACCTTTTGATTTCATGATTTTTTTTAACTCCTTAGTTTCCTGTCTATCCACTGTAGTACTATAGCTATAAGTATTTTGCTTGAACTGTCAGGTATTTGATGTGTGGACATTTTTCTTCTAAATCGAAGGACATTCGCCACTTTCTTTTCCTCTTTCACAGGTGGTAATATAATCAGATTTGCATTTCATCATCTAAAGCTGTTGTTCCCTGAATTTACTTTTTGTTAATCTAAGTGTGTGTTAACTGGAATTTAATGGTATTCGCTCTACGGGCTGTTCTGAAATAATTGCATGTTATTTAAATACAGGATTTTTTTGGAAAGTCAGATCCTTATCTGGAATTCCACAAACAGACTGGAGATGGAAACTGGGTGATGGTTCACAGAACAGAGGTAGGATATATTCAGTTAACAACAAAGAGGTTAAGGTTATTTAATTTCCAGTGTGTCACAGCACTAGCGATAAAATGCCTTACAAAAAGAATTGACTATCCTGGAGTTGATATGCAGACTAGCTAGAAATTGCATCATCTCTTCCACTGACTTTTCTGGGAAATCTACCTTATTCTCTTCATGCTGATTTCAATATATGCCGTTCTGTTTGGAAAGAAGTCACTTTTTTTTCCCACTAACTTTCAGCAATCTAGGAGAAAAGAAATATTTTGAAAAAGAGCTGCATACTCAGAGACATTTGCTCAGTTCTACCAAGTGCTGGGGTAGGACTTGGGCATTCCTGACTCTGCTGTTCTTAGGAAAGTGTCACCTGGCTGTACCCTTTACTAGTGAAAGTAATGGTGCTAAATGCTTGCATAGCAAGGGCAAGCCAAGGAGAATGCAGAGGGGAAACGTGCTTGAGCAGCAGCAGCCTTTCACCCAGGAGGAGGTGTATGGGTCCTCTGACAGCAACTGACAGTCTAAGAGTAGTTTCAGAATGTCTCACTGTAGTGGCAGCTCAGGGCCCCATTACAGCTGAGGTGCTGTACCCATAGGAAGTGGTGACTGTATTCATTTTGAAGTATGGATGTTGAAGAACTATAAATCCTTTTTGTCAGACTTACATTTTCTCTTATGAGGTGATTCTTCTGCTTAAGGTGCATCTTTTCTATTATGATTTCAGTCATCAACTTTAGGAGTAAATCCAGAATTTGTTGTTTCAGCCTAGAAATGTCTAGTGGATTAGTTCTTTATGTTACTGGTTCAGAAAAACCTCTTTTTTCTACCTACTGTTTCTATTGGTTTCATTTTCAAGAGAGATTTTTCACAACACTCCTACAGTGCTGAAAGTATTACTATTGTAAGGTGTTATTAATTAAGTAGCACATATTATGTGTACTTTCTTGTACTTTTTTAAGATCATTATTTGGTGTATTGGGTATATTTATAGATAAAGACAAATTTTGAAGATCTTTCAGTATTATTTGTAAATAACACTAGTGTTTTACTTGAGAGGCCTTTTATCCTCATGCACTGTTCTTACTTTACTACACCATGAATTTCTTGAGGTCATATTTCCATAAATGACATTTCAGAATAAATAATATGTGGGAGTGTGTTGTAATCTCTGAAGCACTGATGTATTCAGAAATTCCAATGTAATATTTTTACACATGTTTTTGGTAATGCATGGCTTTATATGTATATGTATATATGTGTGTTTATTAAAAGAAAGCAACCAGTATCTTATTTCTGTAATGATAAATTTAACTTTTTACAGTGCAGTAGCTGAAGGATATAAGTAGGTGGTGGAGAAGTCTAGCAAAAAATGGAGCTGAAAGAGACTAATCTCTTTTTGAACAATGGCATGTTAAGAGTAGTTTGATTTATATCCTGTGTATTGGGATTTGGAGTGCATTGACAGCAGCGTTAGTCAATTGTTGTCTGCATACAAAAATCATGGCATGAAGGTATGATCCATCATGATGACTGCTTTCTACCCCTGTGAACAATGGTGTTCTGCCTCTTTTTTTCCCAACAGGTTATTAAAAACAACCTGAATCCTGTTTGGAGGCCCTTTAAAATCTCTCTCAATTCTCTGTGTTACAGTGACATGGATAAGTCAATCAAGGTAACATATATTAAATGTGTGTATAAATTAATGCATTAAAAGTTAAAATATGTAACAAGGGGAAGATATGTTATTCTAGTTACTGCAGGTTTTTTGTTTCAAAATTAATTGAAAATATTAGGTTTCTTATTTGAAAGGCACAGATAGATATTTTAGGGGAAAAAAGGAAAACCCTGCACATTTTGTGATGCATTATGTGGTAGAAGCTGGTCTTTGAAAATCTGGGAAACCAGTTGAACACAAGTATCTTTGAAATGTCCAATGCACTTTCTTATTTTTATTGTACAGTTCTAGCATGGCATCAGCTAATACTGGTGGTGTTAAAGATACTGTGCAGTGAAAGAAGCATGTTAAAGGCTAAAATATATGCTTTGTTCTATGTGATGGATCTTGTAATACTTTGTTGCTGGTGGAACAGGTAACATTAATGAAATTTTTAATATACTGCCTGATAAAATAAATTACATTTAATATACTAGCTAACAGATGTGGGTCAGATATAACTTGTGAATACCAGTTTAAGCAACTTTTCCTCTTCATATAAAACTGAATTTTCTTTCAGAAATTTAATCAAACCTGTGAAGTAATACTTTTACTAGGGCTTTAGTATTTTCTATTTTCCAATTTTATCTTGAATAAATTGTTTAACTATTGAATATTTTTCTTCAGGAATTCCCTTTAGGGGTGGAACTGAAGGTAAACAGCCAATCAAAATGCCATTTATAAGCTATTATGATCATGTTAGAAACCTGGTATTTTAGCATTTGAAAAAGACCCCTGAAAACCCAAGTGCAGCAAACTGCTATCTTTGATGTTCTTCCTCTGGGAAGGAAAACTTAGAGCATGATTTGCATGTAATGGGTATTAGTCATATGACTTGAGGCAGTCCTGGAAAATCCTTAACAGCCACGGGGATCTGGGTTTTACCAGCACCTGAATGGATTTAAATACATATTTATAGAGGAGACTAATTAACAACTTTACAAGCCCAGAACCTTCTTCTCTTGCTGCTTCTGTGTTTTTTCCATCTCATTCCTTTCTGCTTCCCTTGTCCCCAAAACAACTGGGACAGCTCTTACATCTCCATATACTATAAATATATTTCTCCTTTTCAGTAAACAGCCATACTAAAGCTATAGACCATTGATCTAAATGTATCTCTGAAGAGTTATTCTCAGCTCTATCATCATTTTATTAAAGTCTGTTTTTTGAAATCTTACCTGGGAAGTGCAGGTTTATATCCAGAGGAAATAGACTTGGAATAGTTACAGACTTGCAGACAGGCAGTTTGATTATGCCTTCACTTAGAAATGCAGGACCTATCACTTCAAACATTAAAATGTAGTCAGGATTGTATTGTGGAATGTTATTGAAAGATTAAACAATGCCTTTAACACTTTTATATGCACACAGTTGCATGTGTAATGGGCTGTTTGGCATAGTAAGTAAAACCAGCAATTTTTCTATGAGTGGCTTTTCACCTCTTTAAAGGCTTAGTTTGTGTACGCCCAGCAGTGCACAAACCAAGTTGATCCTTTATCTTCTGGATTCATGGTTATGTTCCATGTGAGTGTGTTTGCAGTCACTGAAGTTTTTCTGTGTCTCAGATGTGAGTCTTTCAGCTGGAGCATGCATGCCTAATTCTGCTGGGAAAAGTATGTTAAATCACATTGTTCCCTACTGCTATTGCATGTCCAGGAGGGCATATATGAAAAAAAAGGAACTATTTCTCTCTTGTCTGGAATAAATATTATAAATTGGCTTAAATGGTCAAACATGTCAAGCAAGACAAATTTTTATGCCTTTGAAATAAAAAGGAGATACATTTACTACCTGTGCTAGCAGGTATCAGAACTATTGGGTCAGGAAATATGTTCAATTTTAAATTTTAGCTACTGAAGCACTTCGCTGAGTATTTGATTGGCATAATTTATGACATTCAGAAGAATTTACATAGCAACTGCCATGAACATTAATTAGCCTGTTGGTTCTTTGACTGCTTGTATAATTTAAGGTGCTGTTTTGTGCATGTGCATGCATTTTTTTATTTATTAGTGAATTCAAAATATTATAGTAGTGCAAACTGCAAGATAGAGGTATGTTCTGTGCAGTAGAACTCCCAATCTACACATCATGTTTTGTACTTCAATATTCCTGTTTGTTGTCAGAAATTTAATTTCTTTCAGAAACTCAAGTGTATGTTGAAGTTGTTTGTTTTGCTTTTTTATTTCTATCTGAAATGCTCAAGTAATCAGTTAAATTGATTCTTGAATGTAAGTAACAATATTTTTAGACTTGAAAGATGGACATGCAAATAACTGTTCAGTTTAAGCCATACATACTCTGAACATTTTTCTCGAAGTTTGCATTTTGATTCCAAGTAATGTGGGATGCCTACTTGACTCTTGATTTATTATTGTTTCTATTTATCATCATCATTATTAAATTATTTTAGTATGTTTTTATGTGGTTTGATTAAGTTAGCTCTCATGTCTGTGTTGCTGAACTGAAATAAAATACCAGAAGTGGATGAAATTAACATAAGCTTTTATAGATAAATAACCAGCTTTTTATGTAGAAAGACAGGTTGATCACGTTTTCAAAGAGAAAAAAACAATTGTTTTTCACTTCTGCCTTCTTTGGCAGATTGGGCTGTTAGAAGAGTGCATTGATTAAATAACAAAGCTTATCACTCAACTCTCACTGTAAGAAAAGAGATTTTTAGTTGGCATTCAGATCCGTGAAGTGTAGATCAAAGTTTAACAGATCCGCTGTTTAAATTTTCTAATCTTAAAAAATAAAAAATCATATATTGTTTCTAGCTTTAGGGCTGAACCTTCATATGCTTATGAATTCTTTGTTATTTTGAGGATTAATGAAGTAACATAAAAGTGTTGCTAAAACTCTTGCGATTGCTTACATAACTGATTTACTAAATTTTTAGCTGGATGCTCAGATTCATGATGAATGCAAAAAACCCTGTGTTGTTTTCCTACTCTTCCCAACACCCCATCACTCTCAAAACATAGTTCTTCAATATAATTGATGTTACTTGCTCATGTAAGACCTGACACTACTTAGTATTCTCATGTCTCCTTCACTTGAGTAGAAGATTAGATTCAAGACTGAGTGTATTGGCATCTACCCAATTTTAATGTTTTTTAAGTGCAACCCTATGCAGTTCTGAAACTTCAATGCAAGAAAAGCTCTGTGATATAAGAGATACAGGAATATTGGGATGTTCAGGTTTGCCATTTCAGTGTTCATTGTTTTTGCAGGGCCATTTCTGTTACTAACACTAAGTAATGTTGCATTTTAGGTTGAGTGCTATGACTATGATAGTGATGGGTCTCACGATCTCATAGGAAGTTTTCAAACAACATTGTCAAAACTGAAGGAAGCATCTCGGTCATCACCTGTAAGTGTTACACAGGCTAAGCTGCCTGGGTGTTCCTGATAAGCTGTTTCATTCATATTGCAGCAAAACCTAGGTCACCTGGCCACAGGTGACCTCCAAGTTGGGCTAGGCTACACCTTGACATTGCTATTGCAGTTGAGGCTGAAACAGCATTTGCATTGTTCATCCATTTTCCTAGGATTAATGTCTTGGTTATAGTTTATTATTATGTATCTAAATGCCCCACCATCAGCACAAAAAAAAAAATCACTAATCATAAAAATACAGAAATAAAAAACCACTGGATTGTCAAAAGACAGAATGCAGCACAAATTTAACTACAGTTAAAAGACCACAGCTTGTATTATTTTTTTCAAATATTATTTAATCCTTTATTTTAAAATGTGGCACTTCTTAACTATTATGTATACTTCAGTGAATATGAGAAAATTCAGTATTTACGCCACTGCACGAAAATGCAGCTATGTTACATTAGGTGGCTTTTTTCTAAAGTGATACTACCCTTCCTGATCTTATGAACTATAATAGTTTCCAAACCTTTTAATAAGCAGGGTTTGCATGTTGAAGACAAAAGTTAGCATAGCAAATACAACATAAAAGTGTTTGCTTTATGGATAAGTATGTTATCAAGATGTTTTACCATATTTTCCTTTAGACTTGTAAAATCTCCAGAACTATTTCTGCACTAAAAATACTGGGATCTATAAACAAGAGTGCATGCTTGTACTTTCCTAATATTTTGAGTTTTGTATTTATACTAAATAATAAAAATAATAACAATTCCAGCCACAGCTTCTGGAACACTGATGCTTTGTTTGAATTGCTATGTCTTTACCAAAAAGAGAGCTGTTAGCAGAATCCTCGGAGGGAGAATGGTACAGAATTTCTTTCTCTGTTTGAAATACATTTGTCAAAACAAATGTGTTTGTAGACTTTCGGGTAAGAGAGGATTTCTGTCTTGAGAATATGTTTTTTTCTTGCTGATATTGGGCAGGCTGGGTTTAATTTTGCTGTATTATGAAATGAACTTCATTTTTAATATAAGCCCAAAGTATCAGTTCTGAAATAAAAGATAATTAAACTTGTTGCATAAATGATATTATAATATTTTTGTTGGATTTGTTTGCATTCATGCAGGTTGAATTTGAGTGCATCAATGAAAAGAAAAGACAGAAGAAAAAGAACTATAAAAACTCTGGCATTGTGAGCGTTAAACATTGTGAGGTCAGTAATATATTCTGGAATGATTCTGGTTTTAAGTGTTAAGGCATAACAACTCTCATTTAATATATCTTCATCCTCAAATTGTAAGAAACTTTAAAATGTCTGAAAGTTCCACATACAGTGAATATTTAAGGGACTCTGATTCGTACAAGAAGACAAATTGAGACCTGAATTGCAGCTGTTCTCCCTTGTCCCTTTATCTTGAGAAGTGGTTTACTGATTCAAGTAATTTCTGAACCACTGCATTTCCCAACTCACTGTTTTATGGCAAAGTAAAAAACTCTGTGTTAATGTGTTATTTTATAAATGAAATTTGTTTTGGAGCTGCTTTGATGTATGTCTGTAGTTTGTTGAAGGCCTGATTCTGATACTGTCATGCAGTCATACTGACTGTATGGTAGCATGTGTTGCAAATGTCCTGGTTACAGTGGGTGGGTGGGATAGCTCTAGGGCAAAACTAATGCTTTTAATGGGTAAAGACAACATATTTGGAACCTTAGAAGTTGCTACAATAATATTAACTGGGGTTTCTCCCATTGAAAAACCCAAAATTTCTGTCTTCTATTTTTAGATTATTGTAGAGTGCACATTCCTTGATTACATCATGGGTGGGTGTCAGCTGAATTTCACCGTAAGTTAAATCATTTATATGAATACTTTTTGAGTTTTGGAGCAAATTGAAGTATAGAGTTGATTGGCTGTGTGTTTTATTTGATTATTGTATTTTTTTTCTTTTCAACTTTGTTTTTGTTCTGTAGCATGCAGCAGGAAGCTATTTTGCTAGAATGCTTCTACTCTGTTCAGAAAAAAATAGTCTTTACTCTTGGCAAATGGTTCTGAACCTCTGGTTATGGTCATTAGGAACTAGCTAAGTTGTGTGGATGGAGACCAGTGAGAAATTTACTGTTCTTTGAAAGCAACACACAGATGTCATCATATGGGTTAGAACCCTTAAGTTATGTAGTTTGTGAACCAAATACATCACAAGTAACAGTATGATGTCTTTGCCTTATTAACATGCTTCACCACCAAAGCAAAGGAGACCTGTTGAAGTTAGAGAAAGACCTCTCTAGGCTTCTATGGAGCCTGACTAGTTGTACTTCTGAGAAGAAAGGTGTGTGTATATCAAGATACAGAATTAAATTAATTTACAAGATTTTGAGGAGCTGCTGTGAATAATAACTGAAAGTAAACACAGCGAAAACCTGACAGTGTGCCCAGAAAAGCTGTAGATGCCCCATCTTGAAAGTGTTCAAGGCGAAGTTGGATGGGGCTTTCAGCAACCTGGTCATGTGAAAGCTGTCTTTGCCCATGGCAGGGAGGTTAGAACTAGATGATCTTTAAGGCCTCTTCCAAGCCAAACCATTCTGTGATTCAGATGAAAGTAATTTCAGCCCTTCTGGAGAGATGCAGAGCTTTTGAGGGTTTTGTTGTGACATTGTTAATATTCCAAGAAACCCGCATCCAAGTACTGTGCCTGTTAGATTTGTAGATGTCCTGTTTACTACTCTTTCATGGTTTTCACTTTGGCTTTGCCAGAGATAAGAAGCATAATTTAACCTTTAAGAGCAATGAGATATGAATGCTGCATTTGACAGGTGGGGATAGATTTTACAGGCTCCAATGGAGACCCTCGCTCTCCGGACTCTCTGCATTACCTCAGCCCTAATGGAGTTAACGAATACCTAACAGCCATTTGGTCTGTCGGGATGGTCATTCAGGATTATGACACGTAAGTGTTAGATTTCTATTTGGATCATGTTTTTAGATATGTATAGACACTTATGGTAGCTTTTTAAACCAGTGTCGAATAGGCCTGCAGATATACTGGAATGAAACTTGTGAGCTAAGTTATAGAACTGAAATACCATCATATAATTGCAAGTATAAGTTCATGTCTACTGTAGACCAGCAGGGCTTTTCATAATTGATGAAAAGAGCAGCATTGATTTAAATATATGTTTGCATTCTTGCCAGTTTGGTGTTAAAGACTACTTTTGGTCCCAGAAACAATTACAGTGAGGAACCTCTGTTTAATTTTGCCTCTTAAATAGCATTTTTAATGATGAAAAGCAGCAGTGATAACTACACTTACTGAACTATGGCAGCTTTTAATGGAAGGCACTGACTTTGTTTTCTTTAAAATTGCTTCTTTAGAGATAAGATGTTTCCAGCCTTTGGATTTGGTGCACAAGTTCCTCCCTCCTTTCAGGTAATGGGATGTGTAAATGTACTACCTAAGACAGCTTAAAGCACTTACTTCAGGAGGAGATCGTATATGCAGTCCTGACTATGTTTTCTGTGTCTTCACAGGTATCTCATGAGTTTCCAATAAATTTTAATCCTTCAAACCCATTCTGTAATGGTAAGTCTGAGAAAGTAACATCAGACCTAGAGAGTAAAATACCTAAGTTGACAGCATCAAGACACTTGAAAAGTGAACTGAAGCTTGTTGTTCTAATTAATTAATTCGTTTAGTCCTGTAGCAGGAAAAATTTTGCAACCAATTTCTTACTTAGGACAAATAGCATTACATCTGTCTTCTGTAATGACTTGTTAAAGAAGTGGTTTAAACAGCCAGGGCACAGGGCTGGGAACAGTTCTTTTGTGCTGTCAAGACACTTTATGCTACTTCACTGCCGGTGTAGGGTTGTCTGGTTTGAGTGTGGTGCTGCTAATGCCTGTTCAGTGTGGCCTCTCTGATCAGTCTACCAACCACCACAAGCTGCCAGGTGAAGAGAATTGCTATAGTTGTTTCACACCTTTGAGCACAGAGTATTTGGCCTGTCTGTTCACACAAGGCAAATCATGTTATGTATGTGCCTTAATCATTGGTCAAACTGAAAGCTTCCATTGCGCATGGGTTTTTTTTCCCACCATGGTTAGTTTTAAATCTTTGCGTAATCACCTCAAGTAACTGATTTATACAGCTTTAGAAAAATCAGGTGCTTCAAAATACCCTAAATCTAATATAAAAAAAATGAAAGATCTATTTCTGTTCTCTAGGGATCCAAGGCATTGTTGATGCATATCGAGCCTGTCTTCCTCAAGTGAAGTTATATGGACCAACAAATTTTTCTCCAATTATAAATCATGTGGCAAGATTTGCTGCTGCAGCTACTCAGCAGCAAACAGCATCTGTAAGTTCTTTATGGTACTCGCTGTGTTTCTCTACTTTTTCATTTTCCTTCTTCTATATAAATACTTTTTTTCTCTTTTAAATTTGTGAATGTATTCATTTGGCAGTTGACCCTTTACCTTGTGAATAAATGCTTGTTACCCTTAAAACAAGAGAAAAACTAGTTGTTTTTTGCAGATTGTACATGACAGTCCTCTTCATCAATTAACTAAATAAACTTTTCAGATTTGAAATAGAAACTTAAAAGTACACAACGCCTTTATGGTATCTTCTGTTGAAAGCTCTTGCAGTGTTATACAGTTGCTAAAGTCTAATTTAGGCCTTTATATCTGAGAGGGTGATTTAACCTCAGCTGTGAAAAAAATTCAACTAGCCCTTGTTTCACACTAGATAGCTGGGAGAGAGGATTAACTAAGGTAGTGAAGAAGTGGATGGTATAGCTCCTGACACCTAAGTACCAACACAGATAATTACCTGTACTATAAAGGTTTAGGTGCTGTAAGGGCTGTGCCCTCCTCCATATTAAAATTTTCTACATGAGTTGTTGACCTTATTAAAAATAGAAATTCTGAAGACCAACTCTTGAGTATTCAGTCATGTTTATAATGCATGGAAGTTCACAAAATCCTAAATCACTGATGACAAATACTAGTGTATTTGATGTCATGTAAAATCAGGAAACAAAATTAGCTATTTTAAATGTAAATTTATCTGTAGAAACCAATTTGAAAAAGAGCTATGGATTTTCATATGCCATGAGGCTGGTAAGGTTTTACCTTGGTAGTCTTTCACTAGTAGCTGTAAAAAAAAAAAAGTATAAATATATGTATATATGTCTATATCTTAGGAAAGGAGGAAACCTCTTGTTGGTTTTGTTTTTGTTTGGGTTTTTTTAAACTTTTATTTCATGTGGTGTGCCTAGCAAGAGATTTATTTTTCCTGCCTGAAAGGACGTATTGAAGACAATTCACTCCCTTGACATTTAATACATATCATAGTCATTTGGGGTTGGCTTTTGATACTGATGCTGGTTTTTTTTTTCCAATATGGAGGAAGTATGAGAAGATAGAAATAAATCCAGTGTGATGTGCTATCCTGCTGCAGTTGCTTATAGCTTTCTATGGTCATAACTGCTTTATAGATGTTCTTGCTGACGTGGGGGAACAGACTAGCAGAAAGCAGGGAAAAAAGGTGATACCTAAACAGACAAGATAAGGGAAGAACAATTATTTGAAGGCAGATAAAGGCAGATGGGAAGGAAAGTAGTGAAGAGAGACTTCCAAAAATACTGGGAGTATCTTTGGGACTTGAATTTATGCTATTCAGTAATCATATGAAATGAAGTGAGGGAAGACTGGAAATTCAAAAAGCATTTGATAATTTCCAGACTTGGTACTTCTAGCTCATTTTTGGTGCTAGGATGCCAACTTTTAGAAGCCCTGACAGAATAGTGGAAGCAACTTACGGGGTACTTAATTAAGTTACTGATGTACTACAAAGTAGTCTCAGACACTTTGGTAATTAACTTCATGAAGCAGCTAGAAAACATGATTAGAGGAGTTGAAAATGGCTGTGTGTTTCAACAGTGAAAGGTGTGATTTAGGATTTTCTGGATACAATGAATTAAGTAAAGGGTAGTGTTTCATAAAGATATTGATAGTCCTGAAAGGAAACAAATTAAAATTTCAAAGGTGTTACCTTTCCAAAACCTCAGTAAACTGCCTTCTGTCTCAGAACAAATAATGGGAAAATAGGTCAACTGTTGGTTTGTCTGGGGATTTTGAAGGAAAGAAGGGTGATACCGCTGGAGTTTTGGATGGTGGCTGTTTATTGATGCCTTCTTTTAAAAGTCTGTGCTGTCCTTATAAGCTTTTTCAGATTGTACAGATGAAGCCTGACTACAAATTAGATGTTTGATTGTAAAATTCAGTGAGCACACTGAACATGCCAAAGTGACAACACTGTGTAGTCTGTATGTGGGTTTCCTTAAGTGTACATGGCTAAATGTTTGCTATTTCTTAGTCATAACACAGTGTTTATTGCTTTGACAGCAATACTTTATACTTCTGATCATAACGGATGGTGTGATAACAGACCTTGATCAAACTCGAACTGCCATAGTTAATGCCTCAAAGTTGCCCATGTCCATTATCATTGTTGGTGTGGGAGGAGCAGACTTCGATGCCATGGAGTTTCTCGATGGTGACGATGGAGTTCTTAGGTCCTCGTCGGGAGAACCAGCTGTCAGAGACATTGTCCAATTTGTGCCATTCAGGAAGTTCCAAAATGTAAGTAATCTTACTGATATGCTTAATAAATATTGTAGAGGTATGCTGGGCTTGCTAGGATGTCCTACATCTAGTTCTAAGCTTTTGTGTGGTGTATCCAATATGTATTCTTAAGTCTTTATCAAATGCTAAAAAAACCCCAAATCCCTCAGTTTCAGCACTGCATTTCTGGCTAGTTTCTGCAGCTGAATTACCTTTGTAAAACTCTCTCAGGCTTGATTAAATGAATGGATGGGGTTTTTTATTTGTGAGGAAAAAACTTACTATGACTTTTTTCTTATGGTAATTTTTCTTTTTATTGCGGATGCCCATTTATGAATGTGGATTAGTCTCACGATTTAGTTCAGTATTAACATTCAAGGCTAAGTCATAATCAGGGAGGTCAAAATCAGTAGAAACTCTGTGTGGCTACAGTAGTGGTGATAGTTTTCATTTTCATAAAAGTAAATATCTAAAAAAAGGTGGTGAAAGAATAAAGTCCTGATATTTTTTAATTTCTGTAAAATCCAATAATGTATGTGTAGGCTAATGGAAGTCAAATTTTAGGTGTCATAATGTTGAAAATAGTTGACTTAAATAAAAACCACCAAAATTTCCTCAGGATGGGCAAATAAGATCAATATTTTTATTTCCATCCTAATATATATTCTAATTTTGTTTCATGTCTTAGTATTAACTTGTTAATAATACTCCTTACAACTTCTTATTTTGCTTTTATATTTTTACTTTTAATACAAATTCTTAGTTTAATCTGAGTAACTCAGGCAAACTGAAATGGGAAAGAGCAAAATCGAAACAGAATATGCTAATGAACTTGGATGTAGATTAACTGGGGTTGTTGCTCAGTATAATATAATATAGTCAAATGCTTTCAGTTTCTAGAAAAAGAGATTTTTTTTTTCTTGTGGATACTTAGTCTTACAGTAAAAATAGTATCTACAGAAGAGCTGCTCCATAGAAATGCTCATAGCTGCTCATCCATGGTTATTGTGGATGAGATGTGGTGCAAAAGATTGCAGATGATTTAGACAAATCCTTGAAGGGTCGTCTTAAGTAGATAGTGGAAGTGTGTTTACATGGCTGAAGTCTCATATCTGCACTGCGTATTTCGTGTGACAAAAGGTGTCTTCAGACATGGCAGCCCTTTACTCAGCTCCTGTTACTTCAGTGGCACAAGACAGCCATCTGATTCATGGTAACAGGAGTGAGAAGGTAAGAGGGAAGCTTCCATCTGTCTGTCACACAAGGGCACTGTGTAAAGTCCTCTGTAAAATGTCAGACTTTAAGTTGGCCTTCTGGAGGAGGTGCTTATTACTTGCTTTAGAATCTTCATTAGCAGTTGGTGGAAACTGAAGCTTGGTGTTCTTTTTTTATAAGTCTCCCAAAGAAGCTCTGGCTCAGTGTGTCCTGGCAGAAGTCCCTCAGCAAGTGGTGAACTACTTCAGCACCTACAAACTTCAGCCTCCTAAGAATCCTGCTGCAAAATGAATGGGCTGAGCAGAGGAAAGACTTTGTGCTTGCTTTACTTGCTGTATCTACAGACTTTGGTTCTCGATATACTTCTGTATATGTGTACTCATGCCTCTGTATCATGTCAGATGTTAGCTTTTGCCTACAAATCACTTTGCCAAGTGTGCCTTTTAAGGGCCAAAATTGTAATGGTATTTAAGTTTCATGTTGATTTGAGAGAGAGTGTTACATGGATGCATTTGATTTTGAAAAGAGTGGAAAAAAGAGTTTCTATTAAGCCACCATAATAAAATTTTGATACAGGTGTTTCGTATTCAGACATGTGCCACAGAGTGTAAAGGCCCTCCTTGCACAGCTGCTTCTTGTTTGCCACTTCAGTGCCTTTGGGCAATGCCTGGGATTCAGGGCTGTGTGAACATAAGCCAAAGAAGTCATTAAAGTATATATTCTTTTATACTATGCCTTCTCCTAAGGTAGTATGGGAATAACTAGGGTGAATCAAGGTAAACCTCTAACATCTCAGAATAGGAGTAGGCCTATGAGGCTACTACTGTAAAGGCAGTAAGATGTGTTCCAATGTGCAGTTTACTGGAAAATGGAAATTCCATATTTATTTCGGTAGGGGTTTTGTTTTGGGGTTCCATTCCGCACCCCCCCCCCCAAAACAGCCATGACTGTTGATCTTTAAAGGGCTTTTTGTGAAGTAGGAATTTGGTTTTTAGTTTAAATGTTTTCTCTGATTTAGAACTGCATATTTTGAGGTAAAGTAAGTTCTTCAAATTGCTACTTGTATATACTTTTGTCATATTTTGAATCATGCTGCTTTTCCATGAGCCCACTAATGAAAAGTGCCTGCAAAAAAAAATGTAGTCCCTTTTTTTCTTCTTTTTAGGAAGACACAAGAAAGTCAAGTCTCTGAAGCCCTAATCCTATAATCATACTGCATTTCTCTAGGGCAAACAATTTCTGATTTATTTACTTGGCTTGAGTTTTCCCTTTGCCTTTTATAACAAGTGTAAAGCATGTGTTTGCTTAGTGGATAAATGAAGGTTTCTTGACCTCCAGCTGCATACTGCTTGCTGAGGATCTCTTCCGAGCCTGTAACTGTGTGTAACATAAGTGGATGGAAAGGTCACATTTATCACTTCTGAAATGCCAATCTTGAACATTAATTTTGCAGTTTCACCTTTGAAGTGGTTTAGAGTTAGACATCCAGCTTATCTCTTGTGGATGGTCTGGCTGTAGTATGTAAGAACAGAATGGGCTGCTGCTAAATTTAGCACACTTGGACACTCAAGATATCACCAGGTCATAGTGTATTTTACTTTTAGCTGCTGGAGTTGCTTAGTGTGCTGCTTTTTTTGGTTTGGTTTGTTTTTTTGGGGGATTTGTTTTGGTGTTGGTTTTTTTGTTTTGTTTTACATGTATAATTCTGTTGAAAGTCTGGATTCACATTAACATTGATGGATGAAGGATATATCTATTGAGATTATCTTACACAAGACATACCAAATGCTTTGTAGACAGTTGACATTTATCAATCAATCATGAATGGATATATTATCTCCACTCCATTTTTCTTTGTGGAAGGGGATCCTAAATACTATCAAGTAGTGGAATGCTAAGGAAGAGAGTTTGTTTCATGTTAAGCCAAGCTCCTTCTGTTTAAAAATGTAAATCATATATTTATGTACAAAAAAAAATATGTAATCATCTTTTTATCAGTGTAGTGAAAATCTGTTACTACTTTATGTATAAATTACAATGAAGTGTCGTATCAGATATGCAACTCAAAATATTGAGATCAAGGAAGTTACAGTAATAAACCTAAATCACACTGCTGCAAATTGAGAATGAATGATTTTGGAAGAGTAAACTGTTTCACAGCTATCTGCTTCATGTACAGAGAGAACTGGATGCACTGTTAATACTTTGTCTGCATTAATTGTAGTGGATGATAGGAGTACTACTGATAGAAGTACAGGATACTACTGAAGTTCCTCTGAGCTGTCTGCCAAAGATAAAATGCTGCACCTGGTTTATGTGTTACCAATTCTGTTTTAAGTTGCCATGGAAGTGCATTTAAATGTGTTAGTATGTATTATTATACTAAGTATCTGCTGCATGTAAATGAAAACCTGTTGTTTTGTCTGTATTCTATACAGAAATTCTGAGTTTCTACAGTAGAGATTTCATTATCTGTTATAAGAGAATTGCTCCCATGTTCCTCAAGCTTAGGGAGTTAAATAGCATATCAACAACACCTAATTCTCAGTGTGCCCTATTCTTTGTAAATTAAATGTTTTAGACAGGACCATGGCAAGAACTGGTATAACTTAGACATGTGCAGCTAATGCCTGTTGAAAATTTCCAGGGTAGGCTGAGGTGATATTCTGGATGAAGAAATGCAGTGGATTGTGAGTCAAGGGGAAGGGGAGTTACTGTGCTGTTTTGCCATTTTTTGTTTAATTTTCCATGTAAAAAAATGCACTAATAGCTTGCGGGTGACAAAACAAAATATTGTCCAAGTTTTGTAAAGTGAATGTGCTCGTGGGTCACTGGCACCACCTTGTGATAAAAGTGATGTATGGCAGTCTTTGTCATCAGATGCTTTTTGCCATGTATTGGTCATAATATATACATATGTACAGCAGAGAGCTCACCTGTAACCAGAATTTTTTACTTTTATATGTATTTCAGTTCTGATGAAGTTAACTGATTTACAATACCTATGCATTAAAATTATCATTTCAATATACTGGTCTGTGGTGCTTTTGTATTCAGCACATCCTGTGTAATGCTAAATGCTGCTTTTGTGATTCCTATGGTGAGTATGCTGCGGATTTATAACAAGTGTAAAAGGGAGAGGAAAAGTGCCTTTCCACTTAGTGGTAACGACTCTGCAGTTTATTCTTCATAAAGCATCTTAAACAGGCTTCTAGCAAGAAGATATTCTGAAGTTGGAGCGTTTTAACTGTGACTGTTTCATGCTCTGTGCCACATTAGAGTTTTCCCATGCGTGTTATTTCATACAATTATTATCAGGTTTTCCAAAAATTATTTTCCCAGAACAATCTCTACATTTTAGTTAGAGAGGTGTAGAGAGATTATTTGTAGAGATTATATACAGAGAGTTATTTGTAGTTTTCAAATACATTGTCCTATTCTACCCTTCAGTTTCTTTACATTCAAGTGTAGTCAAGTCTGAGGGACTGAATTAGGACCCTAAGATACAGGAGCCAGTGTTGCAGTGGAATGTGATGCCACACAGAGACTATGGCACTGAAAACTGCATCTTCTGAGTGCACCAGACTAATTCATTCTGCTTCTTCACTAATCAAGAATCTACAGGGTAGAATTAGTTCCTGAAAGAATTTATTACATCTTACATCTTGTAAGATGTAATAAATAAACACCTGTAGTAAATATACACCTTTCTTGTGTCATTCTGTCTGGTGAAAACCATACAAATAGTTGCAACTTCAATTTGTGCAGCCTTCTTGTGCCTGCCAACCCTGAGGATTGAGGAATTGTGGGAAGAGGAAAATATCCCAACAACAGAAAAGTAGGACATCACAGAAAACCAGATGTATGTTCTTTATGTGTGGCCACTGTCTACTGCACTGATACTTCACCTAGTTTCTTTTGGGTCTAAGGAACTCAAGAGCTGTGCATAACAGTAGTCATGCAGACAGAACTGTCAAACTTTTCTGCAAACCTGAGCTGTAGCAAAGCAGCAATTTGTGGGAAGCTCTGTCACTGCAATGAAGCACTTGGTGCTGCAGTCTCAGCCTTTACTTTGTAATTTATGTCAGTGTGTGATTGATGAACTTAAATATGCGCACAGAGAAAACATTCAAAATTACCTGGTAGCGTTTGTGTAGGCAGAAGGGAATCAGGTCTTTTCAATGAGAGTGAGATTTACTAGTTCATATAAAAATGCTAAAATATGGGGAATATTTTCCCCCCTTCCATAATGCTTTGACAACTCTCTCAAAAAAAAAAAGGATGTGAAACTATATATTGCAATTCATAGAGTATTATTATTCATAGAAGGTCTCATTCATGGAACAGTTCAGCAGTATTTCTAATCTTGAGATTTCATTGAGACAGTCCTGGATGTGCAATAGATAATTCTTTATGAAACAATTTAAAATTTTCTCCCTCTTTGTGATGTCGTTTTTTCATACATATCAAATAAGCTGCATACAAAAAGTTGGTTCTTTCCACAAAGCAGTTGAACCTTCACCTCACTGCTAATGCAGCAGAACTTTCTTTTGAAAGAGATTATGGTTTGGGTCTTGTCAGAGGATTGTGGAATATGCAACATATAGAATTCACTCATCCAGATTTTACTTGGGCAAACTTCCCACTGATTCTGGTTAGGCTTCCAGTTTTGCCTGTGATTACAGAAGTTGAAAGGCTTTAAAGAACAGGCCTACAGAATGTATAGTCTGTAGGGTCATATGTAGCCTTCAAAGTGAGTGTTTTATTTTGGCATGGTGCCGTGGTTGGCTGGTCAGCCAAGGAGCTGTGAAGCCTGCTTTTCCATTTCCTGGCTTGGCCTCTGCATGATGTTTTTTGTTTACAAAACTGTTCATCCAGTGGTATCTGAAAGGGGATTGGGAGAGAGAGGAGATGCAAACCCATAGAGGTAAAGAATGTAGTTGGGAGTTTAACTTAAAACACAGCTTCAAGCTTTTGTGTTTTAATACTCCATCTGAGACTGATGAGTCGATGCAGAAGGTTGGCAGTGTGGGAGCTCCTGCATGGGAGGCTGTATCCCCCAGCTGTGGCACTCATGAAGGATTTACTGTAGTTCACAAGTGTGATGTAGCTAAGACATGGAGACACAGGTTTCTCTTTGTACCATTAGTCTACGTCTATGATGTAGATGAACAATTAGAGCATCGGCTGCAACTTTGCAATGCAGAGCCAGAAAGTATAAATCCTGCTTTTTATAAAATAGCCTTTATTTTTGAAGTAGCTGGTTTAGATACCAAGGTTCTTCAGACAGCTGTATCAAGTGCTTACTTGATGAGATGTAACAGAGTGCATGCCCAACACCTTGACAAAATCAAGCAAGTAAATCAGCAGCCTGAAATTATATGTCACATCTGGAGGGTGAACTAAGTCTTTCCCATGTTAGTTTGTCAGAATCAAAGATAGCTGGAGCAGATGTTTATGCTTTCAGATGACTGGCAATAATTCTATAATCTACTTCCCTATTGCAGATTTTGGGATTTATTTGTTGACAATGGTTTTGTTATGTTGCTCTCTGTTCCAAGGTAAAACATCCCAACACATAGCACGTGCTGTCTGCTTTGAGCCATGCTGGTCACAAACCCAGGTCACCAATTAGAAGTATAAGGGGAGAAGGGAGAAGGATAGAGGGAAACATAAGGAGCCTTAGCAATAGTAGGGCAGTAGCAAGGAAAAGGATAACTATGGGAAGGCAGAGGAGAAAACAGAAAAGAATACACACAAAAGCTAAGAGCAAACTGAGCAACAGGAACAACAGGAAGAAAGCAAGGATAAAGAGGAGAGGGAAGAGGAGAAGTAGGAACAAGACAGAGTAAGAGAAAAGGGAGAGCATGAATAAAACAAGAAACAAGTCGTCGTGAAATACAATCTGAGCTGTAATTTCTAATACACCAAAAGTTCTCTCTTCAGGGTCAAGGTTAAGAATATAAATAATTTGTGTAGTTGTGCCAGGAGAGGAGGGCAGGAAGAAGAGGAGCTGGTGCAGATTTTTCTCACACGTAGCCTCTACTTTTATATTCTATACCCAAAAGCAAAGTCCGGCCAGGCCTCTGAATGTAGCAAGACAAATAGATGGGGCCACACCCCACAGCACCATCTATTTATTTTCTTTCTCTTTAATTTCAACTTTAAGGATCTCTCCTTCTCCTGCTCTGGGGGATGGTGTCATACTAATGATCAGAGAGTCCTTACTGGTTGTTCTCTGCATAACTGCAGGCTTAGCATCTGCCTGTGGCTTTTCCTTTTTAGCAGGGGGTGCAGAGGGGGCTGCGGGCTCCACAGTTTTCTTCTCCTCTTCTTTAGGCTTGGTCTCTGTTTCAGCTTTAGTTTCCTAGAAACAAGAAGTTTAATGTTTTCCAATATTGCAAAAGAAATTCAGGAAGTAGTTTTATTCTGCACATGCCATGGAGAGGCACAGCATGACAGCAGTATTAATGGTATGCAACACATGTAAACTTCTATTCAGATGCTGAAAATTGGTTTCTAAATGAAAAATGCAATTTCAGAATCAGAATATCAGTATAAAACCTAGAAAACACTTGTGGATATTAAAAATATCTGCTTCTTACTAATATAGGGGGATGAAACAGACCCGTTTTGGGGCACAGAACCCTTCCTTAGGTCTTGCCTTCCTTTATGTTTTTAAACTAGTGGAGAAACACTAGTGAAGTGTTATGTAAACCTTAACATACTTCACACTGCCCCCATTCCTCGGCCAAGCCTATTTGCTAATATGTTCACAAATACACACTACAATGAGCAGTATTTCTGCTCCAATCATATTGTTATAGTCATTGGTGTGAGCAAAGTTCTTTATTTAACTTAAATATAACCCCAGCTGTTTCAGCTATAAAGAAAATAATTCTACCACCTTTGGGTAAACATGTAGAAGTGAGCAGGTTCTTATTAACATTAACATTTCTCAGAACAGAGTATTATGTGGGAATTATTTTTCATCAGCTAAAACAATAGTTTTCTCATAAGTGCAAGATATTAGAGATGTAAGCAGTTTTAGCTGTGTGGGCTACACTTTATATTTTGTCTTCAGGATTTTTAACAACCACAGATCTGACACTGAGTTGGAAAGTGCGCCATGTGCCCGAGTCAGCTGGATCAGATTACTGTGTTTGGGTATTTCTGTATTTACTGTTGTTTGCATAAAATTAGATTATCAGATGCCCTTAAGACCTTTGTAAAATCCATTTATCCTTACTTTCTTTGAGGATTTTTTGTTTGCTTGCTTTTTTTCCTTGCTTTTGTTTTCTCTGGTCTGCATAAAGTCCAGGTTCAGAAAGATCGAACCAAATTTTAGAATTAATGTTTACAGAGATTAGGAAAAGTGGTTATATCTCAGCTACTGGGAGTTTTTGCTGTTGATTGCAGCAAGGCTGAATTTTCATCTACACTGTTTGCCCAAGCCCTCTGAGTAGATTCTACTATGTTTTCTGTGGCTTTACCTGAGTTTCTTGTTGTTTCTTCAGCTGCAGCAGCTTAGCAAGGCCTTCTTTTCCTTTTCCTCCAAGCATTGCTTTAAACAATTTTGGAGTTTCCTGTTTCTGCCCGAAGAGACTGGCCAAGCCTCGTGGTTGTTGCACTGGTGGTCCTGGAGGAGGTTTCCCCTTCTGCTTCAGCAGCACCCTGGAGAAAGAAGTGGATAAGAACCCACAGTGGTGCTGTGAAATTGAGTGAAGTTCCTGCAAAGCTGAAATACCACATTTATGGTATTGAAGATCTGATAGCTCTTACTTTGTTCCCGGGTCAAGTGACAAGAGCAAAATTGGAAACGGTAAAGGTTTTGCCCTAGGCTCTGGTAGAGATGGAGGCACCTGTTCAAATCTGGAGTTGCTTACCTATATCCTGGAGTATAAAGAAGGGCTCGCTCAAATTAAGGTGTCACAAAAGAGATCAAAGGGAAAGATAAGGAAAGAAGAGGTGTGGAGGGGGATGGGTGCCTCATCCTGAGATAGCAGTCTCTTATCTGATCTGGATGGAAATCCAGAGAGCATTTGGTGTTCCACCAGGACTCCAGTTGGCACTTCTGGAGGAAATACTTTACCAAACTAACTTCCAGCATGGCTCATCTCTCATAGGTCAGGTCAGACAGAGGTACTTAGTTTTGGTCCTCTTCGGTACAAGAAGACATCCAGACAATACAAACACTACTGCCAGCCTTGTGGCAGACTAGGTTTTCACACCGTTCCACAGCTGTACTGATTTGCAGCCATAATGACAAGAACTGAGAATGAATAATGACAGCAAAGATTAGATGAAAGATCTGATACAGATGGGACCAGTAAAAAGCAGAGGGTTCCCATGCTTTCAGTTTCTATTAGATTACTGTACAGGTTTCAAGGCCACTTTTCTATCCTTGCAAAAGCCCTGACTTAAGGCTCTTTGTGAGTGAAGACTATATTCGCAGTCTGAAGTATAGTAAATCCCATAATACTATAATTTTCTCCAGCATCTTGTACTTTGGGAATTTCAGAAGTGAAGGGTTTACTTACTTTTTCTACTTTTTTTTTTCTTTTATTGCCACAAATTATAAAAAGATATACTTTAGCAGCTTGCATGTTTTATTATGCAAAAAACATACAGGAGTTATTGGGCAGGTGATAATAGAACAAATTTCTTTCTTGAATAAATCCTTTCAGTTTATTTCAAGGAGCCCTTTAAGGGTGTCAGATGGCCAAAAAGAACTCTAATGGAAAGCTTCCAGGGCAGAGCAACTGGTAACTCCATTCCAAAATGGAGCATAACCACAATATTTATGAAAACAGTGCACGAATTTCCTCTTTGTGTCTAGTTTTGGCAGAATTTGTGGATGCCTTGACTGGTAAGGAACATGGCCTCCTGCACAGGGCAGGTACTGCATATCTTTAAAATTAAACAGAATATCTTGTTTTTAGTCTGATATCTAGAGAAGTCTTTGAGCTTAAATGGGAGTGCAGATCCAAAAGGTGTATTATTAAGCTCCACAGTTGAGAAAGGCTGTCTGGAGGAAGCAGAATTTAATGGATGGGCAGAATATGCCTGGGGTGGGCAAGAAAGAGAAGATGCAGCGTGGGACAGAGAGACAGGAATAACAAGGTCATACTATAGTTTAGACAGAAGCTGGAGAGAAGTCAGGAATGATTAATGCTGGGGATCAATGGTCCATGCATTTGTTCTCCTTTTCTACCTGTTAATGCTAGTTTTGAAAATTGAGCAGTCGGCCCATTCTTTGTCTGGTTTCCTTGTTCCACAGGGGCATCATGATTCTCAAGATACTGTTGTTTGACTACCTAGGCTGTTACAACATGATGAATGCAGCCATTTGCTAGCACTTCTGAAAAACAAATATCTCTCCTGTGTTATGTTTAGTCTTTGGGAGAATTTCAAGTCTGTGACCAACCTTCCAACCTTTGATAGCAATTCGAGACAACAGTTAAGACCACTAGGGGTGCTGAAGTATACTAATAATGACAAACTGTTTCAAATATTTGGATCTTTTAAAAGGTAGCAAGGTACTCATTTTGTCATAATTTTATTACAAAATCTGACAATACTTTGCCCTTTCAAAGCTGTGAAAATGGTGATCCTAACAAGCTACAGCCAAAGGAAGGTGAAAAGCAATCTTGGTTTGAAATCCCATTTTGGAATGCTTTTAAATGAAATGCACAAGTATCTAATCTGTGTAGTTCCATCTTCTCAGGCCTTACTTTCAATCCATTCCTAACTGCTGCTTAAGGTTTTGGAAATGCATACAAGTCTGTGGATGCATTGAAGCATATCTCTATAGAATTAATTGCAAATGTTTTGTTGCATCTTTGAAAACCTATTCCTTAAAAAAGATCTGTCCTGCAGTTTCTTTCTTGATGATGTAAGGAGTCCTGATAGGTGTCCCTATCTCCTATTTTTTTTTAATGTTACCTTAAATATAATGCATAAGGGAACTATATTGAGGATTTCATTCTACTTACCACATTTCCACAACCCTTGGAATTCCTTCCAAGACCATGCTTTCAGCTAGAAACTACCAGGCAAATCTGACCCCTAATCCCAAATGGGTTTACAACTGTTATTTTCCAAGAAAGGAATGCAAATCATCTAAAAGTCACAACTGTCCATCTTGCAGCTAAATGGTATGATTTAAAAACTGTTTTTAGGACATACTTTGCTTTCTTCATAAGAAGTTTTTCTGAGTCAGGATAGTTCACCAAGATTTCATTGAGTGTTTTCTTGTCCAGAATGAAAAGGTTGGCAAAACCATGAGCCACCACGTTGGCAGTCCTTCGATTTCCTCCACCCGCAGCTAGTAGGCTGGAATGAAAATAAACTCCATCAGTTACAGTGTTGCTTGCCCTAGTGAGGAATCTCTCTGCTGGTGCTTCTCCACTAAAGTCCTTGTAAAGCTCATGGAGCTGACTGTTCTGTCCAGTGTTCTGTAAAGGCCCCGTGCAGTTGGGATTAGAAATTCCATCTCAGGAAGGCAAATTGTCACTGGAGGTCAGGCATATGTAGATGCTAAGGACTGTGAAAACTTTTGCTAATAGAGATACCCACAGTTCAGACTGCACTCTCTTTAGTTCTTATGTGAACTTGGCATTTCCTCAGTTTTATTGCTGAAAATTATTTCCATCAGTACTAGAACAGCATTATTTACAGTGAATGAGAGATTGTCCCCCAAGGATTTTTTTCCTGAGTGAATAACTTCTGTGGGGCTCTTGTTTTCGGTTTTCTCACACACCTCATTGCATGTTTAAATGTTGGCAATGAACAATAGAGTTTAGGAAGGTCTTTCAAGCTGACAGTTATAAACGTGTCTGCCAGAAAAAGAAGGCTATTTTGTTTTGAACGTAAGACATTAGACCTGTTTAGCTAGCAGCAGTTGGCCGGAGAGAGGACATGTAAGAAAGAGTTAAATGTACAAATAAAAATAAATTTTTCATCCTGCACCAAGCAATTGAAGAGACTTCACTCGTCAGCTCTGCTGATAAGTAAGAGAATTTGCATTTTGTTTTTAGTACTAAAATTGCTCTATCACTTTATTCAAGATCTAACCCAAAATTTGTCCTTTAAAGATTTCCCAGTGAATTAATATTTTTAGAGAGCATTTAGTATTCTCTAAATTTAAAAGTAATTAAAAAAAGATATTCTGAACCCCAGTAAACAAGAATTACTACCCATCTGAAGTAATAATAAAGGATATATATTTGTTTTAATATTAAAGATATTTACAAAACATCTTTCTAAGTATTGAATCATATAGATAATATATTTAATTTATAAAGGATAGTAGGAGACCTCTGCAACTGTGTGTGCAAGGCTAGTTTTACATGCTCACAGTGTGTTTTTCTGCAACTCAAGACAGCAATCAATACATGGACTGAAGCTGAAAATGCAGTTTATCATCTTTTTAAACAATTCTCTATGATTCCTCAGATAGAATAAAACTCTTTACACAATAGGAAAATCTGCTAAAGAAAATTGCAAATAACTTTTGAGCTCTGATGAATCACTTCTCAACAAGTTATTGAACAATCATTTTTAGGCTTTCCTAACAGAAAGCTCATTTTATCAAGGTAGACGGGGACTAAAGAGATCAGCTTTTTCCTTATGGTGATGTTGTGAGCTGAATTTTACAAGTAAGGCAGTCTTTGCTCAAACAGAATCATCTTCTACTAAGGACAAAGTTATGGTACTTCAGCATTCAATGTGGTTTGGTTAGTGTGTGAAGAGTTACATGACCAAATTTTTTAAAAGAGATACATTTGCCTTGCAGGGATTCTTGGTAATGCAGTATCTATATTAATCACAAAATTTGCTTTTTTTACCTAATATTTTTTACTCCAGTTTTGAGCGTCAAATGCTCTAATAATAGTAGAAGTTGATAACCTTAGAATTCTTATGGTAGCAAATTAAATTTCAAGCTGTAAAGTTGTCAAAGTGATGACTCAGCTTATCTATTGTTTTCATAGCTGATCTCTGTGGGAAGCTGCTGTTAATAGAAATTGGGGAGTGGCTTGTGTTATCAGCTGAACATGCAGGGTTGTGGTGGCTCAGCTGGGCACCTATGTGCGTATGAAGAGAACTGGCAAGTCAGGAAAGGGAAATAGGTCTGGATCTTGCTTCTGATAAGGATGTCAAACTCCAAAGAGCAGAGACTATGGAAAATAGCAGCTACTACTTTGAGGGAAATCCTGGACCAAAGTACTGGAAAACATCATCTTTCACAAAACTAAATAGTCCCTGTAGTTTGGATTTTTTATATAAAGTTTAAAATTACAAAACAACTGAAAGCTGATGCTGAGATCAAACATTTAGAGATCTTCCTTTCAAAAATTTACATAAAATGGAGAAATGTTTTAGTTTTTCCAGAATTTACATTTTCTGATAGGAAATAGTTCTAGTGAAATACCAGTAAATGGATGAATGAGCACATCTGGCTTCAAGTGTAACTTTCTCTAGGCTAGTGAAACATTTTTATAACGGAGTTTCTTTCAGCAAAGACAAGTGAATTGTCTTTGCTGATGGGCTCTCGTTAAGACAACAATCTGTTTGCTTCTGACTCTGAAATTATTTTACTTCCCCAAACTGATATCTATACAGGAAAGTAAAAATGAGGTTAAAATATTAATTGGAACTCCTATAACTTAATCCCTGTCTATAATAATTTTCAAGGATGAAATTGTCAAGGGACATGTTTGGTTGTTAGTCCTACATTGGCTTTCTAGTATAATTCAGGGAATTTTTGGAAATAAACAGTTTTATTTTCTTCAATTCCTTTGCTCCTGGAGAATTTTAAGTATCATTGACATGCATTTTGAACAGAGTGAGATTAAATAGCAAACATCTTATAATTCATGTACCTAAGCCATTCAGAAGGTAGCTGACATATTTCTCCAAACAAATCTTGAGTTGGAAATCAGAAGGAAAACATCCTGTTATCAGGTTATAACCATTATGAATGAGAGGAAAACTTGGATGTCCTAGAAAAAGTAGTACATAATCCATAAAAGAATATTTTTTTCCATTTTCCTGTGATATTCTCTATTCAGACAACCTTGAAAAAATTTATATAGAAAGGCACAATACAAACTCATTATTTTCTAGCACCTTGCCACTAGGAAGAGCATATCTCTGCTGATAAGCTTAGTGCATCGTGTCTGCCAGTTGCTGTGGATTTTTCTCCTTGAGTTTATCCACTGCCTGATATTTTATATGCAAATTACACGCGTCTGAATGGGTTTGCTGCTGCAGTAGGCCAGTGATGAATGAAACAAGACTAGAAGTGTAGTGTTATAGCATTGCTGAGGGTTTTGCTGGCCATATTGACAATTATGTATAGAGTAACATGTGCAGGGAAATGAATCTTTAAAGGTCGTTGTGTGGTTCTCGCATGGAAACAAGCACTCACCTGTGTTAGATCAAAAGTGTAAAAATCCCTTCCTTGTTTTGAAACCAGGAGTTATCATTTCTCAGTTTAAAATACAAATCTCTCACTTCAAATACCAGACTAATAAATAATTGAGAACCACGTGTGTGTTACATATGGGGTCTGCTTTAGCTTTTCTTCTGTCTTTTCATTAGTCAGCCCTTATTGATGGGTTCATTCTCAGTCTTCCTGCATAACTTACAATACAGCCTTTTGTTTGGAGGTTTTGTTCAGGTAATTATATTGTCACACAGAGAAATACCTTCCAAATAACCTTCTCCAAGAACTGATATAATTTCACTTTCCCACTTAATGAACAAGTTCTGTAAATGAGATATATCAGATGTTTTCCACTTCAGGTCTAAGCAAGTTCTGTACTCACATCGCTTGACAAACAGGAATGTTTCTCCTACTACAAAGGGAGACACAACTAGAGGACAAATGTAAACCTGGACCAGAGCTGATTATTGCTTTTCAAAAGGCAGATGAAAGCTACCAGCAAGAGCATTAGCAATGACAGGAAGGCAGCTGGAAGAACCAAGGATCCAGTTTATCACATGCAGCAGCACATTTTTTTTATTACTTCTCCTTGGGCCAACCCCAGCAGAGGGATGCAGTGCCTAAAAACTAATACTTGATTGGTTAATTGGGGAACTTAGCACATAAGAGTTAATGGATTTTGCATAGCAAGTACATGCAGAATATAAAAACCATTTGTAGCCACCAGCAAAAAAATTCTCATTCAGATAAATTCAGACAAAAAATCTGGTCTATCCACCTTTTTTCTCATCTTGTATGCTTTTAAATAAATACTTTTTTAAATTGGGTTGTCTGACTTTCAGCAATTTAATCAGCTCTTAAATGAACTATTTTTAATTGCTGTTTTAGATTTTTGTATCTATTTTGTTGGAGATTAATTTTTATCTTTGCCATCTGTCGTTTAAGGGCACCTGGTCTTATTATACAGACAATAAAATGGATTTGGTCCTCCTGTATTGCAGACAGCATAACAGGGAGATGTGTTACATCTTTAAAATGCTAAAGAAGAAATTTGTCTCTATATCCCTGTGTGCACTGATCAAAACACTGATCCCAGATCTTACCTTTTTAATCACTGGTGCTTCACTTAGATTTTCCTTCACTTACATGCATCTCCTTGCTCAGTGTCCTCTTTGTTGATCTTACATCCTTTCTAGCCTCCCCACTGTCACACAACCACAGATTATTTGGCAAGTTCTAAAAAAAAGTATTAAAAACTGTGATGGACCTACCTGATCTCCCCAAATACAGCTCCTGCTCTTAGTGTAACCAGGACTTTGGTACCATCAGGGCCTCCGAGGACTTGAACTTCACCCTGTTTGATGATGTACATCTCTCTGCCAATCTCTCCCTGGGTATACAAACACATAAAGAGCCCATGTTTTAGCAATGGCTTTTTTTATTAATCATATTACAGGTCCTCCTTTAAATATCTTTCTAGTCTGTCATGAGCAGAGGGTGTGCCACTATTATGAGGCGAAGCGGTAATTTAGTTTTAAAAGTGAAAAAGCAGCAGCAACAGAGCCAGGACTTTGCACTTCCTATCTCTTCACTTGGTGCTCCAAGCTTGCATGCAGCATCTCCTTGGTGAATAGGGTGAGACCAACATGCATCCAGGGGGAAGGTGGTTCCAACATTCCCTGCTTCATGTTGCAGCATTAATAAGATTGCTATGGTTGTTGGTCACTTGTATAGTAGACTTACTTATATAAGTGAGAGGCCTTTTAGCTCTGAATCAAGATGTAATAAGTTAATCAATTTCTCATGGCCTGTCTTTGTTAAGAACTGTTTGCATCAGACTGCAGTATCAAAGTATTGAATCTGTGGCTGTCCCTTATTCCCTCTGTTGTGCCAGAGTCCCAGCTGTAGTCTAAGATCCTTTCATGCTGTGCATTGTATAAGTAAGCACACCAAACTACTCTTCAACCCTTCTTAGCCAACAGCAATTCCGGGATTGGTCTTTGAAGGGACACACATGATCCTTCAATGTATTCACAAATGTTTAACTTTTACACAGTGGAGTCAGTGGAGCTAGCCCAGCATTCTGGAGGAGGATTGTATGCTTAACTCTGGGAGGGAGCAGGACCTGAGTGAGCATGTTGGACCAGAACTGCTAAAGACAAGTTAAGGGGTTCTGATAGTCACTTTTCTAGGTGGTGGGGCCTGTGGTCACTTGCCAGAGCAGTACTAGTACAGATTACTACTCATCCCCCCAGGCTTTGATTGCATCTGACTTTGCCCTATGTTTACATGCCTCCTGGAAAGAGACATGGGCTCCCTGGTCAGAAGCTGAGCTATTTACCTGTGAACAACCTGTCTGGCCAGGTTTAAGCCAAAAGGTTGAGACAAGATAGACATCTTTGCTAAGAGACTGTGTGACAGCATTCAGCTGGAAACCTGGAGATGGCTCAGAGCTGTGAGTGAAGGCAGAGCAGATCCTGCTGGAAGGAACTCTATGGGATGCAGCGTATTTTCTACATTCTTACATAATTCTACTTAAGTGTGTCTGAGTACACAAATGAAGCACAGACAAAGCATTATAGGCTGAGACCTGTAGGCTGGGTTTGTATGCATAGAAGTATAGAAACATTATGTTTGATCCATTTTAAATATTAAATTTTCATGAGATATCATTAGATAAACCATATTTACATTAAATACTTTCCCATCTTACTATAATTTCATGGTTGGTAATGTAAGTAATAAAATTCATATTGTCTTGTTCTAGATAGAAATTTGAGAGCATATTTGTTGTTATTACACAGGGTAGCTTAATTAATTTTATGCATTCTAATTCAGTCAGGATTAAGTTTATTTAAAGGACATTGTTGACCGATATCTGAACTCTTTTTCTAAAACACATAGTATTATTCTTATTTGAATAAAACAAGAATTCTCACCTTTTTGCAGACAAAGTCACCAGGTAAATATACAATGGATTTCAACCTTAGCAGCATGTCATATATCATCTGGGTATCACAGCCCTGTTAAAATAGAGTTGATTACTCTGCTAATTCAGTATTAAAAGTGATTATCAAAAGCCTATACAGGAATAATCCAGGATTACATAATTAGAATGCAAACTCAAAACATCATAAAGATCAGCTACTAGAGCTGAGAAAGGACTGAAAGAGTTACTATTTCAAATACTGATGAAGTTCTCTATGGGCTGAACATGTTTTCATTGTTTTATAAAGCGAGTTTCTGTACATCTAGGTTTTCTGAGGAAGCTCAGTTGGTGTTATGTTCAGAGCTTTATGTGTCTTTAATGGGGTTGTTATGTTTTTTTTTTTTTAAACCAGTCCAGGGGAAAACAACTGATTCTGTCAAATGCTCATATGAATCTATGAATTCTATGTCTTCAACAGATGTAGAAAAAAATGCTCAGCCATGTAATTCTTTTATAGGTGTATCATATGATTTCTCACAACCTAACAAGAAAATTGTCTGTGTGGACTTCTAAAAACTTCGGGGTCTCCTTGCTTTTGTCCCAGAAATCCAATTTTAAGTACACATTTAAAGTGTAGCTATGGAAAACTACCATGGTAAGTAAAGAGAAAGCTCCTTTGCACCAAAACTGACTATGATGCAGCTTTCTCTACATCAATATTACATTGCCAGAACATGGAGCATGGGTGACCTCTTAGGCAGACCTGGGTGGCCACAGCAAGGAAGACTGTGTCAAAAATTAGATTATTCTCTGACTGTTGAGATGAGTTATACTCTGAACTCACTCACAGTCTGACCATACCATCAGCTATAGGATGTGGTCATAACAGGACTTTGTTCTTATCTCATTTGCTTCTTTTGAGATCACCGCCTCGACACAAGAGAAATCCAAATGCAGGCACTTGGGTTTGTTCTGACGTCTCCATTCATGAGATATTTCTGTGACTTATTTTGCCTTGCATACTAACAAATGTCCTAAAGAGTTGCAAGATGTACAAAACAAAGTTTCTGTATGGAATACCACATATTTATGCATTCTCTTGTAAAACTACTTGCTTTGAATAAGTCCACTTTGTTGACAATGGAAAAGTTCACATCAATTGCAACAGCTAAGTGCATTTTGGTTGGCATCTGCTCCAGTAATTCTGATTCATCTGGGGAAAAAAAGAAAAGACAAATTAAGGAATGTCCACAAAAATGAGCAAAATAACTTAATGAGTTCAAGTGAGGAAACAGCTAGTATGCTTTTACTAAGATGCTTAATAAATCTTGTCTAAAATTATTACCAAAACATTGTATTAATGAATAGAGTTTATAGAGTATTAAGAATCATATTGCCTTGTAGTTTCTTTCTTTTCCAAAGTAAGTTGAGCAGCCTCCTCTCACTTCCCACATGCAATTCAGAAAAGGAGAAATGTGAATTTCACCCTATATCTGTATCTGTACAACCACTCTCACTGAGACATGCTAAGTAACTGGAAATTCTCACCCAGCATTCCCTGAGAGTCCCATGTGTATTCATACCACATTCGAACACGATTCTGCACCAGTTTTGGAATAGAATAGGTGTTCATATAGGAGACAGTGTTGTCCACACAGGAACGAAAGTAGTTCTGCCCTGCTGTTGCTGCTCCAATTACGTCTCTCATCTGCAAACATCAGTTGTTGTTACCACACATTTCAGAAAGAATAGTCTTGATTTTATTTTGTCAGCAACATACGGATTATAATACTTTTTTCAAAAAATTATGCATTCAGCTCCATGTTTTGAATAGGTGCTTCATCTGCTTTTTCAGAAACATTAGATTTAATCTGATTGTCTGATTGTAACATGATTTTAGAGGAATTGTTTCTGGGTTTTAGCTTATTCTTCTGTCTTGTATTTTTGGACATGGATGAAAATTATAGATAATACTTTTCTTAAAAATCCATAGCAAAGCTACTCTGTATTTGGCATGCAATGAGACTTAGAAGCTAAGAAATCTGGGCTGAATTTCTGTAATAGCGTCATCTGACACCACTAAAACTAAGATTGTGCCACTGTTAAATAGCTGAGATCAGCCCTAAGCTCTGAGAGCTGAAAGGTGACCTTAAAGTTTTTAGCACTGGAACATCATTTAACATTTCAACTCAAATGTGATTCAGTTTTTAGAAAGTGGATGAGTTAATGTTCATAGATGTTCCTTCTTCAAAAGAATAAGTATTCAGATGTGATTTTAGTGGAACGGTTTCATGTGGCAGCTGCCAAGGATTAATGTGCCATGGCCTCAATTTTGCTCTTTATTACAGAGATGCAATTGATTGTAATGGGAATAAGAATTTTTAGGCAAGTGTGCTAAAGCAGAAATAACTCAATAATTTTAAGGCTTCTTTGTAAACAGGAATTATAACCAACAAAGTGCAATGAAGCAGCTTGTGGGTTAAGGTTTAAAGTATGAGACTACAAATGACTACACTCGTTACAAAAAGTCATCTGTAGACTCTTCTTGGGGAAATGAGGCCTTCATTGATAGTTACAACATTTCAGGGAAAAGTTATAAATATGCAAGCCCCGAAGCTTAATTCTATATACTTGAATTCAGTTATTTTCCAGAAGAAATATTTTATATGTATGTATTGTTTTATTTTTGGTAATTCTGGTTTATGGGGGAATTTTAAATCCTATAAGGAAGAGTCTCTTCAGTGACAGTGACCCCTTTCTTGCAGTTCTGGAGAGCAAGAGACATATGCAATCTCTGGCTGCTTGATTGAACTTTTCAAATGCTGTATTCAAAATAAGAATCAAATTTCAGTTTTAATTTTTTTTTTTTTAATAATTAATTTTATAACAGGCATGGAGAAATCAAAAAGTCTGGAATGGTTTCTACAAAAATTAATAAGGCACAGCCTCACTCAGAAACCTCAGTATTTATTTTTCTGTAGGCAATGTGTTTTAAAACCCACAATCTAAAGCCCAAGTTTAATAGTTAAAAACCAGAAATATTTCAATTATGTTCATTTGGAAATATAACTGATTTGCTGTGCTATGGGCTTTTTTATTTCCCTTCTGCCAAATATTTCCCTTTCTACCAAGAGAAATAAAAACCAGTTAATTTTCAGATTGACAAATATATTGTAATTTGTGGAAGAGATCAGAGTTCTAGTTCGACAAAAATAATGGGATTTCCATTAATAGAATCCTGTTGGTAGTAGTACTGAGCATGATTTATTTAACAATCACAGTTTTTATTTCAGATTTAACAGTATAATGTGAATGTCAAGGATTTGTCTCCTTGGCTGTGAGTAAGGAAAAAAAATAGGAATTATACATAGTTTCAAGAGTCATCTGTGTTCTGCAGAGTCTTGGCTTTTAATCAGCTCATATGCAAAAGAGCTGCAAAACAGGGAACGGATTAAACAATTAAACGCATGTATTTATCAGAAAAATAAGTATGTTTGGCATTAAAATAGAGGATAGAAATTAAACTTTTTTCTCAGAACTAAAATCCATTAAATTGAATATATTATCACTACATTACAGTAATTTGAGTGTAACTTGTTATTGATTTTTTATGTACCTGACCAATCAAGCTGGAGAAGACAAAGACACCCATGAAATAATTCAGCAGTTGAAAAATGATCTCAAACAGCGTTTGTGGCTCTGCAAGGCCACCGATGGTGATTAAACTCCGAACGGCCCAGTAGTAACACCTCAGGTACCTGTGGATACAAATAGCATTTTTGTTAGATTGCAGCTACTCATGTGTTTGAAGTTAAGCATATGCCTGCCTGAGTTGGGCCTTTCAGTGATGCTTTTCAGTCCAAAAGACTTTCAGCATTTTGTAAAGTGTTGTTAATTTATAAATGATACAATTACATAGGCCAGGTTGAGTTGAATATCCTCACTCACAAAATAAGAATGTATGGAGCATGCAGATATAATTTACTGTTCTCCAGTAATTCTAGGTAGCATTAAAGAAGACTTGCGTACAAAATAAGCCAAGATGGACATTACAGTGTTAGAATGCTACCAGTGAAGATGGTCAAAAGCAGTGTTAAAGTGTGGGAGACTTCCCAGAAGCTCTCTGTAGCAGCATAATAGGTGCTCAAACACCTGAAGGTCTCTTTCTTTACTGTGAGGACACCAGTGTAAAGCCCTATGGTGGGAATGACAAATGCAATATCATTCTTCTTGTGTCCATTTTTACTCCATTTGTTGTGCTGGTCTTCCTCCCACTCTGCTTCTGAGCACCCTTCATTGGCTCAACCGCCGGGTTTTGTCTAAAAAGTTATATATTTCCACAAGCTGTGTGTTAATTCAGCTTCTCCACACCACTAAATCAGCACTGAAAGATTGACTCCTCTGTTAATATATCCTAGCTGCTCATCTCCACAACTCCTTCTGTCACCTTAACAAAATCTTTCATGCCTTTTTCACTACAGAGCCTTTTGCCTTCAAGTCATCTATTTCTACTACAAGTTTACGAAAGGAGCAAAGGACCTGAACAGAATGCTTTAAAAAAGTGCCTTGCCATTTCTAAAATTCTGATTTAAATCACTTTCTAGAACATGGTAACCGCAAGCAATGCAGCACTGCAGTGGGGAGTAACTTGTTCAAATCATTGTTGTGAGAATGCTATAATTTCCTTCTTTTCTGAGCAAAAAAGTGACTGGTTTAAATATATTTTTAAAAGCCTGCTATTAATTATAATGTGACTTCCCAAGTTTCTGGATAATCAGCCTTCATCTTTGCTGATGATTAGGAAGGGAACTTCATTTTACTTAATTATAAAGTGGTATTTTCTATTACTTTAGCTGTGACTACTGCTTCTGAAGCAATGATGATTCTTATGTGTGTTGAATTTTATTGCGTTTTAAATAATAATTTAAAAAACCCAAAACAGCCCCTCCACCCCCAGCACTAAGACACAGAAGAAATACTTTTGGAGATAAGTTTGTTTTGAAATAGAAAGTCTCATGTGCCTCTTCTCATGCCTGCTCTGAACCTGAGGACACCTGGTCTGCTTGCAGACATTAGTTCTATTTCAGACTCCTCTCTTTATAAGATATGAATTCTACTATAATAAGAGGTTCATGTAATAATACAGCTGCACGGTCTGTTTTGTGCAAATATGAGAAAATAAACTCACAAAAACAACCAATTCCAATGAAGTTTGTTTTTTCTTAAATCACTTGAAAGTGTTTTCAAGTTTTTCACCCAAAATACAAGCCTTTACCAAGAAATTGATATCTGTTTTTCATTACAAAGTCCCTTTTTTACTTGGTTGCAGACTAAGAAAATGCAGTAACAGTGATCACTTTTACCATAGTGTTCTAGCTTTAGATGTTTACAGTCAGAACTGGCCATTTTCATGAGCCCTTAAATAAAAAAAATCATTGCATATCTTCCATCTTGACATTTTTGCTTGTTAGGGATGCAAAATGAACTGCTGGATTGCGCCACAATAATATTTTCACTTGGGATAAGAAAATCACATATGCATGTTTCCAGCAAAGTATGCATAAGTGGCAGCTTTTTCTTAGACTTCTGTAGCATAAACAAATAATAAGAAAAAGACTGAGGTCCATTTTGGAAGAATTACAGATTTAAGCATAAAGTGATGCTTCTAGTTTGGCTGAGTGTTATTATGTAAAACATATTAATATATTGATTTGCCATAACTGAGAATGCTGTGGTGCTTGAAACAAGTATAATTGGGTAATATAAAAGTAAAGAAATTAACAACATTTCTGTGGTACTTACTTTAGGAATAAAAAGTAATTAAGCAAATCACTCACCCTCAATGGCTCTGTGTGCCAAGTTTGCAAACTCCACCATGACAGACAATATAATCTTTATTCTGGGAATGTCTACAAAGAGTGAAAGCAGCTCCTCAGAAGAATTTAGGGGTCACATTCTTCTTTGCAGTGTTGTATGTCCAAAATGTGAGAGTGTTTTTATATCTTTCTACCCTTTCTTAAGATTTAGTTAATATACTGTATTCTTCTGTGATTTTACTTCAAAAGAAACTTTCTATTGGTAAGGGACGTGATATTCTCTGTCTCTTTGGAGCAGGTTTTCTCAATTTATGCATTTTTTGTTTTTATTTTAATCTGAAATGGAAGTTGCACAGTTGAAATACAGAGCAGCTTTTTTCTTCCCTAAGAAGGGGGGAAATGAGATTGTAAATTTTGTTTGAGGAAAGCCAGAAAAAACAACTCCTATTTCAACAGTATTAGCAGCTCTGCTTCCTACCAGCATGTGTCTGGAAACACTCACTGTTCACTACACAGCTTACCAGCCTGCTATAAAATTACTGTTGAAGTAAACAACAGTCATGAGACAAGAAAGGGATTTTTTCCTCTGCACATCATAGAGAGTATGTTTATCCTTCAGGCAATCAAAGTACTAGATTTTTCCTTAAAAAGAATCCTAGGTATGAAAACATTCAGAAACATTGCAAATAAGATACCTTGTAATATTATGTCAATAGAAATATCTTTGTCAGAAAAGTCCATTTCAGAGTGCACTAAACTTCTTTCATGGTTTTGGTTAGTGTAGGTAAATCAAGTCCTTGTACATGTGTCTCTCAACTTTTAAGGTGATATTCACATATTCATTTCAGCCCAGGGAAGCATTGTTTCAGGACTATCATGTTTGACTCTTCTCAGATTACAGCCAGGATGGGTTTAAGCAGAGTAAAGCAGCAGCCTTTATAAACTAATGGCTTCCTTCTTGGTACCTCTTCTAGAGTGATGTGTTCATCAGGTGCCTGTGGGTCTGATGGTCTCAGGCACAGCAGAGCAAACTACAAAGCTTTTACTTAAAAAAGTATGGCTGTGGGTAGCATGTCTGAAAGTCTGACATACGAGTTGGGCTGTGCATTCACAGCTTGCCTGGAGGCACAAAACTGTCTTTGCATAGCAAGCACTGAGATCATGACACCTCAGACCTATTGCAAGAGCAGTGCACAGCTGAAACCCACGAGACATGTTTCAAGATTTGCCAGTCTCACTGTGCATTGGGCAATGCATTCCAAAGGAGTGGATTTGTTCTAGACACTTACAGTGACCATTTTCTGGGATTTACAGATATTCACTAAGTCTGTGCCCAGAACAGGAAGGCAGCACGCTACAGAGAAACATAATTGGTACGCAAATAGATGTCTTAAATTTACCAAATAATTTTGCAGACTTCTTGCAAGCAGCAGAGGTACACCATGAGCAAAGTGAAATTATTTGTTTTGCCTAAATTTACTGCTGACCCGGAGGGTTTGCATGAGAATTTCAGCTGCCTAGTTTTAATTTCTCTGTGAACAGTGATGAAAGAGAGATACTTCCTTGGAACAATTCAGAACAATGACATTGCCTTGAATCCCTGAAAAAGGAAGGATTTGTGCATTTTCCTTAGGGATTAGGGAGATTGATCTTTTACTTAGGTAGTTAATTTAGATTGCAAATAAACACATATATTTGGAATTGTCCGCTTAAAAGACCTTTTCATTATCTGCTACTGTCCTTGCATAGACTCTACGCTCTGCTGCTGCTGTGCTTCTGCTTTAGGAGAGGCTGAGGTCTTGCCTAACTCAAGCTGTGCACTTTTAATGCTGGAAACGTCCTGTGTGGCTAATTTGGGTATGTTGCAGGGAGGTAAAGTTGACTGCCTTTTACATCTCAAGTCAAAGGTTTGAATAGAATAGAATTGAATAGAGCTACTTTGATAATCTTGCTTGTTGTTTGAGTGTTGTGTATAGCTGTTAGTTATAGATTTAGTTCACAGCTATTGTGCCTGTTCAGGAACATATATGTAATCAAACTAATAATAGGAACTGCTGTCTGTTAATTCTTTTTAGTCTGGAAAAAGAAAAGAAAAAAATCCTAGGAGTGTTGACATTTTTAAGAACTCGTTTTAGCCATGACTAGCAATATTTTATGGACAAAGCAGGGATTCCACATAAGGCATTAGAGCCACTCAATCAGTGCAGATCATTTTCTGTGGATCAATGTCATCTGAGACAGCTAGAATTTTGGTTTACTTGTCAAACTGCTTACTGTCATTTACAAGTAGCTATGTATCCCTAATAGTCTTTCTGAATATGTTCCCGTTTCTTGTGAGACTACTGGCATATTTTGCTTCAAATATTGTCAACCCTGAATGCTCTGTGAAAGAAAAATTATAAGTTCACTGCTGTGCCATAATATATGCTGCAGTACTAGTCACTTTTCCTGACATATTGTTCTTATATCTGCTTTCCTAATAAATGAATATACCTAGAAATATCTTGTCTGATAAGCTTAAATTCACTTACATCTCTAATTATAACTAATGTTCACACAATGCCTCTGTGTGTGAAAAAATCCTCAAGCATTTGATGATTAGATTTTAGGTCATGCCTAGTTCTCTAAGGGGATGACTATTCCACACAGTCAGCATTTGCTGTTAGTGGAATACAAAGCTATATTTTATTAAATGCAGCTCATTGTAGGATACTCTTTGGGGTTCTGTGTTCATGGCACTATATATTCCAGTATGAGTTAGATACAGGCAAAAGAATAAAGTCATACACTCACCAAACAATTGTCAAGATGAAGTAGATTAATGTCTTAATGAGGTTTAGATGGATATATCATAGAACCATTGAATGGTTTGGGTTGGAAGGGACCTTAAATATTATTCAGTTCCAACCTTCCTACCATGAGGAGGGACACCTTCCACTAAATCAGGTTGCTCAAAGCCTCATCCAGCCTGGCCTTGAGTACCTTCATGGATTGGGAGTCCACAGCCTCCCTGGGCAACATTCCAGTGCCTTACCACCCGTATAGTAAGGCATTTCTTCCTAATACATAAATATGTCCTTTTTCAGTTTAAAGCCATTCCCCCTTGTTCTATCTCTGCATGCCCTTGTAAAAATTCCCTGTGCTGCTTTCTTGTAGGCTCCCCTTTAGGTACTGGAAGGTGCTATGAGTTCTCCCCATGCCTTCTCTCCTCCAGGCTGAACAGTCCCAACTTCCCCAGCCTGTCTTCACAGGAGAGGTGCTCCAGCCCTGGGATTAACTTAGCGACTTCATCTGGACTCATTCCAACAAATCAATGTTTTTCTTGCATTTGGCTATTTGAATATTCAAACATGCATTTTATTTAAGAATCTCAGTTTAATGCAAAACTTGAATTATCATTTTATTATCACTGTTTATAACAAATCTGGTCTAAATTCCATGTGATTGCAGTGTAACTTCATTTGAGAACTTCTTTTTGTCTCCTCATGGAAAAAGTAGCGCAAAATGTCAAAAAACCTGGCCACTGTGAACACACAAGGCATTGTCTGTAGTAAAGCCAGTAAATAATTTTGACCAATTGTTTTTCTGAGAAAAATGTGAAATATTTTTGTCTGTGAAAAACAGGTAATTCTTTCTTGCCTGTTCTCTAGACTTTCTGAAGTAGCATTAAAAACTTGAAGACTCTATTTTCAGAGTTTACACATTTCTTATTCTTATGTACCTCACTTTTTGTGTATGAGACAAGTATTCCTAAGGATCACATTAAAAAAAAATAGCTATAATGGAAATTGCTTCTGCATTTTTCTTGTCAGATTTCTGGAAACCTCAATCCTGCAAATAAACACCCAACTATAGCTTCACTTACTTAAATGATTCCACTAAGCTCTGTGATCCTGCTTGCACATGTCTGACTGCAGTACTCAAGCTGTGTATTTTAATGGTGTGTGTAAACTTCAAATATGTCTCTTTTTTTTTTCAAGAGATAGCCCTACATATGAAAAATCAGTGCTGATGTACACAAAGTGTGTTTTGCTCTTCAAGGTAGTGACTTGACACCAAACTTGTGAAGTCTAACAAAACTACAAACAAGAGGAGCACATGTCCAAGAGAAGGGTGAAAAGCTGTTTAGAAGGCAGTTTATGACAGCATTAAGATACTATATGTGGTTTTGCAAGGAATGTAATCAAAGAACAAATTGAGCTTCTGTGGCTTTATATTATAGCCTTTGAAAGAAACAAATGTTCATACAACTGAACCTAATATATATCTTTGCAAAACTACCCACAGAAAATATTTTGATTTTACTTTTTTCTCTTACATCTTCTCCATCATCCTGATAAATGGTCCTTACTTTGCACCCAACCAGTGCTGTCACAAGGAGTTTGTGGAAAATTGGGCCAAAATCATTGTTTCCTCTGAAGACGCTCTGCCATATGTTTAAGCATGACCTTCTCAAAAGATCAGAGAGAGCTGGTGGAATTTTTTCAGACCAATCACCATGGTGTAGAGGGACTAAAATGTTGCACTTTAATGACACAGTGCTGTGTGGCAGCAAAAAAACTCCCTAACTCTCCCTGTGTTTCTTTTGAGGAATTGCTATACAATCCTTCTAACAGTTCCAATGTGTATATGCAATCAGTAAGTTTAATTTATGACCCTTGTTGCTTTCTAAATGTTTAATTAAATCAGTACAGCACTGACTCATAAACCTATAAAAGCTGAAAGTGGTGAACTGATTATTCACTGCACCTGCCCTCCAAATAGTATTGAAAGCTGCTTATCAGCAGTCACGATACTGAAAATTTGCTATCCAAGCACTTAAAAAGTAAGCAGTGGCATGGGAGAAGGATGGGGAGGCAGGAATGAGCAAAATAAAAAAAATCTCTTGCAAAAGAAAAGGACTTACATGTTTCCTTCGCCATCATACACCCATCTAGTGCTGCCAATTCCTTCATAGTCTGAAGCCCAATAATACAGGCATGCATTAATGTGCAAGATAAACAGCAAGTATCCAGTTGTTCGAATGACCCTATAAAAGTAAACAGATTCCTGTAAAACAACATAAATTTTTTCTTTTTTTTTTTTTTTTTAATATAGAACCCATTACTTTTTGGATTAACAAGGTTAATGTTAAGCCTATGCTAAGTAGTTCCCCACCTGTATTGAGTCTATGAAAAAATAGCTGGCAGTTACCCATCTCTCACATCTGTCCCAGGTCAAATAAATATCTTCCCTAGAATATTTGACATGGGGTAATTTTTAAATTATGGCTCCCTGAGTAGTTTATAGTCCACTTCTTTAAATGGCTATGAATAATTCCAGAAATTTGAAGCTATACTAATGAGGGTGCAGGGTAAAAAATAATGTGTTTCCCAAACTCTATCCAAGATAGGCTCTGAATTTGTGAACCAAAGCCAAGAAATGTCTGAGGTCAGAAAACGAGCTGCTTTACAAGACCTGTAGTATAAAACCTGCAGTAGATCCTCTAAACAGTATGATTTAGTTGCTACAGCAGGAGTTATATCATTCTTAATCCTAGTTCTTATGCTTGTGGCCAGTGCTTTGAAGAATACCAATGATTAAGCACCAAGCAGCTTTCTGTTTAATACAATAATGCTCTCATTGTATAACCTCTCTTCAGAGCATTGGGATCAAAAGAAACGTCTCCTGGATTTAGCTATTGAAATATTCATACAAGTAGGGGATAAATAAGCAGGAAAAGGGCAGGACTTGCCTAAACACAGACTGGTAGTTAATGAGTTTATCTGCTACAGCTAGAATTCAATGCATTATACAGTACAGAATAACTGATTAGGTGCTTTTATGAGAATTTAATAAGATCTAACTAAGTTGGATCTATAAACAAAGGTAATGGGAGCTAATATCTCTGTGGTTACTTCATGAAGCACTCCTTTGCTGCTTCTTCAGGTAACTTTTTATGCCCTCCTTGGCCTTTCCCTGCCATTAGATAATCTACCTAATTATGTTGTTCTTCTTTATGATGCTCACAAATGAATGCTATTTCTCTGTTTAAAAGTTGGTGTGCTTCCAGGACAGCTCTGTTTAGGATTGCAAGTTACAGAGAACAGCGGAGAGCTGTTGTGATCTTGTAATGTTGCAATATTGTCCATGCTAGGTCTTCTGTTTGAGTTTGAATCCATGAAAGCAGACTCCTGAGGTCTGAGTGAAGATTCCAGAAACCTCTGCTGTGTTATATTTCTCCAGACATATGTTGAATATATCACAATGAGAAGATGTAAGTAACTCATGCTAGCTCTATTTCTACAAACTCAAACGAATTAGTTTAAGGAAGGAATCCCCCTTGGTGCAGAAGCTTAATTTGATATTATCTAGTTAATTGGTGCCTTATTGCTCAAAGTGTGGTTATACCAATCTCAGACAAAAGCTTGATTGCCACATTAAAATTAAATGCAGTAGTTTGCACAAAAAGACTGGGGTTTTAAAGATTTTTTAGCTCCTGTTTGTACTCTTCTGTAAAACTACCTCTGTCTTCCATTTGTCAATGAGCAAATCGTGAGTCGGTGTTTTCTGAAGTATGAATCAGAAAATAGATTCACTTTGAAATATTTAGATTCTGTAGTTTACATTCTGCAAGTGATTTAATACTGAAAATCTGAGTGGGCCTTTGGCTAGGAAGCAAAGACACAAGCAGCAAACACAGTTGTGGTTCTTAACCAATATCATGCTAAAAAAACTCTCTGACAGGGCAGAGTAGCTGGCTCTGCTACTACATACATTTTACAGGACCAGTGAGATCTTGCTGTGTGTGTCTTAGCCTTTCAAAATGAGCACCTTTCCTGTTTTCAACATGTAAATAAATATCGCATCCTTCAAAGCTGGTCTAGCTTGAGAATATACACATCCCCTTTACAACTTTGAATCTTCATCTCCCATTCCATATTTTCGTAATAGTGTGAAACTCTGTGCCTTGAAAAACTTTATTTGAGTGAAAATGAGTTTTAAATTTGTTCCCATTTCTTTGAAATCCATGTACTTACAACAGTATTGTTATATAAAAACTAATCACTTGATTCAGAATTGTCTATATTATTATATATTATCTATATTATATATACTGTATCTCTCAATACTCGCTGCAAATGTTATAGGAAATACGGAAAAAATATTGAATTATGACTCCAAAAAGCAAAGAATATAATATGGAAAATAATTAATTTAAAACAAATTAATTTTAAAGCTTATCAATATTAGAACAACTTAAACACCATAAGCAGATGAAGGCCCATTTAAAAAAAAAATGAAATTAGAAACTGAAGAGGGCAGAGATTCAGGAACTGACAAGAAATTTCTTCATCTTGTGGTAATTCAGTCCTCTCTTGAACAAAAATAATTTTTAAAAAATCAAAAACCAAACCAAACCAAAGAAAACCTGAATCAAACCACAACAGAATCTTCCACAAGCAAAAAGAGAGGTAAATTTTTGTGAAGGTCAGCATATCAAAACTATTCTAGTAGAACTTTCAAACTTTTAAGTTTTTTTTTATTTCATAGGTACATGAAAAAATGAAAGAGCAGATATTTGAACCTCCTTTTGAACTTTAGCTTGTTCTTAAATCTCATAAAATATCTCATTGGAATGTATTAGTATCAAGTGTGCCGTTAAAGTGCAATAATCTCTGAAATGAAATAAAATGGTAACCAACATATTTCTACAGCACCAGCAGACAGGAACAATACATGCCCCAAAATTGGGATAGGGAAAAGGATTTGTTGGTGTAGGAATTATGCAAGATAAACCAGTGCTGATGACATTGACAGTAATGATAACGAAGCAGATGGGTTCCTTGGACCTTAGCAGCATCACTAGCAGCTGAGGGGCCTGTGAATCTTTCCATAGCTATGTCCCTGGACTACTTGAGTTGGATCCAAAATTCTTTCTGTCAATGCAGAAGGTGAGAACACAGTTCAGCAGACTACAGTTACAATCACTATTTGTGAACTGCGCTGAATTGATCCTCATTCCAGCTGCAGTCAGTGCAGTGGGGGATCAAGTTTCTGTACATGCCAGGTTCACGGGGAGAGCATGTTTGAAGAAAAATGTTGACACAGGCCCAGGCTCATAACTCCTATTAAGTACAAATAAACAGCTTCTGGGGATTTGGAATCACTATTAGCAACCTAAAGAAAGTGTTCTTTAGCTCTTTCAGTAAAGAAACTTTCTGAAACTTCTGATCAATTAAATTTTGGCAGAAGCCTCAGTTTGGTGAAAATTTTGCCAGAACCAGGCCAGCTGAACTGAGCTAGATTTCATACATACCTGAGGCCTTATATATATAAAATTTTAATGACTACCATAAAGGCAGATATTTAAAAAAAACCTTTAAATGGAACATTTAAAGATGTATCGTGTTTCACCCAATGCTTAACTGACAACTCATGAAATCATTTGAAATGCATTCTGTGCCAAGCTTTGCATGCTACTTGAGTTTTATCAGCACATACCTGTAGATGTATGCTTTTTCCATAATAGCTTCCAAACGATCATTAAACTCAAAGAATGTGTTATGCTGAATGGAAAACAAATGAAAGTAATCTAATCATTATTTTTCAGTACACATTTTTTTAAATAATAGTACTGGCATTAATTCACACACACATTTTGAAAATGGATTTTTCAGCAATCAAACTTTGTATAAATATTGGTTCTGGCCAGGACAGGGTTAATTTTTGCAGTAGCTGGGAGAGGCATGGATAACATTCATGTTATTCTATACAATCTCAGGTCATTGCTGGGAGTGGGATAAAGGGACTGTTTCTTCTAGGGAAGAAAGGTGTTCCTTTCTGTCGAGAAAATCTAGCAGAGGGAGCTGTCTGGTTTTGTTTATTCTTGGGGAGTTTTTCCATGAGAATCACTTCTTTTCTTACACCCTCTGTCATTATCAATGTTGTTGTTAGTGTTCATTTTCTTGTCTCATTGCTGTTTCCAGTAAATTGTTATCTCAACCTGTGATCATTGCCTTTTGTGCCTCCAGTTGAAGGTGGAGAGGGACCAGGCATGAAGTTTTAGCGGGAGTACTAAATTGGAGAACACTATTCCTAAACCATGACAAACATTTAACAAAAATATGAGCTGAAAAACAAAGATAAATTTGAGCCAAGTGTTTTTCTGGGTGTTGAGTGATTACAGAAATAACCTTGCTGTTTGGGTCAGAGTACTTCAGGTGAACAACTTCTACTTTCTCATACATATATAATTGCTTAGGCAACACGATCACAGTGAATTACATACATTTTTTCTCTTCCTGAATTCCAGTAACTTTCCTGTAAGTGATCATATGTATCAACAGCCACATACTAGAGGATACTCTGCATCAATGGCAGGTGTATCAAATTCTTCCTGTTTAGTATTTGCAGTTGATCATTCAGAGATCAATCACCGTTGATCAATCAGTGATCGCATGTAGCTTTTTCCTTTGTTTTTGTTCAATACACAGCTGGTTGCCTAATACAAGGTACTATTTAAGTTTTCATTCTTTCATATTATTTTGGTTCTGATTTAAGGAATTTTTGAAGTTTTATTGAATACCAAAATGAAGAACACCTTTGTTTTATTGTCAGAGTTCTGTATTCCCCCAGCTTTAAATGAAAGCCAATTCTTTGTCAACATGTTGCCTGTGTGCAGAGAAATGCATTTAGCCACACAGTGGCCCATGTTCCAATCCCTTCTCAGACCTTTCATTACACAACTCCAAGGTTTTTGGAGTCGATAACAAAAGTAGGTTTGTGCTTGATAGCTTTCTGTGTATAGTTTTTGTCCTCAAAATTACCTCCTATGTTTTTCAACACCTGACATAAGCAACACAAGGGAACTAATGCCAACTACATTGGCATTAGTTAGTGATTTTTTTTTTGATCTCTGAAAACTAAACAGGTAATTTGAGATTAATCTAATTTAAAAAATGTGAAAAATAGCTTTAATCAAAAAAAAATAATTTAATATTAGGAAATAATAAGGTCAGAAGAAAAATAAGAAAATAAGGACTTAATTTGGCTAGAATATGACCCGTATTTTTTGTTTCTTTATTAAGTTATGTTGTACCTTAGCCTGAAGATATTTTACAGTTTCTAAATTTCATATTCCTAAATATTATAAAAAAATTTCTGTTGCATTGCAAAAGCATCTAGGCATGGTTAGCAATCCATCACTAACACAGATCTTACCTTTAGCATCCTGTTTGCTCGAAGTGCTGGATTAAATCCAAAGAAGAAGTATAAAATGTCAAATGGAAACACTGATATCACATCAAGCTGTTAAAGAGCAGAGAGGTCAATTTAAATTTCATAGTAATCATAATGTACTTATTTGCTGTCAAAAGCCTGCTTAGACTGAATCATGACTGTGATGATATTTGAAGAGTCAGCATGCTAAGCATGTAACTTCCTAGGTACTGGCAGGTAAGATTATCTCCTTGAAAACACCAACAGCTTGGCTCTGCCCTACTTTTGAGTCCCCTGTGCCTGAGATTTTAATCTGTTTCATGTGGATTATTAACAGTATGTCATATGTTTGATTATTAATACATTCTGTTTTTTCAGTTGTAGTTCTGATCAGACTAAAATGTTTGGCATGGAGCTGATGAGTGCAGGTGGGGAGACCACTATACAAACACTTCTTAAAAGTCCTTTAAAACACTTCTTAAAAGCACTTCTTAAAGGTCCTTCTTGAAAGCTTTTAAAACAAGGCTGCCTAAAGCAATTTGAGGGAGCATAATGAGCTAGATTTCTTGCTTGCAACCTGCAGAAGGCATGTGTTCCAAACAACAGATTTGTATTCATCATAGGATAATAAATTTGGCTGGGTTGTTTTTTTTTGTTTGTTTGTTTGTTTAGTTATTGTTGTTGTTGTTGGGGTTTTTTTTTGTTTGGTTTTTTTTTTTGGTTGGTTGGTTAGTTTGTGGTTCTTTTTCTTCTATCAAATTTTTATGCTGCTTCTTCCCATACCACTAAGGTTTTCAACATCTCCCGGCAATCCATCAACAATGCGATTACTCTTTTTATGTGTATCTTTATTCTTTTCTAAGATAGAGAAGGAAAGCCGTGTCAAATTTATCTTTTCCTTTTTAAAGATCTTGGGATACCTTGCTTTGTTGCTGTTATTGCTTGGAAGTAAGAGAGGGATGTGGAACTCTGGGCTTCATCTTGCTGAATCAGAAATGCCTTTGCTCTGAGGGGTGTAAATTGTGTTGGCAGCAGCCAGCCTGCAGCTCTGACCTTTTATTCCATGCAGGTAAGAAGCAATTAATATCTGAACAGTGTGCAAAGCAAACCAAAAAACTGATTAAGAGAAACAGCCTCTTATGGTCTCTCTTTCTTTCCCTCTCTCAGATATATGTCTAAGAGGAGGGAAAATTTAGTCAAAAGTGCATTAATATCAGTAACTGCTAATTAGTACTTAATCATATGACAAATTCCCACGTTATATCTATATCTTGCGTGTCATGAGAAAACTCGCATTAGTTTTTTCAGAAATCAAGAGCCCTAAACATACCTCAAGTGTGAACTTAAAATAGACCCCTACAAATCCACTTTGACTGTATGGTGTGTATCCTGCACTCTTGGATAGCTTAATATCAAGTATTTAAGTAATGATACCACAGTCACTGGGAATAAGAATAACTCTGAACAATGCAGGTGCAAAAATAGAGAAGAGGAGAGAGCAATGACTGAGATGTATGCTCATAGTAGCAGAGCTGTAAGTTCATCAGGAATTCAGTGAACTACCTATCTTCCACTGACAAATGACTCCAACATTTAGGAGAAACATTAAGAATTTTCCTAAATCAAAGGTATCTCTGCTTTTATAAAGTGCCATGAGCATAAAAAAATCTTAGTTTGAATTTTTGACTCCTGTGAGTGATGAAATGTTCATTACAATGAGGTACTTCAAAAGAGTTTACAGAAGAGTGATCATCTCTCTTCAGGAGTTTTAGTTTTTTTAAACAAATCTCTGGCAAATGGTGCTATTGTCTTTAGTGTGTGCTGGGATGAACTCTCAAAAACTAATCAAATGCTATTTTATTAATTTATTACAATTCCAAAATAATATTTAAAATTGCATTTATAAATATTCTCTCTTCCAGTTAAACACTGTTTATGAGGATGTCAGTCTGCAGCTGGTGAGACATTGTTTCATGATACGTCATTACACTATATGCCATTGAACCAATGTTTTCTGGTGATATTCTTAAACCAACAGTGAAGTGATTTTCATTGAATGAAAAAAAAATCCTGTGAACAACCAGAAGTTCATATTGGCATCTGTAACACAGGTTCTACTCACCCGAAACTTCACAGAGCTGCGGTAGAATTTCTCTGTTTCTGCTCTGTCTGACTACAGTGATAATGAAAGGAGAAAGAGGCACAGTCAAGATCAAAATGTCAAGGATGAGCCTCTGCTACTCCACAGCACAGTAGTGGTGATGACAGTTAAATTAATGATGGTCTAAAAGTATGAATAAAGAAATATCTGTATGCATTTCTGAGAAGTAGTACTGTTATTAGTACAGCTTACATTAGATCAGATTTTGTTAGTTTCACTTGAAAAAATGAAAGTTGGGGTTTGTCTGATTTTTTCCAATCTGGGTGTTGGTCTAGAAAAGTACATTACATTTTTTCCACAAAACTTCCCTCTCAAGACATCTGTATGACTTCATGTTCAACCCAACCCCCTTCAATTTCATGGCAAAAAATGCATTTATCTGCGGTGATTCCAAGAAAAAACTCAAAGAGTGTTTCAAATGGTGCTGTACAAAATTAGCTCCTTGAAAGCTAACATTAACATGCTAGCATTACTAGCATTACAATAATCAACACTGCATTCATTAGTAATGATTAGCTTTTTATTTTTAAATTGTTCTTCACAGGAACTGATGCTAATATAATAAGAAAGGATAATCACAAGTATAAAAGAAATTTATCTATTATTGTATTTTCTGTATTTATATCAGGGAAACTTTAAAAATAGCTTTAAGATCTTAATATTTCCATTCCAACTTTCACTATTATCACTTTAAACATTAAACTAAGTGCAAGAGATCAGACAGGAGATGGTTTCTGTGTACTAAAATCTATGAATTGTAAGAACAACTTCAAGGGAAATACAAGCTGAGCTTCATAGTTTAGAGTTTTAACTTTGTTCATAAAATTGAGTTTTGTGTTAGGCAAATCTAGTTACTGAATGTCTTAGTGTGGAAAAATACATTCCACTGCACTGCATTTAATACTTATTGAAATGATATTTGCACAGCTTGGTCTGTAAAGGTATCAGTAATATTGTATATGTACAATGTATAATTTTTTTTGTAAAAGCACGGAGGTAAAGCTAGTTCCAAATTAGGTTTGAGGATATATAATTTTGAATTTTCTGTCTGTTTGGCCCAGTAAAGTCAGGTTGAAGTAATCAAAATCTTTTTTTTTTCTGAATTAGGTATCTTTTTTCTATAAGATGTCAGAGAATCAAAAGCAGGGAAGAATAAAGAAAAGTTAACATTCTAGATACCCTTTGGTAGATTAAAGGCAAACTTTCAGATACTTGTTTAAAATTTTGTTTTACATTTCTCTATAAAAAGATAACACAAAAATTGTAGCGAGAATCAAAATTGAACATACTTATTTCTCCAAAAGAGATTATCTCAAATAAGTTATTTTCAAAGTATCCGAAAATTACAGAGGTTTGTTCTGATTATGGAAAAAATTAAAACCACCATGTCAATATCTGTCACAAAGCATGCATATCCTGTCCAACCCTAGCAGAATATGCCCTGTCTTCAGCTGTGATTCTGGTACAAGGCAAATAGGTGAAAGTTTCACAAAAACATACAAACAGATATATATATATATATGCATGAGTACATATGACCACTGATTCAAGTGGGGAATCTGTTTAGAGCTGTATGCTTGTTTCAGGTGTTCTCATCTGTTACTTTCAAATCTGAAATCTTGAGTTTTTTTAAATTTTTAAGAATTCAGGTAATGGATATGTTTCTTCCCACATAGGATAATGGAACGCCAGTCTAGAATGGAAGGTCAGTGATGAAAAATACATGTACCCTTTGGCAGATAAAAAAGTTACATAGATTTGGCATAGTGATAAAAAAGAAGTGTCAGCTTGGATGAATTTCTATACTCTAACACACAATTACTGCTCATGGAAGTCCCACTTCTAATACTTACTATTATATCTCCCCCTTTGATGAATCTCACTCGGGGCTGGAAAATGATCAAGTCGCACAGGTAGCAGATGTCACAGATGACATCAATGGCAAACCAGTATATGGTGTTGCTGGGGGTTTGGTACGGGAACACGTAGAGCAGGGGAATGAACCAGCAGTTCCAGTTGTAGGCAATTGTCACAAGCATCAGCCACGCCACGTAACGGCGGTCTGAAAGGAAGAACATTGAACAGAGAGCTGTGAACTTGGAGCCTGTTACCATTTTTTAGACACGTTCATTGTGCTGCAGCTTCTGGGAATGCTTCAGCCCGGACAAACCTACCGTTCTCCCTTTTGCAACTGGAATGCTGCTGAAGTGATATAGCTTGGAAAGAGGAGTCACACAAGCAATTTTCAAAAAAGAGAGCATATTCAGTGCACCTGAAGAAACTTATATGATCAAATATAATTATTGCATATAAGATATTGCATCTTGCTCATGTATATTACAACTGACAAAATAATTATTTGGCTGTCACGGACATATTTTATGAAAAATCCTTTTGCTGGGATATTTTCTCCTGAGAAGCTGAGGCCTCAGAAAAGAAATGTAAACAATAATTATCTACTGCTGTGGAATGCAACTGCTGCATCTTTGATTGGTCTCATGTGGTTCTTTTAATTAATGGCCAATCACAGTCTAGCTGTCTCAGACTCTCTGGTCAGTCACAAGATTTTATTATCATTCTTTTCTATTCCTTTTCAGCCTTCTGATGAAATCCTTTCTTCTATTCTTTTAGTATAGTTTTAATATATCATTTTCTTTTAATATAATATATATCATAAAATAATAGATCAGCCTTCTGAAACATGGAGTCAAGATTCTCATCTCTTCCCATGTTGGGGTTGCCTGCAAATTCCACGTTTGGCCCTAATGAATGGTACAAATTCCAGATCAAGAAACAAAAGACTTGGGTTCTAATTCTTGTCAGTTTGAATTACACTTTTTTGCATACTGTCTTTAAAACTGATGTCACTTTTCCCTGTTTGGAATAATGTTGTTTACGACAGGACCTCTGTGTTCCTGGGAGTTGCAAACTGGAATGTGTCTCTTACAGCACCTCACAAGTGTGAGCCTGTGTAAGCCACCATGTAATACCTGGTCACTTCTATATGACTTTACCCCATTCTATTACACAGCTTTAAATTTACCTGTGTATGAGTCAATGGTATCTGGTAGCTTCATATACTCCATGTATTTTTTCAGTGGAGGTTTTTTGAATTTACAGCACAGCATATCACAGTAATGATCCTCCTCTGGCTTTGCTTCTGCCTCCTCTTTCTTTTCTTCTTTTTTTTCATCTTTTTTTTCATCTTTTTTTTCATCCTTTCCTGGGGGTGGAGGCTTCTTTGGTGCTAGACACATAGATTACCAAAAACATAGGCATTTTAATAATGGCTCAATTAATTCACCCTGTTTTAACGTGAAGATAAGCTTCATCATGTTAAAATATCTTCTAAAAACACTGGGCAGTGACTAAATTCATTATATTAAATACATAGAAAACCACTTGAAGAATAAAATCACCACTGGTATAAACATGTACATCCGCTATCCTGAACTTAGGTTACAGAGTGCAATATCTATATTGCTGAATTTCCCTGGACATTGCTTACAACTTACACATTTTATAAAACTGACAAGAAAATTGTTAATTCATAATTTAGCATTCATTAACACAACTGGGAATTTCTCTTTATGTGACTGTTGCAAAGAATGAATGCAGTGAGGGTGGAGATAAGAAAAGACAGCTGTGTCATGAGCTGATCTCTCCCCTCTCCTGAGACCTGATATGCAAGATGCAGCAGGTGAAACTAGTGGGAAGCCTATGGTTTTTTTACATTTCTACGCTTATAAAAGTCTTGAAGCACTCCTTTGAACCCAGTTCTTCCATCTTTGAGCTGGATAATCTTGTTTGCATATGTGTCCTATTAATTCTGATGGCTTTACCTCTGACTAGGATACACAGTCTTAGCAGTAAAATGACAAACTGGATCTATAATAGGTTAGGAAATAAAGGTCATAAGTTCTACAAAGAGAACAAAATATGTAGATCAGCAAATATACAATTTAGAAAAAAAAAATTCCTTTATCAGTTGATATAGTTTATTATTCTTCAGGGACCATTTTTACAGCTTTTAAAAAATCACTTACACAATGAACAGCTACTAAAAAGTGCCAGAACATAAACCCACCACACTCATTTCTTTGTGGAAAGGAAAATGAAAGTCAAACTTTCCTTTGAAGAGGAGAAAACTTGATTTATATTTCATATTTTGTCAAAAGTCAATGACTGATTAATATCAGTGGAGTTTGCTCTATTTAAAGCATGGACTTAAAGACTTCAGTGTGTCCAGATTTCTATCAAGACTAAAATTTTATTTACTTTATTTACACAGAAGATCTCATATCAAAGTGACTAACATCCACTCATAAGATATGTGTTTCTTCATATGTTTCAGATTCATCTTCATGAATAAACATCTCTGGGAGCTATTTCAAAATACAGAAAACTTATTGACATGAATGATTCTAGATACTGTCTCTATAAGCTTTTTCCCCAAATTCTTCAGTGATGTCATTCAAAGGGAGGTTGTACTTAGAGATTCTGGCTTATGGTACAGAAATAGGGATAAAGTGACTTCATAGGGCACAAAGTGATCCTTTCCAGTGGATAAACACACTATACCTACAAAAATATTATCACAGTGTTTTCTGTTACTACAAAATTATTTTCAGTTTTAAAATGAGCAAATGCACAGCTATTTCTAGAGGCACTTACAAGTTGGAGGACTTGCTTCAGGTGAAGATATCACTGGGTCATTCAGCTTTTCCTTATAGACATTTGCCCTTTCCCGCAATTTCTTGACAATCTCTTGAAGCTGGGCATCAGCATACTCATTTGTTTGGGGACCCGGACGTGCTGGCTTCTGTGCACTGGTGAAAACAAAAGGGGGAAAAAGGCTTAATGTGCTGGAAATCAATGGGAGGAAACAGTGGTAATTCTATTTCTGAACTGAATTCAGACATTGAGATTGGATCTTTAGTGAGCACAGTGTTTATTCGTATCACTTCATTCTTGCTAAGTGGAAACCCAAGTTACTTGCTCTTGCCTCCTGCTCACATCAGCAGCAGTCTGTGTGTTCTTTCAAGCAGAGGTCAGGGTACCCTGTTTAGCCTACTGCACTAATGGCTTCCCACTGCTACTTTTCACCAAGTTCTACTGTGGCTGTGTAAGGCCTAGACTTTTCTTGACGTATTCACTAAGGCATCCTCTTCACATCTATGTATAAAAATGTGCTCGTTGTGATATGGCAATATCCTAGTGATGACAGGAAGTGAAGGTAGAGGAGGACGGACTTAAGCTTACTCTTCACTTTCTAATGTTGGGAAAATTTATTTCATCTATGATTTTTATGGTTTGTTATGGCTTACATGAGGTAGAAAACAATTGTGTCTGTTTTCAGTGGAAACAAAATACTGGTCTTCTTGCTGAGGTTTCTTCTTTTTCTGCTAAGAGTTTGCTCAGGGTCATAGTAACAGTAAGCTGATATTGCAGCACTCACAGCATTTGTTCAAACCTGAGAACTATTGATTTTCAAACACCTGCAGACTCATACTCTGCACCGAAACTAATGTTTTCATTAGGTTTTATGCATGCTGGGCAGTCAAATATAACATCCAGGTGAAAGTGATTCTTGATCAACACTTCAGTGCTTATTCTTACTTGAAATTTAATCCTTGATTATTTGCTACTGTCTGATTTTGCAGACTGGGATTGTTTCTGAGTGTAACTCAGCTGGCAGCTGGGCCACACATTTGGACTTCCCCTGTGCAGAGATGAGGACATGGGATTCTCTTTCTGTATCCTTGACTCAGCCCTTCTCAGCTGATGTGATGCATGGATGTCAGAGATGGTTGGAAATGGCTGTGACTGACACAAGGCAGCTTGAGGTCTCCTCCCAGTTGCCACAGGTCACAGTTGCCACCCTGTACTGAAATTCTGAAAGCTATGCCCAATATAGGAACTACAGAAGGAAATGTTTCTTTCTTTCTTAACAGTTTTTCAACTCTCACAAGTACCACAGGGATGTGGCTGCAGCAAGAGTAGCAGCAGATGAAAAGTGACATATGCTTGAAATGCCCAGATTCTCGAGAAAATCTTCCCAAATGTGAGTAGGGGAAAAGTGGTATGACAGTACCTTAGGAAGAAATGAACACCACTGCAAAGTGCTCTTTGAATAAACACCATGTCTCCTCAAGACCTAAACCTACTTTGAAATTTCTAACAGAAGGAGCTGTAGCTAAAAAAGGAGAGTGTCAGTGGGATGTGTCTAGCTTTTTGAGAAGCAGTTTTCTGGAGACACAACACAAATCACAGTGCCCAAGGAAGTATAATTTAAGTATATAAAAATCCTTCAGCAATAAAACCATTGGATAAAGTGGAGATATGCTCCACTTAGAAGCAGAAGCAAAAGTATATGGAAGTATATGCTTGTCATTCCTCTATTTTAAGCCTTGTATATTGTCTATTTCTTAAAACTCCTCAGACAGGAGACTAATCAAAACAGTTCTGATACATTTTGTAATTTCATGGCAGTTCCTTTTGTGTCACATTGTCTCTTTGCTCAGGCCATCTGCAATGTAATGACGTCCTTTCTGTTTTTGAGTTAACATCTCACAATTTTTTTTTTTTGCTTCTATGCAAAGAATTTAAAATAATTCTTAGTCTTTGCTGTTGCTGCGTTTGGTCAGGTTGTTACCTACTTTATAGTTAGGTACCCTTACCACAAGTGTCATGCCAAAGGCCCCTACTAACCTCTTTCTAGGAATAAGCTGCAAATTACTTGAGATTCTCCTCTTATTTCACAGATTTTCCAACAAAAGTTAAAGCCTCCTCTATCATGAATTTGGCACAATGTAGCACAGGGGAGCCATGTTTCCATTTGGTACTGATTAGAATCTATGCGACTTAGTTTAAAGTTATTTGCCCTGCAGTTGATGGGAAATTGATTTTCCTTGCCCTACTTCTCATTTGGCTTGCATTACCCCTACTCCATTATTTTCTTGTAACGAAATGCTTACTTTAAATTTTCTTTGGTTAATACAGATGGAAGCGACTGCATGTTGAACACTGCTAATTTGAGGATGTTTTGTAGGGGTGCACTTTAAATTGCCTGGGCATTTAAACTTCACTAAATTACTTTTTATTAAACTTGACTCCTTCCGTTGCATTTTATCTTTGACCTTTGTGCAATATGTTACAGTAGGCCCAGGTCTATATTACTTACTCTCCGTGTAGTCCTTTACAGACTGGAAATGCTTATTCCCTGTACAAGTAACTTAATGTGGCCTAGGAAATGAAAATCAGGATGGCAACTCATGTACTATACACACAGCCTTGCTGCTATCTCAAACATATTTTGTTTAATGATAGCAATATATGTAATGTGAGAAGTATAATAATAATGTAGTTTTCTGATATTTTTCACGTCTAGATTTTATTTTTGTAACTTGTAGATTTAAACTTGTTTGTTCAGTGATAAAATTGCGATGCCTTTATTCTCCCCAAGCCACAAGAGAAGATTTAGACACCTATAGCATAATTAAAGAATATCACCTTGAGACAGGCTATGGAAATACTGTATTGAGTATACTAATGTATGCAACAGCTGTTAAGAACTGTGGCTTAAAAGTTTTCTGTGTTAAGAGTTCAAATAAACAGTGATAAGAAATGCAATAGCTCAGAAGTCTTGCCCGTTTCTAAGTTGCAATCTAGGGTTTTAATTCCTCTCTGTTTCTGGCCATGAATACCTGAGTTCAATTTCATGTTTAATCTACCAGGCGACCCCTGAGAAAATGTATTTCATAAATGTATGCTGCCTGGAAAATATCCATAATACTTTTTGCTGATTTCAGTTATAACCCTATTTTTTGCAGCACCTAAGAAACTTTCTCCTAATTACACTGAAATACAGTTCTTGGGTCTGCAATAGAGCTTTCAATGCTTTTATTGAGCTCTGATGTTGTGATTTATGATTGCATTTACAATCTCTGTCTTGAAAAAAAAATCTTTTCTGAATAAATTAGGGAGAATCTCTGATTCAGATAATCAGTTTTCAGAAGGATATGATAATACACAAAACATGATGGCACAGATGAGAAAGATTTTAGAGAGACAGAAAAATGTTATCCCAGGCATCATGAAATGGATTGATTCAAAAATACATCCTCAATTTTTGCTGACAATCCCAGTGTGAGTAATGCTATAGAAGCCCTGAGTTCCAAGCCTAAGATCGGTCATCATAAATTACTAGGAAAACTAGTAATAGAAAAAATCCAACATATCAGTCACTTGCTTGATACAGCAATAGAGGTATTCCAAAAAGCTAAATTCCCCTATTTTTATTATACTGTCTTTATAGTCCAAAGAAGGCTTCCCTGAGGAGAGGTTGAGAATGACTGAGACAGGTTTCTGCTCTGAATTGCCTGTGAAGAGAGACTATTTTTCTCCTTTATCTGCACAGGATGCTGACAGGATTTTAGGAGTGAGCTTTAATAGTCCCCTTCATGATTTTGCTACAAAATGTAGTAATGTACTAATAATGTTTAATAGGACATTGGATTTGGAAGATTAAAAAGTAGGAAGGATTCCTGTGCAGGAAAATTTGAGTTATTTAGTCCAAGTAATAGAAATGAGGACAAATCTAATGCCCCATACTACAGACACGTACTTAGAATCCAATTGTAAGACTTTCGTTTGTAAAGGCTGACATCATCACTTGCAGGTGAAAAAAGGATAAATGTCCAAGTGTTTAGACAAAGGGAAGTTGCCTACAAGCCATACATAATCTGCCTATGAAAAATACCGGTGCAAATATAACTGTAGAATGCATATTACATACTGCCAAGGAAGTAAATATTACCATTGGAATATAGCTCAATGTGAAAATTATTCTGACCAACTATACTCAAAAGATGCATTCCCATAGTCTAAGACACGACAAAGTCTCTTAGATTGGTCAAGGTTACTGGGAACATGACTTTGAAAAGGACAAAAAACCAGATTGAGACATAATAAGATCACTGTCTATGAGATCAAATTTTGGTGCTGAATCATGGGAAAATAGGTATTTGAACTGAGAAAAAGTATTGTGAGAAGAATAAATGTGGATAGAGGAACAGTGAATTATCATGAGTTAAATGTATGAAGAAAGTTTCCAAGCCTTTAATTACCAGAATTTTAGGGAGCTTTCATTATGAGTGAGGAGCAGGTGAAAGAGGTGTGATAGACTTCAAGATTATATTAGTTAAGATCATGAAGACTGTTGTAGGCTGTGATTCCCAAGAAAGCAAAAGAATGTATGCAGTCAGACATGAAATCCTTCTCAGCAAACAAACCTGAAATATATAAAGGTTTGGGAAGTGGATAAGTGACTTAACCTGTATATTTACCATCTACTTCTTCTTCCAAATATCTTAACAGCTCAAGTGCTAAGAAAGTAAGTTTCTAAGATACATAGATTATCTTAAAGTCCTGGAACAAGCTGTTCACACATCAGATTCCATGGACTTTCAAAAAGCTCTTAATTAAATTGTAATTTTCCTTAACTGTCTTGAAACAAGTGTCTTCCTCTGACCCATCATCTTTTCCTTTAATCACAGAATCATCAAAGTTGGAAGAGAACTTCAAGATCATCTAGTCCAACAGTCAACTCAGGACCATCATAGTTATCCCTAAAACAAGTACCACATTCAGACGCTTGCCTGGGCATTTTATTCCAAAGCTTTTCCACTCTTTCACTGATAACTTTTTTTCCTAACATCAAATCTGAACCAATCCTAGCAAGGGAAAGTGGTGATCAGGTGGGATCACCTTTACTGATACAGAAGATTATATCCTTTCTATTTGCTGCATTTTTTAAATACTGGCATTATCTTGACTTTGCAATAAAACAGAATAAATCACATTTTTATTTAACTTCATTTTAGGATTGAGTTGTTCTTCACAACACAATTTTATTTTAAACTGATGTTCCTTTGTCTTACTATATATTTTATTACATGTTTCATTTATTTAAACATAGAGATACCATAATACTTGTGTCGGTTTTGGTTTAATGTATGTATAAGCAAGTATGGGCCATAGGCATTTATGAACTTCATGCAGAAAACATATAAGAAAATCTTTCCATTGGAATTCATGACTTTCCCTTAGTTCAGAATCTTTGTACAGAGATCATGCTTGTTTGCGCCCTAAGCAAATGTTCTTGAAAAAAAATGCATAGATCATCCATTTCCCAGACCTCATGTTGTGTTCATAAAGCAAAACAGATATGGAAGCAACAGCGCTCGCGTAAGGCACTATCTTTCATATTTATCCACTGGTATTGAACTCAGAATAAACTTCTTGATGCGATGCAGACTGAAATCTCATAATCTAGGCTGCAGAGATTCCTGCTTTTTAGCTAAATTTTGTTTCACAGCAGCTTCTCTGACAATCCTCCTAGTTATTTAGTCACAACAATCTGTGAATCCTCTAATCTTCTTTACAGTACTCTCTAAGGAGATGTCTGTCTCAATGCTGAACACATGGAACACTCACTGAGGTACCAGATTAAAATGTGAATAAGATTTTATTTTAATTAAAAATTCTGCAGTAGGAACTATAAAAGAAGTAGAAAGAAAGTAGTAGGGGTGTTGAAAGAATCAATTAGCTATGAAAAAATCACCTTTCCTTAAGGTAACAGGTGATATACTGTTTTTTAATTGCACTATTTATTATGATGTGAGAAATAAGGACAGAATAATTTCTAATACGAATTGCTTTAGAGTAAAGGTATAATAATCTAAAGAAGTAATTCTCATTTATTTCCTTATATGGTGCTGTTGTGTCATTGGGGCTTTCTTATCTGTAAGTAATTAAATCTGACTGGGGTATCTGCCATTTATAGGAATGGTTAACATTTTAGCATTTAAATACAAACACATATCTTATTTACATAAGCCTTTAATTTATGATTATGTAAAATAATTTAATCAAAATACATCTTTGTCCAGAGTTCATGAGCACAATACAAACACTTCCTATTTTCTATCTTTCAGTTTTTCTTAATATGCAGGGAATTAAAAACTAAAATAAAAATGCCATAAAATTTCCCACTGTGAATGTTTTCAAAGGAAGGAAAAAAGTCTCAAAATTGAAAAACTTAATTTCCAATACATGCTTTTGTTTGTCATCTGTCTTTATAGAGTCTCTAAAATAATCATACAACCATAAGGCTCTAGAGACATTTGAGATATCCTGTCCTCACAGCTCAAAGCAGGATGAGGTACACCTGAAATATTCTTATCTAACTTTTTCTTAAATATGTCTTGGCTAGTCATGTCTATTCCATAATTTTCCTAAAGAATTTATTTCTGTGCTTCACTAGCTTCATTTTACAATTTCTTTTTCCTCAATGTAAATCTCTTTTGGTACAATTTGTCCTATGCATTTTGAACATGGTGTAAAATTTAAGGGCCCTTCTCTTTTATCTCACTTTTTGTCCATATGCACATTTTAATATTTTCCTTTTAAATTTTTTTTTCCAAACAAAAAGGATTTGGTATAAGGGTAATAATTGTATGATGACTAAGAATGTCAGTTAATTCTATAATTAAGGGCGTGTTCTCAAACTTCCATTGTTGCCCATGCTAATTATATAAAATCACCTTGGTGTGACCATCTTTGTTGCAAATCTAGAGTAAACTGTTGTACAGAAACCTGTGTAGGAGCTGACTACATGTACCTTTCCCAGGATCACACAGAAACTCGGAGAGAAAGAACCTATTCCTCTGAGATGACTTCCAATCACTGCTATTTAAGGTCATCCTTTCCCCTTCTACAAGACCCTGACACATTCCTTTCCAAGTGCAGCAGCAAAGCAGGTGTGCTCCCTGCAGACCCTGCTCATCGCACTTCTCCTCCTGGGTATCCTTTACCCAGGGTACTGAATAAAACTGGGCTGCCAGATGTGTTTGACCACTCATCTGACCTTCATATCTCCACCTGCCACTGTTTCCTCTGCTCCTCTATTGGGCTGTACAACATGGGATGTTTTCATCCTAAATTGCTAAGATTTGGAAAAAGAGTAAATAACTGGAGATGGGGTGTTTCAATAAAATATGTTGGACAAGATTAAACATAGGCATGAGGACTTACATTTGTCATGAAGTAATAATTAGTTTTCTTTTACTAAATTATGAGCATTATGTTTTAGATTTATATGACTCTTAGATTTATCAATAAAAGCCTTGATATATTTGCAAATGTTTGGTGCAAATGCTATTTAACTACAAATGCAATTTAAATATAAATATTTTATATTACACATAGTAGTGTATGTGTCACAATGCTCATTGCTTTGCTTTTTTCCCTGAAAATGACTCAACATATAATAGCAGAGATAAAATTTTGAATAAATTATAATTTCTCCCTTTACAAAAATGTTTCTTACTTTAAAAAATACTAAGTGAATGGAGGATTTACACAAAATGCACGAAATTGCCTTTAACAAAAGAAATCAATCAGCAGCAAATTATGACAAATAATACCCTTACTTTGTTACATATTCAAAAACCCCCAATTTCTTCCATTGATACCGTTAGCAATAAATATGTATGAATATTAGATGATTTGAAACAATGCAAGGGTAAAAAAATCTTGCATTTCTGTCTGTATAATGACATCCTTATCCTTTCCTCACTTCATTTATTCTTCAATGAAGAACTTCTGAATTCACTACTTTTTAATTTCAGGCTACCTACTTGATTGCCATGCAGAGTGAGTGAAATTAAATAGCAGGGGTAACTGCATCCTGCAGATCAGATAGATTTTAAAGGCTCTGGGAAAATTCATCTCAGCAAAGATTACAGCAAGTTTAATCCATTTTGGTACAGACAGCACACCATCACCTTTCTATTTAATTTGCAGGTTCTCAATGTAGTCATTTCAGAAACTCAAGTCCAAGAAGTAGAAGTAAAAGGCTCTGAAAAAAAAGGCTTAAGCAGAGGAACATAAGTGCTAAGAAAAGTATTTTATTTTTTAACACATTAATGTATTTTCAGTCAGGCTTAATAAATATATTAGATGCATTCTACCTGTTTACCATTTCAGGTACTGCAATGATTAGATGAAAACAACTAAGGAAATGTATTAGCCTCTCCATAAAATGTACTTGGAACTGTGTTTAAACTGGGATTTTTTGTAAGGCCTAGCATTGGCCTTGTTTTACTTCATCTAAATGTGATTGGAGTTTATTGCCATGAGTATCATTTTGGTACATCCCTGGTGCTCCTACAGTAATGAAGGATTTCTGGAGACTCTGCAGAGGGTTGATACTGGGTTTCTTTCACTAATGTGCTGAGATTTTTTGCTTGTGGTAGGACATAGTTTTTCTAAGGTGCATCTCCTGGGTGAATTTATGTGTTGTAACTAGTGGATAGCAAGCACTAATAAGCACAGTAATTTTCTTTTTCGAGGCTATTGAAGTAAATGAAGTGCATTACTCACTAAGAACATGCTACCAGCAGGAGTTATCTTTATTAACCTGGCTATGCACGACATAGCAAATTGCCTCTTAATCTTTGTTTTGTTTTCTTTTCTTGCTATTAAGCAAATTAAAGAGGGGGAAAATCTTTATAAAGGACTAGTAGAGTCTATTAAGTAATAGGATGTGGCTTTGAAAATGGCAAACCACAAGCATGAATTTCAGTTTGCCTGAACCACCCATGGTCATATGGAGGCTTGCAGTACTGGAATTCCTTTTTTTGAAAACGTTGAAAGCTGTGTTTCTGCATTTGAAAAAGCAAAACCAGATGAGTATGCTTTCTGGGTGGGAATGATATTTTTAAAGTAAGTTTAATATTTTATTAAAATGTATTTAATGCATTTTATATTTTATTTTTATATTTTGTTTGTAATAGCTATATTCTGAAGGTGGCATATCAGATATAATGTTTTGTTCCTCTCCGAACATAACTGAGAATGTGTAAGATTTTGAGATGAAATCTAAAAGCATAGAAAGTCTCAGTTATATCTACTGCAATTTTTTCCTGTCTGTGGTCTTGACTATTTAGCCTCCAAATATGGATTATTATTATTTTATGCAGTATTTTGCATGGCAGGGCTCATGATCTTTGACTGGGGTTTCAGTGTACTGCCTTAGTATAAATAGTACATTGTAATCTCTTTGGTAATCTGGGAAGATGAAATACTCTTACAAATTCAACAGGGCTTAAAGGCTTTTACAAGACACAGAGGAGAGAAGAGGTCACAGAAGCTCTTTTTGTCCCTCCATTTCCTCTGATCTCTACTCTCAGGTGCTTTGTTTACCTTCTTCCACACTCTATCTTTTCCAGGACTTGATGCAACCTTGTCTCATACCTTGAAGCTTTGTGCTAGTTTCTTGTCAATAAGACTCCCTGTCTTCTATTAGAGTGCAAATGAGGCGCTCAGTGTTCTTCTGCTCCTTTATTTCTTGCTGTGAAGAGACAGGGTAGCCCTAGCCCACCCTTCCAGAAGTTATTATTGCTCAGCAATTAGCTATTAATGAAAATTACCTCTTGCTCTCTTATATTATCAATAAAGATAGAAGGGAGAAAAAAATAAATTGGCAGACAGAGCCAATTTGTGTGCAATTCTATCCAAGCCATTAGAAAACAGATATTAAATGTTTCAGTCACTAGACTGTAATTCAGTGCTTGGTATATCATCCATTCTTGTCGGTTTCTTCTTTCAGACATAGTGTTCAGGTGGCTGAGACCAGTGCTGTGTCTGTCTAGTCTTTATTAAAGTCCATCACCATGTACTGGAGTATTTAAAAAAAATGAGGATGTGCTGAGGGGGAAAGGAAAATTGTTGGTTTTTTGTGTGTTTGGCTTTTTTTTGGCTTTATTTTTTGGTTTTTTGTGTGTTTGGTTTTTTTTTTTGGTTTTATTTTTTGGTTTGGTTTTTTTTTTTTTGGTGGACAGACGATTTCAATGGGAATTTTTAGGAGCAAATGCAGTATTGGTCAAAGATTTCATTCATTTAGCAAGCAAGAAAAAAAAATTTATTTTTTTAGAGGAAATTAAAAAAATGTGCTGTTCCAAACAGTAAAATTGCCTTCCTTCCCTCTTCCTTATTCTATGTATCTGACCTTGCACAGATGTATTTTAAAAAATTGAATGTCACAGTAACAGCAGATAAGGTGAAAATTTTTCTATTAACATTTCCATGAAAGTTGATGAGCTCTGGATGCATATGATTTGTGAAAAAAAATATCCATGAACCTTATTTCATTATCTGTATTACTCAGGCATATAGCCATACTGATTATTTCTTGCAAATCAGGTGACTTTTGATTAAACTTTGACTCTTGAAAGATAATTAGCATAAAAAAAAATAATCTACACAAATTAATTGCCCTGGGACTCCCAGCGGGACTTTCACCCACACTCTGTGCCCATGGATCTTTGCTGTCCATTTCAGGTCAGGCTTTGGTCACTGCATGGGCAATATTAAGGTGTGTCTTCCTCCAGCTCTGTCTCTGGTCCTGTCTCCCAGACAGACTTTGGACCTGTCTTGTAGCCTTGTCTCCAGCCCTGTCTCTGACCCTGTCTTTTTTCTCCTGACTGGACTCCATGGATGGACTCTAAACCTGGTCCACCACTTGGCCTTGTTGATGGAGCCTGTTGCTAGGATCTTGCTGTGTTCAGACCCTGTGAGGGTGAATCTTGTTGGCAAGAACATGTTTGTGCTGGGATTATCTTGGCTCTCATATCCTCTCCTCCCAGTGAACTCCTCACATCAACCTGAAATATATCTGGGCAAAGTCTAAAATTCCAGTTAAGAAAATCCTACCAGTGATTTTGCCAATCTTGATTTCCATAACAATATCATAGAATCATAGAATTGCTTGATTTCCAATAGAACTTTAAAGATCATTTAGTCCATCCCATCTGCTTTGGACAGGGACATTGTCCAGTAGATCAAGTTGCTCAGAGCCATGTCCAACCTGACCTTGAACAACTTCCAACAATGGGACATCCACAACTTCTCTGACAAACCAGTGTCTTACCACTCTCATCACAAAAAATTTCATCCTCATATGTAGTCTAAATTTGCCTTCTTTAAAATCATCACCCTCTGCAGAATTGCAAGAACAATCACAATTCTCTTAGCCTTTCCTCATAGGAGCGCCGCTCCACCTCTGATTATTTTTGCGGCTCTCTCCAGACCAGGTCAATGTCTCTCCTGTACTGAGGACTCCAGAGCTGGATGCAGCACTTCTGGTGGAATCTCAGCAGGCTGGAGTAGACAATGGTGAATCACCTTCCTTGACATGCTGGTTACACTTTTTTTGATGCAGCCTGGAATACAGTTCTGAGCAAACACTGCCATCCCACGGCTAATTTTTCATTCACTAATATATCTCCAAGTCCTTCTCTGCAGGTCTGCTCTCAATCTGTTCATCATGCATGCTCTGTGGTTAGTGGTAATTAGTGTAACCCATGTGCAGAACATTGCACTTGGCCTTTTTGAGCTGCATGTGTAGGCCCACCTCTCAAGCCTGTAAAGGTCCCTCTGGATGGCATCCATTCCCTCCAGTTTGTAGGCTGCATCACACCAAGGGATAGTACTCATTACTAATCTCTATTTGAGAAGTATCCAAAAACATGGATTAAACAGTAACAGAGAAAACTCTTGGACAACTGGACCCTTAGTTGACTATCCTGACTGTCCTAACAGTCCTTGAAATAGCTTTGACTAATAAAACTAGCACTTTTCCAAATTACTCCCAGGTATGGAAATACACAGAAATTAGCAATGACCAAACTCTTCAGGAAGCATATTTTATTGTTCTAGTTGGCCTCAGAGCTAGACAGTGGTTTGAGAGTGTTTCATTTACTGCTACTTTTGTAGATCACATGCATCTATTTGACTCAAATTCTCAGCTTTTCTAGATGTGATAAAGGCAGTTGATTTCCCTAAAAATATTCTTGTGAGCAAATTTGACCACATAGACTCAATAAGGCAGTAACCTTGATAAGGAATGGTTCCTTAATAGACTTCCATGAACCTGAAGAAGCAATGAATTAAATTCTCTCAAAGGCACATTTTAAAAATCATTCTCCCTTCAGCTCTGACAGTCATACAGCAGATCTGTCGTTTAGTTTCATGCCAGTGCAACGATACCACTGCCATGACTTCCAGACTCTACTGCAGAATTTAGTGAGTAACTGTTTTGGCAGTACACTTTACCAAATATTTACTGTATTTTTGGAAACTGTTGCTCAAATTAGACTGACTAGGTATATCTGGTAGACACGTGACACTGAGTCAGAACACCTCTGAGAAAGCAATGTTTAACGTAAATATTGTTAATTTTCTTTTAACAGACAGATTTTGTTTCTACTAATAAGAAGCATACCCTTTTGTTTCATAAGCACATAATTATGTTAACCATGGTTACAAGATTTACTAGTGGAATTGTAAGCATTGAATAACATATTGTATGATGACAAAAAAAGGAGATTCTTATCTAGGTTTTCGTTTTTGACCTACCGATTCACATTGAAGTGACTAAGTTATTTATAACTTTCCATTCTTTCTATTCAGAGTTATTTTTAATTGCATCTATTATTTTATAGAGGCATGTGCAGTAGCATTTTGTTTGATTATTTCCAGACACAATGTCTGTCTTAGTAAAGGGGAGGAAGTATGTAGTTAATTTATCATCTCTATAAATTAACTCCATGTCAGGGAAAGATTTTTCTTTGTGTCATTAGGACAATCAAATAGAAGGCAAAAACAAGCAGGAGGATTTTCTACCCAGTTCTGTATTGAGTGTATCAGGTTTTTTCCACTCAAAGTGATCTCAAAAGGCAGAAACTTCATGATGCATAGCAATGGGCCATGTGAGAGTAAAGACTTGAAGATGACTGACTAGATAACAGCTTTGCATAAAAGGATCTGGGGGTCCTGATGGACAACAAATTGAGCATGAATCCATACTATGTTCTAGCAAGTAATGAGGGCTAACTGCTTTAGAAAGAGCACCAGAGGTGCACAGCTAGAGTATGAGAGAGAAAAGAAGCAAGTTAAAGCAAAGGAAAATTTAATTCCATTTAGTTTTCATAATAAGGGTGGTCAAAGGGTGGACCAGATTGCCCAGAGAAATTATGGAAATTCCATTATTGATAATATAGATTCACAATTATGCTGAAAAAACTTTTGGGTGCCTTGATCTGACCTGGGAGTTGGGTCTAACCTCTAAATATTTTCAGCAGGAGTTTGGACCTCACTCCTTCTGGAGAAGCCTCCCAGCCTGAGCTGTTTTATCAAGACCTTTATTTTCCATAGTGACACAGAGAGTGTCTTCAAGGGCACATTCAGCAAGTTTGCAGATGACACCAAGCTGGGTGGTGTAATCTGCAGGACTAAAGGAGAGCCAAAATATGATCAGAAGTCTGGGGCACTTTTCCTAAGAGGAAAGGCTAAGAGAGTTGAGGTTTGTCAGCCTGGGGAAGAAAAAGCTTCAGGGGGACCTTATTGGTAGCCTTTTAGTATTTGAAAGGGGCCTGTAAGAAAGATGTAGGCAAACATTTTAGGAGGGGTTGTAACATTACAAGATTTAACATTTTTAAACATAGAGAAGGCAGATTTAGATTAGATATAAAGAAGAATTTTTTTGCAGCATGACTGGTGGAACACTGGTACCTGTTAGGTAGAGGTGGTGGATGACCCATCCCTGGAAACATGCAAGGCCAGCTGGGATGGGGCTTTGAGCAACCTGAGCCACTTATAGCTGTCCCTGCTTATTACATAGGGGTTGGACTTGATGACCTTTAAAAGTCCCTACCAGCCCAAGGAATTCTATGATTCCATGGATCTATGAATCTCTGCTTCTGAAATGACTACAAACTATTCAAAGCTTATTGTTTTCTAGACTTCATATTTATTTTTATTTTCACAAAACAGTCACCTCAGCTTTTTACAAAGATTGAATGACCCTAGATCCTCCCCTGAAGGAATACTACTCTTTCATTTGTTTGTCTCTTCCCAGCAAGAGATAGTACTAATCTTCTGATTGTGGAGACTAAGGCTGATTTAATGGCATAGCTCCAGAAAAAAATGTGCAGGGTAAAAATTTCAAGTTGAAATGATGTGATAAACATTCCAGGTATTCAGGGCAGCATTCTGGGACTTTCTTCTTTGCTAAGATATAGTAATAATTAAGCAGCAACACTGCTAAAATTTGCATGTAACTGTAATTGAGAAAATCCTTTTCCTCATTCCTGCAATTTAGGATGATGTACATAACAAACTATCAAAATCACATAATAAATGAATGCGTCATATATATGCTACCTAGAAATTGAAATAAAGCTCTTCAGATCCTTACAGGATGGACTTTTAAAGAATGGATATATGGCACACAGAAATGTTAAGTCAGGATGCCAGGTAGAATCTTCAAATTTTTAAATTACATTTACTCACTTAGCATCTTCTTTCCCATTTTTGAGTTCATGCTCTTCCTGTTGAGTTGTCTTAGCTGGTTCAGTTGAGTTTTCAGGTTTTGAAGGCTCAGGTGCTTTTGCTGGTTCTGTATCTAGAAAAAAAGGTTTTAATTTTTAAAAATGAATTTTTAAATAATTATAGTAATAATTTTGAAGGAATCACAGTCTGTCTGACATTATTTCTTCAGTAGATAAGCACTAAAAGACACAACTTCTGGGACTTGACCTCTGAACAGTATCCTGCATAAATCTGTTTCAGTGCTAACTGTAACTTCATGTTTATGATAAGGTCACCTTTTAGAATATGTAATTTACTTGTGGTTTTTAGATAGATTCATCAGTAGCCAGCTCAACAATGGTCAATTCAGAGCTCTTCTGTATTTATGAGGGACAAGAAGTGATGCAGCAAGGTAGAGGACAGCTAGATCTGTCCAGAAATGCCTTGTGAATACAGGAAAAAAGTGAAGAGTAGTTAATTTTCTTATGAATAGAAATGCTAATAAAATTATCTATGCTTCAGTGTTTGTGCTGCATCAAAGATGTTGCTTCAGCTGCCATGACAGTACTGTTCATTGCTGAGTAAATTATGATTGAAATATATCATTAAGGATGTATTTTGTCTAGTCTATTTCTTCATTTCTGTTACTAGTAACTTTTTTGAAGTCATCTAAGTAGGAAGTCTGTAGAGTTTTAAGCAAATGACATGGTCTCTTGCCATTTGAGTGGCCTTAAGTGATGCTTTCTTATAACTCGTCCCATATCTTTTTTTAAACTTCCATGTCGAAAAATAATCTGATAGCTCTCATCAGTCTGACACTTTGCATAATGGAGTAACAAGCTCAGCCTTCACAAATACTTAAAGTAATATAATGATAGAGCAAAAGCTTGGCAGCAAAACATGGCAACAAATAGATCAGGAGACTGTTGTATGTGCTGTATTTTAAGTTTGAGACAGCTCAAAGAAAATTAAATTTTGAATATTTTACATGGATACGCTAAAGTTACTTTTCTGATAGTTAAACTCCATATTTAGAGACTTATTCCTTTAAAAGAAGTAAAAAATTCCAGCACTTGTTGCAGCTTCTGCTGTCTTTTGAATTCATGGTTTGTAGTATCCCAGTTCTCCCTGCCTTGGCTCCACAATCCAAAAAGCCAAGTACTCAATCAAGAGTGACAACAAAGCTAATCTCAACATTTCTGTAATCACCTCACTTTGGGAATTTTTTTTGTAATAGTAGTTACTCCTAGCTGTATCTATAGTCTACAATCTGATATGAACAATTAGAGCAGTGAAATGGTGCTGAAAGAATGGCATTGGATTTATATCTGTCAGTCATAAATATCTGGCATATCTGGCAGATAAATTTCAAATTAGGTGTACTGTGATCCACTGAAATTAGTGACAATAAACAGCTTGAATAAAATAGTTTGAATTGTGGACTTATTCTTCTGGTTTGGTTTTATTCTAAAGGAATCCAGTTATGAGGTCCTAAAGGGTTTGGGGGTTTTCTGGGGTGAAAAAAAAAAGAGGAAATCAGGGGACAATCAAGAGGGCTTTTTTAGAAGAGCATTCTTCATTGACACAAAATGCCAGTGTAGTTACACTGTTTAGTGGAACAGGCTCCTGAATAAGACAATCCATCTTTGGAATGACAATATGTATGAGAAGAAAAAAGCACAAAGTAAAAATATATGGTGCTTGCACAGAAACACTCCTGTGCAGAGGATAACAACTTCTAAGCTTGATAGATATTCTCAAGGTATTCAGTCTGACGTCTGAACCCACACTGACCATTAAATGCTGATTGCATTCAGACTGAAGGAAAGCCTTGAAATCCCATGAATATTCCAAATTTTTACATACAGAGATTAATAAATTTCTAGCAGGGCTTATTTGCATTAATATTAGAATGTCAGGGCCTAGCAGCATTAATAGCTGTGTGTCAATTTTTAATTTTTCCTTTCTGTGTGAAATTGAAAGGGCTGTCTGCATAGTCACATATTAAAAAAAATAAACCTGTTGCTCTTCACTTCTTGAATCTAGCTTCTAGTCTTCTAACTCTTGAAACCAGGCCCAAAGGAATGCCCTTAATAACAGTGTGGTAGTCATTTTAAGGAAAAATTAGACTACAGCTGTTGGTTTCCAGAATAGATAATGATCCAGCAGGTAGGTGGCAGGTTTGCAGGACAGCTTTGTATAACTTTGGCCATGGTAGTGAAATCATGAGTGAGAAAAAAGGCAGAATCTTACCAAGGCATCAACAATGAATGCAATTTTTGAAAACCTACAGATCCATGCTGACTCAACAAAATAATGGGTTTGAGTTTTTCTGAATTATTTGCATTCCCATTGTGCTGGCATACAGGTGGATGAAGTTCCCAATGCATTAGTGGTGGGAGTTGAGGAATGAAGCCCACTGGTGTCTACAGATTCTAAATATTTGGCCTTCCTGTAAGGATAATGTATTTTAAAGCTGTATTAGGATAAATATTGCTGGTTCTATTTTAAGATGGAAGGGGAAAGTGACAGTTGTGGAAGTATCACTTTGTGGAAAAAACACTGTTTATTGGAATCCCTCCAAATAAATCTGATTAAATTTATAAGCCCACCGAAACCTCATCATACCAGTGATCTGCCTAGGACCCAAGGAGCAAGGAACAAGATGCAATTTATAAAACCTATTTGTTTACCTCTCTTAGGTAAGTTTTTAGGTATTAAGATACAAATAAAGGTCAGCAGCTGGATAGTAGCAGTTTGAGTACAGAACAGAAAAAGTGCTTTTGCTTTGCTATAGTTCAGGAAGGGAAGAATTTATTTGCTAGAATTCCCAGCCAGCTCCACTGTCTTGCACTAGCAGTCTGACCAGCATCACTTCTATGCTTCCCCTCCCATCTCTACTGGTTGGATATACATAAATGCAGAACTTGTCATGGCTAGCAGTTACTAATGCAAAAAGCAAGAGTTTCCTCAGCTTCTTCTTTTGTCTGCTCAAAAGCACATTTTAGTTCAACTTAATCATCAACTGACATAATCTTATTATATTTTGAATCCACAATACATTGTTTTATAGGGTGATTCACAAAACATTGATTCACTTTTATCTTCTTTTTCGTCTGTGGAAGCAATATTTCCATCAGAACACCCACACATAATGCCTATTTCATATTAATTAAATATATATGGTCAAATACTTCCTTCTACTTTTAACTTCTTAGTGACTTTTACGAAAATCTATTAAAATACACTGTTGCTTAAAAACTACTATATGATTGCATAATGATAGTGTAGTACTAATTATAGTTGAGCTGCTATGTATGTAATACAGTTGTATATGTTACCACTCATTTCTGATGTTTATTACCAGGATTAGTGTAAGCAATTTTGATTCAAAGAACATTTAATGTTGCTCTTTTTTGTTCTGTCAGTAATGAAAAACAATCCTGCAGATCTGATTGGTCTGAACTATCTTGACTCTTTTCCAATACTTGGCAGAAACACAGAAGAGAATTAGTCATGGTAGACAAAAAGACAAAGAAAAAGGAATACTTTAGATTTCTTCTGTTGAATATATATTTGGGGATTACTTGCAAACTTTTTGTAGCTTGATGTTTGTGCTCTGTGCTGGTTTCAGCTGGGGTAGAGTTAATTTTCACCAGTGGCTGGTGCTGGATCTGGGCTGAACACAGGGCTGATAATACAGAGATGTTTTTGTTATTTCTAGGCAGGGCTTACACAGTGGTGAGGAGACTGGGGATGCATGGAAGCCTGTGAAAGACATAGGTGGAACAGCTGATCCTAACTGACCAAAGAGATATTCCAGGCCATATGACACTGTCCATGCTTAGTATATAAACTAGGAGAAAGAAGTAGGAAGGAAGTTGGGAGTGATTGTATCTAACTTCCCAAGTAACTAACTTCCCAGTCATGCTGCGCACGACTGGAACCCTGCTTTCCTGGAGATGGCTCTCAATGGGAATTGAATAATTCCTTATTTTGCTTTGCCTGTGTGCATGGCTTTTGCCTTCCCTAATAAACTGATAAAATATCTCAACCCACAAGTTTTCTAGCTTTTATCCTTCTGATTCTCTCCCCAGTTCTGCTGGTCAGAGAGTTAGTAAGAGGCTTTGTGGGGCTTGGTTGCTCACTGGGGTTAAACTGCAACGTGCCTGTATGATAACATTAATTTAATAAAATTAATTTAATATACAATCAATGGTGCCAATTTTAATGGTTCATGGACCTTGAGGGTAGACAGCATTGTTTGAAACAGGAAAAGGTGTATAAAGACATGATTAGAGTCTGCTAGGAGGAGGCAGAGTGACTAATGTTTGAGTAATCTCTTCTTTTTAGCAGTGACGTATTATCTGCCTTAGAAACATAATTTTAAGCACTTAAAATCAGTGATTTTTTTTGACATTTCCTCTTTTTTGCAAAGTGTTAGACATTTCAAAATATGTTAGAAGTCTCAGATTGGCTTTTAAGTGGTATTGCCTGCAAAGCAGCATAGAGAGCAGGTTCTCTTGAATAGCTGGAGTAAAGACTAACTTGGCATTTGGAGCAATGGAATAGGAACAAGAGAACCAGTCTACAAACTACATGTAATGCTTGTGACATAGTTAGTCATTTGCCTGATTGTCCTTGCCTCACAGAGGTGTTCTTGAGCTATCCAAAAGATCTAAAAATGGCTACAGGTCACAAAGATCTCAAGAAAAAATAAAAACACAGAAAACCTATGGATGAAGGAGAGAAAAGGCTTCAGCTCTGACATTAAAAAATGCACATCTTTATAAACTTCTTCTTCTGATATGAACAATTAGAGCAGTGAAATGGTGCTGCAAGCATGGCATTTCTTGAAGCAATGTTTCTTGAACTTATTCTATGTGCAGGGAAAAAAAGTTTAGAAATCAGCAGGGGTGAAATAAAGAATCAGTAAGTAGGTCCATCTTAACACTCAACTTCAGTGGCTAACAAAAGTATTATTTAAATTTATTTTCTGTGAAAGAAAGATTGTATGAAGAAGTTGAGTTTGTTTTCCTAACATTTAGACATGTCACTCAGGTGAAAAATGAAGATCTGAGAGGAGTTAAAAGACTTCACATTAGCAGGAGTGATTAAATCTGATTAAACATATTCAAGTCCTTGGTAATCTTTGAAAAAATTTTTTATTTTTTATATTATTTTATGGAAATAATAGCTGCCTGTTTTCTGAGTGCCAGTGATGAGCATAAAGGATAAGGTGACAAGGAATAAGATTATTTCAAAGTCTCTTTGGATTGGCAGGTTTAGTCTATTGGGCTGCAGCTTATAAAATGACATACTTCATTTGTATTTTTTGAAATAAAAATCCCTTCTTTAAGTCTGGATTTCCTGTTGTTAAGGGACAGGTCTTGTCTTGCTGCTTAAGGGCAATTTAAGAGTCAAATTCACAACAAGCCAAACAAAGGTTTTAGTAAAATTTCACCTTTAATTCAAATCACCCTTCTCAGAGTTTTAACTCAGTTGTAGTCCATGCAGAGTTAGCTGGTACCTAATTAACCAGAACCAGCCAAGGTTTTACAGCATAGGATTATGGTACACTCAATAAATACATCTGCTTTATTTCTTCTCCAGGAAGGGAGAGCAACCATATTCTGTATAACAGCTAGTGATCAAGCCTCTCCTCTTGGCTCTGGGCCTTATTTATTTGCGATAGGGTCAAATATATGTTGGGAGGGGTTTTTTATCCCCTTTTTTTAAAATATTCAACAATTGTAATATAAATATATACTGAAATAAAAGTCCTTCATTCTTCCTGCATGGTAACCCATGTGTAGGTCAGTTACATGCTTCATTCTAATTTCTCAGATTCCATAGGGTTTTGCTTTCTTTTCTGCCCGATGGCCCAGAGGTTAGGAGGAACATGAAACTTCCTCCCACTCCTCTCTAGCCTAGGTTTTACACAGGTAGTTAGGCAGCTCTACAAGAGTGGGGGAGATATGAGTTTGAATCCTCTTATTATGAAAGAGGCAAGGTATAACAGATAGGCTAATATGTCAGAGGGGACAGCTACCAACAGCTTCTGCTTTTAGTTGTTTTCTTAGTGGAAAAGTGACAGCTCCTCAAGTACCTGAACAGAAGAGGGAGTCTAGAGTGAATTGAAGTTCCTTTTGAGCAGCCCTTCCTCTGGGGTGCTGTTCTTACTTGAGATACTTTTCAAAGCATCTAGGCTCTGAATATACTAAATGTCACTGAACGTTAACATGGTAATCTCTCAGAAGGGAGTAGAAGCGCAATTCCAGCATGTATAGAAATACCTATGGTAGTTTTACTTTAGCTTTCTCACTCAAGTCCTACCAAGAACAAAGCAATGCCAATATGCACTTTAGTAAAAGCTAAATAAATGTGACTGTGACTTTGGAAAACATCTTTGAGACACTTGTTCGTCACCCTTGAGCCAAGAATGACACAAGAACAGATGAGAGGCCCAAAGCAAGAGGAGAAAAGAAGGGTTTATTACAAAAGATTCTTTGGTTTTTATAGAGTGATATGATACATTCCACTTGATTGGCTAGTTAATAAAAAACATTTTTCTCACAAACAGTCCTTGAGAAGAATAGAAAAACAAGGTGTGAAAACACCACCTGTAGATTATTTATACTAACAAGTTTATCACATTCCTACAATTCCCTAAAAATCCTCACAAGCCATGGTGAGAAACGATTGCCGTTTCTCTCTCCCTGACCGGCTGGCATCCCCACTTGTTGATTTAGTAGAAGATCAAAACCCAAAATATTGGAAACAGTCAAGTTTCTAGTAAGGGAAAAATGTAAAGATGAAGACAGACTTCAGAGGAATACTAAAATGTAGTTGAAAAGAATCAAACTGGAATTATATGTCAGGAGAATTAAATAAATTATAAAACAGAGAATGATAATGCATCAGCAGCTGGCAGGTGGAGGCTGGATATGTCCTCCTAAAGAGAGCACCAACAGAGCTATTGAACAACAGTGGGTAAAACAAGGGAAGCATTTGTATAGCCAGTCAATTATGGGACATGATAAATATGCAAAGAAATGATAGCAATTGGATTCAATGTCACGGAGAACCTGTAATTAGGTGAATCACACCTTGTTAAGTACACAAAAATTGCAGGGAATGAATTAAAAAAATGAACCCATTATGGAACAAACTGGCTAAGCACACAGAATTAATTACAGAGTGAAGTAATTATGCAGAGAATTAATCACAAAGCAAGTTAGTGATAGAGAGGGCAACTGAGGAGGCAGAGATAGGGCAATGAGTAGCCAAGAAGCCAAAAGTACCAGGGGTTCCTGGCTGACCTAAGTGGCCAGGTTTTAATCAAGCAGGCTCCAATGGTACCTCCTGTTGGATTCTCATGTGTACTGGAAATATTGTGCTGCTTTGTGAAGTACATAGAGAAAGGAAAAAGGTGATGGCTGGTTTTGGGGATGCGAAAGAAGGGGGTGAAGATAAGCTCTACTCAGTCTGTTGGTTTGTGTTTAGCGCCATGGAATTGCAAACTGATATTATGATTATGGGTTTTTCTGGTCTATTTTATTTTGATTATACCAGAGAAAGTAACAAGAGGCCTTGGAAAGGCTTTTCTCTAACACATTTGAAGTTCTCTATTTAGCTGATCTTCCTTAACTAATGTTGTTTGAGCTCTGGCTGTACTCCAAATTTATATGTATATTTACAGCATAAAATGCTTTCTCTAGTCTCTCATCCTGTGCTTACCCACACAAATTCTAATTTTCTTTTTCCAGAAGATAATCACACAATTTTGAGCCTGACACAAAGTTCACAAAATTTTGCAGAAGTTTATCTGGACCCTCCTGTGAACTGCTTTAAACTAGTTTCCATTTTTTTGTCCAGAGATATTGAAGTTCCTTATTTGGCTCAGAAAATAGGGACTTGCATTCAGGCTAGTGAAAATCATAAGCTTCTTCTGAGGTGTGGTCCCTGTAAATTTTCTGGCTTTTATAGCCATTGTCTATCTAACTCATAAATACTCTTCATGTCTTGTTGCAGCTGTTTGAAAATGAGACTTGAAGTACCTTCCAAAAAAGGATAGATTTAAAAATACTCCCAAAATACATGGACCTATAAATAATACTGTGTTACTATAATTTCTTGAAGTAACTAATGGTGTAGTTGCTACTATACAACCATTTACATTTTAGAAGGAAAAAAAAGTAGTCTATTATGTTGAAATATATCTTAATGATTTATATTTATCTGAAAAATAAGATTAAGTTTTTAATAGAAACGAATTTCTGTACTGATACTCCATTCTGTCATGGGGTAGTATCTGTGACTTAGTGTTGCTAAAAAGCCAAATATCAAATTTTTTTTTTCTATTGCTGCTACAGTTAATTCAGGTCAGATTTTTTTTCTCTTAATTTCATGCTACAGCCATTATATAACAAGACAGTTGCATTAAATAGAATTTGTTTAAAGTTTCATTACATGAGGAAACAAATTGTGACACTTGCTATGATTACACAAACACAAGACAGGTTTATGAATGTTTCCTTATAATCTTTTTCCAGTTGCTTCACTCTTAGTTATTTTTATCACAGAAAACTGGAGATCCCTCAGTCTTTGCTTTGCTGCTTCAGTGAAGTGAACATGAACTGCTCTCCTAAAGGGAAAGCATGAGGTGACAGGAAGACTGGACTCTGTTTTTCTCCAGAAGTGGAGGATGGAAAAGGAAAGGGCTGCACCACTCATGCTGTGAGGGAGGGAGGAGGGGATGTGGCCCAGCAGTAGTTGGTGCTTCACCCACCCTGAGCCTTTATTTTGGTAGCAGGTGTAAGCAGTCATTCAGGCTCTGGTATGCACAAAACAGGCTTGGCTACTGGAGTGGAGGTTGGGGAAGAGGAGGGCAGGATATCCATGGCCAGTGGCCTCTGTCTCCAGAAACTGTCTGCTTAGGCAGAAAATTACCTTGTTTTACTGCCCTGAGTTCTATGTTCCTGGGTACCAGTTCTGAATAACTTCTGAATGGGGATGGCAAATGTTTCTAACAGCATTGCTTTTTTTTTCCTTTTTTTTTTTTTTTTTTTTTTAAGTTTGGAATGGCTGTTCAGTGAAATATTTGAATGTCAGATTGTTAAAATTCTGAAAATTCTGTCTTATTTTTTCTTGTACCTCTTATCTGTTCTGGTATCTCTTCTGGTGAGAAGAGTGAGTAAAAGAGACATTAAAAATATACTTTTTTTTTCTTAAGCCGCTAAATACCTTTATTTTAAGATTTCTAAGGAGCCAAATTGCAGTAAGAGCACATAGAGCTTCCTAGACTAGCTGATCAGAGGGGGCAACTCATGAAGGCACTGTGTGCTTGAAAGCTTGTTGCCTTTTGTTATTGTTGGATACTGTTCCTATATTTGCCACAAATCATTGGCCTGGGGTCACTGACAATTCCGACAATTTTGAGATCTTAATTTCTTTCACAAAGAAAAAAATAAGAGCTCCTGCCAGAGCACTAGGAGAACAACAGTTTCATTTACAATCCTATAGAGAATACATATACCATGTCCAGATAATCTTTGAAAACTCGTAAATTACTGACCTTGTTGCTTTGGTTTAGGCTCTGCTTTATTATTGGCTTCTGCTTTCTGTGGTTCATTTGTTGTTTTATTTTCATCCTTAAAAAAATACACAAGATTAGAAACTGTAGATTGTCATTGTTGAGAATGACAAGGGTAGTTTGATGTCTGCAACATTTTTGTAGGAATTTGATTAAGCTGCCACACACTGACCATTGTTCCTGGGTGTTGTCTGTGTTTCCAGATAGATTTGCCAAAGGCCTTGTGGTGGATGTTGAAATCAAACCCTGATATCTTCACATCCTTGGTGCAAACCCAGCTGCTTAGCTTAGAGTTCGCAGAGTTGTCTTGTTCAGTGCTGTCCCTCACAAGCATCTCTGAGTTAGTCATGATTCTACCTGAACCTTCTGTTGGGCTAACACACCTGGCATATTTTGAGCTACCTTACCACAATGACACATCTCAATCTCTACAAAATACTGAGATGATATCAACTTTCACTGCAAAAAATTAACTTCCTCCCACACTCGCTGACTTAGATCCATTGACCAAATCCTTGTGTACCTGTACCTTCACTCATCTCAGTTTTAACAGAGTGGCCTTTGGAGGAAGGAGTGAGATGTGCATGGGGAGTCCTAGGCCTTCACAATACTATGTAACAGCATTGTGTTAATCAAGACCATCAGCATTTGTTATCCCATGTAGAATGATTTTTCCTGGTGTGCAGCGTGCTTATTAATAGAGAAGGGTGTGGGGTTGTATTAGCATATGGAAAAAATATTTGACATTAGGATCTTTCAGATCTTCATGCACTTTTTTTTCTTTTCCATTCCTAGGTCAGTGACCTTCTTTTTGTTTGTGTTTCTGAGAATAAATAGGTTTGTTTTTTGTGTTTTTTTTTCCTACGAAAATATTTGTGTTTTCCTGTCTGTTTTTATTCGAAGAATCAGGCACTGAAGTTCTAATATACATATGTATAGAGAACTAAATTATAAATTTTATATACATATTTATATGTAAGTATATTAAAATTCCAATCCTTGAGTATGCAAAGTCTGTGCATACTCAAGGCTTTTGCATGATAATTTGTTGTAAAGGTTGTTTTCTTTGTTTCAGGCTCTCTCCTAATAGTATAAGTACATAAATTAGTGCATTAATCAGTATAGTAACAATTTATCAGATATTATGTACTTTCTTCTCTTTCTTTACCCTTTAGATGGTATCTCCATGCAGGCAAGAAATGTCTTAATCCCTAATCCATTCATGTGCCTCCATTTTAGCAGAGTTTTGAAGAATGTAGGCTGATGGTGATACAACCTGAATGTTGTGCTGATGTACAAAATTATTCTCACAAAAAGACTAATCCTTGTCTTCAGTGAAAGCTAAATAGATTTGTTTTACTAGAGCACTTTGCCAAGTGAGGTATCAGTCTGCACAGAACTAACCTGTCGACATTCAGGAGTTTTCTTCTTTCAAAACATTATTTTATTGACAGAAGAATACTGAACTATAAAAGCATGAACAATGCCTGTAGATCTGCAGTATATAAAGGTTATTGAACATAGACATTTTTGCCATTTTTTTGTGGATGACAGTATGGATATGCCAACTTACTTAAAATTAACTTTATAATGGAGAGGTTTTGACTGTTTCAATAGGCGTGAATGATTAATAGCATGAATGATTAATATCAGGCTGATATTAAAGAACCTTTGTCGCTTCCATAATTTTTTGGTGAAGCCATAAATTGTTGTCATTTTGTCTTGTAAAGTTTTGATTATGTCAAGTTGGAAAAAGCAAAAATGTTTTTTGGAAATTATTGGGAAAAGATAAAAGTTCAAAGGCAATGAGAGAAAAAGTACTTATCATTTTGCTCCTGTTTAAAATGTTTCATTAATTAAATAGAAAACAAAGAATTAACTTTTACGGTGAAGAAATAGTTTATAAAAATATAGACTGTAGACTAACATGACTTACTTTATTTATCCAAGAGGATTTGCATTATCAAAACCAAGCTGAAAAAAGACTTCTTTTAAAAGATACTAAATTACTTTGTCTTTCCAGTGTTTATCAGGAAGCAGGCTGATATATACCTGCATGACATTCTAATATTCAGAAAGGACACACTGACATTTTCTGCCAGAAGGAAACAAGATGCATAAAATATATCATCATATGTAAAGCAGCAGTACCTCTATCTCTAATTCTCCATTTACAATGTTGATCACGACCTCTCATAAGCCTGTACTATTTCAGGTTATGTCTATTTGGAAAGCAGCTTTCAAAAGGAGAAAATTGTATTTTCTTCATAAAGATGGTAGGGTAGAAGAGAATAAAGAAATTTATTTCATTTTTCTAAATAAATATTGATACCATATTCAGTAATTATATTTGAAATTATAACCTTTGGTATTTACTTACATAAATACATTCTAAACAAAAAGATACTATTAATGAGTCTGTAACAGACAAGAAAAACCATACCTGGTCTGTTGATGCCTTTGGGGGTGGAGGGGTACCTTCATTCTTGCAATCTGCTATCTCAGGTGCTAATTTTGGTCTAGAAAATACTGATTTTAGTTTTCTAAACATCTTGCCTCTTCAGCTCCCCTGAAGCCTCTATGACTGTTTTACCATGAACAGGTTTATAGCACGTTTTCTTGCCACCAGTAATCAAGCCAATTAGACAGTTAATCGGGTTTAGCTCTGATTAGTGCCTTAGAGAAATTTCTTGCACAGTCTATTTCAGTGACATTTTTTTGGTCAACATTAACACTTTTTCTTCTTATCTTGTAGAGTAAGTTATTTGTAAGTTATTTTTAGTCTTAACAGTTACACCATATACAGTTCCACTTTTTATGCAAGAAGTCAGAGGAGAGTGATTTTTTTTTTCTTTTAAGAATAAACCAGTGTCTAATCTTTTATGTATTGAATATTAAGCATTTAATTTATGTTAGAGATAGAACATATGTTTAGAGATAAGGTTTTAAGTTGTTAGCATATCTATAGTTTAGCCAGGAAATGAAAATATTTAATTAATAAATAACCAACAATACAATACCTGATGCCTCAGAGTGTTCAATTTCTTTGCAGTCCTGAACTTATTTTTAAGTGAATGACAATAAAAGGTCTTCTCTTGGGGGTTGTTTTGGCAACTTTATACCTTGTCTCATTCTTCTTATTTGAAAACATGAAAAAAAAATGTCCTTAATTTTCAAATGTGTTTACAGGCAATACAATTTTTGGTGTCTTAGAATTTTGAGAAGAATAAGTGTTAGGTGAGTGAATATCCTATAAATTAGTAGAACATAGTTTATAACTGGGACATGGTGTTGAGATTCTATAGGCTTTGGGTCATCCTATATAAATCAGGTATGGTTTAGTTTATTGGTAAATTCAGTTTCAAGTATCTCTAATGCCGTGTAGATTAAGCTCCTGTTGGCAAGGATCTTTACAAATTAATTGTCTCTTTTTATCCTTAATTTTAATTTATGTATTACTAGTCTATGCCTTCACTTTGAGCTTTGAATTGGAGCTAACAGCTAACAATTGATTTATGCTGATCATCAAGGCATCAAGAAGTACAGAAACCTACTCCTCTGATTTATGCTTTAAATGACATATTTAGCAATTACACAATTACATTGAAGTATTGAAAATGTCCCTCCTTGGAGTTTATCATCTGGCAAGGATGGTTTTTAATCCTTATTCTATCATAGTAGTAACTCTAAGAATGAACCAACAATGTTTATTAGATTGCAAGTTCTTTCCTTCCAATGAAACTTATGAAGAAAACCTTGTAATAGTTGGCCAGACTTCAGTTTTGTGACTGGGAACCTCCCCCCAGTCATGATTACTTCATAGCTGTTAGATACAGCAAGAGCTCAGAACCTCCCCTTTTTATTAGCCTCTATGACCTGATTTACTTTAAAAGCAATGCAATTCTTGCTAATCTTTCACATTGTTTTTAAAATTAGTGTTTGAGTGAGTAAATTATAAATTAATATCTAAAGTGTTTTCACTTATTTATGCAGGTCTGGACAACAGGTAGCTTCTTCTGGATGTGAATTTTTACATCACCTCATAGCAGAAGAATCTTAGACAACAAGTTAGTTTTTGAAATTTCTTTTGTGAAATTTCAGTGGATTAAATTGACCTATTCAGATAACTTTAACAATAGCCGCACCCAAACCATATTTGAATACTGAGCCTTTTTGGGAGTAACCATTTTCTCATTAAAAAAAATATTAATTTCTAAAATCTTTTAGAACAGGTAGTTTTGTTCCTTGTTTATTAAAAATGGTAAAGTTCTGCATAAAAAACCATAATGCAATTAAAATACGTAGCATTCATATGTAATCTCTCATAAGAAAATATATATCTCTCAAGAATTTCTGCAAAATTATGACCAGTCATCTTTTTAAAAACATGAAGCAATATGTTCAAATACTTTTTGTAAATATAGTGTTTACGCTTTATAATTAAGAGGCATGAAAAAGGGATGTAGCAGACAGTAAAAGGAAAGTGCCATTGGGAATATGTGCATACTATGGAAATCCACAGTTAATGAATGTTAGATTTACTTAGTCTGTGACTAATTAAACAAATGTTCAAAACCCCTTCATATGATCTGATTTTGTAAAGAATAAGCAGATTACAACAAAACTTATATTTTGATACCAATAGAGGTACAAATTCATGTCTGACCCTGGTAAAATGACTGATCTGCTTCAATGTATCAATTTTTTTCTATGTTCAATGGCTATTTAGGTATTTTACCACATTTTGAACATACTAAAAGCACATCCGTGAATTGAGCACTGTGATGCACTGTTAAGTAAGAAGATTAAGAGTGCAGCAGAAAAGAAGATAGATTGTGTGCAGTTAGCTTCTTAGCTACATTGGCTTTGGCCAGGGCTTGCTAGGTGCTGTATTTATGGTAAACCCCAGAGGGTATAGAGATTTCAAGCCTCCTTCATATATTCTTTAGCTACAGAATGACTACATACTATATCTATTATTGATTTACCTCCTATCCCTTTTTTATTTTTTTCTTCAAGGACATATTTGTTTTCCAGTAAAAAATGTGACATATGCATTGGCTTTTCAAACTTTTGATAAGATTCTTATTCAAAGGATTTTATTTTCAATCTTATAGAGAGCAGTACCTAAATCATAAGAATATACAAAAGGAAGCGTGACTTCTTTTTCTGAATAATTAGGAGAGTTGTTAATTGGAAGAGATTCCTTTCTTTCAGGACTATTTCTTGAGGCAGTTTGGTTTGGTTTTTATTGGTCTTTTCTTGCCTGGAACTTGTAATAAAATGTTTGAAAGCACTGTGAGCACAGATTTAACTCCCAGTGTAGTTAATAGGCATAGATTGAATTCCAAGGACTGATTTTCATTCCTCCAAAGGTAGTGTCATTTGCTCCATTTGTTTGAATGTAGAGATCAATAGATATCACTTGGAATCTTTATTTTGTATTAAGTCATGTGTAACATTTTAAAAAGATCAATACCTGGGTTTCACTTCTGCTCAGATATTCTCTAGATGCAAAATGTAGTGTGTAGATGTTTTTCATAGGTATCTTCCTTCAGTTTATCTTTCTGATTTAAGGATGTTGACAGCTAAGAGTAGCACATCTTTCTTTAGAGCTCTGTAATAATAGTCAGACAAAAGCTGAATCTCAGACTTTTTATAATTTTTGCTTCTTCAGAGTGAAATATCTGAAAATTTTCACTATTTCTGTGAGTTATTGAAAATTATAACAGTAATTTATCTGTCTTCCTTAATGCTGGGGTTTTTGTTAAAAGACTGTTTATTTTTTCCTTAGATTAAAATTGGTTTTGGAGCTCAGATTGTTTATATCTACTTATTGTCTTCTTTTTTAAACAGAGGTGATAATATCTTCTAACTAACTCTACCTTAATAAAGAAAATGAATTCATGCATTCAATGGAAATCTATTTCCTTAGGAATATTATCACAGTCATGGCCAGATGTATGTATTACAACTTTGGTATTCAGTGAGGTATTTAAAGAAATTACAAAGATTTCTTACAGGATGATTCCTTCACCATTTTAATATATCTAATTTTGCACTGATTCATAAGGCTTTTCATATGTTGCAGTTTATATGCTGCCACAAATCTTCTGCATCCTAAGTTTGAGGCAATAATAAGTCTTATGGTCTGGAGGAATCTGAAAATTTGTAATAATCTTGATTGTATGGACTTCAATGAATGCAGGCGTTCCTTTTAAATTCAGTTTTATTTTTAAATTCTGATCCTAGGATTTATTCAGCTTACAGCAAAGAGATCGAAACACTTCTTCGGCAATATTCTGAAAAGAGACAAAATGTTGTTATTTCCTATTCCTTTTCACAGTCCTCTATATAAAATTACTTAGTAAAGTTGAGAGCCATATCCTAAAGGTTCATTTTCTAGAGCCTGCAGCAGATCCTGGCTAGCTTTGAGTATGATCATAGAATCATGCTGTAATGTGATGTGTGGGTTGTAGGAGGTGACAAAATGGACTGTCAGCCTGCCAAAATTATAATGGCTGATGCCACTTCTTGCTAGTGACCTCTTTTGATGAAAGTGACACGTGAGTTAAAGGAGTGGGATTTAAGACAGAAGAAAAATGCAAACCTCTTTATGTTTAGTTATGACATTCATCTGCAGACATAATAAAAGCTGAGGAAAGGTTCTTGTCTCCTAGTAGAAGGTACACATTCCCTAGCATGTCTGGCTTTTTTTCTTATTTTTTTTCCTGTCTTTTTTGGCATCTCTTTTTTCCCTCAGAGCAAAAATAAAAAAACCCAGGCACCATAAATAGATGTTTATGTCTGTATTTCTTACATGTCCTTATGGGCAGAATTTCTTTAGTAACATCATTGTCACTGCCTAAAATGTGACTCATCACATGAGAAAGCTTTATCTGCTAAGCTAGAGCTCAATAGTGTCTCACTTAAATAAGTATTCAAAATTAGTCTCTGAACCTAAAGCTGAAAAGGAACAGACCCTCCAGAAAGGTAGCTGCAAAAACTACTTGGAGGATTCTCAGCCTGGGCTACATCACCGAAAGAATGAGGAGTCCTGCAGACCCTCCACGAAGACCGCATAATCTCAAACCAGCAAGTCAGGGTCTCCTCAAGTACCTTCATGGGTGCACAGTGTTTGTTTGGGATGTGAGAGAGGTCACTCTCATGTCAGAAGCAAACAAAACCTAAAATAGAGCGGTCTCATGCCACATTCAGCCATTTAGTCACCTTATTCTGCTGGGGTCATGGTCCCCTTTCTTTTCCTATTTTTCATCTCTATGAAGAACAATAGATTGCTATAAAAGGAAATAAATTCTCTGTCACAACATTTAGATGGGAAATTGCCTGTATGTGGTCTGCTGGATATTTCCCAGGGGAAACCCTCTGTGTGTAAGGCACTTCAAGGGAAACTGAAGTAGTTCAAAATATGAAGTTCAAGTGATAGAGTATTAAAAAATATGCTTGTGCTGGTTTAAAACCCAGTGGGAACTTCAGACCCACTCAAGCTGCCCCCCTTTCTTCCCATCCAATAGTGGATGAAACACTTTGAGAGAGTAGAAGATGGAATCACAATTTGCTAATAAATTGCAATAACCACAGCAACATGAATAAAAGTATACAAAAGAGAGTGTTTTACCCACAAAAGGGTATTTACCATGGAACAAACAAAAACACCTGCTGAAGAGAGTGCCTGGTGTGGTTTTCCCAAAGACAAAAATGAAGACTGGCCTCTGCTGAAACCATGCCATGACGTTATAGGTACAGAATTAAACAATGTTAGAAACTGTACAAGAAACCGTTGTCTCTCTAACAACAACAATGTGAGACGAGCTCAAACATTATTCTGTACTGTTAAATTTTTTTGGTGAATACATACTGCAGCTGCTTACAGTAGGAAAGTTGACAAGGGCTCCTTTGCTGAATGTCTTCAGTAGGAAGACCCAGGAGGGAAGCAGGGAGGCGAGACAAGCTTTTCCTTTGAAAGGTCTGACTCCTGGACTGGAGCCTGAATTTCAGTGTGGAGCTGCATGGACTGCCTTTGCACCAAATTTAAAAACCTTTACTGAAAACTACTTGACAAGTAGTTTTTTTTTCTGCTGAAGGGTATTTACATCAAGAGTTAGAAAACTGAGTCACTTTGGTAAAATTATTTTCCCTTACTGCTCTTACTAACTCAAATGTTAGTAAGAGCAGTAAGGTCTCTGAACTGTGCAAGCACACACTAAAATAATAGGCTGTCAAAAATTTCAGAAAAATGTCAAGACTTTCAAAAATGTGTTTCTGCTGCTTTGTTTTCAAGCCTTATAAAATAGCATTAATCTTGAATGCTTCTTATTGTTAAAAAATTTGATATTGTGATGTTGGTTTCAGAACCACTGCTTTACATGTATTTTATACTCAAAAGAAAAATGCAAAGATTATTCTCTAGTAACTATATTTATGTATTAAAATATGATTTCACACCAGTCTAGTAGGTTATAATTTACTTATTTAACCACTGATCATTGCTTCTCTTATGTAGATCATTGCTTCTCTTATCCATGGATAACAAGGATGGTAGAGTGGTAGAAAAGAATTTAATTACCTTAAATAAAACTCTAACAAACATTGGATGAGTTTGTCTTTCACATGTGTGAGTGCATCAGGAAAAGGAAACTTCATTGTACTTGAGAAGAAGAGATAATCTTGAACACCTGGATCTCAAATTTTGATAAGATTTAAGTCTAAATCCTTCATTTTGGGATTCAGAACCATCTAATATGAGGTGATAAGGAGCCCCCATTAAAAAAAAAGGCATTTTTTCTTTAAAAAAATCACAAGACAAAATCAAAAATCCACAGCCAACAAACTGACCAACAGAATACAAAAAACAAATCAAATCAATGAAATAAGAAATAATTTTGCTGAGAATACTTGCAGTACATAATCTCATTCTTGATACTGAGTTTCTGTCCAATATCATCTCAACATTTTGCAATTATATTCTCTTATAGGAGTAAAGTGGAGGTGGGGAGAAAGAGAGAAGGAAATAGTTTCTTACACTGAAAAATATCTGAAGGTGATCAGGATAGAATTGTAATTTCATGTTCAATATCTGTGGGCTTTTGAAAATTCCTTTTACAATAAAAATGAGAGTTTTAAGAAACAGAAGCAAATGTGATAACTTAAGTGATGTAGTCCCCCTATTTTTTTTTCTTAAGACTACTTCTCAAATACTTTAGTTATAAGAGCTCGAGATACATTCTTGAAGAGGGATTGTGGAGATGATGATATGGCTTGATTTAGATGAAAAAGGACCCAGAGATTCAAGACAGGCACCTGTTGGGAAGACCAGAAATAAGTGTGGGGGAAAAATATCTGTGGCCACTGTACTGTCTTGCAAGCAAATGATCACTGTGGGAAGGGGAGGAATAGAGGGTTATACACTTAGGGTCTTTCGTGCCAGCAATATTAACACTTGTGTATGTTAAAATTTCTATCTGAGGGAAATGGAAATAGAAATTTGGTTATAAATTGCATCTCTTGTGGAAAGCTGAAATTCATCTTGCTATCAAAAGAAGAAAAACTCTCAGAAGTGTGTAATGTATTCCTCTAAAAGCATCATATTTTCCATGTACCCTCAGAGCATCCTATTCCCTCTGCAGTTGTGCTAAGCCTTCTGTTTCTGCTAACATAAATATTTAAAGCATGTCACCAACAGAAACTACCTCATCTAGTCAACAACATGGTAACAAACTGCAAACTGAGTACTGCAAAAACAGTAGTGCATTAGCAGAGAAAAAATCCCAGCACCTTAAACATGGAGGTAGTTTGGTGTAATTGATTAAGCATTGAACTGGGACTTAGCTCAATTTCTAGTCAGTCCATCAAATATTTGCATTTTTCCTTTGTGTATTTTCCTCTCCTTAAAAGTAATTACTGTCTGAGAAGGTTTTCCCTGTCATGCAGAGATCAAGACTAATGTATATTTTTTAAAACTCTAGTCCTTTTTTGTCAACTTTTAGAGTTGTCATGATTGACAAATAAGTTTTTTGGATGGAGAAACCTCTGGTGGAAGGAATAGGAGTTCTAATTTTTAATTCATTGTTAATGGTACTTAACACTCCAGTTTCCTCTAATGAGATAGTGCATTATGAAAACATTCACATTAGGAAATATTAACTCTTTGCATAAGTAGCTTGGCTCAGAAAAGTAGTGTCTAACATAATTAAACTGTTCCAAGTTCTGTAGTGGCTTCTGCTTTCTCTTCTCATCTTCTTTTGAGAGGGAGCAGTGAGAATATTTTATTGCAATTATCTTGTGAATTCTATCATAAGCTTAAATCCAGGACTTTGGTTCTGACCTCTGACAAAAAGGGATTCATATTCATAGTTCCCACTCTTTCATAATTCTAGGCTGACCTTTGGTAAAGATGAAAATAACTATCTTCAACATCTGCTGTTGAATCAGTATAGCTGTTTCTATTATAACACAAAGATTAGAAGGCGAGCCAGAGCAAGTGTTAGCCCTGCACTTCCATCATTTGGGAAGCACAGAGCAGACTGGTAACTTCCCCTGTAAAGACAGGAAATTTTGTATAAATAATTTCATTTCCACTTACTGGATAAAATACAAAAAACTTGTAGGAGTGAAAATCAAATGGAAATATCTTTTAATAAGCCTTGACTCTAGAGTAATCATGACCTGAGCAGCCTGTAGTTCAAGAAGGTCTGGTGTTAATAATGGACTTGATTTAGCAACTCATTTGATTCAATAATAAAAGGCAGAAGAGCAATGACTCCATAAGCAAGCCAGGCTCCATTTCTAGTTTCTCCTGCACTTCTCTTTTGCAAGTATAACATTGATTATACTTCTGGTAAAATGTGATCAGCTCCAAGGGAAGTAGTAGAGGCTACTGTTGCTAGAGACACTCCCATTATACAGTGAGATAGATTTGCAAAGGGTATTGCGTGCCCAAAAAAAAGTCCTTTATTGGCTTGGTTGACCTATTCTATTCACTTTATGTTTGCAGGAAGGGGTTTACTTATGTTTAGGTAATGCTGTGAAGAATATATATTCCCATTTTACTAATATATTTTGGGGCAATGTGAATGAAAAGGTGTTCTTTACTTGCAAATTTTAAATTGATAGGTTGTTCCTTGCACATCCTCTCCTAATGAAATATAATTCATCAATATTTGACATTTCCATCCTACAGATGAGAAAATTCTACATCTATTGGGGTCTGATAACCACAACAATTTTTTAAAACCTACCTGATTTCTCTTCATTTTAGTTCATTATCTCTTTAACCTCAATATTCCCACCTCTCCCCAAAAGCATCTTTCATTAGTTTTGAGGTTACCTCTACACAGCTGTCAGATAATTTAAGGAGAAGGGTAGCTTAGCTTTCTTTAACTCAGTGTGCTGAAGTAAGCTTGTACCCATTTGAAACATCAGTCTGTCTCCTGTGTCCCTATGTACCACTGGAATGGTTCTTGTGGGAATTCAGCAGTTGTGAAAGACAGTTACTTTCCTGAGTGATTTTTCTACTTGCCATCATCTGCCATACTTTTTGATTCTGTTCTCCTGGGATATGTGCATGTGGATATATCTAAAAAAGGTGAATTCCTTCACTGAAGTTGTAAATTTAAAAAAAGTGATGCAATTAGTTTTCTCTTTAAAGTTCACTATGTCCATAAGTCTTTGAAAAAATGTATCTTAAATGTTAGGAGTTATACGTGAATGTTCTTGGACTGCAGTAGTGTGTGCTGGACAGAAACCTAGGTAAAGAGATACTAAAGGTGATATAGCATGTTTGGTGGTAAAATGCAGCAAAATATTTGCTTTTCTAAGTCACTAGTACTTCTATTTAAGGATGAAAAAAACTTTTAAAGAACACCTGAAGAATTTAAAGGAATAAAATAGAGCACATCTTTTCTCCCCTTCTGCAGTAGACTTTGCTAATATATTTGATACCATGTTTAAGCTTGTTCTTGGAAAAATGAAAGTTCTTGCAATTTAGGCAAATAGATTTATTTAGTATTTAAAAGCTCAATCAGTGCTGTACAAGCTGGAAAGAAGCCATTTCCTTTCTGTTATAGATTTAGCTTGGTTATGGTTCTCACTGCTACAAAACTGCCATTTCTTATTCAGATAAAATATGACGTTTTTCTCTCCCCAGCCATTAATCAAAAGCACTAGTAAGTTCATGATTAAGCAGTTTATAAAGAGCAGTAAATTTTATCAGGGAGAGAGAAGATTTATATTTCTCTTTAAAACTATAGTTTTTCCAGTTATAAAACAGCAGAGCAGTAGTCGCTTTTCCTTCAGATGAAATCCTGGAAAAGTTCTTAGTTATAACTTTCCTGTTTGTTTATAAATTTATGTTTGGTCTTTAGCAAAGACCTCATATTTTTAAGGGCACCTGACTGATAGAGAGGGACTAGAAACTGTGAGCTCCAGGGTAATCCCATTCTTCTACTTCCCTCATGTATGTGTATAAGAAGAACGTGGAGGACGGCATCTCCAGTTACCCATGTTTTTGCACCTTTGTATTGTGAGAAACGTTTCTTCCTTAGATTAACAAAACTTCCCCTCCTTTTCACCCCCAAATTAGTGTCAACCCAGAAAGCCATGAGTCATGTTATCAGCCATACAGTTATTAATTTTTGCTTGCATAATGATCAGAATTTTTCCTTTCTCTTTCTTTCTTTCTTTCTTTCTTTCTTTCTTTCTTTCTTTCTTTCTTTCTTTCTTTCTTTCTTTCTTTCTTTCTTTCTTTCTTTCTTTCTTTCTTTCTTTCTTTCTTTCTTTCTTTCTTTCTTTCTTTTCTTTCTTTCTTTCTTTCTTTCTTTCTTTCTTTCTTTCTTTCTTCTTTCTTTCTTTCTTTCTTTCTTTTCTTTCTTTCTTTCTTTCTTTCTTTCTTTCTTTCTTTTCTTTCTTTCTTTCTTTCTTTCTTTCTCTTTCTCTCTTTCTTTCTCTTTCTTTTCTTTCTTTCTTTCTTTCTTTCTTTCTTTCTTTCTTTCTTTCTTTCTTTCTTTCTTTCTTTTCTTTCTTTTCTTTCTTTTCTTTCTTTTCTTTCTTTTCTTTCTTTCTTTCTTTCTTTCTTTCTTTCTTTCTTTCTTTCTTTCTTTTTTCTTTCTTTCTTTTTCTTTCTTTCTTTCTTTCTTTCTTTCTTTCTTTCTTTTCTTTCTTTTCTTTTCTTTTCTTTTCTTTTCTTTTTTTTTCTTTTCTTTTCTTTTCTTTTCTTTTCTTTTCTTTTCTTTTCTTTTTCTTTCTTTTCTTTTCTTTTCCTTCTTTTCTTTCTTTCTTCTTTTTCTTTCTTTCTTTCTTTCTTTCTTTCTTTCTTTCTTTCTTTCTTTCTTTCTTTCTTTCTTTCTTTCTTTCTTTCTTTCTTTTCTTTCTTTCCTTTCTTTCTTTCTTTCTTTCTTTTCCTTCTTTCTTTCTTTCTTTCTTTCTTTCTTTCTTTCTTTCTTTCTTTCTTTCTTTCTTTCTTTCTTTCTTTTCTTTCTTTCTTTCTTTCTTTCTTTCTTTCTTTCTTTCTTTCTTTCTTTCTTTCTTTCTTTCTTTCTTTCTTTCTTTCGTTTCCATTTTGCAAAATGTCTCTTAAATCTTCTGATTTCCCTCTTCAGCTTGTTTAAAATCAATAAACATTATATTCATCTTTGGATATTTGCATAAACGATCACATCAGGTGTTACAGCAGGTCTCCTTCACCAACTTCCTCACCCTAATTTATTTTCTGTCAGAGACAAAGCAGCCTGTACAAGCTGATGGTTGTGCTTTTTTGGGATATCAACTGGTGGTCTCTTAACAAGAGCAGCAGCAATTTCTAATAGTAAGTGGAGCTTCTTGCACCACTGATACACAAAGCAAATCACAGTCAGAGCTCTTCAGCTAGGTTTTTGGATACGAAGTTTATTGAGACCATGCCAGGGATGACAATGGTCTTGTGGACGGATGTGTTTTTTTCTGATAATTGAGAAAAACTGGTTTGTAGACCATGAGTTGAAAAGTCTTGCTATTTAATAATACACACATTGAGCAGTTTTTGCTACAGCCCCAGCAAAAGACTGAGTGCATCCTTTCCATGCCAGTAATTTAGAGTGTTCTATTCTTTGATTAAGAGCTAAGTGTTAGACCTCTGCAAAGAGGTTTTGTTGCTTACCTCCCTTTTAGGTCAATAAATACTGAATGGCTATTACAGTATAAGGCACACAGAAATACCTTTCATGATTGTAATCCTGAATGCTTAGGGACCAGATCTGCTGAATTTACAACCAAATGCTACAGATTTAGAGCTTCCTGCTGCAGCCTCTACTCTCCTGCTGAGTACTACTTAAAACTCTTCTTTTATTAATTTATTCTATGTTGCATGAGAAGGCACCTCTTGTTTCTCAAGGTCTTGCTTCCTTATTAAATTTTATGGGTACGTACTGCAGTCTTCTGGAAATTAATCAAACTTCATCTTAGGTATTAGTAGGACTTTAGGTTTACACTCTCCTATCTCAAGGTTTTTCTAAAACACTGTGTAGTCTGTGTAGTTAAATTACAGATTTGTCCTGCTATTTTTTACAAATAACCAATCTCTTCTTTCAGCACTGCTCCTCTTCAGAGGTGTCCTCAAGCACAAGTGATGGGAAAGTTGTCCGATAATTACACCACTGTCAGCTGGACAAGAATGTACTTTTTTCATATACTCTCAGCTGCCTGTATTTTGATAGACAAAAAAAGGTAAAAAAAATCCCAAACATTTTCTGTGTACAAATATGATCCTGGACTCACCGGAGCCTGTTTGTTAAGATAATGTAATGTCTTTACAGTTTGTTTTTACACAGACTAAAAATTACATTTTGTGGTTTCTGTATGGAAAAAAGTATTTCACACAGAATATGTAAACATTTCAATATAGATGTTTCTTAAGTTTTTTTAATAGGGGCAAGCAGGTTTTGCTGTACTGATATGTAACGCAAAAACATGAGATAAGTACATCCTACAAGATGAGCTACACAGGGGAGTTTATGCATCCCCATTAAATTCAGCAGCCTAATTGCATGCAAAGCTAAAAATGTCTTTGAGATGCTTACTGCCTGCTGAATCTGACAGGAAACTGTTCTTCCTTAATAGAAAATACAATAACCTCAGCCACCTACTATGCTTTAGCCTTATGTAAATATCAGGCTCCAAATAATCTGTCGCTTTCTTGCCAACTGTTTTTATTTTATTAATTGTTTCTTAATCTGGTTTTACATTCTATTTGCTCTATTTATATTGTTTTTCTCTTTGTCACACACCTGTCCAATAAGTTTAAAAATGAAGAAGTGGAAAATAATTTTATTTGAAAATAAACACTGTATTAAAAAACTCTGTATGGTCATCTAAATGTAACATGTTCATTCTCATGTCTTTGCTTGGTCTTAAAGTGCAGAGACTGAGATTCTGAGATTCATCCCAACTATCTGAAGGGGGAGCAGTAGGCCTCCTGAAGGGACATTAGGCTTGTTTGTGCCTTTCTTCTCACAGCATTATGAAAGGCATCAGAACAAATGAATTCTTGAGTTGGACAATGCAGAAGAGTGTCTGACATGGTCTCTTAGAGGTCTTGTAGCAAAGCCACAAGGATTTAAATATAGAGATTTCTTCTCTAACAGATGGGCAATTTTGCTCAGTGATGCATGTTAACTCTATGTCATAGCACAGAAGGCATGATACTGCAGTAGCACTCAAGGATGAGAGTGTCCTCTATTTCTGTCTCATCTTGGAATATGCACAGCTTTTCTGTGTTCTGGACTGAGTCACCAAGTCCTGCTCTTAGCATAATTTGCATTGTACAGTTCTCCTGCATCATCTTTTTACGTCTTTTCCTCTCTGTGAAATGGAGGGCCACAGCTGCTCTTCAATATTTTACTACTATTGCAAAGATAATTCAAAGAATAACTTGGAGGGGGCGTTGGGGTGAGGTGTCTGTGTTTTTCCTGTACTTTCATTTGTTAAAAGATGGACTATTAATCATAGAATCACAGAATGGCCTGGGTTGGAAGGAAAGGTAATGATCATATAATTCCAATTCTCTGCCAAGGGCAGGGACATCTTCTACTAGGCCAGCTTGCTCTAAGTCCCCTCCAACTTGGTCTTAAACACTTCCAGGAATGGGGCATCCACAGCATCTCTGGTCAACTTGTTCCAGTGTTCCATCCCTCCGACCATCTTCATGGCTCTCATCTGGACTTGTTGCAGCCAGTTCACATCCTGCTGGTCACATTTCTTTTGGTGCAGGTTACAGCTGGCTTTCTGGTCTCAAGCATGTGATGCCAAGGCATGTCAATCTTCTATTCAACCAACATCTCCCAGTCCTTTTGCCAAGGTCTGATCTCAATCCATTCTTCATCCAGCCTGCATTTGTGATTGGGATTGTCCCAGTCCAGGTGCAAACCCTTGCATTTGGTCTTGTTGAACATCATTGGATTCTCATAGTCCCACACCTCAAGCCTGTCAAAGTCTTCTGGATGCATCCCTTCCTTCCAGGGTTTTGATCTCACCTCTCAATTTGGTGTTTTTGGCAAAATTGCTGAGGGTGCATTCAATCCCAATGACCGTGCTCCTGATATAGATGTTGTAGGTCCCAACACCAACCCTTGAGGAATGCCACTCTTGGGACAAAAGGGTTAAAAGTGGAAGAACAGTGAAGAGGATGCTAGATTTGCTTGAATGGCCTTGCAGCTGGGAATGCCAAAGCACAGAGAATAAGGGTGTGGGAAAGCCCATATTTTATGCCTATTGCTGTTTCTCCTCTGTTTTGAGAACTGGAATTTCTGTGTAGAGATAATGTAGGTGTCCTGAGAGACTTGGAGGAACTCTCCTGGACATGCTTGAGCTCTCTATTCTGGGAGGAAGAAGGAGGAAGAAGATCAAAGCTCAGAGATCATGAAAAGCACAAGGGAGGTCGCAGCATGTTGGCAAATTACGAGTGCATGGGCCCTTGATAAACTGGTGTGAAGAGCAGCCCCTCCTTTTGCTAGGATGGACTAAGCCTGGTGGGACCTGCATTCCCTCTTGTGTATCTCTGCCTGGGTGCTTCTTAAGGACCCTCTGGTTAATGAGGCGAGGGAATAAATGTACTGTTTACATTTCAGCTGTGGTTTTGTGGTTGTTGTGGCTTCCTGCTTGTCAACTCACACAGCCATTCATCATCAATCTCTGCTTGGACATTAAGCTGTTGAGCACAACTCTTTGACAGTGACCATCCAGTCAGTTCCGCATCCACCAATCCATCAATCCATCAAATGCAAATTCAAGTTTTTCCAGTTTAGAGAAAAGCAAATTTGACACAGTAGGACAGTGTCGAATTCTTTACACAAGTCCAGGTGGATGACATCCATTGCTTTTCCTTTATCCATCAAATCCACAGCCCCATCATAAAATGCCACTAAATTTGTCAGGAACAATTTTCCCTTAGAGATGCTGTCACCAGTCACCTCCTTATTTCCCATCTGCCTTGGCATAGTTTCGAGGACAGTCTGCTCCATAGACTTGGTGGACATGGAGGTCAGACTGATCAGCCTGTAGTTCCCTGGGTCTTCCTTTCCTAGTAGGCAGAAAAAATCCAAAAATGGCTACTAACTTTGGATGTTAGATTGATCTGAAGAATTATTATACTCTGGATACCAGGCATGGTTACTTGGTATATGCAATACAAATGGGTGGAAATGTTGGGTTGTGGTCTATCAGAAAAGTTGTTAAAATTGAATTTTAGTGCTTCAAGGAGGTGTATAAATTCCATGTAATCATGATTGGTCTGTGGGTTAGGATTGGGATCCCATTAAATGATCAAGTTTGCTGGTCTTGCATTGTGGACATATGGAAGGGTTGAGACTATTTCTGGGGCATTTTCTCCTTGCTCTTATTAGGAACAGACATACATCCTTGTTACTTTCTCAGGTGCAGAAGTCAGGGCAGCTTGGTGTGGGAAGGGTAAGTCACAGTGCCATGCCATATTAGATGGCTGCCTCTTTTGCTTATGTGGTTCTCAACTGGCTGCCTGCCTTAGACCCCCAAAATATGATTGTCTCTGACATGAGTTAAAAACATCCCCGTAATATGCAGGCTGTGAATGTTGTGTCACTTATCTTCTCATTTGACCAGCTACTCAAAAGTCACCTCATCTCTTATCTCATAACAGACCCACACTTCCTAACACCAATGCGCCAAATATGTACTGGAAACTGAAAACTACCTGAAATCCTTGTGATCAAAAAGTGCAGAGCTCAGTTTATGATCCAACATATATAAAGGACATTACAATTTTACAGGATGTACAAATATTTATTCAGCTTCTGAATAGACAAATTGAACATGGTGTCTGCTAAAAAGAGTTAATGGTATAAAAAGTAGTCAAAGGGGCAGGGTATTTTTATAAATTCAAGAAATATGCACGTGTGAAAAAAATAATGAAGTGTTCTCACTTGAATTTAACAGAAACTTAGCTGAAGAGAATATGTTATGTTCCATGCCTGAGTCGATCACAGTATGAATGATTAAAAGGGGAATGGAATTAGCAATTAAATAAGCTATTGGAAATGAGATTGCAAAGACTGGAAGAGCCAAGAGGCTATTTGGATGTTCAGTATAAAAAAATCCAAGACAAGAGAGCAATTTTCACAGAATTTTGAAGGCAAAATTAATGAGACATTTATATATTGTGAAGAGAGAATTTTCTATAGAGAAAGTTCCATAGCCAACATGATGATTACACATTGTTGCACTTTAGGACAAAGGTAAATGTGACTTGATGTCAGAGTCATGATAGATCCAGATGCTATGAAGTCTGCTGGTGAGAAAAAGAGGAATAACATTCTTCATCTTCTTACATCTTCATCTTGCTTACAATGGCATCTTAATCCTGGAATGCATCTTAAATTTTAAAACCATCCCTCCATTTCTGCTGTGGTTTAGACCCAGGGTGAGTGGGCTCTCACACTTTTTTTGAGTTTGTTTAATTGTTCAATAAATGTCTTCCTGGGAATAAAAACAAATTAAACATATAAAACATTTTATTTGTCTGTGGATTAAGTTTCATTCTATCAAGCCATAAACTCAGGAGTTGTGGCTCTTCTCTGTTCTATATAATTTTTCTCTTGGTGTTTTTACTGTCTAGAAGTATAACTGTGTGTATATATTTTTAATGCTTTCCAATAATCCCTTAGGATTTGTGAATCAAGGACTCTGTATCCGTGATGAGAATTTGTACTTGGATAGGAACATAAGTCTTGCAATCCCTTGGGATAAGAATTTTTATAGCATTTCTTCATAAACTTTTTTTATTCAAGAGAAAAAGTTTTAAATTACTTGAAAGATATTTTGAGAAGAAAATCATTAAACAAGATACATAGTTTTCTAGAGAAACTGACAATAAGGAGAGGGAAAAAATTGTTTTTTTGAAAGCAAGATAGTGGAGCAGTTACTTAGCTATAAACAGAAGTAGGCTCAAATATATTAGGGTCTTAAACAATGCGTATTTCAAAAATACTTAATTTAATTTTCAACTATGCTACCAATCACTCAAATTATACCTATTGTGAAGGAAAAAAAGTTCTTGCCTTCAAATTCATGAAAAGTGAAATATTTCAAAACACAAATCTCAGTGAATTTGTGTTTCTGCAACATTTCTTGCACATTGTCACCATTTACTGGTTTAGAACATTTTCAATACTCTTCAGTTTAAAAAAGGTTCACAAGAGGTTAATAGGAGTTCTTAGTAGAAGGACCCATTTAGGAATGGATGAGTTCTTATTCATTGTCCTGAGACTGAAGAGTCGTTTGAATGAAGAGCTACATCATTAAGTCTGTCCTTGTCAAGTTCATTTTATTTATCGTTAAAGCCACTGTCAGATACATAAGCTTTCACAAGGCATTGTATTGCACATGCCATATATATTGAGTACTATATTTTCAGTGGTTTATATCTGCCAACAAAGCAAATTGTTGGAAAGCTACTCATTGAGTGCTGAATTTCTTTCTATTTTGATTGAACTTGGGTGGTGGTATGTCTCAATTCAGTTTCAAAATAGAGTTTTTTGGCTATTTTTTTCGATGAGAAACAATGAAAAGACATTAATTTGAACAAATATTTTGTAGAACTCTTCCTTATAACTATGCCACAAATTTGAAGAGAAAAGCCTAGTCATCTTCTATCTTTGCTGCATCTCAAGGGGCTTTTAGACTTCCTAGTTTATGGGCAGCACAAACCTGTTGGAACTTGCAATCGCACAAAATCAGAATTAGGCTGTAATGAAGCAGTGCAGGAGGGCAAAAAAGGCTCTGAAGAAAAAAACCTGTGCCTTTTAGAAGAATTTTTACCTGTGCCTTACAGCAACTTCTGATATAAGAATGCCTGCCTTGCGAGTATTGGTGAGGAAGAATTCCCGAATTCATAGGATGGCTGAGCTAGATTGGAAGAGGCACCACAGCTGAGGACAGAAGGCAAGAAGTTGAGCCTTGTCTGATGAGCCCTACTGGTGCTGGTCTGCAGTCTCAGGGCTGGGGAGAGCAGGGGGAGCTCCTGGGAGCCCCTGTGCAGCTCTGCACAGTTGTACTTGTGCTGCGGGGCGGGAATGGCACGAAGGACATCAGAGAATTCTGAGTCCTCCGCCATGCGGCTGCTGCTCACATCAGCTTCAAGAACAAGAATTTTAACACAGGGAGGGTGAAAACTTCAGCTTTAGCTGGCTTTTAGACAGGCAAAGTACCTCTGGGGCAGACATTTAAGGAACTCAGGACTTCTAGGACAGCAGCATGAGCAGTTTAAAATCATGGTGAAAGCATAGCAAGAATGAATCTTGTTGGGACCTCAGGGAAGACAATTGGATTACAGTTAATGTGGAATTTTCCACAGGAAAGGCTTTTTGCATGAGAATGTGTTACTTCAACAAAACTGAACTTTTTCTGGAAAACACATGGAGAATCTGACAGGAAATATTATTTAATCAAGGGATGATTTTTTAAATAAAAAAATAGTAGGAGGGAGACCTGAATGGCAAAGAGGCTATGTCAGGATCAATTTTATATTTTCTTTCAAGTGGGTTAATCTCCTTGAGTTATGATGTGGAATTTTTAGAGAAGTAGCTTTAACCAGAGAACTTGAATTGATTAAGAGATGATAGAAGTAGGAAATATCTGCCAGGTGACCATTAGAACTGCTCATAGATAAGGTGGATAATATTTTATGCAAGAATAGCTTTTTAGTGCTCCTCTCTCCACAGGTATAAAAATTCTTGATGTGTTCTATTCTATTTTCTAACACTGAAAAAAATTGTTTTGATTTTTTTTCTGAATGTATTGCTCACTGTGAAATTAAGTAATAATAGTCCTACATACAATCTTTTCAAGCTAACTGCTGTAGTCCTTTCATTTTTGAACCTCACTACTTTCTTGGAAAGTTGTTATTTATTCTTCTTATAAATGATTTTGTGTTTGCCAATGTAAGCATAAAGAGTCCAAGTATGAGCTATGAAATAAAAATGAATTGTGTATCTCTACCTTTCAGGATATGTCCAAAGACAGTAAATTAGCTAATTGCTAAAAGCTTCTTTCAGAGCTCTGCAGCCTCCAAACTTACAATAAAACCCCAAGGCAATCTCAGGTCAAATAAATAATACTGCAAACATAGCATGCCCATTGTTCTGCCTTAATTTAAGGCTTAGGTTACACAGACCATTGCATGAAGCTGTTAGAAAATCATGAAAAGTTTTCCCAGAATCAGAAGAAGAAAGTACTTTAAGGGGATGAAAAACAATGTTTTGTTGGGATTTACAGGATATACTCATTCAGAATTTCTGCAATTTTGCTGTTTTTCTGTTACCCAATACAAATGAGACAAAATGTAACTGAACAGCATTGACTGCAATAACAAAGGGATAATGCTTTTAGTCTAACTTTTTAAATAATATCACCTTATATAGACATGTTGCCTGTCTTTAGTTCACCACAGTAATTTTTTTGTGTTAGCCTGTGTGGACAAATCTGAAAAAAACTTAAAGGTATAAACCTCTGAGGATATTAGAGAGAGGTCTGAATTTGTGTTCCTGCTGATGGCGCAGGTAGATGTTAACTGTGAGCTGATCAAATGGAAATCAGCCAACCAAGAAATCTATGAAGAGTTATTTTTATGTCCATAGCTCTGAATCAACCAACTGCACAGTGGATTGTGCTTCATCAAAGTGGTTGGCCAGGAGGCAGGGCTGGTCTGGAATCTAGAGGATGAAAGCAAAATATGTTTTTGTTCCTTGGGAGAGACGCTGTGTTGCACACACCCTGCGATCACTGAGGTTTGCTATTCTCCTTAGAAAATAATTTGGGATGCAAGTGACGGCTACACTCTACTTCCTTCTCCACCCCCCCAGCCTCCCCAAAAAAAGCTATTTAAATTTATCTTTAGGACTTTCATCATGTGTCTAATATAATTTTGTAGTAATTTGGGCTTTGAAGCAAGTACTGTGTCATCAGTGCTCAGAACCAACTATACTGATTCTACTCACAAAGTCACATCAACATTTTGGAAAGAGAAAAGGAAGCCCCGAAAGACTAATAAATACATCTAATATAAGGTACATCCCAGTACTGGAGTTCATGTTTCATGAATTTATTTTGAGTGATCCTTGCCAATTGTTTTACAGTTCTGCCTTGATGAACTTCTGTAATACTGTTATAACTCTAGAGAATTTCTGCTGAGTGTTCAAAATGCTCTGTGTTTGAGACCTCAAGCCTGAAAAATACAATTTTTTTTCAATGCTAACTTCATTTCCCTTGAAGTAAAGTAAAAAGGCAGAAAACTGGAGGAACTTAGTAACATTGGAGCGCAGGGTGGAGATAACAGCCTATGTAACTCAAATGATTATGATGGGTAAACTCTTGACTTTGCTTCTTCAGCGCTAGAAGATTTTTTTCTTTTTAAAAGAGATGGAATCAAATAGCTTAAGATTTAAACAGACTCACTTCAACTTTCTTATGATTTTCTGTGGATTAAATAATATTCAGAGCCTGACACTCCTTCTCGGATTAAATTTAAATGAAGACAACCTTATTTGAAGATAGTGGAATAGTTCCAGGGCAAAATTGGCTCCATTGTGAGGGTAATCAGACCAGTTAGTGGCAATACGAGAAAGATGACAGAAGTTTTACCCATGGGAAGTATACTTAGTTACTTTAGTCTCTGCAGGATATCTCTCTATGCACTTCAAAGAGTGCAGTCAATAGAATAAATACCTTGGTCACATTCTGAAAATGACACTTACAAAAGGCAGTTATTAGTGGTTTGAGTTTCTAGTGTTCAGAGCATTTATAAGTGAGTTGTGCAGCCCTGCATACTGAGACTCAAAGGATGGCAAATAGACATAAAAATTTTCTCACTTATTTTAGTGAGAGAAATAGAATATTTCAGATCAGGAAAAAAAGTAGTCCTGCTAAGATTGGAGACAGCTTTTCCTTGGTTTCTCCAGTAACTCTCTTTGAAAGATGGTTATCACAATTTTTTAATGTGAGAAGAGTAGTAGTCTTGCGCTGAAATTGTGTACCTCAGCATTCAGAGTTTCAGATGGGTTTCTCAGAATTCCTTCTGTAATGTGAATAGGGCAATTGCTCTGCGTCCTCATCTGAAAAAAATTGTATATTTCTGATTTGTCACTATAAAAAATCCAGTTATCACTAGAAAAGCATTTAATCTTCTATTTTCTGTCAGGTTCTCTCTTCTGCCTAAGCTCTGCACAGTGCAGAAATAATTTGGGTGAGTAGAAACAGTAGTAAAGCTTTCATCCTTACAACTGAATTGTCTTGTTCCTACCTCAGTAGCATGTCATCCATCTGCAGAAAACCCAGTAAGCTGGGGTCTGTCCACAGCAATGTAGAAATATTCAGAATATCTGTGGTGGAATTAGGCTAGGTAAGTTACTGAAAGCAGTAGAATTTAGCAGGTCTTGCTGCAGGAAACAGAAATGCACAGACAACTGCAATCTTCTGCCTTGGATGTTCCTTTGGATGTGCACCCATCAGACACACGTGTTCATCTGGTGTCAATAGGCTCCATCTCATCTGGTTTCTACTATGTCCTTGCCCTTGGCAGCAGTACAGTAATTGCCTAGTCAGAACTCTACCCTTGGTTACATCTGTGTTTGTGTATAAATGCCAAGAAGTTATGACGTTTAGCAGTAGTGAGAAAATGCTTACAAAGATATTCTTAAAGTAGCATTGTTGGGGAACTAATGTGAAATTGTGAAATGCAAATTTCAAACAAAAATGATTCAGTGAACCAGAAACAAATTAGCTGCCTCTTTAAAATGTTATTAACACATTCAGAAATGCCTTATTTATTAACATCTTCAGATAGAAAATAGTATTAAGTTGAAACAAAAGCTGACTTTGAATTACACTGTCCAAGTGCATGCATGAAATACTGCTTGATTTGATAAATTCTAGCAGACTTAATCTGTTCATATTTTACACTGAGAAACGGAGAATACAGATCTTCCTCAGTCTCTCAGAGGGGCAGGCTGCCCTGGAGAGGGGTGACCTTTATGTACACATCACTTTGGAAATCTATGTAAACAAAGCAGATGCTCCTTACATGGGGGTGCAAAGCCACAGTGTAACAATGTCACTTTTCCCCTCTTCCTAAAGAAATTGGTCGTATTTTCATTGACTTATAGGTGCTGCAAAAACAACTGATTCCATCTAAACTGATACTGTTTCTGATCATCAGACAACACGTCTGGGGAATGCTTCTGTGCTGGTTATTCACATAATTTTGTTCTCCTTCTCTGCCTGGTGTATATTTGTTAGGAGAAATTCTGATTTTTTTGTGTCATTACAATCTACATTTTTTGCTCTTTTTTATATCTTGGTGGAGTGAAGGACTTCAAAAAGATGTAAAAGAGTGACATAAAAACTTGAGCTTCTAAATTCTGCACATCTTGCCAGAGTCATTTTAAGTCTGAGTGAGATTTGAGGCATATCTGCATAAAATAATGGCAACACATAACCCAAGTAATGCAATAGCAAATGTTGTGAACTCAGAAGTACAGAGACTCCTGTGTTTGACTATTTCTTGGAGTTTCTATAAGATTTCACTTGAGGTATTGCTCTCAGTAGCATAGTAGTAGCCATAAAAACAATGAAATTCTGTACTAGATCTTTTTTTTTAAAATGTAGGTACCAAGGCAAAACTTATTTGGTTTATACTTCATGCTCTATTTTCCTTCTTTGAAGTGTCAGAGAAAAACCATGGAAAAAAAATGAAATGTAGGGAGGCAAATGCAGGGCAGAAAAGCAAAGCTATTAAAGGAGTTTTGAGAAGAAAAAACTATTTCATCATGGAGAGAGATTAACAGCAGTTTCAAGTCTCTTGAATTTGGATTACTTTGCTCTTGCATATGCCTTAAATCAAGTAGAACAGTTAGTAAACAACTTCAAGCATTTCTTTATGAGCATCAGAAGTCGTAAATTTGCATCAATGAATAAATGCAAATATTTGAAACAGAAACTAGGGTCTGCTTTTGCTGAAGTCATGTGCAGAACTCCAAACTGACTCTAATGTTCAGGATGAGGGACCCGCTCTGTACAGTAAGTGCTGTCTAGCACATCCATGTAGTCAAAACACAGCTTTTTCAGATAGAGTGGCGTGTTCAAAAGCTGGAATTATAGAATAACTATGGAGCTTCTTTAGGTTATCTCATCCAATCCCTACTCAAATCCAGGATGGCCTAAGGCATTTGCTCATGACCTTGTCCAGTCAAGTTTTGAATGCCTTCAAGGAGAAACATTAATCAGCTGGGTAAGCTGTTCTTGTGACTGATCACCTATATTGGGATTTTTTCCTGATACCTATGTCTATCACCCACCACCTTATTGCTGTGCACCACCAAGGACTGTCACACTCTTTTGTCCTGCTGCCTTGTTGGGCAGCATCTCCAGCTAGGTCACCATTTGCCTTCTCCTGAAAACTGAATAAACCTGGCTCTCAGCTTCACTCTGCATGCCATGGACTTCAGCCCACTGCCCATCTGTCTGGCCTCTGCTGAATTCATTTCACTGTCACTTCTCTGTATCCCTCCTAAAGTTTCTGTTATGCGCAAAGTGCAAGGGATGTTGCTTTCTTTTTTTTTTTTTTCTGGGTATGTTTCCAACTTCCTCTTACTGAAGGTAAGGAGCAGGAGAGAAATTCATGGAGTAGGTTACATATAGTATCTCTTCCTGCCTGTTTTTACTGCATAGTGAAAGAATTTTGCAGTAACAGAAATTGTACATCCACAACAGAGGTATTTTTTATAATTTCAAATCATACTGTTTTAAAACTGAGTTGCAGTAATTCGTCTGAATGAATGAGGACAAATGAAGGTTGCTAGGAAGCCAAATGTTGTTTATCCAGGGAGTTCAGAGAGAGGAATGAATTTAGATCCAGATGTGTAAAAGTATGAAATACTTATCCAAGAAAATTACATAATCATAATTCTGCCCTACATCATTTGCAAAGAAAGATCAAATATACTGGTTAAACCGCTTAATTTAACCAGAGTTCAAAACCACTAAAATGTTATAGCTAGAGTTATAAGGTTTTGTGTGGTGTCAGAACACAAAAATGCAAAGTTCCACTCTAAGTAAAACTTCCTTGTAGTAGAAACAATTATCCCAAATCTTCACACACAGATTTTGTGCAATTTTTCAGTGACTTATAGCTAGAAGTACATGCAGCCATATTGTGAATACTGAACTTTACCTCCTATGACACTCTCAAAGCCTAGAACTACATGGCAAAGGCCATCAGGAATCTCTTTATACTGTTTTGCAAAATAGGTTAGTTGTCTTAACCCACCAAAACATCAGAAGTAACCTTTACATTCCTCTTCACTACCTTACAATATGCAAAATTCTTCAAAAATCTTCTCTTTCACAAAGTGGTGTATTTTATCAAGGAAAACATAAATTGTGCTTTAAACCCATATTCTGCAAGTTAGGCTTATAGATGGTTGTTGTATCACATCTCACATCATCAACATAGACTAGCAACCTTCATTTTAAAATATATGTTTTGTGGCATGCATGAGACATTTTAAGTGATGGAAATTTATATTGAACTGATTAGGTGTTTCCTCCTTTCTCCCTATATTATTTGCAAAAGGTCAATGTGTATATTAACAAAATCCTCCTGGAAATTCAGAGAGGTAAAAAGCAAAGCCTGCATGCAGACAGGTGAGCAATCAAACACAAAATACAAATGAAACACAGGACTCTTCTTGATTTATAAGATCTCTTATTATTGCATTTGTAAATGCATTATTTTCTTTTCTCCCCTCTGGCAGTCTTGTGTCTCTTCAAATTATTAACATTAGAGAAGATATGAAAATTATAATCCAAGAGTAATTAAAACCAAGTTGTAAAATACTGAACTGCTGAAACAAGATATTTCAGAGTATATTATGGGACAGAACAGATAAAAATTAATATTTTTAAATCACCTTGATAATACAGGTAAGTAGATATTGGTTAATGTTTCAGAAATTCTGGATATAAAAAGATATTTAGGTACTGTGATGCACATGCCTGCACAGGATCTACGCTGAGACTCACAAGCACATGCCAAGGGCCAGGTGCCTAAATAGGCCAACAGCTTGTGTCACACTGTAGGATCTTGCTGAAATTCTGCCTTACTTGAATTTCATTACTGAGGAAATGCATTTGGGCAGGACTGTCTGGATCATCCCTGGCTCCTTTAATCCAAACAAAAGTGATATTATTCTTGGCGTGTAAGAGAGTCATTGAAACCCAGCAAAACAGTCATTTTAAGGTCTGTGCCCTCCTTGGTACTGTGTGTTCTAGGCACATCTACTGTGTTATGGAAGAACACCAGGACAGACAGGGCAGGCAGAAATGGTAGTTTTCCCATCTTTTGGAAAGTCTGAACCATTATGCAATCGGGAATACAAGATTCAAGGGGTAGTATAAGAAGACATGCATGAGGGAGCATGCCTTTGCATTAATGTTAGGGTGCATAATGGGGAAAGGTCTGTAGTCACTCCAAATTCCTTGCTCCTAAGGATATTTCATGCATTTTAAACCAAACAGTTACTGAACAAGGTTCCATGTACTTGTGAGAACAGAGTTTTGTAACCACTTCATTCTTTTGGGGCTTTTGGAGTAGCCTAGCCTCAGCTGTCTGGTGACAAGTCTCTGCTATCTGGAAATCTCAGAGGAAATCTGCTCTGTAGAGGAAAGTACTGGGCTAGAATATCATGTTGGCAGCACTTTTTTCTCATACATCCATGTATTTAATGGGGACAGCTGAAATTTAGCATTTCTATAGGGCTGGGATACCTAGCTTTTGAACACCAAAAAAGCCTGCATGTGAAAGAGGGGGCACATCTGTGAGTAGAGGTCCAAAGATGTGGACCATAAACACTAGCAAAACTTGATATATCCAGAATTTTCCTCATGATATTAGTAGTTTGCATTTTTCCATGTAGTTGCTTCTATACCAGTGAATTTTCACTCAGTACTTAATATATCGAGGATTTTTTAGTTACAAACAGTGCAGCTGCTTGCTATCATCCTTAGGAATATGAAGAATAATGTAAGGAATAGTATTCTCCAATTTTGAAAAAGTGTTGTGGAAATACATGTTGCAACCTGAGGTGGAAAACTACCATCTTTCAAGTGGTATGTCAAGTTTGAATTAGATAAGTGTATTAAATTCATGTCTTCTCACTCCTTGTTTCTTTGTCTCAGTAGGGGTAACAAGGATGACAAAAATATTAGCAAATCAACAGTGTTACCAGAACTCTTTTCTTCTAAGCAATGAATATTTAAGCATCATCTGGGATTGTTCCAACAATGACACACAACCAAATGCCATTCCTTTCCATTTATTACAAGAACAGTTCAGCTAGGAAGCGGGGAAAGATAACTGAGAGCATTTGGCTGTTCAGAGAATTTCTAACACCAGACTGAAAATTCAGCTAACTCCCCAGATGTCATGGGTATGCATTTACTTCCCCTTAGCTCCCTTCTGACAATTCTGGTTGGTTTCAGCAAGACCTGGAACCTGACACCATTGATGGGGTTGAAACAGTGCTATATTCTGAACCATGTGGTAAAAGAATTGCAAATTAAATTAAGTGGAAAGAGCATCGTGATAATCAGAATCATTCATAGCAGTTACTACTTATCTTTCCAGTCACAGTGGTTTGCAGTAACTTTTATTACATGCCATGTTTGAACTTATTTTTCAAAGTCAGCCGTCCCTTCCTGTCTTTATTTTTGCTAAGCCACTAGCTAGTGTTTTATATTGCAAGGAATCAGTTCGTTTCTGGGCTTTAGCTGTTCATTTATTTTTAAGAGCTTTTTTATGGTGTGATCCTCTTGATGATGATGAAGAAACTTATTCAATTCCTGTGAGTATTAAAATGATGTTTCTTCCACCTACAAAAGTCTGATAAAATACACAGTGGTTTTGATTGTTCAGGTTGCTGATGGCCAGTGTACCACTCCTGACCACTCTACTCTTCCTTAGGATTCTTCTGTCCCTCACCTTGTTAATATTCCATATATGCTGTTGATTTTTGCTTGTCCTGTCCTATTTTAGACTATGAATTTTTAACAATGAGAAAGAAGACACTTATATTTTTTCACAGTCTGGATTTACATTATTTGATTATTTAAACATTTTATTATTACTTATGAAGTTTTAAAATAAATTTTATTTGTCTTTCATCTCCTCTTTCACCTCATTCTGATCTATGTCTCAATTCTTGCCTCTCATTGTCTAGGAATGACTATAATTCCTTCTCTTTCTTCTCATGAAATAGAGTACAGAACCAGTCTACTAATGCTAGAGGAGGTGGAGAAAATTCTGTATAAATTTAAATGTAAAAAAGCTGGCACTAAAAATTTACGGCACTGCAATGTCCCTTCAGTCATACATCATGACATTTCAGTTTGCAGTAGCTCAGAATGTTTGGATGAGATAAAGTGAGCTGAAATGGTGAAAATGAGTAGTTCCATCTTGCCTGCAGTGAAAATATGATGAAAATCATCTTACAGTCTTCCTCAGTAACATGGCTAATTAACTTTTATATTCTCTGAATACAATAGTTTATCCAAAATAAAAACCAAGAGAAAAAAAGGTAACATTCTTAAGGGTTTTGTTTTTGGTTTTGGTTTTTTTTTTGGTTAAAAGGAACACTTAAAAATGTTGAAGAAAATTTATGAAAATCATGAAAGCCTGTCAATGCTCTAAGGATTATTCTGCATTTAATTTAAACCATTTTACTCTTCATTTTCTTAAATGAAGATGTTTGTATAGGGATTTAATGTACATTAAACATGAGAACAGAATTTACATTCTTGATGTGTTTGTCTTACTGTTTTGAATATTTAACATTCAGAAGCAAGTGACTATCAATAGTAGGATACTTAGTGTAAAGCTTTATTTTTAGAATTTGGAATAACATTTACTGGGAGATTATTTGATGTAGAGTTAAGGAGAAAATTCTTGTGAGCTTCAGATTTTGGTGCGATTATAGAGGAATATAAATCAATATGTCCTTAAGCCCGAAGTTGCAAAATGTAGGATACTGGTAATGGCATTTATCTTGCATTTGTTAATAGATATTTTTCAGTAGTCAAGAATGTTTGTATGGGGCCATACCAAAAGGCAATTTAACTCAAATTCTGCCATTGAGAATAACCACAAGAGGATGCCCAGGAAAACTTGCACAAATCGTGAAAGCAAAATAACATCAATATTTCCTCTGATGATATCTCAGATTCTAAACTTTTTAAATTTAGCCAAATGTAATTCCTGTGCAATTACTGACCCTTGGTGGTTTTTCCCTCATGAATCTCTCCAGCATTTCACTGAAAACATTTAACTTGTGTTTAAAAGGATGTTGTAATTCATTTAGATTCTAAAATGAAATAAATATAAAACATTTGAAGAAGAGGTGAAAGTTTTCATAAACATAAGAAGAGCAGAAATATAAAAGTCAGTATATGGACCTATTCTTTCATTTCAGATTATCTTCCAGCAAAATTCGGAGTATGTGGTTCTTTGGATTTATTGGAATCCATGAAAATCAGAAACCAAGGATTAATTTTGTTCTTTATGTCATTCTGGAGAATTTGGAGAGAACTTGGTAATGTTTCCCCTGTTCACAGTGTCTTGGCATTTGTAGTAAAACAAAATCCAAGCCAGATATTTTTTAAAGATATTTTTAAAATTATGATTTTTACTTGCAACCAGTTTGAATCAGAAAGTTTCTAACATATGGCAGAGAGAGAACATGAAACCATATGCACCCATCACTGGGACGGTGTTCCTGAGAAAAAAACAGTTTGCTATTTTTATGTCGGCCAGCAGGTGTCAATACCCCAAAGTGAAGATGCTGCCCAGAGCCGGATCCAGTTAGAAGGAGGCTGGAACAGGGGTTGTAAGTATTTCGGATGTCTCACTTTGAAAGTTCACTTTGTGAAGTTGTCAGTACTGTAAAGGAAGCCATCTTTTGAGGGGAAAGAGGAGAGGGAAATTAAGCAAGCCTTCCATTCCCATAGCAGGTACCTCTTAGTTTCTTTTCCTACTGATCCTAGCATTTTCATTCTCCATCCCCAGAACTGCAAAGCTTTGCAGTCTCTGACTTCAGTCTTCAAGACCCTCTGTGCTCTCTATCCATCCTATCCAAATCCAGAGCCAGACAGTGGAAAAGCATCTAAAAGTGGGGTACTTGGCCATTTTGATCAGTGCAATCTATTTTAATCAAAACTGTTGATGTGCTATTGCATCCTATATATTTTTCTCTTGAAAGTCTCATTCTAATCTGTGATACCTGTTAGTTGCGGACATAAAAGAAATCTGAAGTGAAATTTTTTTTCAACAAAAAATTTCAGAATTTAAGTATTTGCTGTATTTTAAAACCCATTTTGGGCCTTTTTGAAATAGAATTTTATAATATTTTGTGCAGTTACATTATGCCTTTTTGAAATAGAATTTTATAATATTTTGTGTAGTTACATTATGTTCTTTTAGACTCAGCTGTGAAGTATCTTCAGTTAGTAGTAAAAACATCTTTCTTTCCATATTATTATAGATTAGGCATAATGAGCACAGATTGGGTAGCTCTCAGGAAAGAAATGTGGTTCCTTGACATATTTCAGACTTTTTATTCCTGATTTCCACAGTGGTAGAGCCTGCAAGATTTATCCTTATGTTTTAAACACTGCATAACTCTAATAATGAAATAGTCATATCCATTGCAATGTTTCACTATTTTTTTTTAAATTTTGTGTATCCTATTGAGGTAGAACATTTTACTTTGGAATTTTTTTGGTCTCTGATACCAAGCAAAGACTTGTGAAAAGTTGATGCAATTTAGGCAAACATAAAATTTATCATATTACTCTCATAGCACTGGTGTCTATCTACCACTCACGAAGGAGTCCTGTCTGAAATTAAAATGTTTTGGGCTATTGAAATTCTGGCCTTAACTTTCTACCAGCTGCTGTTTTACAGTGATCTGGTAAGAGCTAGGAATTTACATACTCCATTTTTAATTTAATCAAAGGCGGTCTGTCAGCATCACATGTTAGATAATACTTCCATTGGAAAAAACTTAAAAACAACAACCTGAAAGATTAAAAACAACAACCTGAAAGATTAAAAACCTCTTCCTCTTGAAGATAATAATCTTAGTGAATTTTAACAGATTGCTTTAGCAGATGGAGATGTGATATTCACTATAGTAAATTACATTAACATGCTCTCAGACAGAGATGTCACATTTGCCACAGTAATTTACATTAACATCATTTGAGACAGATTTGATTCCCCAAAAAGAATCAGAAACAACATTTTATCAATTCATTTTCTAGTGCCACTTCTTCAGATATTTGTCAGCCTGTTGCAGGACATGTTTTTTGTCTAGGGAAACCATGATGAGCAGGACACATTTATAAACTATACAATATACATGATCCTGCATGGTACCAAACCAACTCTATGTACCAATACATAAAGCAAATTAATTCTATTTATTAGTACAGTTACTCTTGACTCGGGGACTCATATTAATTTGCCTTTTGGACAAGATACCTGCTCTTTCGCATGTCTATATAGCTTTCTACCAGTTCTATCAGGAGATCTTAATAGGTTGATGAAGAACTTTCTGAAAAGAAATTTAACCATCTCTACTATGTGTTGGCATCTTTAGGCAGAAGGCTGTGTGGGTGCAACTTATCTGTCATCCAGTATTGTGCAGGGGATCTGGGAAATGTCTATAATGACAACTGGTCTACTGTGTGAAAGAAAGTATTACTGCATCTCTGTGGACCACCTGAAATAATTAATTGTCCCAAGCTCTTTCATCTAGTCCTAAAACTAGACAGAACATGCAAAATCCATGAGCAACAAACAAGCCTGATAAAGCTGCACTGGGAAAAAACAAAGCAGCTGTCTGGAGCTTTACTGAGTTGTTTTCAAGATCTGCTCCTCAAATTACTGGATTTCTGAGTAACACCAGTGAGAGACTCCACAGTTCCTGCTATGGAGCTTCAAAGGCATTCTTATGGTCAGAGGCTTAGAGGCCAGCTTTAAAGAAAATACTTGAAGGATATTTTAGGAGAGTAACTTGAGGTTGTGGTGAGACCATTTCAAATGATTCTCTCTGTGACGTGTCTCTAAACAGATCTTAGAAATGACCAGAAAAGTTTGGGAAACTTGTTTCTTAAGACTTATGAATCCTTAAAGTCTTAAATCCAAGCCTGCTAAGAGCAACTAAAAATGCTCACATTTCCTCAATTAGGCAATTCTATATAAATTAAAAACTTTGATACAGTATCTCTACATATATTTTAGAAATTCGGATACTGTACAGTGAGAGATTCTGAATGACATAATAGACTGATTTGAAACAAGTAGTGTTTTAATGCAGGAGTTTTTGAAAGTCCTAATGCCTCTCCAAAACACTGCCAAAATGCTGTGTGGGGTGTCACACAGTGAGATTTGTCTGTTCTGGCTTTTTTTAAATTCATGCTTGAACTCTTAAATTTGGAAATTATAATGCTACACAGCTCTAAATTAGAATAGGTTAGGATAAGACTGGTTAGAATTAATTGATTAGGATTTAGATAGGTTAGGATTAATTATCCACTATGTGGTGTTGAGTTGTGACCAGTGTAATCATGATTTAGGTTTGTAGTGTGTGTGAAGGACACTGCAGTTTATGGTTTCACCACCTCAGTTATAAGCAAAGTATGGAATAAGATGGCATTGCAAGCCAAGACTTCTTCCAAATGATATGCATTCACCTTGATTGCTAATTCTGCCTGGTTCACAGAGCTCCTTTTGATAGTAGGCAAGCCACTAAAGCCAGTCTTATTTTGATCCCCAAATGTCTCATATTTTGTCTCCTGGGGCCTGACTGAAGGCCTTGAACTGTAGTTTGCAGATGCTTGTCACTCTCTGAGATGTGATTGTGTGGGGAAGTCCTCGTGGAACACCTAGGAGAGGAGTCAAGTGTTAAGGACATCACCAAGTGTACAGAATTGGTGAGATTTGGCTCATTGCCTTCTCTATTTGTAAAATGGGGATTATCCTCAATCATTGTCAGACAGGGAAATTTTAAGGGAAAAAAGTATCAGTTCTCAGACACCTGTTAGAAAGAAGAGCACCACAGGATGAGCAGAAGAATTTAATCATCCCCTTCAGAGAACAGTTTTAAGGTTAGTGTGATGATTGAGTTATTGAGAGATGCCTCTACCTGAATTTAGGTACAGACAAGACCATATGCCAAAATCATGTAGTGGGTGGATCCTGGCTGGCAGCCCAGCGTCCTATAAAGCCACTCTCTCACTGCCCTCGATGGCTGAAAAGGGGAGAGAAAATATAGCAGAGAGTTCATGAGTTTAGATAAGGACTGGGAGAGATCACTCACCAAATGCCAGCACAGGTCAGACAGGCTAGAATTAGAGATATTACTTGAGTTTTTTGCTAACAAAATCAGAGCTGGATAATGACAACTAGAATAAGACTTTAAAAACCCCACCTCTCCCTCCCTTCTCCTTCCTTCTCAACTCTACCTGCTCCCCAGCAGCAGTGCAGGGACACAGGGAATGGGTGTTATGGTCAGTTCATCACATTTTTCTGCTGCTACTCAGAGAAAAGAGTCTGCTCTGCTCCACTGGGGGGGGCCTTCCACAGGACATAGTTCTCCATGAGTTTCTCCAATGTGAGTCCATCCCACAGGCAACAGCTCCCCACAGGTTGCTGCCTGGGGCTTGGGTGCTGGCTGGGCTTAAACCACAAAAGGTTTGGTCAATAGTACCACCTTTATCTTATCTTGTGTTCTTGTCAGGTGGCTTAACTTATAGTTCAGGTTCCAGGAGTCCATGGAGGCATATTTGGGAGCAGGAGTGAGTGTGTGTGGGGAGGGGAGCTTTGGTGGTCATGGACGCCATTAGTCCCATAACTTGGGGTGATACCAGTGATTTGAGTACAAGCAGCTGCTGTTCCACCCAGTTTGCCATAGAGGGAACCCTTGCTTGCAACCAGTGCCACCCTGCTGCTCCCTTCTGCAAAGTTCTTCTGTGATTTTAACAGTGTATGAGACTGGCAACTGTGATTTTTAAGTCCTTACAGTCCTTACCAAATTAAAAATAACTAGAAAAAAAATTCAGTTATGACAAAACAAGGCATGGTATATATGCTCTTTCTATTAATTAGTAGTCTCCTTTTAGGAATGAATGAGACAGATGTCCTGAGGACCAAGGGATCTTATCACCACACACAGGGAAGCCTATCAAGGTTTTATGGGCAATCTTAATTCTATCATTTCCTTATTTGGGAATGTTTTAATGTACTTTTAAATTCTCTATTTTCCTTCTGAAGGTAGGTGGTTTGCTATTTACAAGTGATTTAATGGACTATCTGAAAGAAATGGAATAGCAGTGAATGCTTGCCAGCATCAATTTAGCATTATTTCACATCAATTTAGCATTATCAGGGTATTTTCCTTGTTCAGTGGTGCAGTTCTGACTGTCTGCATCATCCATGGAAATTTAGGTCACTTAAATCTGACATTTGATCTAATCATCGTTTAAGAATATAAGTCAGCTGCAGCACTGATCTTGGTTTGTAAATGAAAAACTCTCTGGTTTTGGATATAAGCCACTTTAATGCATTTACTTTTTTTAAGTATATGAAAATAGATTTTACTCTTCTTGCACACAAAACCAAAGTCATTCTAGGCATTTTAGCTGGGCAGTCTACTTCCACTAACTGGTGTTCTGCAGTTCTCCACTCAGGAGTTTGTTGGTTTCTCACAAAGCTCAAGTGTTGCTCATTGTTGTGTTTTCTCATCCCAGTTTTCCCAATGCCTTCTCAGAGCTTGAAAGAGTTTAGAGCAGTCTGGCTCTTACTTCTGTGTGAAAAGCTCCTCTTAGACACTACAGTGTGATTGCTGAAGTCAGGTAAGGTGTTGCTTACACTGGAAATTTGTACTGATTTAAAGTTGGTGCAGTAAGTAAAATAATCCACTCCCTCCTCTCAACTCCTCTTCCCCTACAATAAGCATAAAATAACATGTGAGATACATGCAATGACATCTGCCCATATTCTGTCCAGTAAAGCATTATACTTACAAGAGAAAGATTACAGCAGCAAATCTCAGATAAGTAATCTCAGCAGTAATCTCAGTGAGGGGAGAGTCATAATTTATCCGAGAAGAACTGATTCGCATACTACCATCTCACCAGAAATGGCAGCAAAGTGTATACCATCTGATGGAAACTTCAAAAACCTCCTTTCTGTTTGCCCCCTCTCCCTTTTGTCTGAGTGGGAAACAAAGTGTAATAATTTTTTCTCAGAAAATCTTTTTATACTTTTAAACAAGCTAGAGATCTTCACTCCTCTGGGTCACAAAAAGTCCTGTTTTCCAGAACTAATAATACTTTCCAAAGATCTTGCACAGATTGCAGAAGTCATTGCAATGACATTCTGCCAAATAATTATGCAAAAATTTTTAAAGATGTTATTGCAAAACTTTAAAGAAAAAAGCACAAAGGATGATCAAGAGTGAGTTAAAGAAGTGTTATATGAAGAGAAGCATGTTGGTGCTTATCTTAAAAAATTCCATCATATTAAACATGTAAACAAACAAACGGTACTACTATGAATCTTAAGAGAAACTCTGCTATATTAGAGCCAATAAAATGCAAATGTAGAGAAAAATGGTACTTTCCTATCTGTTTTTGTTTCAGAAAGAATGTGGTGCAAAGAGCTGTAACTCTGTGTTAGTCATATGACTAGATGCTTGAAAAAAGCTTCACAGAAATTGGTGGGGTTCCGTGGAAGAATTGGAACCCATCTTCCTGTATCACCTTGGATGACTGGGTGTGAACAATGAATACACACACTAAAAGTAAAGCTCTAGTAGTCTAAGATGCCTTTAGTAAAACTGATATATCTAACTTAATTTATTTCTCTTGAAGTAGATTCAAAGCCAGTTTGTAGATTGAGGGGAAATGCTGTCTATGATCCTGTGATATTGCTCGCATTCAGGAGCAACTGAAAACTTAAAATTGATCACAGAAAGACACAATGCAGAGCTGCTACAAAAATGCTGCTTTCACAGAATTATTACTTAAGGACCAGTGATGGCTGGGAACTGCTGTTCTGCACATCTCCTTTGATCTAAAACCAAACTTTTAAAGAGAACTTAAAGTCTGGTCAGTGAAAAATCTTGGACACTTTTCAAAATGCTACTCTGCATTCCTGAATGTAGGAAGTGTGATTAATACAGTAGTTAGAATCGCAAAAAGCATTTTTTAGTTTGAATCTATTAAAGAGATTCATTTTTATTACATTGAGAAAGTAACCTCAATCTCCTATTTTTGATGCATTGTGGATACAGACGGCTTGAGCTGAGTTTATTTTTATCAGTATTTTGCATTTGCAGGTGGAATTTGACAGAATGTCACAACTTACTTTCCATTTGATTTCTAGCAATTACCAGTCTACCCCTTCTCTTGAATTTACAGCCTGGAGATATGAAAATTTCATATTCTGACTCAGTTGCACTCAGATTTTTTTTTTTTTTCTCCCATTCCTTGAAAACTTTAGGGTTGTGATTGGCAAACTGTATTTTTTATTCATTTTATAAAAATTAAATTCTAGTTACCTGCTATGAGATCATCTTTCCTGATACAAATCATAGTCCCCAATACTGTCATGACTGATGATATTCTTTACATTATACACAAGTTTATATGCAGTCTATGAGGTAAACTAATTAAATAAGAGAGACCTATACAAACTTTTGCATGTTACTTTTCAATTCAGTGCTCCCAGCTCTAGCTGGTGGATTTTCTGCAGTGTGGGAACAATGCAGTTATTCAGCATATACTTTAGTGTCATATGTCCTGGATACCCTGGCTGGGAGACATGAGGAGAGCAGATAGAATAAGGAGTGCAAGTTAAATTACATCAGTGGGGTGGATGCAAGTAAATAATGATTGTGTTAAGCAAAGGTATTTATTTCTCTGGTATTGCCATGGTTATTGGCGAAACTCATGCTGGTTTAAGATTAGGAACCAGCTGGGCCTACAGTTGAGAATAATTGTTGTTGCTGTTCTGTGCAATGCTTTATGAGTTCCTGCTGGTTTTATAATTAATTCAAAGTGCACTGGGACTATTACATGCCTATGTATGTTGCTTGATCCTTCTCAACATCTATGGAATTTCTTGGATTTGGATGCTGGGATCTGGATTGTTTTAGAAATTTGGTAAAAAGAATGTAAAAAGGTGTTTTCTGATTACAGTGGGGTTAGACTTCTCCTTCCTTGTTTTCCTTTGCTCTGCTGGAATAAATTCAGTAATTTTTGTGGGGAAAGTACAGGGACATAGCACATTCTTGTCCAGAACAGGAAAGAAGGAGATCTTACTTAAGATCTGTGGGCTCCTTTGACTCCACCTTCCAGTGCCATGATCCTGATTTATGGCTTATTCTCTGTCTTAAAATAAGAGAATGACAGTACTACTGTTATTAGGTTTGAGGACAGAATCACAATATTGAGGACAGTAGGGTCTTGTTTTTCCCACTGTCCCAACATTGACAGTGATGAAAATGTGGGATTGCTGCAAAACTTAGCACAGAATTCTGTGATCTCAAGATACTTGAATTTCAGGCCCAGGATTAACATGGATTTTTGTCACTTGTATACTGGGGAAACTTGGGAGAAACATCTGAACTACAGTCCTCAGATCTGTAAAAGGTCTTGGGGACAGCAGAATTGCAGTTGGAATTGCACAGAATCAACTGAAGTAAGAAATAAATCAACTGAAGGAAGAAATAAATTTGGTTTAATAGTGGATTTGATTGTTTTCACAAGACTTCAATTATATGCCTTTTGATAGTTGGCTTCAAATGTGTAACATTTGAGGCACTGTTACTGTTAGCTTCAGAGGGGCACCTGAGAAGAAGGTAAATGGACAAGGATAAACTGAATTCTACCATTCTCTTCCTCTGAATGACAGTATCTTGACCGTGAGTCATGTCTTAGAGCTTAGACATTTAAAACCGGAATGTCTAAGTCTTAGATTCTTGTATCAGCTCCTTCTGGTGGAAATAAAAATAAAGAAAAAAGTGTATTTACAGGCTGTTTCAACTCCTAAAACAGGTCAGATGACTTTGAACACATACCAGCATAAGTGTATGAATTAAATTGTTGTGAATCTCATCATCATTTTCATTTGATATATAAAACTTTATCTCCCTCGAAAGATAAGATCAGCAGGGAAAGCCATTAAAACTTCTGTTTTGTCTTCACAAGTGAAGAAGATCTGAATTTTCCTGTACTTATAGGCTTTGTTCAGTTTTAAAATGTAGTGTTATACTTTGAGGTGTTGCTCTTTGTGTAAGGAAAATTCTCAGGTCTCAGGCAACTGTTCTTACTGGGAATCTATACAAATAATTTTCATACCATTTCTGAGTTCAGCAGAAAATTAGATGAGAAATCTGATGATGGATGAGAAATCTGAGGTAGGACAAGTTTTATGATTAAAGGTACACTAAGATTTTGTGAGAGAATTCTGGTGATTTTGAAAGAACAAGATGTCCCTCTCCAGCACCCTAGTACTTCCCATAGGTTAGAGTTCATGAGGAATTTGCACTCTGGTAGAAATTTTCAGAGCTTACAAGTCAAACAAGAATGGCTGTGAATACTGGAGAGCTCATCTTATCTTTGCTGCTGATTCAGCCTGTGTTCTCTAGTCTATCATTGAAATGATTGCATTTCTCCATGACAGAGGAAAAATACTTCTGTTCTACAACAGAATAGAAGAGGAAGCTTCTGGGCTCTGGTATCCACTTGATAACATATCAACATGAAAGAGCAGAAGGACTTTTACCAGCCATTAATGAACCTCAAATATTTTGGAGGTTACGTAAGAAATAAAACCTGGACTTTTGTGTGATTGCTTCGAAAATATTTTTTGTGTATAATAAATATTTGTTAAGTATAATAATAATAATAATCATGAAGGTCTTTGGTTTTTTGCATTATCTTACTTTGTGTTAGGTGTAGACTGGCCACAAAAAAGTTTGTATTTGCAATGGCAGGGAGGTTCTGGAACTGTATTTGATCACAGCACTGGAGAAAAGAGACGAGCTGCTTTACAGATGGTGCTACACACAAATGAGAGAGTGATAGATGCCTACCACTAATAGGGAACTGGGCTCTGTGATGGAAATTGTTCAATCAGGAGACCAGATTTGTTATTCAGGAAGGCTGTAAAAATGGGAATACCATTTCTACAGGTGATATGCTTCTTATGCTTACACCACAAAATATAATGCCACCATTCAGATCTTATTTCAAATTCCCCATGTAGACATAGATGAACAAATCTGCTGGGTATAGCATAGCAGAGAATCTAACTCTGTAGTTCTGATTGCTAGTGTAATCCTATTGACTTTGATTATAGTATTCTGCTGCCTTTGCCAGGTGAACACTAAGGTAAATTGTCCTGGTTACTGTCTTGGTTAAGTCTCTGTACAGCTCAGCAGCACTTGCTTCTTCAGCCACAGGCAGTGATAAAGTTTGCTCTTTAGTAGATATAATTCAATTCTGGTGTAAATAAGGGGCTATAAAAGCAATTGAGTTGAAGCTGTTACTCGTATACAGAAGTTGTGGTTTGGATGTGATTGCATATCTAAGACCTTGTCACAGAGTATCTCACCAGGAGACTCTTTATTTCTGACAGATTTTAAATTAGAGTGCTTTTTGCCTAGCTATCTTATCTTACTTCTGATATTTTTCTTAGAGTAAAGGCAGTTCTTGCAGAGTGCATCATTTATATAAAACTTGTTCTAATGTCTAAAGCTTGTAATGACACATGGAATAACAAAAAAGGCAGATCTTTCCTTCAAGACAATATACTTCCATCGTTCAGTCTTTGGTTAGGAAAAGAACTCTTATCACAGCATTTGAAAACCACTGTGCGAAACCAGACTAATTTTCCAACACGTTTTGTGTGTTGTGCTGTTTCATGCTGAAAGCCAGTTGTGAATTGTGCTTTTGAGATACTTTTTTGTGGAAATGTATTCTTTGCACATAAAAGAAGGAAAAAAAATCCCAAAGTGAAACAGTGCCCTCACTGTTATTTCATTCCTTCTGATGAAAACCAATAAGTGAACAGGAATTCTTTGAGACCATAAAAATGTCCAAGAATAGAAATCAGATAAAATCAAGGTAATTGCACAAGCCCCACATTATATTTATTTTTTTGGCTGGTGACAACTGAAATTTAATAGGAGGATCTCCTATAAAGCAATGGGGTATATTATTCAGTACAAGCAGACAATCTATCCCAAATGCCCTTGGATGGATGTTTGAATTCTCCTTCTGCTGCTCTGATTTTCAAGGAAATTTATCTATGCACAAGGTCAGAAATAGCCAGATAGGGATCTTTGGTACTCAGGGTATTTTTGTTTCATTTTTATTGTGCTTCTGAAGGTAATTACATTGGCTTCAAAATTATTTTTAAAATTCTGTCCTGGAAATATCAAAATGAACTTCCCATTGGATATAGGATCTGAATGTAGAGATTCTAGCAAAGTCCTGTATAATTAAATTTCAAAACTAATGCTGCTTCCCTGCTTGATGTGAGCCTCTTATGTAAGTATTTTTTGTTGTCAAGACTCATTGCATTTTATTAGTGACATATTATAAAATCGAGAAAAAAAAAGTGTGTGTGTGTATTTAAAATTGTCACCTCCACAGCTCTTCACAGGTTAGTAATACTGAATAAAGTTACCCTTTAATGAAAGTCTGGCCCTGGTTTATGTGAGTATAACTCGCATAGTCTCAGGTCCAGTGAAAATTTCTAAGATTTTCTGAGAGTACCACAGATGGATAATAACATTTCATAGAATGCAGAGCAAGAAAGGCTATATTATTTCTTATGTGCATTCGCTACATCTGCTAGATAATTTAATTTCTCTACCTTTTTTCCCCTACATTTTTAGATTATTTTTTCCACATTATCACTCTATACTCTGACTTAAAAATCAAAATAACATAAAAGCAATGGAGAGCAGTTTCATTATCAGTTTGGAGATACTGAGGCAAGGTCTGGCCATGACTTAAAAAATAATGGAATCCAACATAAAGTTATTTAAGCCGGTACTGACTATGTGGTAGAAAGTTTTATGATGAAAAGAATATTCTTTCCAAATTCCACTAGCTTAACGAAGCAGTAAAATATTCACAATGAATAATTTATAAATTGAAATAACTAACATTTTAAAATATGAAATAAAATGTTGTGCCCCGAGTATTTGTTACTGTGCTTAAACTACAGGATTACCATATGCATAGAAATATTATATTCATTAAAGAACATTTTCATGAAGAAATGTATTTTTCAACATGTCTTTCATCTTCATGACAACATTTGACTGTTCATTCTATTACAAAGTAGTAAACTAAAAGGTAACCCAGATTTTTTTTACAGTTTTTTAAATAGCTTTTCTATTTTGACTTAATGATTAGACTTTAAATGAAGGACCTTCAGAAATCTTTTGAATGAGACTTTATGCTTTAGTACTTTTTCTGATAGAAAAATGTCTATGCATTGTTTTTATAATGTTGGAAAAGCTTCTAAGGGAGCATAAAACATTTAGAGTCTTTTGCTATGAAACGTTTCAATTTTGCTCTTAAAATGATGCTTAGACAGCTTCACTGCTCCAGTGAAAACTATTCCTGTATGTTACACCCCACAGCTATCTTTGAAGAATAAATCCAGGAAAAGGATCCTTGTTATAAATTATTAATTATAAATTCATATTTCTTTCTAGTCAAGCACATCTATAAAAATTCACTATATAATGGCATTCTGCTTTCCATAATTTGTAAATGCCCTCTTGATCTCTACTGCTACACACAGCAGAGTGGCAACCAATTTTAAAAGATGAATTCTATTTTTCTACAAAAACATGTTTGTCAAGTTTTCTATCTTCTCAAGATCAAATTTTACTTTTCATTTTTTATTCACTGGACCAGAGTATCATTATGAGAAGGGAATTTTTTCCAACTGGATCTAATTGGTCCAATAAAAACCTGGAATTTGAAACTCTAAGAAATTACCCCTTTAAAAAATTATGAGCAAAAATGCAATGTATTTAAGCAGTAATCTTTTTGTGTCCATAGATAATTAAAGCAAAGGTTGATATGGATTAAGCATCATAGAATCATAGAATATCTGGAGTTGGAAGGGACCCACATGGACCATCAAAGTCCAACTCCTGGCCCTGCACAACATCCTCAAGAATCTCACCACATGCCTGAGAGTGTTATCCAAACACTTCAACTCTGTTACACTTGGTGTTGTGACCACTTCCCTAAGGAGCCCGTTCTACTGCCCAACAACCCTTTGGGTGAAAAATCTTTTCTTAATTTCTAGCCTAAAGCTCCTGACACAACTTCATTCCAGTTATGTTTGCTCGCTTTTAATGAAGAAAATTCAGTGTTTGTAGATAGGCGAGCAGATAAGTAATTGGTCTGTTTCCTCTTAACTGCATAGGAGTTTGACATTTTCCATGATCAGGATGTTCAAAATGTGCATAATTATATTTTGCAGTGAACTTCTCTGTTAATTCCTGCAGACAATCTAAAAGCTCAGCATAAAAAAAATCTGTTGTTTCATAGTACTTCCCATAAAGAGACAAGGTTATACTTTGAAGTATCTGATTGAAATACACAGATTACAAGATATTACATGAGAAGTTTGTTTTTTCAGTTAATGAGCAAAAAGCAATTATGAACTGGAGTCTAAGATAGTTTTTGAGAGCTATAGAGTCTATCAGGCTCTTACTAGTTGTACCTAACCATGTAAATCTCAAATTTCTCTTCTAGGTTAGTCCCACATCTCCCCCATTTATATCAGGAGGTATAAAACAGCTTCTATCCCAATATTGCCTCAAAGATCTCATTTTGCATCATGAAAGACACAGGTGAGAAGTAGCTTTAAGCTATAAGGCACTAAGAAAATTCAGCAATGAGAAACCACTGTGTAAAGGCTGACCCCAGGGATCACGGCCTTGCTGGTGTCATGTCCAGAAAGGAGCTGTTGGGTGAGAAACTTCCTCTTAGAAACCTGATGAACCTTATGTTTTCTATCAGAAATCTAGAATTTTAGCTGTGAAACTAAGGGTTTTAGCTCTTCTAGACAGCTATTAGCCTCTGTTGAATTTGATGGGGTATGCGCCACTAGGCCAGGGGGGAAAAAGTCATACAACCATAGAATTGTTTGGGTTAGAAGGGACCTTGAAGATCATCTTGCTTGCACACTTTCAGAGTTCATTATTGTAAAAACAACAGCTTCTCTTGGAAGCTCCTTAAAAAAAATAATTCTAATACCTGTTTGTCACAGAAAGTCTACCCAGTAGAAGAGGGATAAATTAATGCTATTTAGACCTTTGAATTAATGTGCTGATAATATTAAACCCCAAGGTGTATCTGGACAGCTCCCTTGGCTGCTAGTGTCTTCTCATGAATGAATAATACTAAAGTCATGTCATAGGTCTAATGTGTCACATAAAAGTCTCATATATATTTATATATATGAAAATATAAATATAGATATATAAATGATAATTCTTACACAACTTTTTTTCAGCAAAGCAAGAGTAATTTTTTTCATTCTTGCTCTCTGGCCTGAAAGCACAGTAAGCAGGCAAATCTGTAATAACTTTTGTATTAATGAACAAGTCTTCATCTGACATACAAAGAATTGAATACAAGGTTTAATATTTGTCTTGCCAAATAAACAAATACTTTTTAAGCAAGCTCTCTCGATTTTTATATTTTAAAGGTATTCTTCTCAGGACCTTGGTTATTTACAAAGGCTTGTAAATAACCTGAAACACTTGAAAAAAAATAATTAAAGATAAATAAATAGAGTCATGACTTAGGTGGTTTTTTTTGCAGTATTGAGGATTTTTCTTTTGTTGTAATTTTGTTTCTGATAAATTTTCTATTTATCTGTAGCTCACATACCATTTCTTGGACTTGTGAAATACATGTTCTTTAAACTGTGTCCTGGTTTCTCTGACTCTCAAAGTTAGTTCTCTGGGGTGGACAGCTGTTCAGCTTGTTTCTGCTTATAACCAGAATGTCATCTCTCTTTTCTGTTATCCAAGGGACACTTTTCCACAGTTTTTCTCCTTCTGAAATTCTCCAGTTGCTGATAGCATTCCATATGTCACTCTAGTGCTAATGTACACCCTTGTGAGATTTGAATCCAATATGATCTAAACCTGGAGAACTTTAATTGTTTTTGCATAGACTTTGCTTTGATAAAATATAAAAGGCAGCTTATATTTTCAGAACACATGCCACTCTGAGAAGCAATGAATTTGGTGCTGTTATTTCCCTTAGTTTATCAGTCAGAAGTCCAGATCATATTGGGAAATTCTGAAAATGCGTTTAAAGTCACGCCCAAAACTTGCAGAGAAAATGCATTCATTAGAGTATTATTTTTTTAAATCAAATTAGTGCTACTGTCAACTGATTGTTAAAGTCAACTAAAAGGTGAAGACGTGTTTTCTAAGAATATGTTCTAGCTATGTTTCAAATTGAATAGTCTCTAAATCTTCCATAATCTATAGTGGCTTGAGTTTTTTTTTCAAGTGATGAAACTTCTTATAATTAATCAGTGGAACAAAAACCATAGGAGGATTTGGATTTGCAGCAGGTTTTTTTGTTTGTTTGGTTGCTTTTTTTCTCTAACATTTATATTTGCTTGATTAATCCAAAGGTAAACAGGTGGTTCCTGAGACAGAGTAGGTGGAAAACTGAACGCTACAAACACAAAGAAGCATGCGGGGTCCCTTGTCTTGTAGCATGAAACTCAACCTTTAGCTTGATTATCTGCCAAATTTATTTATGGACCTATGAATATAATCTTCCTTGTGACCTTACTTTAAAACTGTAGGCTATCTTTGAGGGAGTTACTTTACTAAGATAATTAGCATAGTAACATGCTTGCTTAAGTTCGCTTGCTTTCAAAATTTTAATAACTATTATTAAAAGTGTCTGTAGAATATTTATTCTGTCAAAATGCAACATGAGTCACAGAGCTATTGGTACATTTTTGAGATATGTTAGTATATTTTAGAAGGTACTTTTAGATTATACCAAAGTGTTTTGGTATTCAGTGATAAGTTATGTGTGATCATTCTTCAGTTTAATCTTCTGAAATGTCCAGGATAATACTTTTTTGTGGCTGACACAGTAAAAAAGGTATTAGAAGCCTGAAGCTGCATGAGCTGAAAAGACAGTACCTAATTCTATTTTCCCCAGATTTCTCCTCTATTCTTCTTGCAATAATTTATGAGATTTATAGCTGCTTCTTAGGCAGTGTATGCCTCCTATACATTTCTCCTTCACAGGATAATATCTCCAGCATTATCATCTTTACCCATGCAGGGACTCTGCCTTCATGATAATGAGATACTACGGAAAATAAAAAAGTGAACATTTCTGGCTTGAGGCTATTTTGATGACTGTGAATGTTGGACTTATGAATAAACACAGAATGAAAACATTCTTAATGAATCAAAATCTGTTAAAAAATGTCACCATTTTATTGGATCAATTTAATTATCTTGACTTTCATTCAACACTCCTTTCCAAATGTCCGAGCAAAAGACACACACAGACCACAACACCCTCCCCCACAAAGCAAGCATATAATTTTTTCCACTCTTCTCGTAATTTCACTTATAATACGCTGTTTTGGAAAAGACTAAGTTGCCCTCTGACTGTAATAGCTTTGGGCTTCTATTAAACAGAACTGTCACAATTTTATAGTGCATACCTTCTAGACCAATAGATAAAGAGAATTTAGATTTTTGTAGCTCTATAATTGCATTGTTATTCACCTTCTGCTGAAACTGTTTTCTACAAATTAATGTTTATCTTTCATATGTAGGATATCTTATAATTCAAAATATCTAAAGAAAATACCTAAACTTTCCAAACTAATCTGTATTTTATTGTCCCTGACATCAAGGAGTCTCTTTTGTTCATCCATAGCAGCCTCCTTTGTGGAGCTAATTAGATTTTAATTATGCCATTCTTCAATCCTTCCCATAAACTGAGATTCCTGTGGTTTAAATCTGAATTCAAAATGTTAAGACTGAAAAATTCTTGATATTTTTACTAAGATTCTGACATTTAAACTTCCAATGCGCACTGAGATTTAATAAAGACTCAGAAAATGCCCACAAATACTTTATTTTTCAATAAACATCGGTTTCATTTAATCTCTGGTTAAGGTCCAGAGCTTACATATGTAAGTACATTCTTCAGTGTTTGTTTAGACATTTACATCCTTTACCAGGAAAATACTATGAAAAAAGGTAAACTTTTCTAAGTCTATGTATAAAACCACTGTTTTCAAGCCTGTGTCCAAAAAGGGAAACTGTTTTCTTTAAGCTTTAAAAATAAAACCTTTTCTGCTCCTGATATCATAGGAGATGTCCAGTGAAGGATTCTGAGCTGTGGACTGGGAGCAGGTGTTCCATGGTAACAATGAGACTCGGTAAGCCCTTTTCAAGTGAAATGTTCAGACCCTGAATCCATCCTGCAACAATATGAGTTAAGTATTTGGCTTCATCACAAACATTTTAGCGCTGTATTTCTAGATGTCACAGAAGAATATGATTTTTTAGGATGAAGTCCAATTAAGAAATACATTATGGTGGAGAAATCTGGGAGAAGCTTTGTGGATTGCACATAATAAAGACTAAGGTAGGAGAGAGGGAAGAAAAATGTGCTTGGCACTTTGATGGAAATTAAAACTGCACATTAATTGGCCCAACTATGATCTCAGCTTCTCTGCTCTCTTTGTTTACTTTTCCAGAACTACTCTTTGTTCAGAAACAAGAGAGATAAGAGCTAAGACTCTTGTGTGAGTAGGGATTAATGATGTGTAAAGATTAAAAGACCTGACAAGCATTTTATTAGCCGAGTTGCACCTGGAAGTTTAGAAAGTTGAGGAAGTTTTGCTGGCAAACCTGGAAATCTCATGCTGCTCAGCGTCAGCTATAATGTGGTTCCTGCCCCACTCCCACAGCTGTCTGTAGCAAAGGACAGCAGATCTGCAGCATTGTATTTATTAAACACTTATTATTTGAGTATTTATATATTAGGTGCTTTTATGCCGTAGTGAAGGGACATTTCTTCCCTCAATTTTTCCCAGAGGTACTACTTTCTACATTGAACATTTGCAAAATGAAACCTAGGATATCTCCATCTTCCCTGTTGTGCTTTGTTACAAGCAATGGCTTTCCTTGCTGATTCTTCAGCCCCTGAAGTGGTTGGACCTGTACACAGAGCCTGACTGTGTAGCTGGGAGATAGGAAATCTTGTTACAGCTTGGTATGTGGGGGAAACAGAAGAAGGTGATGCAGGATGTTTTCCAAAATTATCTACTCAGTATGAAGGAATCCCTTGTTTATTCAGTCATGTTGACATAACAGGATTTAAAATGAAATAGATTTAGATATAGAAAATTAATTCAATTCATTAAAAAATATTATAAATAAATTTTTAAATGTATTTAACAATAAGATTCTCCCTACCAGTTTCTGTAGCTATGCCAGCTCTTCAAACCCTTCAAACAGGCCAAAAAAACAATTTAAGGATTGCTATATCTTTGGGAGCTCTTGAAACTGCAATTGCCTGACTTCTGTTTTGGAAGGCTTTTATTGAAGTCATTCGTGTTAAGGTTTGGGGCAAGTCTTTTCTTCTTCAGTCCCAGATGATATTATCTGCATTTCTCTTTCTTGTTTATTTCCTGTAATTTCCTGTGAATTAGCACGAGGATATCATCTTCCAGTGCAGGAAACCAAATCCTTTCCTTTCCCTCATCTTCTTAAGTCTCTTGATTAATATCTGTGCACGTCAATTAGCATATTCCTGGCTTCAAGCTTCTTTCTTCTGTTACTGACTTCTGAGAAGAAACTGGTAAAATAATGTTATGAGAAATGTTTATGCATAGTTTTCTTACTGGATGCATAATTACTTTTTTCTCTAAGCTTTATGTAAATATTAAACATGAGATAGCAGATGGTAAAACTGGGAATAGGTTGTTCTGAATAACAATCCCTCCCCTCCACTCCTGTATTTTTAGGGGGAACCTCACGGGGCCCTGCCTATTGCAGTTCCAAAGCAGAAACTGCATGTCAAGACACTGATTCCCATTAGCTACCAGTTTGTAACTATGATATGTTCAATCTGTGAAACTAAAATGCTTTAGAATAACATCAGTTAATAAAACTTCTAGGATTTCACTTACTTGTTTCTGCATTTGTAATTGGAAGCATGTGCTTTCATTCATCTCCATCCTCAGAAAACTCTGCTGAGACCTTGGCCTTCTCTTTGACTGTCTTCCTCTGATAGAATATGTAAGTGGTTTAGTCTTGTTTCTTGAGAAATCTTTGTCAAGAATAGAAATGTTTTGATCACTACTATAGATTGGAAACAATAAATTCATCATCATTTGTGTTGACAATGTCTGAAACCAATTCCAGGAGCATAAAGCAAAAGACAAAGAGGTCTTCTATCCTTCTGAAGATTTAAACAGGCAATGGCTGTCACAACTTGTTTTTTTTCGCTCATGAACTTTTCATCTTGTGAAGATTTTAAATCTTGTATGGCAGCAAAATGCCTGCTTGGATTTTTTTTTAACAGCTTAATAATGGATCCTTTTAAAATTATTTTGTCCCAATACCACTGTTAGACTATAGTCTTTAAATCTTTATTTTGAGGCCTTTGACTAGTTTGGAGGCAGCTCTACCCTACTTCACAATCTTCTGATGACTCTGTCTAGGGTTCAGTTCTAGTGATTTAGCAGAGTGTCATCATGAATCACCAGAATGTTAAAATCTGATTTATATGTGGCAGACTCAGTCTGAAACTTGCTTCTGCTTGTGATATTTCCGCCCATATTTGCCCTTACTTGAAGAATACCCTGGAGCACATGCTATTCTTTGCAAGTGTGCCACTATGCAACAAAACAGCCCATGCCTTCTAGGCTAAGAAAAGACATACATTTACATTTCAACCCCTCATCACCCTGTACTCCCCCCAGCCTGAAATTCTACTACTTGTTGTATGCTTTTTGCTGCAAGTTCTGACATCTCAGGCTGTGGTCAGAGCCTGGATCTTCTTCCTGCACATTCTCCTCACTCCACATCCATTGATGTCACACTGAACAATGGGTATGAGATAAAGGCCCCAATGCTGGCATTGTGGCCTCTTACACCCCAGCCAAGCATTGAGGAATGCAGCATAAATCACTAGATTGATTCTTTTCTAACACAAGCTGAAAATCTGTGTGCTCAAAGTAAGCATTTAGTATCCTAGCCAAACCTGACTTCTCGATGTTAGATAGGATTGAAGATACATGCTTGCTCCAAAAGAAATACTTCTAGAAATCTGAGTCAACATTTCCTTTTGAGAAAATTATCTGTCTCTTGTCAAATTATTTGTAACACATATGTAGTGATGCTATCAAACCATTTGCGTGATTTGTTAACTTTAAAATCACATTCCTTCTTATGCTGTTCCTTGTTTTTTAAAAAACAACAGCATGGATTTTTTTAATAGTAATTGAGTGAGCAAGAAAATAATTATCCTTTACCTGTTCCAAATTCATTATATATTTGTGGCACATTGACTGTTCTCTATAGCTAGTTTTCCTCTATATTTGTTCAAATCATTGAAATAGAAGAGGGAAAGAGAAAGGAACTTTTACATTTGGAAGAAAACCAAACCAAACCACAAAAACCCCACCTTAACAATGTCTTGGCTTGCGATTCAAACAATATACAGTACCTAATATGATCCTTGACTCTAATTGAATTAGTTTCCTTTACAGTCAAAGATATTTCAAGGTCTGATTTCCCCGATGTAGTATTCCTTCAAATAACCTGAAATACTTTTACATCTATTGAAGAAATAGTAGAAATTCAGGTTTGTGCAAGGTGTACATATGTTTTACTCGGTGTGATAGTCTTCATTTTTATAAAGTCTAAAAATTTATATAAACTTTTAAAAAAATCCTTGTGTGCTTTTATCAGAATGTTTAGCAAAAAGGGATGCAGTCACTGGTTTCAGATGGAGAAACAGTAGCTACTGCTGTATTGATTCATTCAAATACACTAAGGAAGTCCTAGCAATAACCATATTCCTTTTTCTTTGGCATGTTCATAACCACGATTCAGGTTGGAAGGGACCTCAAGAATTCTCTAGTCTATCCAACCTCCTACTCCAAGCAGTGCCAGAGAGAAAAATATGCTGCTTATCTTCAGTCCTTGTTTCAAGTTATGCCTGTTGTCTCTCATGCTCCGTCTATGTGCCCTGATGAAGTGAAGTGCTTGCACAGGAATCTCAGTGGCTGGGAGGATCATATCTGAAAAGTTTACACCTAGAATAATCAACAGCTAGTGCTTGTGCTAAGGTGTTGCACCTGCTAAGCTGTTGCACCTACTTTTTTCAAGGCTGTAGTAGGCTCCTTGCTGTCCTTAGATGGAGCATCAGGCAGAGTAGATCTGACTGCAGTGAAGAATGCTGATGAAGCAGAATTTTTATAAACTGAAGTTCCATGGTTACTTTGAAATAATTGGATTAAAACGTCTTTGTGTCTGTGACAAAACTTGCATCCAGTTCACCACCAAGAGAACAGATGAGATTTTGCCCTCAGCATTTTATTTTTAATGCTGTCAAGTGTCTACTTCTTCTTTCCGGGTCACCTTGTGTGGGAGGAGGGGACAGGGAAGATGGGGTGGGGGCGCCCTGGGAGGATTCTAGTATATAAACATCAATCACTTGTAGTCCATTCCTTCCCTTCTGGAATATTCCCTGTTCCCCACTCCCCCATTGGACCTTGTCATACGACCACCCTCTATATTCCTATAGGTGTACTCCCAATCACCCCACCTTGTCCCCTCCTCTGAGCCCTTTCCCCACTGGTTGATTTGTACCCTGGCCCTGCCTACCCGCTCCCCTTTATAAACCCTGGTCCCAGCCCGGTGGCTTGAGCTCACCCTGACATTGGCTCCGTTTAACTGTGGTTGCGCCCCGGCTTTCCTCCCCTCCTTGGACCCTCGGGCCATCCTGTAATAAACCCAGTTGGATCTGCACTGGTGCCTCGAGTTCCTCCTTCTCCCTGGTTGTGTGATCGATATACATCTGGGACTGTGCGTACGGTGGACGAGGTGGAGGCGCTCCTACGAGACTCATGAAGGAGTGACCTGCCCGCACCCACACAGACGTTCCCCTGCGAGGGGCACAACCCAGCAATCTTGTGCAAGAAGGATATTATTCCATCCATTCTTGTTTGGAAAACACATGAAAATCCTTGAACAGTAAAGAATATTTCTAATACTGATAGTTTTCCCTCTGTTTATTTGACTAGCTAAGAAGGCTTAGAAAATGAAACTAATTTACCAGAATTAAAGTAAATTAAGTAAGGAAGTAAATTTTATCCATAATTAAGTAAATTATGGATAAAAAACAGGGAGCACTGCAAAGCTAAGAAGAAAATAAATAGTTTTATTTTTAAATTCCTTTCTATTCAAAATGAGAAAGCACTTTATTTTACTAGCCTTCATAAATGTTTTATTTTGGGCATTTCTTCTCCTAGTTGAAATAATTATGAAATTTATATGTTGAATGACATAAATCTCTGGCACTCATATGATATCCTTTAGCATGGTCCAATTATTTTCAGTCATGCGTCAGGGGCGACTGAATGTGTTGCTTACATCCAAAGGCTAAACTAATGCTGCTTCATTAGGCACAAGCTGCATGCCCAGGGATGCTCAAGGCAGTTAAGCATCTGCGCCAATTTAGATTTTTATGTTTTCAGAACTTTTGCCTTAAATATTTTGCATCTCTCCCCACCCTTCTCCCTGTCTCATCAGAACATTCTTCTGTCTTTCAGTTCCAGAACAGGTGTTAGCATATGCAGAATATGGTTCAGTATGACCGGATCTCAAAAAAGTCACTTGAACATTGGAGGATATTCAGGGTTGTTTTCAAAGGAGACACATACTCAGCTATGTGCAAAACCTGTCTTGGTGAAGTGCATGTTTTATCAAGCAATAAAGATTTGTGGCTCAGCATCTGAAAGCTAGAGGCATCACCACTATAATGCTATTTTTGTATAGGCTTGAATTAGCACGTGCACACAAATTCCTTGCATGTGAGGGTGTGTATATGCAGAATGAGGGTGCAACTGCACTTAGAGGAGGGCTGCAAAGGGATTGATATTCCTACACGGTATGTCCAAAAGCACAAAAGCATGCAGGGAAAAAGTGGCATTTGACAAAAATGAGCTCTATATGTGTGTGTGTGTGTGTGTGTGTGTGTGTGTTTGCATAGGTATTGCTTGCATGCCTTGTTCTTTTTGTATTAGGAGTTCTGCTTCTATTTAAATTTGGGTTTGTTAAAATTGATTTGGTATCTCATAAGGGACTCAGTGCTCTCTTGGGATTCTATCCAGCCATTTTCTCCACAATTACCATGAAACTTTAACTCTTAAGGCAGTATACTAAGATGCTAAGTGCAATACAACAGCTAAGTTGCACAAGAGAGTTTTTATATACCACTCTTTTAATCAGAAATTGGTTTGTTTGCTCGGGTGTCCTACTTTAAAGTGGCAATGGGAGTTCTGAACTCAAATTAGAACTTCAGTGCCCATATAAGTATGGTTCTTTCAACTCTGTCTTCGCAGGAGATAACATTCCTCTTTTGGAAGGAAATTTTATACTTTTGCAGGTTTTGGGGTTTTTTTTAGTACACATTTTGCTTTTTTCAGAGCTTTTCTAGGCCTTCTTAGCCCCACTTCCTTTATCTATCATCATCCTTAAGTGTTTTAACTGAAGATAGCATAGAAGATGCTTCTTACCGCTTTCATGAAGAGTTCCTGAGTTCTGCAATTCTGTTTCTCACATATTTTCTCTCACATAGCCTGAAATCAGCTCTTCATGGCAGACATGTAGCAGGACTTGCCAGATATTCTTAGGCTTATAAAAGAGTGAATTTTTTGCAGGGTGTTTATCTTGGGTTGTTTATTGACTGTTTCTACATGTAAAGTGAGAAGATAGAATCACAGAATGTGGTTGGACAAGGCCTTTAAGATCATCAAGCCCAACTATAATCCCACTGTATACCACTATATTCACAATTGAACCATGCCCCCAAGTGCCACATCTTCACATTTTTTGAGCATTTCCAGAGACAGCTGGAAATGGTCTCTGGAACTACTTGACCACTTTTCTGGACAAGCTTTGTCAGTGCCTGAACATCCTTTGGTGAAGAAATTTGTCCTACTACCTTATTTAAATCTGCAACTTGAAACCATTTCCTCTTATGCATTCAATGTTAAGCCAAAGATACGTTTCTTTTTCTATATTATTTGTGGCTTAAATACTAATTAAATATAGTGTGTTACTTCTTTAAACATCTTCCTACAGAAAAACCATGCAAATTTAATTTTCTGATTGAGAAAAAACATTTCAAATAGATCATAATGGAATAAGTGAACTAATGCAACAAAAATATAGCATAGCAACTCCATTGCTGTAGAAATTTTATAATGAGAAATGGAGTAGACAAATGTGACTTAATTATATAATTAGTACTTTAAGGTATTTATTATAATTAAAATTGTAGAAATTATGTGGATAGTAATCAGTTTTCATTACAGTCCTTCACACATTTCAGTGCTATAATTAGACCGTGGCATCTGTCATTGCTGATTAAGTTGTAGACAACTCAATCTTCCCATTAAGATTTTTAATGTGTACCAAGGCAAAATTATCATTTTCTAAAAATACAAAATAAAAAGTGGTAGCTGTTTGGGGATATTGGCTTTTTCACTTTATCATTTTGGAATCAAAAACATCCCAGTGGGGTCTGTACCATTCTCTGTGAGCAGCACTAGGTGGAAAGAGACAAAGCAGCTCTTTTGGGCTTAGAAAATAACAGCCTTTTTTGGTTTTTTAAAGCCTTTTACTGTAGTCTTGCACACTTTGGGCTCAGCAGTCCATGAAAAGCTGTTCTAATGGTAGGAAGAGAAGAGCTTTATGTTACCAGGCTGTGAAAATGATGGTATCATCTAAATTGCAAAAGATTTAAATACCTCTGGTGCTCCTGCTGTGTTCTATAAAAACTTGAGTTTGGCTTCAGTTGTATGAGGATTTACTTTTATTTCACCTGTGTTTGCTTGTTTGGCTGTAGTCTTGAAAATCATTGAGCCATAAGTGAATGAAAGCTATTATGTCCCGAGTCTGTTCACTCAGCTCCTGGGATGCCAGAATGTGCTTCCTTATTTTTTGTAGCCACATGCAGTATACTTTAGCAGAACTATAAATGCTTTTGATTGATGACCTGGATAGGTTTGCCTTAGCTGCTGTGTTGCTTCTCTTGTGCTCTCTACTTGGACTGTACTTCGGGATGTGCTGGATTTAACAGCAAGGTAGTTTATGAAGTAATTTATGAAACAGTTTCTCTTACTTCTTCTTCTTATCTCTCTGTAAGATTTCACAATCTCCTTGGCTGTGCTGGCAGGTTTTTTCTGTCTTCAGTAAAAACTGAATCACTAGGCTGATCTAAGCTAAAAGACAACCTTCTGAAAAAAAGCACAGAAAACAACATATGGGCAGAAACAAGGATGAGATCAAGAAAGATGGGAATTTTTGATCTGTTTCTTTGCCAAGAGTAGCATTGTTGAGACTGTATGGTTCCAGTCTAGTCTGTT